>NC_142504.1:83331079-84548579 GCF_057876585.1 Rhinolophus sinicus | reverse complement strand
GTGAGCATTGGGCTTTTGGGGTGCAGCAGCTTTTTCCCATTGTTGTTTCTCTGTATGTGGGAAGTACAAATGGTGTTGCTGCTTGAGATTATTTCCAAGAGACTGGGTAGTAGGCGGTGGTTCTCTCCAGTCCAACCTACCAAAGACTTTTTTATTGGCTATAACTGTGTTGTGGCTTTTGTTTTTATTTTTTACAAAGCATTTGACTTATTTTGGAATAAAGAAAGACTATGAAAGAGATTTGCAGAATACCAGCGAGCGGGGATATTCCTTGGCTAAATGTGTATATCTCTATCTCTAGAAACATACCATAAATATCTACAGAGATTGTTTGTGTCTTGTGGAAATTTAATGTGCAATACTACTTAAGATTTGAATTATATAAACATGGGAAGAGAATATAAAGTGTTTCAAAATGGAATACCAACCTTAAAACATAAATGGTTGACATCTTCCTTCTGTGTGCCTCTCAGTTTTTCATGGTCCATGTACATAAAATAATTGTTGGTGTCTGCATCAAAAGGGGAATACGAGAGGATGGTAGAGAATATACAGAAACTTCAGTGCTTCCAGTACTATGCTCTGGGCCATCAAGCAGAAATAAACGTGGGAGACCTTTGATTGCAATGGGAGTCAATGCAGAACAGTAGCGAATAGGAGAATCCAACAAGGATTCTTTAGTGGATTTATGGTTATAAACAATGGGTCATTCAGAGCTTAAGAATGAACTAAGGGATCTGGGAGAAGTCACTGGTTGTCGTGATGGTTTTATTTCCATAACTGCTTCCAAGCAGGCTCTGAGACAACTTATAATAGGGTATTACACTAAGAAGCATTGTATGGAAAGTTGACTATTGTTTAGCTGGCTAAAGAAAATTATTTTTGTTTTATTTCAGTTAATGTTGAATTAGAATAACTTAGTTTGCCTAAGAGAATGAATGAAACAGGTCTAAATCCCTATGTGTTACTGTTTTTCATGGGGAAAAATTACATTCTTCCCTTGCTGTGCCTGGTGGAGATATTTTATAAGGGTTTCCACCCTTATAATGGTCGGTTGGTTTCTTCTGAAATATAAAATTTTCTGTCTATCTGAGTTGCTGTTTATAGGATGAGTTTCAAAGAAAAGAAACAAAGAAATAGAAATGGGTCCTAGATCATTTAGGCGATTCCTCCAGATTTTCCCATTTGTAACTCCTTATTTAAACGGTCCCTGAAATTTGAATCTGGAGATTACTATCATGAGCACATCTAAAAAGTTTGGCAGTAACTGAGAAGTGGCCACTTGATGCTGGGGCATCTCATTTGTATTTATTCCTTGAGAAAGTTGGGAGAGTTATCTCAACGTAGAATCCCCAGAGTATTTCTGTTTGAAACCCTTTCCAAGGCAGAGCTTGATCATGGTTCTGAGCTAAGATAAATACTAGTAGAAGCTACTTCTGTTTCTCTTGTGGGATACCAGCCGTGCTAGAAACAGAGTATGAAATATTAATGTTTAAAGATACCCTAGATATTATTTAATCCAATTATCTAAATGCTCTCCTACCCACGTTATAGGAATGGCACAGAGAGGCTGTACAGTTTATTGGTGCTGAATCTAGGGCAAGAATTTTATCTCCTGTTTTATAATCAATATATAAAAATACCAAGCCACTTTCTAGTATTGGCTAGATATGAGAAGGCAGAATAGAAAAGAGTTGATGTCTGAATGATATCTGAATATGCTAATCCTTCACATATTTTATAGTTTACCATATTTTTGAGATTAATAGCTGGCTCTGCAAGCAGATTTTGTACTATTACTTATGTTTAGTCCTATTATTTATGTTTGATATTGAACCAGTAGCATTTCATTTGCTCATATGAAAATGTACACTGAATTTCAGGGATGCTCTTGATATTTAATTATTGGTCTGGTGCTTCTGTAATATTGTCTCATCCTGATTCCAAAGTAGTGGGATATTTTCATTCTGTACATCATATCCATTTAAAACATAGTAAGAACCCTAACACTTGTATTTGTAAAAGAATGCCATAGAAGACAGCTAATTCAATATGTTCCAGTATAATTTTTTTTTTTTTTTTTTTGAAAAAAAAAAAAAAGAAAGAAATGTAATCTATGCAGGCCAAATATTATGAAAATTATGTTAGGGTAAAGTTTTTCATCAAATTATCATGGTTTATGGTTCATGGTAGATATTATTTAAGTAGCCAAGGGACAGCTCTATTTCTTGAAAGCAGGTATTAGAGGAAAGGAAATTTTAAAAATATTTATGTTCCTAACATGTTTTTCAAATGCAGTAGGCAGGTAGTTTCTAGAGTTGACTCAAGCGAAAGGATTTTCATTGGCATGAGCCTGGGGGTAAATGGACAAAGGTAAACAAAGCTTGTCTTGGTTTTGACCTAGAGCAGTTGCTATGAATACATGCCTGACTGTTCACCTTGAGATGATGGCACTGAAGATAAACAACCTGTCTCCTCATTAAAGCGAATTTATGTATGCCAACAAGGGTGCCAGCAAACCAGGTTATTTAGTGGGTGTTCAAAATCATGGAGATTAAATGTCAGTTTCCTAAAGAGTTATGTTAATACCATAAGGATGATGTTTACACCCTAAAATCATACACCCTGACAGAGGTGCTTTGTTGATTCTCTCTGTGACTTCATGTCCTCAGTGTGGGATGTCATTCAAGTAAGTGCAGAAAGAATAGCATGGCTACTAGTTCTGTATTAATTCAAGTGTGTTACTTACACACTTATTACATACTTGCTGTATACTTATACTGAAAAATGTCATCTTCATCCTCCCTCTGACTCCTGGTCATGACCGCAGTGGCAACAGCTCCACCATGTAATAATTACTTAGATGTCACTCTGGCTACTTTGATGCCACTGGCAGTGCCCCTCTTTGGCAAAGTTGTAACGTGTGTATAGTTTATCTTTGAAGCTGTTAGTTATGCATCTACCAGACTCTGAATGGGATCTGGGCTCAAGTTGTTTGGGATGAAATCCAGGAATAAGAAAGTCAAGAGCTAGGCAGTGCCTTTTGAAATATATTTCTTGGACCACTTGCACCTAAAATCTTTTGGTCCAGTATGTAGAGAAAATGCAGATTTCATGACCCCAGGTTTGCTGAATCAGAATCTCTGGGGGTGGAACCTAGAATCATTCATTTTTGACAGACTTTCTAAGTAATTCTAAGATCGCAAGCTGAAGTTTAAGAACTACTCAGCCAGGGTAATTAACCTGGGCCTATGGGTGGCTCAGGGAGAAAAGACAACAGGTAATCATGGGCATTTTTCTATTATAGGAAGATTAGCATCTCCTAATTGGGTGGGTGGTAGGGAGAGGTTATTGGCCATTTGTGTTTCTTTTCATGTGAAATATTTATTTCCTTTTCCCCATTGTGTTACTGATGTCTTTATTATTGATTTATAAACACTCTTTTTTTAAAAAAAGATTTTTATTAAAAATATAGCTAACATACAATATTATATGAGTTTCAGTGGTACACCATAGTTGTTCAACATTTATATACCTAAAGAAGTGATCACCGTGATAAATCCTGCAACCATCTGACACTGTACCACGCTATCATAATATTATTGACTATATTCCCGTTACATTCTCAAGACTTATTTGTTTTATACATGGTAATTTGGACCACTTATTGCCCTTCACCTTTCCCTCCCTTTTTAATTTCTTTTTTTAAAGATTTTATTGGGGAAGGTGAACAGGACTTTATTGGGGAACAGTGTGTACTTCCAGGCCTTTTTTCCAAGTCAAGTTGTTGTCCTTTCAGTCTTAGTTGTGGAGGGTGCAGTTCAGCTTCAAGTTGTCCTTTCAGTCTTAGTTGTGGAGGGCGCACCTCAGCTCCAGGTCCAGTTGCCGTTGCTAGTTGCAGGGGGCGCAGCCCACCATCCCTTGTGGGAGTCCAACCGGCAACCTTGTGGTTGAGAGGACGTGCTCCAACCAACTGAGCCATCCGGGAGGCAACTCAGCTCAAGGTACCATGTTCAATCTTAGTTGCAGGGGGCGAAGCCCACCATCCCTTGCGGGACTGCAAGAGTTGAACCGGCAACCTTGTGGTTGAGAGCCCACTGGCCCATGTGGGAATCGAGCTGGCAGCCTTCAGAGTTAGGAGCATGGAGCTCTAACCGCCTGAGCCACTGGGCTGGCTCCCCTTTTTAATTTTTCAGTTACAATTAACATTCAATATTATTTTATATTAATTTCAGGGATACAGTATGATGGTTAGACATTTATATAATTTAAGAAGTGATCCCCCTGACTAGTCTAGTACCCCCCTAGCACTATACATAGTTATTACCACATTATTGACTATATTCCCTGTGCTGTTCTTTGCATCCCCATGCCTATTTTGTAACTACCAATTTATACTTCTTAATCCCTTCACTTTTTTTACCCTGCTCCCAACCCCCTCCCATCTATCACTCCAACCAATCTAGTACCCATCTGATACCATACATAGTTATTACAATATTAATAATTATGATCTTTATGCTATACCATACATCCCCATGACAATTTTGTAACAACCAATTTGTACTTTTTAATCCCTTCCCCTTTTTTCACCCACACACCCAACCTCCTCCCATCTGGCAACCATCAAAATGTTCTCTGTATCTATGAGTTTGTTTCTGATTTGTTTATTTTGTTCTCTAGATTCCACATATAAGCAAAATCACATTGCATCTGTCTTTCTCTGTCTGACATACTCCACTCAGCATAATATCCTCCAGGTCCATCCATGCTACTGCTAATGGCAAGAACCCATTCTCATCCATCACTGAGCAATATTCCACTGTATATATGTACCACCTCCTCTTTATCCATTTTTCCATTGATGGATACCCAGGCTGCCACCACATCTTGGCTATTGTAGATAATGATACAATGAATATATGGATGCACGTCCCCTAGAAGTAGCATTTTGGGATTTTTCAGATAAATACCTAGAAGTGGGATTATTGGGTCTTTCTTTGTCTCTTGATATAGCCTTTGTTTAAAAGTCTATTTTTGTCTGGTGTAAGTATTGTTACCCTAGCTTTAAAATTTTTTGTTTGTTTCCATTTTCATAAAATATCTTTTTCCATCTCTTTACATCTGTGTGTGTGTCTTCCAATCTAAAGTGAGTCTCTTGTAGGCAGCATATATAAGAGTCTTGTTTTCTTATCCATTTAGCCACCCTATGTCTTTTCATTGGAGCATTTAATCCATTTATATCTAAAGTAATTGTTGATAGATATGTAGCTATTGCCCCCCAGTCTTGGCTGTGTGGGCTTATGTTATAGGTGTCCTGTGGGATCCAGTGGTACAGTCACCCTGATCGCGTGCTCCAGGTGCTTTAGGAGTGTCCCTTGGGTGGGTTGTGTGAGCCCTCCTGCTATAGTTGAGCCTTGGTTTCTACTAGCACATCAGTGAGTGGGGTTGACCTTCAGGTTGATTGGCTGTGGGGTTTGGCCATGTCCACAACTTACAGGCTGCTGTGCAGGGTGCTTACACCAGTGAGTGGGATTCACCCCAGTGGGCTCTGATGCTTGTTGAGACCACCCTTTGTGTATGCCACTTGTGGGGTTAGTTGGACAGTGCTCTGCTGTGGTTCTGAGTCCAACCTCCGTGTATGTTGGTTCTGGGGCTTCTTGGGAAGGGATCTGGTGCTGGCCTAGGTCACCCACTGCTGTAGCCAGGGACTACTTGGTAGGAGCTACAAAGTAATTCATGTTTTTTTGCTGCTTGTGCTGAACCTGAAGGCACATCAGAGAGGCCATGCTTTGAACAGAGGATGCCACCAGTACCCGGCCTGGGGTAGCTCTGCAAAAAGCCAGGATACCCCAAGGCCTGCTGCTTCTTTCTGGCTCCCTTAAAGTTCAGTCGCTGATAAAGCCTTGTGTAGTATGTGAGTTGAATGAAGCAGGGTCTCAGGGATTCACTAGAGTGGAAAGAGTTGTGGTCATCAGGTTAATGTAGATTCTGGTTTGGTGGCAGTGCTGAGCCTGGAGCTACTCAGGAAAAGTCTCAGAGTACACTGAGACCAGTCATCACCCACCTGGGGCCCACAGCCTCTGATAGTTTTTGAAGAAAGTGTGCAATGTGGGTGGGGCTGGCTATTCTTGGAGAAAGTACCTCCAGCATTGGGGGCGTTGGGTGGGGTGGGGTCCCAGTGAGTCAGGAGGGTGGAGCCCTGGAGCTCACCAGACCAATCAGATTCAGATTTGCCTGTAAGTGTAGGGGGTGTGCTCAACACATTAAAGATGGTGGCCGCCTGCCTAGCTGCACGGGAGAAAGATCCCTTACAGGAAAAATGGTGACTGTCCTACAGCCCTGTCCTCAAGGCCACACACCTCAGTCTGTTTCCTGTATGCCTCTGACGCCCCCTGAGTTACCCTCACTCTTCTGGAGAGCAAGGTGAATCCTTGTGAGTGAGTGAGTCTATATGTGGGCCATTTAAGAGGAATCTGGGTTTCTTGCAGCCTTTTATCCCACCCAGATGGTTGGAATCCCCACTGTTTTTCACAACCAGATGTGGGGGGGTGCTCCTCTTCCCAGCACCAGCACTCTGGGCTGGGGAGCCTGGAATGAGGCTGGAGTCTTTCACTCCTCTGGGGTGGGGGGTACCTCTGTGGTCAGGTTATCCCTCCCTATTTTTAACTACCACAGGGAGATTTGAGACCAGCTCAGTTTGCATCTCCGCCCCTCTTACCATTTTCTACATGGCTTCTTCTTTATATCCTTAGTTATAAAACTGTTCAGCTAGACTTCAGGTGGATCTCCAGGTTGACTATTCTATAATTTAGTTGTAATTTTAATGTGTTCACGAAAAGAAGCAGGCACAGTGTTTATTCCACCATCTTGGATCTCTATAAACACTCTTCTGATGTAAGAAAAATTAACCTCTGTTATATGTGTCGCTACTATTTTTTACTTAATTCTTTTTTCTCTTTTGAGTTTGTTTTGGAGTTTTTTTTGCAATTGATAATGATTTTGTTTTTACACACAACAGGCTATTATCAATAACCGTGCTATCTGTTATTTCCTTATTGCTGTGGTAACAAATTATTACAAACCTAGTGACTGAAAACAACACAGATTCATTATCTTACAGTTCTGAAGATCAGAAGTCCAAAAAGAGGCACAAACATATGTTTTATGAAAAATGTCCTGTATATTGAGAAGATTATATGATTTTTCTCATTTAATCTGTTTCTGTGGTTTGTTACATAGACTGAATTTTCTAATGTTTAGCCAATCTTATGTTACTGGTTATAAACCCAGATTTTGTTATCATCATTTTTGTACATTACTGGATTCAATTTGTGGATATTCTATTTAGGAATTTTTCATCCATATTCATGAATGAAATTGTTAGGTAATTTTATTTTCTTACACTGATCTTGTTGAACTTATTTTCAAAGTTATGCTAGCCTTATGAAATTAGTTGGGGATTGTAATGTCTTATTCTCTTATCTAGAGAAATTATATAAGATTGAAATTATTTCTTCTTTGAATGTTTGGTTCTTGAGACATTTTGGGTAAATTGTACTTTTTACTATGAATTTGTCTATTTCATATAAATGTTCCAATTAGTTGTCAACAACTTGTTTATAATATCTTCTTATTTTCTTAACATCTGTGGAATCCATAGTGATATGCTATTGTAAAGAGTTCTTGATATTTTTTATTTGTATGTTCTTTTTTTGTTTTGATCAATCTTACTAGGTATATAAATTTTATTAGATTTTTATTTGTTTGATAGCATATGCCTGATAATTTCAATATCTGAACTCTTTTTAGGTATTTTTTTGTCTTTATATTATTCCTGCTTGATTTTACCTATGAAGGTCTAGTTGGACTGGCTCTGGGTTACCTTGAATGTGTTCTTGTATTCTCCTTTTTGGTGCTCCTCCATCCTACCTCACTCCCCCAAATTTCTACGGAGTAGGAAGCTTAGTTACAGAAAATAAAGGTGACATCTTTAAGGAGTCTGCTTTCCAGACTGACCAGTGATGTGGAACCAGTTTTCTATAATAATGTTCTCTAATAATGCTATTGTTCACCTATGTCACTAGATCTTAAAATAATGTGTCATTTACTTTTAGAGTAATCTCCAGTTCACAAGAGATAGCGAGAAATATTTACTGGCTCTAGAACATCCTAGTTCTGGTCCACATTTCAGTGTACATGTTGGACATTGTGTGTGTGTGAGTGTGTGTGTGTGTATGTGTGTGTGTGTGTGTTTTCAAGGGTAGAGGGGTTGGAATCTTTTTTTAGTTCTTTTTAAAGATGGATTATTATTTTCAATTATTATTTTATTTATCATTGTTATTGAATTTCATACAGTTGCATAAAGTAGAAATGTCTTGACCCTGCTACCATTAATTGAAAATTCTCATTGCCTTCATATTCATCACATTTATTAATTTTTATTGTGTAGAAGTTAAAATACATTTTAATTTTATTTATCTTATGTAGGTTATTCCAAATTATACCTTCTAGTTCATCATGCTTTAGTTGTTTTTATCGTTAAGGTAAATGTCCTATGCCAGTGTGGCATATTGAAATGGATAAAGATTTAGATCTTGTTCAAATTTCAGGAATTTCACTAATTTGCTTTGTTTCTGTGAGTTAATTTATCTCTGTAAATTGCAAATTTCTCATCTACTCATATTTCCTTCCCTGGAAGATTTTGGGAGATTAAATAAGATACCTTTATATATAGAAACTAGCACACAGTGCACTCTCTTTGAATGGTCCTCAGAATTTCTAGTGTATATATCTTTAACAGACTTGTTAATTAAAAACCTGCAGTATTAGGTATAGATATTTTACTACACTTTATATTAATATTCAGTTTTAGTGGCAGTCATTATATATGATTTTTCCTTTTTGTTTCCTACTCTTGTTTATAACACATTAATTTCTAACAATTTTGTAACTGTCATTGAATTTTTATTCTATTTCATTGATTTTTAACCCTCATCTTGTTTTCAATGATTTTAAAAATACATTATTTATCTTCTAAAAATAAACTTGGCTTATTACCCTTACTTCACAAATAATGATGTTTTGGAAAGAAAGCTTTTAGGTGTTAATGTTAAGAGTGTTGCAAAGAGAAGTTTAGCCAGTTAGCCATTTAAATGGGCCTTATTAATTACCTAACTTGGCTTGAGTTCCCCATTACAAGGTTTACATCCTGATTTTCTAAGCACCCATTTATTTTTGTCTTTATATTGAAAGCAGATCAGTTTTTCTGGTGATTGATGTTCAATAATCATGTTTATAGATGATAATTTAAAAAGATGAATATCAATTTCCAATGGGGGGAGTTTTCCATGGGGTTCTTACAAAGTTCATATTCTCTCTCCAAAGGATGTTCTTACTTTGTCCTAGAAATCAAGGTATCAACCCAAATATTATTTATTGATCATAAATAGAGAGCAAAGATGGATAGATAACTTGAAATGACTTTCATGTCACTCATTTAGTAAAATATTTTTGCCCTCTGAGAAGGAATACTTTTATCTATTCTCCCAGAGAGCAGCATTCAGAAAAGGCCTGAACTTTTACATATATTTGATTTCATCTGTCAGGTGATATTTTGATTTGTCAGTCTCACATAGTTCTGGGAGAATTTTACTATAACTAGTATAATCTTTGTCGTATAAAGAAAGCCATATTCTTGTCCCAATTTTTTGGGACTATTTTCAAATATTTGGAAAATGTTGTTATATTTGAAAACAAACTATTTTTCCTTTAGGTTTATCCTTTAATTCTAACTACATACTAGTAAGTTCTAAATTTTAAAATATTTTATCTTTTCCCAGATCATTTCAGACAACTGGTCAAGATGTAGTTTACAATCTGATAAAAATTAAATTATATTATCCCTCAGTTTAAAGAGGCATCATTGTGCCAAAGAGCAATTCAGAAAAAGAAGTTCTGTTGAGAATGGTGGGAATTTTTAGAAAGATTTTTATTAAAATATAGCTAACATACAATATTATATTAGTTTCAGGTGTACACAATACTTATTCAACATTTATATACCTAAAGAAGTGATCACCGTAAGTCCAGCAACCATCTGACATTGTGCCATTCTATCGCAATATTATTGAATAAATTCCGTAAGCTGTACATTACATTTTCATGACTTATTTGTTTTATATCTGGAAACATAAACCTCTTATTCTCCTTCACCTTTCCCTCCCATTTAAATTTTTCAGTAGTTGACATTTTATATTAACTTCATGTTATTTTATATTAACTTCAATATTATTTGTATTATATTATTTTATGTTAATTCAACATTATTTAATATTAATTCAATATTAATTAATATTAATATTATGTTAATTCAATATTATTTAATATTGTATTTATATTGAAAGTAATTGTTGATAGATATACAGTTATTGCCATTTTTATTATTTATATTTTTTATCTTTTTTTTCTTTTTGTCTTAAAGAAGTCCCACTAGCATTCCTTGTAATATTAGTTTGGTGTTGATTAACTCCTTCAGATTTTTCTTAACTGGGAAGCTCTTTATCTGTCCTATTCTAAATGATAGCTTAGACAGGTAAAGTAATCTTGGTTGTAAGTCCTTGCTTTTTATCCTTTTAATATTTTTGCCGGTCCCTTCTGGCCTGCAAAGTTTCTGTTGAGAAATCAGCTGACAGTCTTATGGGAGCTCCCTTGTAGGTAACTAACTGCTTTTTTTCTTGCTGCTTTTAAGATACTTCCTTTGTCTTTAACCTTTGGTGTTTTAATTATGATATGTCTTGGTATGGGCCTCTTTGGGTTTATCTTGCTAGAGACTCTCTGTGCTTCCTGTGCTTGATGTCCCAGAGACCCTTTAAACTCTCCTCTTTTTTTTAGATTCTTTTTGCTGTTCTGATTGGGTGTTTCTGGCTACCTTCTCTTCTAAATCACTGATTTGATCCTCTGCTTCATCTAATCTACTATTGATGCCTTCTAATGTATTCTTTAATTTAGTTATTGTAGTCTTTATTTCTGACTGGAGTTTTCTATCTCCATTTTTATATTTCCTATCTCTTTGTTGAAGTTCTCCCTGAGATCACACATCATATAACCAGTGTTTGGAACTCTGCGTCTGGCAGATTGCTTGTCTCCATTTTGTTTAGTTCTTTTTCTGGAGCTTTGTTCTGTTCTTTTATTTGGAAATATTTCTTTGTCTCCCCATTTTGGCTGCCTCTCTGTGTTTGTTTCTGTGTAGGGCTGCTATGCCTCCTGTTCTTAGTAGAGTGGTCTTATGTAGTAGGTGTCCTGTGGGACCCAGTGGTGCAGTCTTCTTGTCACCAGAGCCAGGTGTCCAGATGTGTCCCTTGTGTGGGTTGTTTTGTCCTCCTGTTGTAGTTGAGACTTTATTGCTGTTTGCATAACAATGGGAGGGATGGATTCTCAGGCTGATTGGTTGTGAGGACTGTCTGTGACTACAGTGGAGAAGGTGTTGTGCAAGGGCTGACCCTACCGCGCAGGGTTCACTCTAGCAGGGCTCTGATGCCTGCCCAGTCTGCCCTTTGGATGTGTTATCCTTGGAGGTAGTGAGTGATGCTCCAGTCCAGTATGTACCTGGTCACTGGGGCTCCGAGACCTGGGGCCACTTAGGAGGAGACCTGCTGCAGACGAAGTTCAGCTGTAGTCTGTGCCCTGCCCAGGGCCACCTAGCATGAGTCACAGAGCAATACAGAGATGACCACCACCACGCTGTGCTTGGAGGTGCCTTACGAGGCCAAACCAGGAACCAAGGCCAGCTGTCGCTAGTGTTGGGCTTAGGGTTACTCAGCCAGTGGTACAGGACATGCTGAAGAAAGATGCTGCTTATTTGGATTTTTTGAACCTTTGAGAGATTTGGATCTTTGAGGAAAGGCTGCAGCATGAGCCAAGGCAGGCTGTTTATTACAGAAAAGCCACTGGAAGAGGCGTGTGTGTACTTGAAAGTTGGATGGAGTGTGGTCCCAAGGAATCACTAGGGTGGGGCAGTGGAAAGGTGATAGCCAGTTGGATGGAGACTCAGATATGGCATCTGCCTGTGTCTGCATGCAGAAAGGGATAGGGCTCAACAAAGAAACAATGGCTCTGCCAGCTCCTCTGTCTGAAGAAAGCTGTCCCTCCAGCCCTCAGCCTAAAGGTAGACAATTCAGTTTTTCTCCGTATGTCCCTGGCACCTTTCAGGCTGCTGCTCCAGCGCTGGAGCTCAGAGCGAGTGCGTCTGTCAGCGAGTAAGTCTGTGCACAGTCCTTTTTAGAGTGCCTGGGAGTGCAGCTGCCCTCCATCTCACTCAGTCACAATGTCTGCTGGTTATCATAGCCAGAAGTTATGGGAACTTTTCTCCCTGGCACTGAAACTCTGGGCTGGGGAAGGGCTGGAACCCCTCCCTCCTCAGGGAGGGACCACCACAACTCAGATATCCTTCCCAGTTTTTAATGGTCACATGCGAGTATGGGACCAGCACATTCCACATCTCTGCTCCTTCTACCAATCTTGAGTTGGCTTCTTCTGTATGTCAGTAGTTGTAAGGCTTTGGTTCACCTATACTTCAGACAATTCTCAGTGATGGTTGTTCTGTAGTTTAGTTGTAATTGATGTGGTCCTGAGAGGAGGTTAGCACAGCGTTAACCTCATCTGCCATCTTGACCGGAAATCCTCAGTAATGGTGGGAATTTGACAAGCAATATGATGTAATCTGGGGGGTTCAGTTCTCATATAGACTGTCAATGCTTGGATGGATTTTAGAAAAATTAAGTAGTGAATGGATGACGTTTATTCATGTGTTCAAGAGGTAATTATTGAGTTTTTGCTTGACACTGTGCTGACCTCTGGGCATCACAGATTAATTCAAAATTTGTTACTTATTACTTCCATATCCAACTAACAAGGTAATTTTTGGTATGCCTTTATAAATAAGCTAGGTGCAAGATTATGTCTTGGAGACTGAGTGACTTGGCATGATGTTGTTACAAATAAGTTATTAAAATGTTGGGGTTATGTCTACAAAAAGTGATGAATTTCATTGACTCATAGTCCTTCTTTTTGGAAGTAAATATACATCAAAACCAATTCTATATTAGGGTCACTCCTAAATGTGTGATAGTAAAATAAGTCATTATAGGACAATGATTATATGTCCAAACACTCTATGAGGACAAACATTTAATTAACATAAATGACAATATTATAAAGGTACATATTAATTACAAGAGGGAACTGATAACTTTCCTATTTCATAACTTTGTGTTTTATTATCCAGTCTATCAACATTTTAGATTATGATCCATTCTTATTTACAGTAGAATGTTCAAGTCCTGTCAAATGAGAAAATTCTGAGGTTTCTTATAGCATATTTCACCAGAGAGTGCTGCAGAGTATATGAATGGTTGTAAGAGACCTTGTTGGTGCCCTCGCCATATTTTACTCTTTTCATTTCTATACCCACATACCGAAATTCTGTCAACTCTTCTGTTTCTTTACTTCACTGGTGCCATAGCCCAGTGTACAGCAGGCACAGGGAAGTCTGTTCCCAGAGGCACCCATTAAGTATTAACTGATGGTAGCTGCTGTCTAAATACATGATTTCCCTCATTTCTGGAATGGTTTTACTGCAGTACATGAGTTAAACTACACTGGCTCCCAGGGTTTTCTCCAGGAAGGCTGAGCTTCAATTGCCTTGGTAGTACCTAGCTGATAGCGCACGTTTTATTGACTGCTTTCCCTTCCCTGTTTCATTTACCTGTTCCCTACTGGTAGTTCATTCATGTCCACTTCTCCCTTTTAGATTGCTTTCACATCCTGTCTCAGGGTCTACCTCTGGGTGAACCCCATTTAAGATGTGATCAGGCCTGGGTCAGCAATTTATTCACCAGAAACTGGCATTCATTTTCAAAGTGGTATCTACTAATTTGAATACAGCAAAGTATTTTCCTTTGAAAAATGTGACAAGTTACATTCTGCGTCCAATGAGATATGGAACTTGGTAAGAATTGGACCCTGTCATTTTGAGTAGTTCTGGGCAAGTTCTTGAGTACTTGACTATCCTAGGTTTTGTATGAGAAGAGATGACTGGAACACAGGCATAGTCCAGACTGGAATATACTAAGTTCGTCATAATTAAGTTTTGTTTGTAAAATTAGGGAAAAGTAAGTCTTCCAGGGTCACCTGGAGTTTGTCTTATTTGAACTCAATCACCAATCACATGCCTAGAAACTCACATAATTTTCAAACTTTTTGACTAATCTAATATCCTCTATTTGTGTTTATTATACTTGAGCTTTTTCAAGACATTTTATGAGATTTCAATTTAACTCTTTCACTGCATTAATCAATTTCAAGCTTTTTCTCTAAAATGTGTCCAAAATCCACAAAAAATAATTATAGTATTTATATTTTTAAATAACTACAGTCAAGGTGCTACATTTTATTAAAATAAATGATTACTTTAAAGTATAAAAATTTCATATTGTTATTCATTCTTGAAAAACACAAAAATATTAAAAAATGTACCTCTGCTTTGTACATCTTTTCTGGAACACTGAGACTGTGGGGTAAAGTCAAATGCCACAGTCAGCGACATAGAAATTTCATTTGACTGTAGTTGAATGTTGCAGCTCAAGTGTTTTAATCTATTGCTTAGGGCCCTATTTCCAATTTCTTTTTTAATATTGCTTTATTAAATTGCTGACGGTGTTTGTTTTATTTTTGTCACTTGTTTTGCTACTAAGCTGTTATGGTCAAACCAGGTGGTAGTAGTCCCTCATTAATAGAGCTAACTATAGGTTATTAACAACCACTCCCTCACCTGGATTATTGCAGTAGGTTTCTAAATAATCTCCTTGATTCTGTGATTGCCTTCCAAGAGTTTCAACCCTGTAGGTAGAGTGGTCTTTTAAAAATACAAATATGAGCAGAGCACCTCTCTGCTTAAGCTGCCCAGTGGCTATCCATTTCATTCAGGGTTCTTACAGTGGCCTGCAAGGTCAAACTCAATCTCATTCTTTGTTATCTCTCAGACTTCATTTCTTACTGCTTTCCTTCTTTCACTCTTTCCAGCCACATGGGTCTCCTTCTTTGAATACCCCCAAGCATGTGCCTGCCCCAGAATTTTTGCAATTTTGTAGTCCCCTCTGCCTGAAGTACCCTGTACCCAGATATCCACATGGCTTATTCCCTTAATGTTCTTCAGGAGTCTGCTCATATATTAGTTTATAACAGAACCCTATCTTAACTCTCTTATATAAAAGAGCATTTCTCCCATTCTGTACTCCCTATCCTAAATTGCCCTGCTTTATTTTGCTCTTGACATTTTACTGCCATCTAACACACTATATATTTACTTGTTTATTTTCAGACCTCTTCCAGCCCTTCCTTATCCTGAACATAAACTCCACAAAGAGAAGGACTTTCTGTGTTTTGTTCAATGTCATATCATCACTGCTTGGCATAACTGTTAGGCATTCATCTGTGGAATGAATAAATAAATGAATGAATGAACAAGTTGGTCAAGGAAAGAATTTCTGAGGAAGTGATACATAAATTACTACCTAAAAGATGAAAGGAGGTAACCGTATGAAAACGAGGAGGAAATGTTTCATGCATTGTGAATACCAGTTACAAAAGTGAAGCATTTCCTTAATCTATTTCTTCTCACCTCCATTACAACTATCCTACTCCAAACCACCATCACCTTTTATGCCAGATCAAGCAGGTCCCTGTATGCTATTCTAAGATATGTAATGAATATCCATTGAAATTGTTAAAACAGTGAATTGACTTAATCTAATTTATATTTTAGATGGTCACATAAGCTCATCTGTAGAAAATTGTTTGAAGAAGGCCCGTATAGAAGTAGAGACTATTTAAGAGGAAGTTCTGGTAGGGTGATGTCAGATGGAGATGGAAACTATTAGATGGCTTGTGATATATTTTGGTTATAGAATCTACAGGACTTACTAATGGATCAAATGTAAGGGGTGAGAGAAAGGATGAAATCCAGGAGCAATACTTAATTTCTGGCTTGAGCAATGGATCATCGGGGTCATATTTACTGGGATAAGGGATATTTGGGTGGTGAAATTATAACTTTAATTTTGAGTATTTAAAATTACTTGAAGTTTAGGGGTTTGGATGAGGTCTCAGAGAGAGTATAGAGTTTTAAGAGGAGAGGTCTTGGAACCAAACTTTAGAGGAACATCACCATTTTAAAGTTGAGTAGATGGGGAACAATCAGAAAAGAAAAAGTAACTGGTGAAATGTAAGGGATATCTTGAAAGCATGGTGTTATAAAAGTCAAGAAAGAAGAGTGTTTCAAGGAAGAAAGAATAGTTTCTTTTTTCAGATTCTTTCCAGAAGTTATAAAAGACAAGGACAGAAAGGTGGGTCTTGTATTTAACACTATATGTCTTAGACAAGAGCCATTTTGATGGAATGATGGATGGGAGTTGAAGTGTGATGGGACATAGGGAAGAAAGGAAAAAAAGCATGGGTGCATGAGTCTTAAGAAGTTTGGTGAATATGATTTCACTTATATATGGAATCTAAAAAACAAAATAAATGGACAAATAAAACAGAAACAAAGTCATAGTTACAGAGAACATTTTGATGGTTGTCTGATGGGAGAGGGGTTGGGAGATGGGGAAAGAGGGGAAAGGATTAAGATGTACAAATTGACAGTTTAACAACAGTCACGGGTATGCAAAGTACAACACAGGGAACATAATTAGTAATATTGTAATAACTACGTATGGTATCAGATGGGTATTAGATTTATCAGGGTGATCATTTCATAAGTTATAAATGTCTAATCACTATGTCATACACCTGAAACTAATATAATATTGTATGTCAAGAGTAATTTAAAAAGTTTTAAAAATAAAATAAATTAAAATATGTAAAAAAAAAGCCAAAAAAAAAAAAGAAATTTGGTGAACAGAGAAAAAATTAGGCTGTAGGTACAGGGTGAGGTGGTGATGGAAAAGTTCCAGGAGATGATAGATAGATAGATAGATAGATAGATAGATAGATAGATAGATAGATGATAGATAGATAGATAGATAGATAGATAGATAGATAGATAGATGATAGAATAGGAAAGAGGTTATTATAGTAAAGTCCTTGAGCACAAATAGGGATTGTCTTTTTATATGAGAAGGACAAAAACTCCATTGTAATAGGCAGGGGGAAAATAAGTGTTCACATGCAGGTGCATGTGTAGGTTTGGCAGAGGAAGATGAATGGATTTGAGATTGATGACTTATATTTTCTCAGTAAACAATTGGATTTGATCACCAGCTATGAATGAGGCAGAAAGAGGAGGTGTGGGAGGTTTGAAGACAGAGAAGGTATGGAATAGTTATATGGCATAATGAGATGAAAAGTCTTATCAGCAAAGCAGATAGAATTGTAGGGAAGCATTTGATGTTACTCTGAGATTTGAGTTCGAGTATTTAAAGTGAAAAATGTCAGCTCACTTGAATCATTTGTTTAGTTGTTTTTGTGCAGACAGAGATGGAGGGTGAAAGATTTGGGATATGGAAGAGGAAGAGCAGGACAAGGGGTTAAAGATATTCACTGAGAGGTGACTATATGAAGCTTGATTAGACAAGGAAGGAAGCGAAGCAGACAGATAGTGCGAAAGTGGTGGGGTACAAAAATAGAAGCTCTGATGAAGGGGAGGAATTGCAACAATTGGAATACCTAAGCAAGTGAGCTGGAAGGATAAGGAGGAGGTAAAACTGAGGCATTCAAAGTACTGCCATGCTGGGTTACGACGAGGAAGAGGGTGGCTAAGGTGGAGTGGGGACAATGGGGGTCTAGGAACTAAGAATCTGGGGTGTCAAGTGCCTTATCTATACAGTCATTTAAGTCACTGCGAACACCCTCTGGAGTTGGAGCAGTCTCATAACACTGTGGGCCAGAATATGCATCGTCACTAAAATTGGGGACATTATTAGGAAGTCAAGTGTCTCAAAGAAAACAGAGGGAGGAGGATATAAGCAGATCACATATGTCAGAAAAATGTAAGGTTTTGTGCAAGATGAAGATGAAAATGGTCTGAAAAGTGGCATTGGAGAGCAAAAAGGTGGTGCATCCCAATAAAAATGAAAGGATATGATTTTAAAAACAAATGAGAAGCAAAGCCATTTAAAAATAAACAAAAATAAAAAACTAGAGTATGAAAGAGGGAAAGGTAAAAAAATAAAATACTAACGTATTAATTAAAAGTTTAAAATGCAAGCTATTCATAATTTACTTATTTGTGAAGGGATGCTTCTGGCTGTGCCCTGACGTTACTAAGTAGCAGTCCAGAGAGCAGGCACCTCAGTAAACATGAAAAAAAAAAAAAAAAAAAGAAAAAGAGCAAGAAAGTGGAAAGTCAAAACAAGTTTTAATAGTATGAAAATTAAAAAAAACCACAATATTTCTTTGCTTGTATGGGCTGAAAACAATAACTAGATTTGGTAACTTCTAATTATTCTTATAGTCTGAAACCCAGCTCCCCTTAAAATTCAGAAAAGATAATGACAGCATATTAATCATTTTATTGCTATAAACACAACTCTTTGGAAATTACAAACCAACTTAAAATAGCCAACATATGACAAGGCAAGGAACTAACACCCAAATAATCCAAGACTTTTATACTGAAACTTGAAGGAAAGCACCTTATTTTAAACATCACCAAAGATGAATATCAGAGTTTAAAAATACTTGCAAAATAGCAAAAGAAAAATAAGTTAGACTAAATACAGCTTGATGACATAGTGTTTATTAATTCTAGTATAGCTAAATGGAGCGGCTATAGACAATTAAACAGTAGATTGTGTATTCTTTTAAAATTGCTTGATGGATAACAGGTTGATCCACTCATGCTTTTGCCCTAACATAAATGGAATAATCTAGAACTGTAAGACTTATTCTATTACATGGGTCTTGGAATCTATGTGGACTGGTGTATTCCAGTGCAATGTGAAGTAGGTCTTAAAAATACTAGAAATCCTCCAAAATGTTAGAATTTATTAAATAGGCATGGGAAAATATAGAAATATTTTTAAAAGTTTGTTTTGGGTTTCAAATGTCTTCCTCAAATAGCAATGGCCATTTTAGCCAATGATTATAACACCCTTAAACTCCTACTAAAGTTAAAGGGTGTCATACTATGTGTTATAGCCTGGCTGACATTCAAATGTTGGTATAAATTTAGAAATGAATTGTGTATATAATTTAAAACATCCAGTCAGAGTGAATATGTATTTTTTGAAGCTATATAGTTAAAATTCTGTCAGAATATTACACTGAATGAAGATTATGAGGCTAAAAACATACATGAATGTAGAACAGATGTTGAAATAAAGGGCTATACATAACCCCAAATGAATACTTTCTTCTGTAAACCTTTCAGTGCAGACATAGTTACATCAACAACATAGAAGTTAATAATATATAGCAGATATAGCTGGAATTCAATGTCAAAATTAGCACAAGATGGTATTTTGTTTGATATTAAATAACAAAGTATTCATAATGCACTAATTTTTACCCCCAAGGATTACCTCTTTAGAAAGCCAGGTGCTTTATACACATTAAAACACTATTTTCAAACTATGTATATATATCATTTAAATCACGATTTCTTCCTTCCCATTTAAGAGCAGGCTGATCTGAAATTCAGCTTGTAATGTAGATTTGAATGATAACTATTCACTTATTAAATAATTTCCATTTCTTTTCTTAGGTCTATGTAATAACCTAAGGTCTATAAATGAAAGCATCTAAAAGGAAGAATTAAACTCTCCCCAAAGACTGTTAATTGAAAAGTAGCATGCATTTAAATGACTGTTAGAATGGATGATGTCTTAAAAAGTTAATTTTAAAATTTAGGAACAAAAAGTTAGAATATTGATATGTAATCCTAAAAAACAAACAAATAAACAAAAAAACAGAAACACCCCCCAAAAAAGCAATTTGATTTGAAAGTATCTTCCTAGAAAGGTTGATGACTAATACTGCCATTTTTTTCCTTGTATCTCCCATGGTTTTATGTAACTGATGAATCTAAATAACAACAATTATTGAAGATGGTCTCTCTGGCATTTGTTAGACAACCTAAAAAAACTATCTGGAAGATATCAGGAGTCTTAAGAAAATACTTTTGATGATGTGTCATATCAAAGTGACAAGTAAGCTACTTGTGGTTAGATGTCATTCTGTTTAATTAATTAATTAACTAATAATTAGTTAATAATTAGTTTTAGTCCTTTAAACTCCTGGACTCAAGCATACTTAAGTATATTTCAAGAAATACCTTTTGATTTTATTTCTGGAAAGATTACCCATCATTAATGTAACCTCTGAAATGGGAGAAAGAAATAAAAGAAAGACTCCCTGCAAATGACTTTATTTACACCTCTGCATTTTGGCATGCTACAGAATATCACAATTTTACATTGTCTACAGAGTTAAAGTAAGACGTATTTTGTGGCTTTGAAAATATTGACATCATCTGCTATACCATAGAGCAAAATAGTGCTAGGTAACATAATTCACTGCCTAGCCCCCTTTGACAAGTGTTGGACGTGGAACAACTATTCTTTGATCTTGTAACACCCTAGAAAATTTGAGTAATTGGGGATAATAATCCTTTAACGATTTTGTCATATTCAGTTTTATTTTATTGAGCTATATTAACACTGAATTTAGAAAACAGAAAAAAATTCCTTTATCATGCAAATGTAAATTTACCTCTGGCCAAGGATGCTTTGATTCTATTTAGAGATTTTTAACCAGGTAATACTATATAGCAAACACATAGAAATGACATGCCATAAATAGTACATTACTGAATTTTGAAGCTTGAAAAATATATCATACTATGTAATTTGGAATCTGTAACTTGGAGCATATATAAGCCAAGAGCTTACTGACAAATTAAATCAGGAATGTAAAATTTATGTTAGTGAGAAAATTCAGTTGGGAGTGGAATAGAATGAGGAAATGGGGTTGTTTAGTACATTTTCATTCGTGTTAACACAGTATCATCAACTCTGTTAAAAGGTCCTAGTTGATCCCTTCAAAATAGCAGCAGAGGGTTGTTTAAAAAAGTACTGAACTCAATTAAAAGTAATAGTACAGTATTCTAACTTTCCCCATTAAACATTTCACATGTTCTAAAATCTTTTTTTAAATTTTTTTTTAACTCCTTTCAAAAATTCCCCAAAGCATAACTATACTGCAGGCTTTATTTCACAGCTCAAGTCAAGTAAATCATTTTAACTTTGGAGATGTGTAATAAAAAGCTGAATATAAGTGAAGAGCACTTACTAGAAGCACAATCTGAAAGTACAATGCACCTCTCATCTGCTTCCTTGAAAGGTGTTCTACCTCTAGGGAGGTCAACCATGTCAGTTGTTACTTGCTTCAATTTGAGAAGTACACTTGGCACGTTTTCCTTTATTAAGCCAGAGCCACAGTGGTAAAGGGAAAAATGAGCGTGATATCCTGCAACCTTACCCGTATGCAATATTAATCAATACTGCATCTACCCTAAACACATACCAGAAGCAGAAAAGTCCTTGACTCCATAGGAATTGTAGCTGCAGTCCCATGTCAAGATTCGGGCTCAGACATCGGCAGTTAACCCCAAATGAATCTCACCCTGTTGCCACTCTTATGGAATTTTCCTCCCAGGAAGCCTTTCCTAATTTAAGGTTTATTTTACCTATTGCAATTATTAAGGTAGGAGAGCTTTGGTGGCTTGTGGACCTGGCTAAGCAACCAGATTTTTTTTTCTTTAATGGTTCACCTAGGTCTGTATATGTATGTGGTTGGATTTTTATTTACATTATCTGTGAAACTGATAGGGTATTTGGCACAGATTTCAAATTCTTCCCACATACATGAACACATATTGCATGTTTAGTTCTCTTGAAATATTGCCTGAGCAAATCAAAAGAGCAAGGAGAATTATGCCAGTTGCTGTCTTAAGGCCAGTGCTTTTACTCTACTGAGTTTTATTTCTTCCATGTGCTGAAGATGCTCTACACATCACAGAAACAAAGATGACCCTGCAGGCCTTACTTAAAGGCACAACGAAACTCCTATCTCAAGTTTTAGTTCACTGTCAGGATTCCATTAGTAGTAATATAAGAAAAAAGTTTACAAATGCTAGGGAGAGCTCTTGCCCAGCAGCACTGTTTCCACCTATTTTTCTCATTGTGGTTTCTCACCTTGCTCCATAATTACCTTAGCACTTAGTTGTGCATCATAAATCATATTGTTAGTTTTTTGGTTGGAGAGAACCAAACCAAAATCACAAGTACCGAGAAAAAGTGCGCTGGGATCCTGGCTACTTAGTATATTGCACGGTGCTGTACTTGGTGATTCGACTCTGGGTTGTGCTAGGGGAGACGGATCCAAAGGTCTGGCCAAAGTGACGGTCAGAGGAGCCCCTCATGTGACCAATGGTGGCTGTCCCTGACATGCTGCTACTCAGGCCCCCGCCTCCTCCCAGACTGCTCAGCCCGATGCCACCACCACTTACACTGCCAACCAGGCCACTACTGACTGTGCCACTGCCTCCAATCATCTCAGCTGGGCCACTAATGCCAGTTACGCCAGAGCCAGAAACAACCCTCTCTGTCACAATCACATTGTGGGCATTTGATAACTCGGGATGCATACTCAGACTGCCCATCATGCCAGAAGTTGGTCGGATTATTCTTTCTGTCACTACCACATTTGAAGACTCTCTAGGATCAGAGATGGTCAAACTGGTGGGCAGACTTGAACTTGGTGCTATAACCCTTTCTGTCACTATAACGTTTGACCCATCTCTCAAGTCAGGCATCTCTAATATTCCATGCAAGTCAGCGCCAGAGAATGGGCCAACTACCCTCTCTGTCACCACCACGTTGGAGGCATGTCGATTATCATGAACATGGATAGAGGGCTTCAGAGTGCCAGAGGTGTTGTAAGATTCGGTTACAGTGACATTGCCATAGCTCATAGGATCAGGAATAGGCATAGGATGCTGTACACCAGGTCCCGAGGGGTAGGTACTCTCAGAAATGACTGTGGTAGTGCCGTAATGTGAGGAGGTGGGTGGGTATCCACTGGCAGGGGGCTCTGTTCCCTGCTGAGGGCAAATCGGTTCAGCACTCTCAGGTGGCCAAGAGAAATCAAAGTCTGGGTATGGTTCAACTTCCTTTCCCAGGGTGATATCTGCCAACTTCTTAAATTTAGGCCCCAGTGCATCCAAGAAACTGTCATCCCAGTCTTCTCCAATGAAGCTACAACAACCCACAGAGCCAGCGGGGGAACCTACACCTTCAATGTCATATATGAGCAAACAGTCATTGGATGGGCGTCCTTCATCTTCATCTGCATAAGCATATGCTTTCTGAATTTGTAGAGGAAAGAGAAAATGAAATTATGAATGCATATTTAACAATGACAGAAGTTTTTATCATTATGTGTGTGTTTTTTCCCCCAGGGCATTATCAAAGAATATAAAAAACAAAATTCTAACATCCACTAGAAATGCTTTAAAAATCATATGGCTGGAAAGAATTTCGTTAGAAATTACTTTAGCTGTAATTTCAATAATTCATTTTGATTTTAAAATTTATTTAGATGGACTGCATAATAACATACTTTAGACACCAATGCACAAAAAAGTCATGTGAATTATTTTGGAACCACATTAGAAAGAGGTACTTAAAAACATTGAATTTGAAGTACACCAAATTGTCTATTTTTTGGTTTGTGTAAAAAAGACAGCTCATGGCTGATTTGAGTTCATTCATGAGTTGTGTTTTCCTTCCTTTCGATGGAGTGATTATGGTGGTTCTGTGAAATTTATTTCAGTGTGGCTTTATCAGCAAAACAACAGGAAAAATGACTCTGGGTTTATGCCACTTTTGGATTTAAAATTGCAGGTGCCCAAAGAAAATTTTTAAAAGTAGAATCTTCTTCAGTTCAAAGTGAAAGCCCACAGACTTGTGCACTTTCATTTTATCTTTGTTGTTCATAATACTGGATTGTAAACTTTCTGGTTAAGTATCAGAAATGTCTTTATCAGCAGACCAACTCATTGTGCTGTTTCATTCACAAATAGTTTTTGAGACCTTACTATTTGCCAGACACTCTGTGAAGAACTTGGTAACGAAGTAATGAACAAACCCATATAAAATCCCTCTCGCATAGGGCTTACATTTTAGTAGGATGAGGCAGACAATACATAAACATATTTGTCAGGAGGTGGTAAATGCAGGGGAAAAGGAAAAAAAGTGATGGGGGTTGCTCTTTCAGAGAGAGATGTCATCTCATAAAGTGATGTTTGATCAGAGATTTCAATCAAGTGATAGGCTGAGTATAAAAGATAAGAGTGTTCTGGGCAGAAATTACAGCAAGTGCAAAAGTTTTGAGTCAGAATTGTACTTCTCATGAAAATAATATTCATTTGTAGGGACATGGATAGGAAGTATTCCTACGGGTTTCAGCAATAGGCCTCTTATTATTATCTACTGCTATTTGAAAGGCTTTTATGAGTATCTTAGTTCAAAATATCAGCCATCATCTAAACCATTAGGAGAGTTCATGAAGGCATTTCAGGCCAGGATGTACAAGGACATAAGTGTATCAGAAACAGTAAATTCCTGGAAGCTTAAGTATCACATAGTGTGTAACCATGGGCA
The DNA here is from genome assembly GCF_057876585.1 of Rhinolophus sinicus. NCBI lineage: Eukaryota > Metazoa > Chordata > Mammalia > Chiroptera > Rhinolophidae > Rhinolophus > Rhinolophus sinicus. Next base: position 84,523,857 of record NC_142504.1, on the reverse strand, counting down.
ATTCTGTCTCTACCGGGAAATGGCAAAATTAATTCTCACTAGTTCTTAGAATGTTCTGGAATTGAACCATGGCTCTTTAACCCACTGTTATTGAATATTTATTACGTGCCTAGAACTGAGGTAGGTACTGGTGACATAATGCAGAGAACCTGGTTGAAGCACTAAAAAGTGTAGTAGACATCTGAACTAATAGATTTTAGCCATGGTATATTCTATAAAATATATAAACAAACTACACATGGTCCCTGACCTACAATGATTCGACTTACGATTTTGCTACTTTATGATGGTATAGAAGTGATATGCTTTTAGTAGAAATAGGCTAGGATGTTTGGTAGGTTAAATGTAATAAATGTATTTTCAACTTATAATGGGTTTATTGGGACATAACCCCACAGTAAATTGAGGTTATCTGTCCTACAGAAATACAGATAAGGAAATATTAATACTATTTTGGATGAAATGGTTAACAACAAAAACTTCAAAGGCAGTGATATTTGAACTGGGTATTGAAAAATGGGTAGGCATTTGTGAGAGAGACAATGGGTTAAAAGCATTCCAGTACAAGCACAGCATAAACAAAGACATGGAGGGGAATAGACCGGTATTAATAAGGCAAAGCCACTTGGCAAGCCGAATTGGTGGTAAAGAGTAACCGGAGATGTGAGGGAAGAGCTCAGTTTGTGAATAACCTCAGTTACCGTGTTAAGGAGTTTGGACTTCATGACATAGAAACAACACAGCTGGGAGTCACTGACTGTTTTTAAGTGGGGAAGTAACAGGTTTAGGTCAGAATTTTAGCAACATTATTTAGCAGTACTTTGGCTTGTCAAGCATAAAGACTAGAAGCTAAGAACCTAGTTAGAAGATGCCTGCCAAAGCCCCACTGGGAAATAGTGGAACCTGAAGTACAACCGTGGGTGCAGGATGAAGAGGAAAGTATGGGGCGAGAGACCTTACCTGACAGAAGTAACTTTCCATGAAATTCATATTCAGACCTCCTTCTCTACATTCCCTCATAGAATTTCTTCTTAATGTTCCAGAATATTCTTGACATATCTCAGGTGCTCTTGATGTGTGAACTCCATCTGTTAGTTCAAATCCTGTCGTTCTTTCTTCTCCTCCCATATCTTGCATTTCTCTGCCACAATACTCATTTGTGTAAACCCCTTAAAGTGTAGATCAAATTAAATTTACTTTCTCTAGTATATTGTAGACTGAAAATCAACAACTTACTGTAAGGTGTGGTTTCTTCATTTAAGTATGCATTTGTGAGTGAAGAAAAAAAATGAAGATGATACCTAAATACAGGAGCTATAAATATGACTAAATATTATTATTAACCAATCAAATTATTAATCAAAATAATATTATTAATCATTTATTAACTTGGTAATTATTGTTGGTAATTATTTGTTGGTAATTATATGTTGTGCTAGTAGAGGGGGGCTGCATAGAGGTTACAAGAACCTATGCTTTAGAGATTTTGATTTTAAGTTGATGAAAATTGGGGGAAAATAACCTAAATTCTAAAAGTTAAATAGTGTAAGAATACCCCAAAGTATTAGAAGCACAGGGCCTCCAGAAGAAGGCCCAATAACCATGGCTTTCAGAGAAGCCATGGCTGTTGGGCAAAGGGAAAGGTTTACATGGAGAATTTTGAATTTGTACTTGGATGTGAAGGGTGAGTAGGAGTCTACTACAACATTCTAGTAAGGTGAGATAAAATGATGGCCTAGACTGTGGAGGTGCCATGGACAGGGGAAGTGTTGACAGTGGGATACCGTGTTTCCCCGAAAATAAAACTGGGTCTTATATTAAGTCTTGCTCCAAAAGACGTATTTGGGCTTATGTTCACGGGATGTCATCCTGAAAAATGATGCTAGGGCTTATTTTCCGGTTAGGTCTTATTTTTGGGGAAACACGGTAGGTGTCCCATGCTTTAACATTTTAAAGATCTTGATTTTAGGGACTGTGTGTTTTTCATACTTCTGTTACTCTGGTGCCTCTAACTGTGCTTTGTTCAGGGTTTGTGCAAAGGTTTGTAGACTTAATGAGGCAATAAATGCATAAATAAATCCTGGTCGGTTTGACAAGTCTTGAGAACTGATTGGATGTCAATGAAAGTGGAGCTATAAGAGTCAACAGTAAGATTCTGCTTCTGAGGGGCGGGGATGTTGGTATCATTAACAAAAATGGATACATCAGGAAGAGAAACAAGTTTAAAGACTAGCGTGTCCAGTCCTTTGAATAAGGTCCAATTCTACAAGTTATGAACACTCCTATCCCTCTTACAAAAAGTCATGATCTCAAGTTTGGAAAAGACTGAGAGAAAAATAAGAGAATCAATAATATTTATTTTCCTTGAAAAAAGGAAAGATGGTACAAGTTTTTCAAAGATATGATAAGTTTCTTTTTGATTAATTGTTCTTTTTATTAGAGTGGTAGTTATCAACTTACTGTGAAATTCTAATTGTTCCCTGGTTTCTGCCTGTGAACTGGTCTAGACTCCTGTTTTAAGGTAAGTCGTATTGATAATCTTACCCATGTGTAAGGAGCATCTGTACCACATACACACAACCTCAGCTGAGAACTTTAAGACTTTGATAACATTTCATCCACTTACTTTTAATTTAAGAAATTGGACAAATCTTTTTAAGTCAATATTTATGCTGATGCTGAGGTGTAGTATTTAATTTTGTCATGATAGCAGCTAAATTCAGAGTGATTTTGAATCATTCATGAGTTGTACAAGTAGATTCAAGTCTCAAAAATGAGCACAGATCTACTTTAATCAGATTATACTTTAATTATAATTAGTCTTTTTTTGGTAAATAACATTTGCTCTCTTGGACAAAACACCAGGGCCAAAATTGACTTGTGGTTACAATCCAGTTATTTTCTCCTATGTATAGATTCTTGATCAGGACATCTCCTAAGTATGCTCAGATGACTGAGGAAAATTTTTAAAATTCAACATATGAGAATAATAATTACTGTAGGGTTTTCCTTACCGCTTCATTTGCAAATCAGTCATTTAAAAAGGAATAATAGAAACAATTTTAAAGACAAATAAGATAATTGACAAACAGTACGGTATGCAAAGAGAGAACAAAATTCCTAGTCTTTTGAGCTGTTTCAATTAAAAAAAAAATTTCATACCTGAGGTGTCAATGCATTCAATCATATTTGCATTAGGGGATTGTATTTGTGGAATACAAATGGTGGTCAACCCCTAAAAGACAAGAAACAACATTTTCCCATTTGTAATGATTCTTTTCTTTCTATAGTTATACATTGGGTTTGTTCTCAGATTACCTCAGGTTTTCTGAAAGAATACTCCTTAGGAACTTTTGAAATCCACTTAAAACCATAACCTCATGCAGAAAGCCTTCCCTGGTTACTTCCATCTAATTCTGATGTACCTCTGATTGCTCTTTATTTTCCCCATTGGCTATCCCAGAACAAAGAACAGCATAGACTGAGTGATCACCAACATCTTGTTTCATTAGCCGGAGACTGAGTTTAGGTGACTACCAAAGGCCATTTCTCACAGATCAGCACTTACAGGGTCAGGGTGTGGTCCTTCTACTGCCCATGACTGAATTGCTCCATCTGAACATTCAGGAACAGGCTCAAAGCCGGCTCCACCACCAGGGGCACCTCCACAATCACAACAGATCAACAAAAATGGGACCACTGGTAAAGAAAGACAGGAATATTGAAATTAGCAGCAGGGCCATATTAAAACAAAACAACGTGCTTTTTGTGATTAAATTTGGATGCTTAATATAACTTCATGTGATTCTAAAATTATGAAAGTTTCAGAAAACAAAAGAAGAATGGTGAATTACCAAAATCAACGTGAGCCCCAGAATACTAGATTGCAATCAATTTTAATTTGTTATATCATATTCAGATTACAAATAGTATTATACTATTAAAATGGATGAATCTTTTCTCTGTCATTACTTAGGAAAAGAGTAAAGGAGAGAAGAAAGAAAGCTGAAGAGGCCAGTCAATATGTTTGATTTTTGCGTGTGTTCTCTCCTCCTTGTCTTTATTTTTCTCCTTTCACACATGCCTGCCTTTTTCTTTCAATAATAACATCTTATTCATGCTTCAAGCAGTTATCTTCTGTGAGGCTATTATTTCCCCTACATGGATATCTTTTCTTCAAATTACTTATTCACCAATTGAGAACGTCACACTGCTTAACAATGTCTTTTTCTATTCATCAATTGGATTTTTCTTATTCATCTCTGTAAGTTTCCAGCCCATAGCCTTTACTTAATATGATCTTCAGCCCGTAGCCTTTACTTAATATGATCTTGACAAGTGATTTGGAATGAATAGATAGATAAAGGAAAGGATGTGTATTTTGTGTGTTTTTTTAGTGTGAGGAAGGAAGGAAGGAAAGAAAAAAAGAAGAAAGCAAGGTAGGGAGTAGGGAACATAGTAAGGATAGTAATAAGGGAGAGAGGGAAGAAGGAAGGAAAATAATCCTGTGTTTTACTTTCTTGAAAATATACCAGGCTTAGAGATAGTCTTCAATCTAGCGGTTTTGACTCTAAAGACCATATATAATTTATAAATATTTTATTAACCATACTATCCAAAGGTCACCAATATAAAAAACAAACTCAAAGTGAAAGTTATATATTACTTGCAGTAGAGATAATCAGAACCTGGGTAATTAAGTTACTTTGAAAAATATTTAAGTTTAAAGTTTTTAAATGATGGTTGATAATATGTCCAAAAACATGAATTTAGAAAATTATCTCTTCTTATATAGGTTTTTATGTTACAGTCTACAAATTTGCTAGCATGTTTTCTTGCCTTGGTTCATTTTGATAATAAACGAACCTTGCTTTTAACCTTGTTTCTCCTTTCATAGAGCTTTTCATGGTCAATATTTCAATTTACTATGAGCCAGTAGGAATGAAATCTTATTACTTAACCCTGAAATTTCTTGTTTTTCGAAATTTGTTTTAAATTGTGGAAAAAGAGCCTCAGCTTTAAATTGTATGCCAGCATGTCCAAACTCGTTCTGGTTTAGATGAATTCAATCTTATTCAAAAAATTCAAACAAGTAAAAGTTATTTAAAAATCAGAGAAAATCCAGTTCACTGATGAATTTAATGAGAACTATCTATTTCATGGCTGTGTAAGTAGTAAGAGAAATGGAGGTAAAAAAATATTTCATAGGCAAGTGCTCTGATTTCATATTTTATGTGTGTATCTTTTAATTAGATAATGTCTGAGGTATCTTCTGACACTAAGCTTTTATGGTTTTATACTTGAAAATGGCAATGTTTACATTAATTTAATTATACTGTGCAGATATCAAACCTACTTCAGATCTCCCTTTCACATTCCTCAGATACTGGAGTATCTAGCTCATCTCCACTCTTAATTTCTATCATCATCCAAGGCATGTGAAAGACCACGAAGAGAATCCATTGGATATTATATTCTCTTGGTTAGATACTTAACTAGGTCTACTTTAGTGACCATAAAATGTGATCTGTCTCTAAATTCTTCCATATGTGGCACTTCTTTTTCATCATTAAAACAGTGTTAGGAGGTAACTTTTATTATTTCACAGGTGACAAAAGCGAGGCTCAGCCAAGTTAGGTAACCTTTGACAGACTCAATTATATTTAGAAGCGAAAGTTTAACCCGAAGTCTATTTGATGCTTCCTTTCATGAGGCTATGCAGTCTTAGCATCGCATGAATTCCGTTCAAAGTCTGGCCCCTGCCTATCTTTCTAGTCTCAACTCTCACCATGTAGTCCTGCACATCCTTTATTTCTTCCTCATTAGAGTCCTTTATTTCAGTAACTTGTACTCTCATTCTTTGGGGGGGGGGGGGGGGCCCACACATAGATTCTTTTCTTCTTGCATTGTGTTCGCTTTTTCTTGTCCATCAGGCTAGCTCCTATTCATCTGTTAAAACCCAACTCAGAGTTTACTTTATATAGGGTTTTCTGATTGTTTCAATCAATTTTTTCTGATTGTCTTCTTCACTCACTAGCAATTTGAACTTGCCTGTTATTGGACTTTCCCATTACATTGCAATTGAATGCAAAAAGCTTTCATCTTCCACTGCCAGGCAGATTGATATTTTTATCTTATAAATCCAGCACCAAACAGAGAAATTTTTGATAATTACATAAAATAAGAATTTGAAAAATATATTTTATCAGAAGATCAGGAAACTTACCTACTCCCAACGCTTTTTGGGATTGGGGGTGATGGGGGAGGATGGCACATATAAATAGGACTATTAATGTACTTACATCCTAGGACCAAGAATCCCATGATAAGTAGTCCAATGCCAGCAGGACCAAAATGTACATTATCGAAGGGACTGTCCCATGGTTTCAGCACCCCTGTATTATCATAAATTTCTGTTTGGCCGATGCCATTGCCATTGCCATTGCCATTAACATTGCCATTGCTTTCTGGGTTGGTAGTAACCTCAGGCACCTCGATACCATTGCCATTTGTGGTAATAGTTAAATCTCCATTATTGTTGTTTTCATCAGTTCCATGCTCCTCCCAACCAGAACCTTCGAGGTTGATAATAACTACACCAGTACAAGTTCTTTGAAGACCATCTGTAACAAGGTTCAAAGTGGAAGAAATATTTTATACATTTAGTGTAACAATTGTTGGACAATACAAAACTAGTTTCTTTTTTCATCAATACTTAGGTCAACGTCTTTATTCCCATCAACTCAGTAACTTTGAAATCCATGACTTGTCCATGACTCAGTTTTGAAATCAAACCACTATGGATATTAGAGCCCTTGAAAAGTTGTCTCATGTGTTGAGAATCATAAACGGTAAACACCACATTGTGTAATGGGCAGTGGTGTGTTATAAGCCTCAGTGGAGCCATTCCTAGACTATTTTTTGCACACTATATATTAGAGCTAAATTTTTGTTGTTGTTGTTTTACTGTCTTTCTTCTTAAGTTCTGTTTATTCTTTTCCTTGTATGGGCTGACAGAACCAACAGATTTTGAGCAGGTTGGTAAGTCATTTCTATAAAAATCTTCTAGTTATAAAGCAGCATATCCCCAAACTTACAACCAATAGTTCAAATAACTCATAGATGAGGGAACTGGCACTACTGGAGGTGGAGGGGTAATCTTCATATCAATAAGAAGGTGAAACACTTTTGTTTCACAAGCAGATATTACAAATTTACTTTCTTCTTGTCCTTCAAATTTTAAATAAGTTGTTGTGTTCATTTACTAAACACAAGTGTAGGGACATTTGTTATTTTTTTCAACTTAATGTCTCCACACTTGCTGTTTGTGTCATCTAACCAACCAACCTACCAACCAACCAACCAACCAACCAACCAACCAACCAACCAACCAGTATTTCAAAAGAGTACATTGATTTTGAGCACATTTGATACAAAAGGTCATACATCAAAATACATCTATGTTTAGATCAGCAGGTACCTGGGGCTCAAATGGACCAGTGATTACAAAAGGGCACAAGGGCACTCTTAGTGGTGATTAATATGTTCTAGATCTTGTTTGTGGCGGTATACATATGGATGTATACATCTGTCAAAACTCATCAAGTGTACAGTTAAAGAGGGTGCACTTATTATCTGTGAATTATACCTCAACGAAGTTGAATAACAAATATATTTGAACATACATTTGTGTCCTTATCTTGTAAAAAAATTGGTCCATTAAAAGCTATCAAATAGTCAGGTATTCTATAACAATTTAACAAACAATAGTATGTGATAGGTGATTTAAAAAGATAATGTTAAATGAGAAAAGTTGCTCAGACCAATATTAAAAACACATTGCCGCAGTCATTCACATTTGATAAAATCAGTCATATTTCACATGCTGATTAAATGAATGGAAGCTACTTGTATTTGTATTTTGTATGCTGTTGCTCTAACTTCTCTACTAAGTTGTCTTGAAAGGGATTTATTCATCACATCTGCCCTATTTACTTTCCACAGGATTTGAATATGAAAATCCATGATTAGGAATTGCTCACTGCAGAAAAACCACATACTGAAAGTTCTAGGTGTGATTATTTTTCTCTTTCAGAGATAAGATTTCCCAAGTTTAGCATCCATATATAGGAAAGTTCCTTCACCAACTTGTGGTATTAGGCTAGAAATTTGTCATAACTCTGAGGCTCTGGCTAGACTTTGGTGGTCATAATAATTCTTGCTATAGTGTAGGAATGATGTTGATGGAACATTATCCTTTCCTGTAGCCCTTACAATGATTTATTTGTGGTTATCTCTAAAACAATTTAAAAAAAATTCCATGGTAACCTTTTTGTTCTGGTATCTTTCCTCCCACTTTATTGAGATACTATAATTGATATGCAACATTGTATAAATTTAAGGTATACAATGTGTTGATTTGATAAACTTATATATTGCAATAAGGTTACCACTGTAGTGTTAGCTAACATTTCCATCAAGTCACATAGCTTCCATTTCTTTTTTGTGGTGAGAACATTTAAGACCTACTTTCTTAGCAACTTTCAAGCATATAATAGAGTATCGTTATCTACAATCACAATGATGTGCATTAGAACCCTAGAATTAATTGATATAGTAACTAGAAGTTTACTTTTTCACCAACATCTCCCCATTTCCCTGATCTTACCGCCCTTTTTCTGCTATCTTAAATGGTTTTGAACCATGTAGATTGTTATTTAATATTTTGAACATTTATTCTTTTAAATATTTTGCAACCCATATTTATGAAGCTAAGTTTGCACCAAAAGTCATTATGGCATAGCTTTTATTTTGAAAGAAAATGTGATTTATTTTTCAAATTATAAACGCACTTCACTATTCCTGTCTATAAATTCAGGTGATCTAAAGATAAGTAAGTATATTTTGTTCAACTGCATGGGAACAGAAGTAACAATATTTATGTGCCTACTGTGGCACTTTACATGTGTCACAGCATATCATTTTCTCATAGCATATAGTTTTCTCAACAACTTTTTGAATTATAATTACAATCAACATTATTATCACTACTAGTTATACTATTGATTATTTCTTTACATTGTAAGTCATTGGATATTATACATAATTTGAAACGTATAGAATTATATAAAGCAAAACCCATTTCTTTTCAGCTCAGCTACGCTGATTCTATTGTTATTGTTTTGGATATTTTTATCTTTATCATCATACGTAATATTTATCCCCAGAAGTTTGCATTTTTTGATGACAAAAAGCATGCTCACTATTTGCCATAAGCCTAACAATTTCATAAGCCATGTTTGAAATTTCTCTTCATGGATCCATTTAAGCTTGATGGTGGTTGTAAGAAAAGGAATAAACTAGCAATTGCTTAAAATAATTTCAGCACAGAATCAAAATAAGCTTTATCTGTAGAAGGAATCAACATTTCTATTTGTAATATATATATATATTTAAAACTACATTTATTTTGACTGGAAAATAATAGTATAATTTGATAAAAATACTGAATTGTTGAATGACTTTGCTATTGAAAGAAATGCTATTTTATTTTATTTTTTAAATCTGTAAAGCAAGTGGAAATTGTCAACCTCTTTTTAGGATAACTGAAAGAGAGAAAAAAAAAGAGACAGGGAGAAGGATAAAGGGAAAGAAGGGTAAAGAAAGAAGGGAGAGTAACCAAAGCAGCAAGTATCACTTAATAGATTTAGCCTCGAGCAACTTTCCTTCTTTAGTGACAAGCCTCATGTATTTTATTGGTTTTGAAAAGTAATACAAGCATGCTATCTCCAAATTGTTTTTACAAAAGTTTTACATAAACTTTCCAAAGATTACGTGAAGTTAACATGGCTTATCACCGGCCTACGATTTGAAAATAATTTTACAATACGTACAATTTAAATTTTTCTATTGACATTAAGAACTAACTTTTATTAAATGTCAGCACTCTTCTAAGTTTTTTACATATAATAACTCCTTAAGTATTTCTAAATCCATAATATTATTGTTCCATTTTACCGGGGAGAAGACTGAGAGATTAAATTACTTCTCTAAAATCCCATATCTAGTAAAAGGTGGTACAAGATATTAATCCAGTCTCATCCACTAAATTATGCTGGCTTTCAGAACAGTAAATATATGGTTCTATAATGCCCAATATGATAACTTTTGTTGGAAAAAGGGTTACTTCAAAATACAATGATTAAAATTTCAAGTTCTGAGTTTATACTGGGGTGCCAAAAAAATGTACACATTTTAAGAGATGTATTCTATGTATTACTTTTTGAAGTTGAATTGAATTATGGTAGCAATGTGTAGTATGACGTTTGCTCAAAATATGGCATTAATCAAATGAATGCTAGCCTCATTCATTGTATTACAATTTTAATACAGTTTTTCCTTTCTTAAAATGTGTATACATCTTTTGGCACTCTCTGTATATTGCTGTTTCTAATTCTAAACTATTCTTTTACCAAAGAAATGTGTGTGTGTGTGTGTGTACATTATATATATATAATCTTCCTCTAGAAGGTAAAAAGTTAAATTCATTTCTTACCATCTATAGATAGAATTGTTCCTTCGTATTTTCCACCAAGCATATTAAATTGTTCCATGGTAACTTTATTTCTCAAAGCAATTGCTCCTGTTCTTGAGTCAACAACGAGCAGGTCAGCTGGATTATTTCCCATTACATATCTGTATTTGAAAGATAACAGTACAAATTAATGTCAGTTATCTAAAAAGAAGAGAGATTTTATTCATAAAACATATGTTTCCAGTCAGCAGTTATTTTCCCTGTGTATAGTTTTCAGTTATTAGAGATTTTATTTTTTTCTTTCAGTGCAGTCTCAGCTGTTTGAGGACATTCAGTAATAGACAAAGATTTAAGTTTAAGAAAAAAGAATGACTGAGCATCCGTTTCTGACAGAATGTCTCTTATGCCTACTTGGGTTAGAATAACTCTTTGATGCTAGCAGTCTCATTTTCATTTGAGTTTGGCAGCAGCAGAATTATCTTTGAAGACCAAGACCCTAGAACTTCCTGGGCTGTTCCTAATTCTAAACTATTTTGTTACTTCTTTGTTACCAAAGAAGTTACTGCTCCTCATCAGCTTGGCCATCATCCCTTTCCTGTTTCCACTCCCCCTCCCCATATACATAATGACTTTACAGGACCTCTTTTGAAAACCAAACTACAAATGCCCTTGCCATGTGCTTCTGTCCTGTTTTCTGTTCCCCTTTCTCTCCTCATCTTGACTTAGATTTTTCCCCCTCATTTACATTTGTTAAAGAAATACTAGTTAGATAACTCTCTATCTCAGGAATCGTGTTAAACTTAGGGAATAGAACTTTCGGAGGAGACAGGGGTGGGGAGTGTTCTGCCCTCAAGGAATTCACATCTTCGGGTACAAGGTGGTTTATCAGCAATGGTGGTACAGTGTGATAAGAGCTATAACAGAAATACTCACATAGTGTGAGAAGAATACAGAGGAAGAACTTTTAAAATTCCTTTGTGAGGTCTTTCTCCCACTGTTATTCTTGATCACAAGCACATGTGTAAAATACATGTCTACATATACGCAGGTTTTTTTTATGGTTAAGTAGAAATATTTGAATATGCAGTTTTAAAAAACTACATAGCATAATTTTTCCTTAATATAACGTATTTTTCATATCAAAGTTATTATTGGCCTATATGAAGTGCTGATTTAGGAAAGAAAGTAACTGACAAATCTAAGACTTCAAACTGGGCAAATTTGCAATGGGAAAACCAGTCCATAAAATCTTCCAGGGTGAAAACCTTGATATGTGGTAATCAGGTCAATTACATACATAAACACAGGAGTGTCAAACTTTCAAGATACAATATTTTCACATTTTACATCTTTACGTTTTGCACAATTTTTATATTTTTTTAGGCACTCTAACAATTCAGTAGTTAGCACTTTTTATGATTAAATGATAGCTTTAAAATTAATGAAAAAATATTTTAATTCAGATACTTAAAATTTCTATAAAGAACATATGTACTTAAGTTCAATATGTTGCAAAAATTAGTTAGAAAATGTCAGTCTTACCTAACACTTGTTGAAGCAAGACGTGTGTCCTGATCAATAGCTATAAATTCTCCCACTTTATAATTTTGTCCCATATTACTAGTTACTACAAATGTCTTTGAACCTGGACGGAACACAGGACCTTCAATTACATTTAACACAGCCACGGAGATTGCAGTCGCTGTGACTTTATATTGAGACATAATTGAATGATGAAATTCAGCTTTATTTCTAACACCGATACTAAGTTGCAGATTCTGCATGTCTTCATAATCTAGAGGCTAGGAAATACAGAGTGAAATAGTTTTACTCTAAGAAGAAAACAATTCCAGAAGAAAGATAAATCCTTTGATAACAGACAAAAAAATTCTTATACCTCTTTCTTTAATTAAATATAAATACATATACACGATCTATTATTACTTTATCTTTAATTCAATACAAAGATATAAAAATATAGTAAGAAAAAAATCCAATTGTCCTAGATCTTTTGTTGAAATAATTGAAAATGTATGACATGAGATCTAGTTGTCCACCAAATTAAACACTTAAAATAATATAGTCAATCCTTGTATTTTGTAGTGCAAAGACAGTTTATGTTAGCTTCTATCATGTCATGTTTTTTAGAAAGTAGCTCTGTATATACAAAGTATGGGCCAGATACATTTGTAGGTTCAATCTTTTGACTGATTTTATCCATAAAGAACTATTTAGAAGAAATTTTACTTCTGTAAATATGACTTCTTTGAATAAGTCAGGTATTAGAATGTAGTATATAAGTAACATATATAATTTTTAACAAATTAAATGTTTAACATATTAAATTAATTTTTTTCAACATATTCTGGAAAAAATTTTATCTTGTAAAATAATCAAGTAGTCATTTCATTATAAAAGATGGTGTCAATGTCCACTACTCATAAAATCCACAAATAACTATTCATTATGCCCATACCAAATATATTTTTCTACATTTTCATATAGAGTAATTTAGATGCCCATCAGTTCATACATTGAATTCGCCACTTAGCTAAAAATTTCAATCTTTGCTCTAATGTTGCCTTTATTTGCAATTCCAAGAATGGCTATAAAATCACGTACACATATGCACTACACACAAACACATGTATGTATTACATATATAATCATCACAAAGGAACTAATATATATCTGGGAGGAAAATCAACATCATTCCCATTTTACAGAGAGAGATATTGAGGATAGATTGATTAATTCTCTAAAGTAATATAGTAGTTTGGGGTGAAATAGATTAGGACTCAGTTTCCCAAGCATGGAATCCTAGGTAGTATAGTGGAAAAAATATTGGCTTAATAGCTAGAGAAATGTAGGTTTGAATGTCAGTTGTTCCATTTACTAGCTATGAAAACTCAAGCAGGTTACATCCTCTCTCTGACCTCAATGTGTTTACCTGCAATATGGGCATATAACCTAATTGATAGAGATGCTGTGAGTAATAAAGTGTGTTCACATGGCTTCAGTCAATGGAAGCTATAGGAAACTTTACAAAGACATGAGACAACTGATCATACATTCCTATGGGGACAGAACTCCTATTTCCTAGGGCTAATCTGAAGGAAAGAAATACTTAAAAAGAGATTACATTTTACTATGAAAATACATATTGCATGCATCACATACAATCCATGTAAGGCTTTTGCAAATTTAAAAAATAGATTCAATACATCTTGTAGCACAGGGTGAATCCTTCATTGTTAGCTCCCTAAGACTCAGACATTTTTTCCCCTCACATCTCAGAGGAAATTCTACTGCAGGTAAATGTGGGAGATCATTAACATTAGGGGGACACAGGAGAACGCTATTGACTTGGGCCGAATATGTAATGTATTTATGTAATACACGTAATAAACTTTCGTCAGTAGCCACGGTGAGATGGGAATGTAATAATTCCGCAATTACAGTAATTTAACCCTAATTTTGTAAAAAACACATTGGAGGAATAAAGAACTTTCAGTTTATGTGATGAATATTTTTAGTGCATAATATTTGACCTACAATGTTGACATGGACACATTTTTTAAAAGCCATGTTAAATTTGCCTTAAAAATATTCTTCAAACATCTAAAACAAAACCTTAAGGACCAATCATACTGTGTTGCAAGCATACAATAAGATTCATGTTTAAAAATTCTTTCAACTCATATGATCTGTGAGGGAGTACTATATTGATAGAAAAGAGTTTCAAATTAAAATTCAATGCCTGTTTTCATGAAATGATATAAGCAGAAAAACTCTGTATCACATATCATTTTGAAGAACAGTAATTTTTATTCTTTCACCTACTAAAGTTTGTGAAATGTTAACATCATTTTAAGATTGACATTTTGAAAAAGACCAAGGAAACAAAAATATTTAGGATAATTATACCATACCTTAATAACTTTTAAAATCCCCACATTTGTTTTTTCATTCATTTGTATGTCAAACCAATTTCCCTCATTTCCAGAGATAAAGAAAATTACTGCCATCCAGTTAGCTGAGTACTGTTCATCCAAATCAATTACTCTAATCTGGAGCAAGTCTGAATACAGAGCATTTTCTTCAATCTTTAAGGAATACTGAAAAAAAGAAGTAAGGAAATCTTAACAAACTGTGTGAGTGAGAGAAGAACTATACTAGACTTATACTGAATGCTTATAGTTATTCATTGTTTAGAAAAGAGATTTGTGTTTATAATCTCACTTTTCATTGTTCAAATATTTTTTCCCTATGCATTGTACAAACAAGCACAAGATAAAGTGTGTGTCCACATATGGGTTGTATGTGACTAAAGATGACATATACATCTGTAAGTAGAATTGTTTAAACAAACTTTAGAATGTGATGAATTTAAAGTTACTAATTTCAAAGACAAATACTTACTGTAGGCAGTTCCGTGTATGGGATGTTATCATTGACATCAAGGATTTTAATACTGCAATCACACTCTGCTGACAGACCATCTGACCCGCCATCTCGGTCTGAGCCTTTTACAGCAAGAGAATACTGGCCATATTGCTAAAAAAACACACACATTACAAACAATATCACAGTTCACATAGACAGTCCTTATTCTGTCTGATGCAAAGTTCTTTTAAAATGTTGGCTGAATATTTACATACATTTATGATGGAAATAGGGGTAACACAGATGATTGAAAATCCACAAAGATCACCTGAATCAATATGGAAGTCACCACTTCTAGTCCCAAAAGTGCTTATCCAGCCTCTTAAAAGAAGCAACTTTCTGTAAAGGCTTCATTCATTATCATATGCTCAGGATTTGAAAACATACATAAAGGGTAAATCACATCAAAATGATCAGGAGGAGAGAGATTAAGGTTTACCAGGGATTTTGGCATGAAAATTCCATAACTTAAATAATCAGCCCTAAATGAACAAGAAGAATAAAGAGATAGCAAATGGTTTGCATTTCTCGGGGGTGGCAGGTGGTGGCAGTGGAATTATTGATGCTCTATCTTTGATTCTACTAAATGGTGCTTAAATTTTTAGAAGCTGGTAAAAGCTATGAATCTTTTCCCAGACAAATGCATATTTGCATCCTCATTCAAAATTGTAGGTATAATCTTAGAGGATTCATAGTTAAAGACATCTTGAGGTCTCTCCATGGACCCCAGGTTAAGAATGTTGGGTGGTTTCCCAGTGACTTCAGAGTACTTTTACTTTCTAGAGCTCTTCACCATTAAAACTTTTTTGACATTAAAGGAATTTCACTGAGTTCTTTAAGAAAGCTTGAGAAAGCGCCAGCTAGTCAATTTCCTCTGGTGGTAATTTTCAAACAGACAAAAAAGAGTAATAGGTAACCTGGAAACTGATGATAGTTGGATCATTAAAAAGTGTAAAAATAATCTGATTTATCCTAGACCTCCATAGGAATCATTAACGGGGAGACTGTCATTTTTAAATAACTATAATGATTAAAAGAAAATTTAATTCAGTATCAATTAGAAAATAAAACTTTCTTATATCCCTAAAATACATACAGGTTAGCTGTATTCTATCAATATTAAAAAATAATGAAAAATATAATATTTTTAAATTAAATTGTGGGACCACATGTCAGGATAGAAACCATGTAATGCTGATTCTAATTTGCTAACAATCACTACGTTCTTATTTGTAAATGAAAAGATTGATGAGGATGTTACTTAATTTCTATCTATCATTCTGATCCTGTAATTCATTTCCCAAAATAATCAGTGGGCTGTCAGTAGGTGTGACAAAGGAAGAAAAAAGATATCTATTGTCAAATGAGCTTAGGATACACTGAGTTAAAGAATGATAAACAAGTTTCTTAGCCAGTAAAATTTTCGGAGCTTCTACCATGTTCACATGCATTGTGACTCACCAAGATGGAGAATATAATAGCAAATGTTTCTTAAATTTGTATCAGTAAAAAACTCATTTTTAAAAAATGAAGCCTTTGCCTCTCCCTTATGCATATTTTTATGTACTCTCAGAATATAGTTTTCTTAATCTGAGGCAAATCCTAAGTAAAAAAAGGAAAAGTGAGAGTATAAAATATATTCAAGGAATCCCCATTTTTTCATTTTAAAGATTTCTTACATCATTACCATTATGTGAAAAGGCTGTGTAATTAAAATTTTTAAATATTGTTTCCTTTTTCTTTTTCTTTCTTAGGTAGTCTTACTTTTAAAATCAGTTCCTATAAGACTAACAACAAACACATTAACAGAAAAAGAAATTACCTCTCTGTCTAAAAAATTATTCATTGTTCGGATTTCTCCAGTGTATCTGTTGATAATAAACATGGGTGAATCAGAAGGTTCCTGGCTTATGATCTTGAAGGCTATTTTTGAGTTCAAATTATTTGGTTCATCTGCATCAGTAGCATTGAGTCTCATCACCAGGGTATCTAGAAATCAAGGAATATTGATTGCAAGTGGACAGTTTGCATTTTTGTTATAGTATAGTTTATTGCTTTTTCAACAAAGTGTTAAGGTTAGTTGGTCATTATAATGTGCACTCTACCATTTTTCTTTCTACTTCTTCAACATACTAGTATCTTAGCTCCTTTCTATACCTTTACGTTGACAAAAAGATCACATTTTACCAAGAACCTAGACGTTGCTGATAGAAAACAAAGAAATGTTTTATTCTGCCTTTCCATTTCTTATTCTAGGATAATTTTTTCTCTCTCTCTCTCTGTTTTTTCTTTTCTTTCTTTTTTCTTTTTTTTTTTTTTAAAGGCTGCTGTGTTTAAACAAAATGAATTTAAGGCCAGACCAACTCTTTCCCAATCATAGAACTTTCTACATGATCTTGGCCTCAGTTTTCATGTCTGTGAGGGAATGGTAATAGTACTGTCCTCACTGAATCATAAGAGAATTAAACAGCTTAAGGAGAGAAAATTATGTAGAGTTCATACTGAATAGTGCACTATATATATATATATATAATTGTTGTGTTTTGTAGGACTCCTAGTGAAGTGCGGTAATTAGTCAGTTTAGAGAAATGTTTGTTTAACTACATACTTTGTCCTATCCCTCATCCTTTCCATTCACCTTATAAGCAGTTTTGATAAAGGACACTAGAGAATGTGAAAAGCAGCCAATATTCATAAACAAGAATTTTCCTCTACACTCAAACTATTTTAAGCACAGTTTGTGTCTTATAGCCGCAAATGCACCAGAGTATCTCCCATCTATCTCTCTCTCCCTCCTTCACTATCTCTCTCACTGTGTATTCATTTCAGCACCACTTCAAAAAAGTTCTCAATAGGCAATTAATTAATTAATTATGGTACATCCATACAAAGAATCTGATACACATGTTAAGAGGAATGAAGAAATCTATATTTCCTAAGATGGAAATATGTGAAAAATGTATTTAAATAAAAGTTCCCATTGTGGATTAGCATGTAGAAAAGGGTCCCATTTATTTCCAAAGAGATGTTTATATATATTTATATAATTAAGAACATATGTACCTAAGTAACTAATGATAGTGCTGCCTCTGAAGAGAAAAAAAACAACAAATTTCTATTCCATTTTTACTTTTCATATTGTGTGAATATTTTCAGAAAAAATTTTTAGAATGATATTTTTAAAAGGTCAAAATATAGGTATAGTATTTTAATGAATAAAAGTAAAATATAAGGATTTTTTGAATTTATAAGAAATTATACCACTTAAAGATTGAAAGTAAGTTGAAGTTTTGAATTCAAATAAAAAATGATCTCTGCTGTTTTTAATATATTTAGGACAATTTTCAATAGTGTGCTAAGCAGCTAATATACTATCATTTCCAATGACTGAATATTTGGCAGTTCAAATGTTGCCATTTGCAGTAATCCATAAGGAGGCCATTACACCTTTAGATTGTCGAAGCTCTTTCAGGTAAATCCTCTATCTATTTATAGGCTTCTAGTGCCCTTCAACTAGTGCCACTTGAGACAATCAGCTTTAAATGTGCATGGTGGGCCAAAGGATTAGGTTTATAAACATTTGAAATACATAAAATCAGTGACTTGACTAAAAAGCAAACGAAACCTATATTTATTAAATTGTATAGAAGAAGGGGAAACTATTGTTTTGCATTTATTTGCTGTCAACAAAAGCTCTTGAAGATTATGGCTACAAAGTAGATTGCCTGGAAGCGATTTCTATGAGTGACTTTATGTAAATTTACTAATAATTGTCACCCCCAATAAACTTTAATTAAAAACGATTTAAAAAAGCAGAAAAAAGGAGTATGAACAGAAGTGGGTAAGATTGCCCTTCAAAGCAATCTGGCCGAGAGGCTAAATGCTCGCACTGCCCCTGCCACCACTGTGCAAAGTCCTTTTGGAATTTCTCCTTAGGAATCCACTACAAAGCTGGTGTATGAGTTACACAAGAAAATTCTTTTCATTACTTTGGAGTTGCTCCTTGTGTATGATGGATTGGAGCTGCTTCCGCAGTTGAAGGGAAAGCCATTATGGAGAATTCCTCACACCTCTCTCTTTTGCATGCTTTTCTATAATTATCTCTTACATTTCTGATGTAATATGTTGACATAATTTAGCCTCTAGTTGCCTGGCTGTTCAGAATGATCTGGAAGCCAGAATATTCTTGTTTACTTAAAGTTGAATACTTACTTGCGTCAGAATTTTCTTCTATTTGTCCTAGAAAAGTAGTCATAGAAAATACTGGAGGGTTGTCATTTATATCCAAAACCCTGACTCTGAGCTCAAGAGGCCTCTCTAAGTCTTGGCCCTGTGCATTCAGAGCCCGGCAATATATCTAAGAGAGAAAAGAGGAATAATTAGATGGTGCAACACATATTAAGTTCTTACTTTTTGAGTACTATGCGAGGTACTGTGGGTAACTAAAAGAAAAATAAGACATTTATTTCTTACTAGAGTATAAGCACAAGTACTACCTATAATCAATAAGGGGAGGCAAAAACAAATTCAAAATACCATTTGAGAAAAGATAACATGACCAGTTACAAAAGGAAGAACAAAAATACTGTGACTACATAGGAGGATGTAATGATTGAGATGGACTTTGAAAGAGAATTTCAACAGGCAGAGGTGGCAATTGTCTGGTTTTCCAAGCAAAAGGATTCATGTAAGGAAAGAAACAGAATAATGAAAATGCATTGTTTGACGTTAGGAATAGGGACCAACAGGGGGTTGAGGCTGTGGTAAAGATTAGTCGCATAGAGGTTTCAAAGAAATATAGCATTCATAAGCTAGGTGGTGGTTATATGGGTTGTTTGTATAATTAATATTATTATTATTAGAAGTATACGTAAGTATAATGTAAAAAAAGTACTTTTATCTATTTGGTATATTTCATATAAAAATGCATTGTGTTTCAAGAAAAGCTAATAGGCTGGCATGCTGATTTAGAGAGTGGGTGGGAAACATTGTGGGAAATAAGGCAAGAATATAGATTAAGAACAGAAGACTAAGGAATTAAAATAGTTTGAGGAATACAGACAAAGTATGAGTGAAAACAGCAAGCATAGATTACTATTTGAAGGTATTTTTGGATATGGATTAATAGGGTTTTAATAGAAAAGGTTACAAGATTAAGGAAGATTTTATTTCTTTATTTTTAATATTAAATATTAACAAGTGTTGACCATGATGGAAGCGATCAACAAAGCAAGCAGAAAAGGCAAGAAAAAGCAAAGTTGATAGACTAAAGTTCTTGAAGAACCAGGTAATTATGGGACAATGGAAATCTCTTGAGATAAACTGGAAAAAAAACAGAAAATTTATCTTCCTTTTGGATTTAATGTAGCACATTTCTGAGCTTGAGGAGAGAGAATTAATTGTAGGAGCTTGTGAGGGGCTTTGGATCTTTTAATGAAGTTGGTCACGAGGTCATCTGCTTAAGGTGGAAAGTAAAGTTTGAAGAGTGAACATACTTAAGCTTTGTCACAGCTACTGTAAAGAATAGGTTAAGATTCAGTTGAGGAACTGAAGTCTTTTCACGGCACATTCTGTGCTCAGGTGAGCTTGAGTAATATATATTTATAATAAAGTAGCTTAACTCAGAAAAGTCTCCCATAGTAGTTACAGAATCATCACTGCATTGGAGTGAGAGGAAAGCGACTCAACTGAATTTAAGAAAAGGAGGTAAAAGTTGAGTACTTGCCCTTCCAAGCAACTACTTTATTTTGCCACTTGGGGCTAGAGGTTAGCATTTTTGCAGTTTTGCACTTAAGCAAAACAAGCCTTTGTCTCCCAGTCTTCTGTGTGTGTCTTTTGGGTCATGGGCTGCTCATGAATTAAGAGACAACCAAAAGTACCTAATACCGAGACTCTTGAAATCAAATCAAGTATGATCTGAGCTTAAGATACTCCAAAAATAATTTAGGCCTGAACCTATATATCGCCATGGCACCCACTTACAATGAAAAATGGTGTGACTTCTCGATCAACTATGGATGTTATGTTAATTTCACCAGTTTTTTGATTAATAATGAAGACTCCATAAGGTGGTTGATCAATTCCTACTCCAGAGATGCGGTATGTAACTTGCTGGTCTGCAGCACAGTCTGAATGAATCTGCAGAAAGAGCATAAATGAAAATATTACAGGGCGTAAATAAAGTCTGCTATGTTTGATATGATCGCTGTTTTTCTTGAGAATTGTTGAATGTGCTGTCCTTGTTATTTTGGGGGAAATTCTGAAAATAGAGAAGTATTTTTTCTAGGAAAGTGGAGTAGTTACAGCTCTAGCATGTTCAACGATAACTGACAGTGTAATGCAAGAAATTCAATATGTATTTCTACCAACTTAGAAAAAAGTAAAATATCACCCTAATAAATCTAAGTCTATGCAATCATCATTCATGCATGTATTAATTCATTCAATATTTACAATATGATTGTATTATTTTCAGGCTGTGTGTTACAAAAGGTCTGAAGCAGGGAACCCCTTGCCTTCTTAAGGAGTTGGCCAATGCTGTCATTACATAACATTGATCTTCCAATTCAAAACTTTTTTAAAAATGTGGTTTTAAAAGATCTAAGTGGATTTATGTAGGCAACAAGAGATACCAGACTCTGTGTAGACGCTCTTAATTCTGAAAATAGGGAGAATGTATTAGCAGAAAAGCAAGGAAATCACTTCAAATAAATGGTTACAGAAACCAGGACTCATTTCTTGAAATAAAATGTTGTATGGGGAATGTCTCTGTGTATATCTGTATGAAAATGTGTGTGTTTGTATGTGTGTGTGTGTACATATATATTTTGTATTTGAGTGAATCTGTGTGTAAGGATGTTTTTCTGAGTGTGTATGTGTGTGTGTGTGTACAAAGGAATATAAGGGAAATGCAAAGGAAAAAGAATATGAAACGGTACATCATGAATATTCATAAACAAGACAAAAGTAGGAATTTAATTCTAACAGTTTATGAGGCAGAAAGAGCACACATTGAAACAGTTCCTGTGAATGTGCTGAATGTTAACTTTATTATTTAAATCACTATATTTTTAAACTCTGGAGTTTGGGTTAATGCATATTAATATGTAGAAATTTCACCAGTGAGGCGAGTCAATGTTTAATTGTTTACCTGAGTGCCTACATTTCTTAGTTTATCCTTTTAATGGCTTCAATTTTCATCATCTGAATAACTATAGTTCTGTATCATAACTTCTCAGTGAGATAGATTCATAAAATATTTAAGAGACAGATTCACTTTAAACTTTAACTCCACCTATTTTGATTTTCAGTTTTATGTTTTGGAGCTGATACTTACTTTGGCAATTGGGTTCCTCTTTGAGTTGTCTTCACCTTCACGACAGGCTGCAGCGAACTTGATCCATTCACGTTTTTGCCTTCTGATTGAATGCCACTTGATGGTGCCATTTTTAGTGTTATAATCTCTTACCTTGAGTGGGCAGGGTAAAGTAATTGTATCTATTAATTTTTATTCATAATTCATTCCACTGAAGAATTTGGAGGAGTGAGTAATTGTAATGTCAGAAAGAAAGGAAGTTTAATTAAGAAAATTGATAATTTTCATACTCTATTAATTTTAACATAGCATTAACTTTACTTGTAAGGATGACTTTTTTTGGGAGGGGATATGTTGTTACTTCCGAACCATTTTCTTTTCTTTTCAATTTTAAGAAATAGATTTACTATATGTTACCTGGATTCGAAATTCACTGTTGATTTCCACCACCACCTATAAAAAAAATAAGATAAACATAAGTTAATATTTAATGAAATACTTTACAATTCATGTTATCAAATCATATAAAAAATCAAACAAATCTGAGTCATTACAATTATTTTCTCAGTCTAAACAAGTGGATCTGGTTTATCTCTCAGGTCTGATGATGATGCTAAGGATTCCTTTTCTTTTAGTTTTTACTTTTCAATTTGCTCTTTGTATTATTACTTTTGTTTTTTTAACCACCTTTTCATTCTTAGCCTATGTAGATACTTGTAATCATACGACCTAGTACATTTGCAGCTAGAACCCAGTGGTTATGAAGGTTGGAAACGGATTCTGTTAGAAAATCTTGTGCCTGAAGAGCTGGAGATAGTCTAATGCTGTTCAGCGATGTTCAACAGTAAGTTATGATACGAAAAGTTTTGACCATAGATTTAGCATCTGAATAGCCACAGATAGAAATAGAAAAAAAAATTTTTTGGAGTGAAGAAAGGATATGAAACAGAAAGTATCCGAAACCTTCAAAATATTCGCTTCTTCACAATCCAATTCTAAATGGATGATTTTCTAGTATTCTTGAAAATCTTAAGATGATAAATTTTTTCACCTGCTTTGAAATATGAAAATAAAAAGTTCTGAAAGAAAAGCAAATAATTTCCTCTATGTAAAAATGAGCTCATGTTTGATGTTTTATTGTTAGAACTAAACAAAATAGATGCTATAAATGCATCCTTTCATAGCAAGGAGAAGAAATTGCAGGAGTGTAGGGACAAATTGCTGGGTAAGCAACTTCCATTAGTCTGCCTCCTGCATTAAGTAAGTGAGCTAGTCAGGAAGAGCTCTGCTTAGTTTCAGCTTTGACCTTGATCTTTACATATGATTTAACTGTAATATCAGGATAATTTAACTTATTTTTCTCTAAAAACCAAAGGCATTTCTAAAAACACAGACACTAATGTGCTAAGTTTAATATATCAGTCTACTTAAAACATAAAATATCTCCCTAAAAAATTAGGTGTGGGTTTGAAGGCTAGTTTGAATATATTAAGTTTTCAATTTTAGAATTAACTAAATATGGTATAAATATTTAGTTATTTCTCCCTACATAAGACATTTTTAACTTCTATTTGATTTTTTTTTTCTGAATTGCAAAGTATGAAAGTTGTTGTCACAATCAGGCTTTATCTGTATTACTGATAAAAGAAAAATATAGTTTGCATTTTAAAAAATACTAATAATAGTAATTTCAAAATATAATAAATTACTTTTTATAGTTTTAATTTCACCATTAAATGGAAAATAAATTTTCAGTGTTCAAGTACATAGTTTTTAAAAATTGCTATAATTGATAATTCAAGAAAATATATATTTATGGTCAATATGAGTAGTTTCAAGAGATAATATTTTTATTATAGGAGTTATATACTGATGATATATAGTTAATGTTAATCATTATCATTACCACCATTATAATTCACTGAATGATAACTAAGTATTAGACAACAGGTTTAGAGAACCTCATGCACTCAATTTTCACAACTACCTGTGGTCAATACTATAATTATTTTCATTTTGTAGCTGAGGAAACTGAGGTTTGGATATTAATTTATGGCTAAATACAATCCAATACAATTCAGCCTAATCTTGTGCTTGAGGTGTGGATTTTATAATAAAGTAAAAGATATCCTATTTTAAGTTAATTATGAAATAAAGTATACTTCAAAGAACTGACATTACAACTTTGAGAATTCAAAGAATTTTGATTTTCATCTAATCTCATATTATTCTTGTGATTAGGATATCCTTGTGTTAGCATATCCTTGTGTTAGTATATATGATACTCACAACAAGAATAATAGTCATGCTGGAGGAAGAGGAAAGAAAAGTAAATGGCCCAAATGGTTTGGACAAGTAACTGGAATGTTACTATAGAGTCCCTGCTGGGTGCAGAACTGAAATGATGTTAATGCAGATGTGTACTTCTTGCTACTTGTGAACTCATAAGCACTTATTCCTCTCATTTCTGGGTGTGGGATGGTGGTGTGGAGATACCTTATTTGCCTGTTTGGAAGCCATTTCTTCATAGCTACAGAATTGTGTGTTCATGTGTTATCTGTCTTGCACTTCCCTTACCACACTGAAGTATCAGTGCTTGCTGTTTGTTTTGGAGAACTATGCCAAATGACTAACCTTCCCACCTTATGAAGCTGTGTCATTCTTTTTCCCATGAGAGCCAACTTAGGCAGAAGACCGAGTAGGTTTCACCATAGTGTCAGGCTCTCAATTGGAATAGTAATTAAAAAACTGCCAAGTATGCTTAAAAATATGTTGTGTTGACATAACCGTATTGTCTTTTGCTCAGCGTCCAGAATAAACTTTGAAACAAAGTCACTCTTTGACTTTCAAAGGCAAAATAAGGCGATAAAAAGAGCACTTGGTAGAGTCAGAACACTCTCAATGTACTTCCTAAATTCTCTGAGCTTTAGTTTTGTCATTCGTAAAATGAGAGGAGTTGACTAAATTATATAGTTACCTTGCCCAGTCTAACACCAAATCTTGTGTGCAGTAGGAAAATACTGAAGTTTGTTGATTATGGGAAAGGCATGATCAAATTGTGGATTTTGACAACAGTGATGGGAGTGGCGGGAAAAGGCAGCAATTATAGGCCACAAGCAGTTGAGTTTCTGCATCAAATTAGTCCAGAGATGAGAAGGAGTTGACCTGGAATAGTGGCAGTGGGAACAGACGAGGAAAGATCAAGGGAGAGACACTACATGGTTGAAATTGACAGGGCTTGAGAACAAATGGGATGTGGGAGTGAAGAGAGGGAAGAATATAAGGGGATGGTAGGTTTAAACTAGGTCAGGAGCAAGGCAGAAGCAGAATTTAGCAGGTTAGAACACATCGAGTTTAAGATGCCAGAGAAATGACTGGTAGAGATGTTCAGCGACTTGAAATATGTGTCAGACCACGAGCTATAGTTCAGGCATGAGACATAGATCTGAGGGACATCTGCTCAGATAGAATGGTTGAAATCATGGGAGAATTTGAAATCCCTAAAGTAGAGAATACAGCAAAGAAACACCCTGTGGCTGAGGATGAAACTAGGGGAATTCCTACATTTATATAACTAGGAACAATGACAGTGAACAAGAAACAAAGAATGAGATAAAAAAAGAAGTGGCCAAAGAAATAAGAGAAAAATAAAATGCAATGTCACAGATATGAGAGAAAGGGAGAATTGAAAGACATATGGTGTAAACTAGTGCTGGATATGATATTAAAAAAAAGCGGAGCACAGTGAATTGTGAGGAAATCCTGAGGTTTTCTGTGACCTCAACTTAAAGGAGAATGATTTCAGTTGGATGGAATAAGCGCTTCCTGACGGCCAGGGATTGGGGAATAAGATGGAGGGGAAGAGGACATAAAGATCCCACGTTTTTGAAAAATTTGGTGATATAAGGAAAAGTAGTGTTAGTAGAATTAGATGTAGCATCCAAGTAGATATTTGGGGAGAGGAAGATGTGGATTTTTGAAGGTAAAGAAAGGGGAGAGTAGGATGTTCTGATTTGAAACAGGAGAGGTTGAGAAAGTACTTGATGAAGATGTGAGGGAGAGAGCAGGAGGGAATGGGCGGAAAGAAAGGACTTTAGAGACAGAAGGTGAGGAAAAGAGGAAGGATGGAGATTAAAATAAATTGATTAGGAAAGGGAAGTAGGACATTGTTCTGAATGATCTAGACCTCATCCCTAGAGCAAAGGAAAGGTTATTCTCTGGTAATTAGAAGACTAGTTTGGATTCCGAAATAAGTTGGAAATTCGAGGCCGTGATGGAGATTCTCTTCAAGATGAATACAGGAGTATTCATTAAATACATCTCAGCTATCTTGTCCACTGGATCTGGACATTGGGGTAAGTCACTTAGCCATTCTTTGCCTCCGTGTCCTCATCTGTATATGAGACTAAAGCCCTTTGGAATCCAAAATTCTAAGAAAGCAGTGAATAATTCACTTGAAGTGCATCCTCAATGAGTTGTCTCTTTGTTGTAGAAGCCAATCCACATATTAAAAAAAAAAAAAAGCTGCAGGACAAAAAATTCCATACTAATTTTAATGATTCTCTAATTATAATCATTTTTAGTTCTTTTCTTTGGATATTGAGTTTTACATTTCTTTGCATATAATAAAAATGGTCTTGAAAGTAGTAACAAATACTTTTTACAAAGAAAACCTCTTCCATTTAATAACTTAGGTGAACTTCCACAGTCACTTGGCAGTTTTGTTAAGCATCAAATTCTAATGTATTTGATCCCTTTTACCCTCATCTGCCACTCCCCTCTGGGTGGTGAACACACAATGTGATATATAGATGATGTATTGCAGAATTGTACACTTGAAACCTATGTAACTTTACTAACAATTGTCACCCCAATAAACTTTAATTAAAAAAAAGTAAAACACGCAACATAAAAAAAAGAAAAAAATTCTAATGTATTTAACTATTACATACATCACAAGGATGAACTTGAGACAAAGCTAAAATATAATAATTTGCTTCTTTTTTTAAAAAGTTCCTTTTTTGTCTTTCCTTTCTATTACTTGGACAAAATCTGTCAGTATGGAGTTGAATTCCTGATAGGTTGATTTGTCTTCTTTTTTCATTTATTTATTTATTTGGCAAATACCTGCCTAATATGTATTGTGTGGTTCCAAGGCTGGATTAAGCCTTTTGAAGGGCTTAAACCCTGAAAACATTATGGTAAGCCTTACAAGGAATGTAAAGTAAATGTAGTACTACACCATAAAAATAAGTGTTAGGCAGACTTAACATGATTGTTTTCATGTTTAATACCTTGATGATTTTTGGAATGTGTGGGGGAAGACAAATATAAACTATCCAAAAATCCTTTTCTGATGCTTCTACTTTGTGTGATTAGACATTTGTTGAGTAATTTTGCACTGGTACAAAGCACTATGATGGATACAAGTAAATGAGATACAGAAGCTGCCCTCACAAAACTTATAGTCAAGAAGTTTTATGAGCAAATCCCCATTAATTTGTGGGGATGTGGTTTTTCTTTAGATAAGTGTAAAAGACTCTTTTTTCATAGACCAGTTCTCAGAGGGGCATAGATCAGCAGCCAATGTCATTTAAACTACTTTGACCTGCATAAGTCCATTAAAGGAATTTGCATGCCAAACATAACCAGCAAGGGTGGTATGACCCAGCACTCTGTAAAAGTGTTACCTCATTGATGGGAGCACAGTAAGACTTGCTGCAATGCTGAGCATGCCTCCTGCTTATATGTTAGGTAATGCTGTTAGGACATGGGGATATTCAGCAACAATGGCCTTGAAGAATGTATAGTGAAGAAAGAGTTATCAGAAATGAAGGGCTTTGGGTATAGACAAGGGTGTGATTTTTCTAGATTCATGAGCCTTGTTAAATAGGTGAATCTTGTCCCTCACGGGCCAAGCTTTCAGATTGAGCAAGACAGCACTTCCCAGTGCTGTAGGTTTTTCTAAATCTGGCATGGCAAAATGATTTTATTCTGCGGCAACTAAAACTAATTTAATGATGATCAGTTTGTACTCTCTATTTTAATTAGAGTAAAAGAAGATGCTGGTTCTAAATCTGTAGTGAAATATGCAGTTAAGAACACCATATAAATGGAAATGACTTTGCTTAAATACAATTTATAAAACTGAACAGGGGAATGGAAATACTGTTCCCATTTTCTATAGAATATTTTACTGAAATTATAATATCTATAATCTATATCACTATAATAGGTTCTCAAGAAAGCATACAGAATCCCTTCTTTTGCTTGTCTTCTGTTTAGCCTGTAGTAGTTTGTTAGTCCTTCCCTTGCTTCAGGCATTAGTGGACCCAATTACGGGAATTTAAGATGTTTGGTTCAAATAAATTGATGGACTATGTAATAAAGTATGTATTATTTTCTGCGTATTTTAGCCTGAGTTCTGAGAAATACTCTGACAAACGCTTGCTTGTATACCAAATAATTTCAGCTAAGTTCAAACTGTGGAGTTACTTTATCAGGTGGTCAAAGAGGTTTGTTTGTTTTTATTTTTTTAAAGAAAATATGGAATGAGAGGAAGCTAGACTGATGTAATGAACTAAAGAAATTGGATTATTCTTGGTACTAGATAAAGATAGGTTTATATGAGTTCTTTGCTGTAAAAGTTGGCCTTGATAGAAAAGACACCTTGAGATTTATTGTACATCACTGATTTAAGTTGACTAGTTGGACCTGACAAAATTGCAAGTAATTATTAGAAATCATTGGAAAAAAAATTCTCCTGGTTCTGTTTTGCTTTCCCATAGTGACCATGCCATTCCTTATAGCACTGCTACAACCATTCTCAGAGATTTCTTATATTTGATGCATAGATAACATTGTTCTCTGTTGTACCTCCCCCTCTTACACGAATTTCATGAAAATAAAAACAAAGAAAAATAAATGCAGAATCAGTAACATTTATTTGGCTTGCTGTGTTATAACAGTGTAAGCTAGTGTCTGCCCAGGAGACTTGTCTAAGTAATGGAATAGTCATGTGGCAATCTTGGTCTCTGTGAGAGCAGGTTCGTCATCTTTATTCTCCCCAATCTGGCCCTCTAATTTGAACAAAGTCTAAAACCTTCAGATATATTAAGCAGACTATACAACATACAAATAGATGGCCACCCAGCTCTCAAATGGATTTGCCTTAAAGATACTACCAGTTTAAGTATCTTAAAGGTTTTCAGAATTGTCCAGATATGCTCCCTACTATACATTTTCACTTATATCGACTTTGAGCAGA
Organism: Rhinolophus sinicus; assembly: GCF_057876585.1. NCBI lineage: Eukaryota > Metazoa > Chordata > Mammalia > Chiroptera > Rhinolophidae > Rhinolophus > Rhinolophus sinicus. The sequence goes on along the minus strand of NC_142504.1, from coordinate 84,494,295 downwards.
GAATATAAAGACTTTACATGGGTTTGTTTTTCGTTTGGTGAAAGTAAACATTCACAGTGAGGATAGCAGAACTATAGAGGTAAGTAGAATAATTTGCTATCGTGGTGAATTTTCAGAAAAAAATAGTATTTTAAAGCACAGATAGACTGCATATCTCCAAAGGACATTTATTCAAATCATCTGGTAAAATCAGTAGTAAAAATAAATTATAACTTTCCAAACCTTAAAAAGTGAAATGTTTTATAAAAAAAGTTGTGATAATGTAAAAATGAAACATTTTAATTACTCATAGAACAAATTCTTTGAGACATAATTTTCATAAGGCATATGAGAAACTTGTTATTGATTCCAAAGTAAAATATGGCAACAAACAAACAAACAATCCACACAAAACCTATCCAAAAACAGAAAATAAAATACAAAAGCCCAGAAACCTCTCTACAAAGAGAGAGAAAGTTCAATAAGCATACATGATTTTGATAAAAAGATACATTTTACTAAAGAATGACTAATTAGAAAATGGCGGATTAAAGGGATTGTATAGGATGTAATTAATTAAAAATAACCCTAAAAATAATGAAATAAGGTATCTTATAGATTCAATGAAAATACGTAAGCATCAGAATAAACTTTAATCAATTGTAACTAAAATAAGCTTTAATGGATCAACTTTATATGAAATTAAAAATGAAAATGTTTGTTTATTTCATGATACACAAATACTCTTATGTTCAAATGACATACTGTATAATGCTTATTAATCCCTGCCACATCGCAAGTTATAGCGTCAATTGATCCTAAAGACCCATTAAAAAATCCATGGAATAGGGCTCATGTTTAAAGGGCAGCTTGGAACTAAAGCTACCAGTTTATATGATGCTCATTTATAACTAAATCCACTGGTTATGATCTCTCTTAATTAATAAACTGAATTCAAACTAACCAGCATACCACATATCAAAGATCTAAGTTGTTATTATAGAAACCCAACAATCCAGTTCCAAAATTAAGCAAGTAGAAACAAATATGAACCACAGCACTCTATCCTGCCAAATTGGATCATGATTTAACTGGCATTTGTCTCTGGATTATATTAACCTTACTGTGAGACTACAATTTTAATATTTTTGACATAAGTGAAATCAATGCAACACATTGGCGCTGCGCTTAGTTTTATCTCTAAAAAGAGAACTAATAACGTGTACGGGGGACAATGATAAAACATTTCATTACATTTGTCTGACATCAACGTACAACTTGCATACCAGCATCACTGATTTTCCATTAGTAAGGACGAGTATTGTAATAATTATACTTACTTTTTAATTATAGCCATTCCTTCACCTACTATGTTATTTATAAATCTCCCATACTGCCATCTTTTTAAATAAAAAAATGTTGTTTTAAATAAAATCATAGTTTAGCAGTGCGGGGCTTTCCATATGAGTGACATGGATCCCAACCACATAAGAAAACAATGAGATTATTTGGATAGTGAGGCCAATCACAAACTGCTGTGATTTTAATTTTATAGGGATCCTATTTGTATATTTTACAAACTACAGTGAATCTACCAGCAAAGATACCAAAAGACTGACAAAAAATATTTAGGTTAAAAAATTCAGGACACACCTGTAATATTACTTTAAAAGCCCACCTGCAAAAGGGAATCTGAACAGCAAAGTGCTATTAAATAGTGATATGACTTTTTCGAATTCAATCTTTTCCCAGCATGACTTAACAATGACTTCCATGTCACAGATGTGATATGATGAGTTGACACTTATGCCTTAATATGATCTCGAGTCTTCAATTAAAGAGAGAAACACTATTTAAACATGTAGTTCATAAAAATTACCTCGTCATTAACATAAACTTTTAATGGGTTTAGATTAGAAATAACAAGAAATAACATTTTCTAAAATGTTCTCACTTTACAACGAGAATGATCGTGGAGGATTTGTAACAGAATGCACTTACCAGAAAAATGAACAGCACTGCAGCTGTTGTAAAGAAGTGCCAGTTCATCGCTGCTGGGTTCTCTTACATCCAGGACCAAGGGAGTGTTGTTTGTTCTTCTCTGTTCTTTTTCTTTCCCCCACTCAGCTGGTGTCTGATTAAAATAATTTCTCAGTAGATGTTCTTACATGCAGGCTTTGAGGTGTTTCTGCCTTCTCCGGGAGAAGGACCGAAGGTACGTATAACCAGTCTAGATCCCCACCCTAAAAACTTGGGCTGGTCTCACTAAAATGCTTGACAAGATCATCATTGCTCCCAGGTAAAAGCTTAGGGACACACCCTGCTTCCAGCTGTAAGGTAACTCTCTGTAGGGCATGGAAGATTCACTCCTTTTCTGAAGGTTTTCAGTGGCAGGTGTTTAAAAAGATCAGAAGTATGGAGAATTATACAATTGATAAGGGCTTTTCACCCTATGCTTTATTCACAGGTTGTTTAGCTTCTTTGCATATTAAAAAGGCAAGTGTAGTCTGGATGCTTATATTATTCAGAGGATTATCCGGCCCATGCTCATAGCCAGACACTCAGGTCACAGTAGAAAATCATAAACTTTCCATTTCAGTGGATGTTAGGAAATAGTCATTTTCAGAGCTGTCCTTTGAGAGACAGAAAATTTGCCAATGTTAAGAATCAGGATTTTTAAAAAAGTATTAATTCAAACAAGCAAAACTATGATACTTACAATTATAAGGTCCTCTGCATGACACAGTTCCCTTTAAGTGACCAGTCTAAGTCTGAGGAAGTCTCTGTTTTTTCCTCTAAATGAATATCTTCTCTTCCCCAACTAATTTTCTCTCTTTAAAGTTCTGCCCTTTTCAAGTGCAGTAATTTTTTTTAATGTCACTAAGTCCGATTAAAAGTAAACAATCAAAACCTCCAATTAAAATCCTGTTGCTAATTTATAAAACTGAGGATCAGTGCCTGAAATACTAATGGAGCACAGAAAGCTACTCTTCAGGTGAGGTGGGTTAAAAGTCGGTGATGATTCCCAAGCACAGAGCCAAGAATCTGTATAGTGAGCCAATTAGAACATGGGGAATACATTGAAGAAACTGCTGCCCACACATGCAAATGGGAAACTGAGCAGCCCTGAGGTTTGTGAAAATAATTAGTGACTCTTACAAGGCATCATTTGATAGTGTTCTTGGGATATGCTGTCTTCACCTCGCAATGTCTAGGATAAATATTATGAGTGGCAGGAAGGAAGACTATGGAGTTTGAAATGGCAGTCTGCAACAAAAGCCCTATTGGATAAGAAGTTGATTATGGCCAAAAAGTTGCCAAAAATATCCCCAAAATGAAGGATATCTCTGAGGGCAGAGCTTCTACAGAATGCTTTCATTTACTGTGGGTGTGTGGCAAAGAGGGCTACTCAACAGCGGTTTAAAATTCCGTACTATTCATTGTGGAGGTAAGGAGGTAGGCTGCCTATATTTACTTGCGGTGAATATGAATGAGTATAATTGGAACTGACTGATATGAATAAATAAAATGAAATAAGCTGGTCAGGCCAAATTTCTCATTGGTTGAGTAAAATAGAGAGTGTTGACCTATGACTTAATCTGAACAATAAATTCGTAGTAAGATTGTATGACCATGAATGACTGAAGACTCACTGGACACCAGAGAAGAAAAAAATCTACTCTTGCATCTTGACAGTGGCAAGTGAATGCTTTATCCACTTTGAATTCTGGGCATGGCACTAGGGTGTGCTCAGGCCCTCTTCACCCATTTAATGACTCTCCCCCAAGCCCAACCTTGGCTCCACTCCAATTCAATGTCCTGCTCCGACAATCCCAACCAACGAGAGCATTTATAAGGCAGCCACCTCTCTAGCACCTTTCTGAGAGGAGGTGTGGCTGAACCCCAAGGTTGTAGAGCAGTGCCTATCTTGACCATCACGTGAGAACTAGTGACATTAAACACAAGTGGGAAAGGGAGTTGATGAATCACCACTCCTCCTCCTTTACCTCTTTCCCTGCGGTTTTCTCTTTCCTACTCATTTTAATGTCCTTAGTGCAGCGTTGTCCAATAGAACTTTCTGAAATGTGGAAATGTCCTCTATCCGTGCAATATCATAGCCACTAACCATATGTGGCTATTGAGCATTTGAAATGTGGCTGCCATGACTAAAGAACTGAATGTTTAACTTTTTTTTATTTTAATTAATTTAAATTTAAATAACCACATGTGGCCAGTGGTTTTGCACAGTGCTTTTCTCTTCTATCTCATTCTGTGCTTTGACTCCTTCTGTTCTTTATAAATTCAATTCCTTTTCTCAATTGAGGGAATTCTAGCTTTGCTCCAGTTTCCAATCAGCACCTTTTGGTTCCCTTTTCTTTATGTACTCCTATTATCTCAGTTGGTCCAATCCTTTTTCCTGACTCTTTACTGATCCTATTCCCGGATGCTAGTGAGTTAGGAGACTTTAAAAGATAGGCAACACAAGCCCCTCTCATTTCCATATTCACATTTCCCAGCCACCTTATCTGTCAGTTCACACTACACTGTCCCATACCTGTGCTACACAAGTTTGCTCCTTCAGTCTGGTCTCATGCCTGGTTTCTACTCTGAGCATTGTTTATTAAATGTAGCTCCACATGTATACCAACAGTTCTCATTTCATGGAAATTTTATGAAATTTGGGGTGATTTTTCTGTTTGGAATTTCCCTGGTAAACTAATAGGTTTTTTCACAGAGATCAAGATTTTTCTGGGAAGAGAATTTTCCTGTCTTTCATAAGTCTCTGCAAACTCTAGAATATCATCCCACGTGCCTACGTTTCTGTATCTGTTCACAGCTGAGAATACTGTAATATCCTGTTGAAAGAAAAAAATAATCAGCGTCTTTCATGAAAGGTGATGGATTTTACTGATCTGGATTAAGCCTAATTAAAGTAACTGACTATTCTATTCTCCTTCACTTGCATAGCACCCGTAGCATGGACTCATACATTTCACAGAAACCCTTTGGAATATGCTTTTATGTTACGTGTAAACCTCTGGTTTCATGGGTGTGTCTGAATTACCCTAATAAGCTCTACAAATTGTTTAAAAAATAAGTGAAATGTAAAAATAAATCCCAAAAGTAGAGAAATTGAGGTAAATATATGGAGAATAATATAAATATTTTTTTTTTATTTGCCACTATATTAATGTTCCTGTGGATGTATTGAGTCCAGATCTTGTTGACATTATTTAAAATCAGATTATTCCTCAATGAGTCACATCTGGAGGATGGAGGCTGCTGTTTTAGAATAAAAGAGGCTTTTCTTTTAATATATAACAATCAAATGCAGTGTCTTATCCCTAATTTGAACTAAATAGCTATAGAAATAATTTTGGGGAAACTTAGAGAAATTTAAATACTGGCTGTTAGGGAGTTATTATCAATTTTATTACATTATGTAGTAATAGGTCTTTATTTTTAAAGATACATGTTAAATTACGTACGGGCAAAACCTCATGACACAAAAGTTTTCTTTATTGTAATTCAGCAATAAAATAGATGTAAATATAGCAAAATATTAACAATTATCAAATCTAAATGGTAGTATACCTCTCTCTGTCTCTCTCTCTGTCTCTCTCTCTGACTCTCTCTCTCTCTCTCTCTCTCTCTCTCTCTCTCTCTCTCTGTATATTTGACCATTTTTATAGTAAAAGAAGAATAATGGACTAAAGTAGTGGTTGGCAAGTTATAGCCATTGGCTAAATCTGGCCCACTGCCTTTTTCTTTTTTTTTTTTTTAACACAACCATTCTTATTTGCTTATGTGTTGTCTGTGGCTGCTTTCCCTCTACAACAGTGGACTGAGTAATTATGACAGAAATCATGTGGCCTGTAAAGCCTAAAATAATTACTTATCTGGCCCTTTACAGAAAATGTTGACCTGTGAACTAGATGAATAGGTTATAGTTTGTCATACAAAATATGACTTGTAAGTGAATTAGTCAATCTTAAGAGAGTATGCAAAGTTGATTGAAAGAGTGAAGAGAAATTATGATGACTAGAGCAACCATTAAAATTAAAGCAATTAATCACTGAGGGAAAGATACATCTTTATGATCAAATTATATTTTTAGTTTTATGTTTTCAGAAAGACGTTATTTAACTGACTAGAATGATCTACAGCCTAACTCTTCTTCCTTTCTTTTAAACCAGATTTAAGGAAAACCTTAATTTTATTTCTGTCTAGTCAGTTCTGGGATAAGAGGTCAACAGCATCACATCTTGAAGTATTTTTCTCTGTACAGAAAGAACATTCATAAATGGGGAAAATCTCAAATGATTTTGAGAACATTGGACTCTATCTTAATAATTAAATTGTGTATGATAAGTAAGAGTAGGGAAAGAGACTAAATTATTACTGTATATTCTTTTTTTAAAAAAAATTCTAATTAAGCATCCCCTGCATGTTCATTACTGTCCTAGATGCTGCAGTACATTCAAAATAACTTTGAACTCTGCCCTTAAAGAGGTTACATTATAGCTGCAAGCATACTGAGATAGAAATATTACTACTCCTTTCTGGAAGACTGTTCTACTCAGACATCTGTATGTATTAGCTACCACCCCAGTGACCCTTATGATTGCAAATGCAAATTCAATTCTTCCTTTTTCTATATAATAAGTTACCATTGGTTCAGTTCTAATTTTTTCTTTGGCCTACCAAATGCCTTGCATTATACTAGAGACTGGAGTTATAAAGATGGATGCATCATGGTTCTTGCCCTCAAGTGGCTCCAGGCTAGCTGGAATGAGAAAAACAGACTTTCCCTGAACTTGCTAAATGGAAGCATGCATAGAGTGCTATGGGAACCCTTAGCCCAATTTTGTTGGAGGTGACGTTAGATAAATCTTATATAACAGGCCCTCAAATAATTAATGTCATTTTGTTATAGCATTGATGAGATGCTGTAGGAACTTAACTCTTCTTTATACCAATTAACCGGTGGTAAAATTGATTTCATTTTATATTGTCTTGCTTCAAGTCGCAGAACCTATCGATGATGTTAAGTGACGACATACTGATGTTAAAGGCTACACCTTTATGACATAATACAATTAATTTCTAAAACGTTTGATTTTTTTCTTTTTTTTGTTGTTTCCCTAAATCAATTCAGGCTATACTTTCAAATTTATAATCTACTTTAGTCTCAACTTTGCCTTTCTGTCTTCATTTCTGCTGCCAAACAATGTGATAAAAAAAATATGGTGAGTGTTTAAATTAAAAAAAAAATTATTATGGTAAAATACACATTGCCATTAATCCCCCTCAAAATACTTCCTTTCACTTTGAACACACTTATCCCATCTTTCTTGCTACTTGCTGAAGCAGTTCTGGAAGTCTCTTTCATGAGTGTCTTTAGTTGAGCTGTTGTGGCTGCCTCGATGTCCTGAATTGATTCAAAATGTTTACCTTTCATGGTCATTTTGACTTTGGGGAAAAGCCAGAAGTCGCACGCTGCCAGATCTGGTGAATAAGGTGAATGAGGGCATACCATAATGTTTTTATTTGACAGAAATTGCCATACCAGAAGCGATGTGTGACACAGAGCCTCTCCGTTATGAGCACAAAACAGAGTGAATGCAGCTGCTGAGTATTATCCAACAGAAAGGCAGGGATCGTCAATATGGAGAGTGTGTGTCAAACCTTAGTAACAGTGCGTGACAGGTTTCAATTTGTTCAGTGCAGTCAATCAGGTGTGAGCTACAGTTATGAGAAGGTGCTGCAAATCATCCTCCATCATGACAGTGCTTCCTGTCACATGTCACTTCTGGTATATGGCAATTTTTGTCAAATAAAAACATTAAGGTCTGTCCTCATCCACCTTATTCACTGGATTTGGCACCGTGCAACTTCTGGCTCTTCCCCAAACTCAAAATAATTCAGGACATTGAGGCAGTCACAACAGCGCAACTAAAGACACTCATGAAAGAGGACTCAAGAACAACTTCAAAAAGTGGCAAGAACAATGGGATAAGTGTATTCAAAGCAAAGGATAATATTTTGAGAGGGATGAATGGCAATATGTCTTTTACTGTAATAATTATTTATTTATTTAAACATTCACTGTATTGTTTGGTCACACCTCATAGATCTTCCCCTGGCCCTCTTCACCTGGCTTTGCTGTGCCAAACTACTAATTACACCTCTCACTCTTCCCTTTTCATCCCTTTTGTAGTCATTGTCCAGAATAGTGTTTTTGAAACATTGCTTTCCTAATATCATGCCTCTTCTCAAGAAACCACAGTAACTCCATATTTTCTACCAAATCAAAACATATTTATGTTGCATAACCTATGTCCCAGGTTATTTACTGTATTTGGTAGAAACAATTACCAAATACAATTACCTCCACAGTCTTAAGGTTTTCTACCATTGCCTTTCATTTTTGAAGAAACTACGTTTGATGATGATGATACCAGTATATTTCAGGGTAAGATACTGATTGATATTTATTTAGAATATTTTCTGTTCAAGGGTGTGTGTATAGCCTATGAGCAGGTAAAAAGTTTACTTCATTATTGTTTACGGTGGCTTTAAAAATTCAATTCCACCAACATTTTTTGAGCCCTACTAGGCAGCGTGCTAGTTGACAGCAGAAAGAAAAATAGGTCATAGAAGTTTCTATTTTCAAGAAGGCTATAATCTTGACTGGATCTCGAAGGGGTGATGAGGCTTGTCTCTATTACAGGGCACATTGACATATGTGTTATAGGAAAGGACTGTAGTGTTTTGTGAGCCCTGAAAAAGGGAAATAATTTCCACATTATGGGCACTGGTGAACACTTCATGGAAGATTTTGAAATTTTCAGGGTGACTACATTCTCAACAAATGAAGATGTAGATGGAAAAGATGGCAGAAAGGAAGATGTATTTTTCAGGCCCAAAAAGAGTCAGATTGAACCTATGTGTATTATTGGTACAGTACTGTGTGTACTATATGTACAGAGGAAACAGTGCTGATGTGTTAACACAATGTGGAGGTCTTTGAATGCCCTACTGAAGAATTTGTATGATATTCGATGGCAGACAAAGAACCACTATGGGCTTTAGAATAAGGTATTGACCTAGTCAAAGTTGTGTTTAAGGAATTTGTCCTGGAAACTATGATGAATTGATGCGGAAGAGACACTAGAGAGAGAAAGATAAGTTTGGAGGCCAATTAAAATTCTCTCTAGGAATGTAAGGTGGTTCAATGTTAGAAAATTTGATTACAATATTTAACCATTGTAAAAACTAAAATTGAAAAAAAAGGTAGCTTCTGTAGGTGCTTTAAAAACCTTGATATATTTTATCATCTATTTTTAAAGGAAATAATAAAATATAAAGAAATGGTATGGTCATGAACTTGGTAAAAATGATGTATCATACAAAAATCTGCCATACTTAGTGTGAAAATGGTAAACACAATTTTTTTTTAATTTTTAAAAATATATTTTTCAATTACAGTTGACATATAATATTATATTAGTTTCAGGTATACAAAACAACATAGTGATTAGACATTGATATACTTCACAAAGTGATTACCCTAATAATTCTATTACCCATCTGACACTGTACATAGTTATTACAATATTATTGACTATACTGCCTGTGTTGTACTTTACATTCCTGTGATTATTTTTTCTTTTCAATTATAGTTGACCTTCAAGATAAACACATTTTTATTAAAATCAGCATAAAGTTCCTACTATTATATTACTTAATATTTTCTGGAATACTCAAATATAAATATTGGAAGGTAGTTAAAATTATAATTATTCACAGATCATACATTTTTCTACATAGAAATTCCAAGAGAATTAATTTAAAAATATTGCAAATGACATAAAAAATTACCAAACTGGCTGAATACCTAACTAATAAACAATATTCAGTAATCTAAAGAATTATTAGTTAGGGAATATAAGGAAATAAATATAATAAAATAGTTTATAGTAGCAACAATAGTGTACACTATTTAATAATGAAGCAGAGAAGAAATGTGTAGAAACTGCACGTGAAAACTTTTAAGCTTTCCTGAAGGAGATAAAGTAGACATGAATAAATAGAAAGATATAGTTTGTATTTGTACAGGAAGATGCAATATGATAAAGAGATCCCCCAAATCTTTTTTTTTTTTCGGAACTTGACAAAATAATTTCATATTCATATGGAATAACAAACAACCAAGAAAAGAAATTAAAATTCTAGTATATGAAAAATATAGTAATGAGAGACATCAAGCCTAATAAGGTATAAAACATAATGCTACAGTAATTAACACAATTAGGAATTGGAAAATGAATAAAAAGATCAATGAAGTAGATTAAGGATTTCAGGAATAGATTTAACGTATGGTTAAGAAAAGATCTCTAGTCTGAAATACAGATGGGTTTTCAAATCACTGTTCAAATCACTGTTGAACAAGTGGCTGGATACTTAGAACAAAATAATATACTCTTTATACCAGAAAAAATTCCAGATGGAAAAAGATTTAAAAGTAAAGGAAGCCATTCATAGAAGAAAAAGACTGAGTAAAAATTTAAATACCTTGACAAGAGGAATGTTTATCTAAATCCAAATCCTACACTGTAAAGTGTTGATGAACTTCAGAAACATAAAAATCAAAAAGTGGACATAGCAAACAAGTGTAAGCAAAGGAAAAGAAAATGGTGGTTAAGTTATAAAAAATGATCTTTTACATGTGTGACAATAAAAGTTCAGTTCTCATAATATATAATGAGCTCATGCAAATCTGTAGGAAAAAATTTACAACCCAAAAGATAAACAGGCAAAGGATGTAAATAGATCTTTCACTTAAAAGAACATAAAATGGTTGATAGGCAGAAGAAAAGATGCTCAACCTTAGTCAGAATTAGATATATAAATAACAGCAACAAATACAAGTAAAAATATTTCACAGATCAGATTAGCATTTGATAACAAAAACATTGGATAATACCCACTGTTGTGGAGGAAGTAGGAAAGTAGGAAATCATCTGTTGAACTGAAAGTGGAAGTGAAAGTTGGTACAATGTTTTGGGAAAGCTATTTGACAATAGCTAACAAAAACTTAAATGCTCGTATACATACACTTTGATGCAATAATTTAGTCTCTGAATTTAGTTCCAGATACATTGGTACAACTGATTTAAAAATGCGCATGCAAAGATGTTCATTGCATTATTGTAATAGTGAAGAAATGATAATAACCCAAATGTCTATCAGAGCAGAATTTGTTAAATAAATTAGGGTATATTTGCATAGTAGAATAAAAAAATGAGGCAGATCTCTACATACTGATATGGAAAGCATCTTTTAAAGTTACAGTAAATTTAAAAGATGTAGAGCATCTATAAGATGTAGAACAGTGTGTACACACTTTTGCATGAAAATATATTTTGTGTACACCCATTTTTATATATGTATAGAAATTTTCTGGAATTATTTACAAAAATCTGTTTATTGGAGAAGAAATTGTATGTTTAATTTTATATTCTAATCCATTTCATCATTAGCAGGCTTTGATTTTGTAACAAAAAGTGAAAATATTTTAAGCTTCCTAATTGACATTTTAGAAATAGATGAGATAATGTGAAGTGTCTAGCTGAAGACAGTTAGAAAGATAGATCTGACAATTAAGTTTGCGAACTTTTTGTAACGATGTTGCTAACCTTTTTTGATATTGATATCAGAGGGATTATTCATTATGAATTTGTACCAACTGGATGGTTAAGCAAGTTTACTATTTGGAAGCGCTGAAAAGACTGTGAAAAAATTAGATGAAAATGACCTGAACTTTTCACCAACAATTCATGGCTCTTGCATCATGACAACGCACCAGATCACACAGCACTGTTTGTGAGGGAGTTCTTAGCCAGTAAACAAATAACTGTATTGGAACACCCTCCCTACTCACCTGATCTGGCCCCCAATGACTTCTTTCTTTACCTGAAGATAAAGGAAATATTGAAAGGAAGATATTTGGATGACATTCAGGACATCAAGGGTAATACAATGACAGCTGATGGCCATTCCAGAAAAAGAGTTCTAAAATTGCTTTGAAGGGTGGATTAGGTGCTGGCGTCAGTGCATAGCTTCCCAAGGGGAGTACTTTGAAGGTGACCATAGTGATATTCAGCACTGAGGTATGTAGCACTTTTTCTAGGATGAGTTCGGGAATTTGATTGTTCGACCTCGTATATGTGAAAGTTGTCAGGTTGAAGGCGACAATGAAATTGGGTGAATAGAGGAAATCACTTAGGGAGAGCATGAAGAGAAAAACATGAAAATATCTGAAGAGAAAACTGCATTTTTACATTTGTTTGGTTAAGGGGAAGAAGAGTCCACAAAACATACAGAAAAGGTGTTTCAAAGAAGTGGTAAAACCCGTTTGGTCCAACGTAATTTAAATCAAAGGAAGAATTTTGAGATGAAAAGGTTCCGGACCAGTCCTGAAGATAGGAGAAAAATGGGAAGAGCAAACATTCTTATTTCTTTCCCAACTCTGGCCCTTACTATTCTGCTTCTTTGCAGGCATATTCTTCTCTAAGCACCCACTGGACCATTGATGCATTGTTTCCTTGTAGGCGTGGTCCTATATCCCTCTTCCCTGTCTGTAGTTCTCCATTGGTCTCATGTGATCTATTCAGTTCAGGTCTTTTTTATTCTGAACTCCAGACCTACACAACCAAATGCCTACTTGACATCTCCTGTTGGACGTTTTAAATACAGCTCAAATTCAACAGGCTGAAAATTTATGTTCTCCTTTTTAGGAAGGGTTTCTCCTCTTTTACAAGGCAATAGCACTACCATCTATCTAGTTGTATAAGACAGAAGCCTAAGATGTTATCGATACCTTTTTCTTCCTATCCTTCCTTTTCCAAGCCATCACCATGTTCTATTTTACATCTAAAATATCTCTCAAATTCATTCCCCTTTCTCTATCTTCACTACCACTGTCTGAGCCAAGTGATTATTGTGTCTCACCTGGATTGCTGCTCTAACTTCCTAACAGATCTACATCCGTTCTGGCCAGCCTCTAATCTGTTTAATACACTAGTGCTGGAAAAAGTATTTCCAAGAGCAAACCTAAGCATATCATCTCTTTTAAAAAACTTTCAATGGCTCTTTCAATTAGGGGGAACAAAAATCAAGGTCCTTTTACATCTTGTCCTTTGCAGCTATCATAGTTGCACGTTTACATGTATTTGTGTTGTGATTACTCTCTGTTCTCACCACTAGACTGTTATGCCCAAGAGAATAGGAACCATGCATATATTTTTAATCAAAATTGTATTCCTGGAATCTAGCACATGATAGTGCTTAATAAATATTTTTGAATTAATAAAGAAATAAATGAAGGCAACATGGAATTTCAAGGACAAAGAGTATGTGTGTTTCAGACTTTGCTGAGTGATCTAAGATGATGGTAAATAATAAGAAGAAGCTAAAAAATTTGAGAATAGATAATCATTAGGAATTCCATAATCATCTAGAATATCGTGAAAGTGGGTATTGACAAGAGTATCCAAGGAGATAGACTATCGCGTATGTTCTAGAAAAGGGAGAAAAGTGAGGAATAGATCCCCTAAGTGATAAATTCTAAAAAAATGCAGGGTATAAGGGTCTAGAGGTCTGAATGAGGTCAAAAACATGTATTAGAAGCAAAGGAATGAGATTTTTGGAAGCAATAATAGGCAGTGGTACTAAAATTTTCATATTAGAATTTAAATGTTAATAGTGGAACAATTTCTCAAGGCTTAGGGTGTGGCCATAGGAACTGGTTTTTATGACAGTACAAATTGTACTCTAGATATTATGTACATGCTTCCTGAGAGTTAAGAGCTCCTTAAAGTTGGGGGGCATGCCTTCTTCCCTGGCCTTCCTTAGCATCGCTTGGGACCCCCATATATGCCTAATCAATATTTTAAGTTAAATTGAATTACAGGCCTATTTTTCAGAAATTTTTCCACTTTAGTTCTTATAGCATGTTTCTAAAATCCATGTCTCAGTTACCTCCATATAAACTCTCTTTCTACAACCTTTTAAAAAATAATCGGTATTTGTTGCATTCATTTTCTCATCATTTCATCTCAAGCAGTAATTTTGTTTTTTTTATTTTCCTATCATTGGGATTTCAAGGATAAATCTGTGGTTGTAGTCAGTAAGCAGTGCATATTTTTGGGCAATTATGACAGAGTTACAACAAGAAACCTGGCAACAGATTTTTTAAAACATGTTTCTGGTTCTTGGGAGGGTTTTTTATCTCATGCAACTGCAAACTCATCAAAATTCCATGATATAATCAACAAGGTACTAAGAAATGCTGATGACTAACTTCTGGAATTGCACATCTAAGCAGTCAAACTTGTGTATTATGAGTCACAGAACTGTAGACTTAGAGTCAGTGAGAAGAACACCCAGGAAAATCTGCATACATTCAGAGATATTGATTGAGAAGTAAGTATAAGAGATACTCCCAATTCTATCAGGACTCTTGTGTCAATATCATATCATTAACTTTCATCTCAGACTAATCATATCAAAGAGTAAGTAGAGGAACTTAATAAAAGTTCTTACCATCAAAAATATTTACTTACATCCAAAGATATTAAATTTGATGGTAATAAATGTGTAAAATAAAATAATTGAAAACTATTTCTTAAAGTGTCCTTAAAATGTCAGTCCTTAGGCCTTATTTTATATTTACTGAATCCACATGTTTAGAGGGTGGGGCCCAGAAAACTATATCATTAGTAAGTGCCCAAAGTGGATTGGATGTATCTTAAAGTTTGAGAACCGCTGACATAGAAACTTAGTTAATAAGATTTTATTCCTAAGTTGCCTTGGTACATATATCACAACTATTACACAAATGATTAGAGACATAGTGATCCTGGTATTATTGTATTATTTAAGCTGTTACTGCCCATTTCTGACATTTTCAGCAATGGTGAACAGCCCGAATATTTCCATTAATTAGGAGAAATTGGTTGGCATAGAGGGAAAGAAGACAAACTTGGGAGTCAGACAAATTGAGATCAAATCCTGAATCTTCCACTGTGTGGCCTTGGCCAAATCAATCAACCAATATCCATGAGTTTCAGTTTTCTCATCTGAAAAATGGAGATAATATCTGCTTAATAGGCAAGGGTTTGTGAGGATTAAATGAGGGGCACGAGAAATCATGGTGAGTTTGTAGAACTTCAAGTAATTCAATAGAGATGAAATGAAGCCTGTGAAGGGAAGTATGTGAGAAGAGTCTTAATAGAGGAGTTAATATTTGAGATGGATCTTAATGGGATGTGGACAATGTCTGTAGATGGAGAAAGATGTGGGGAAAAGAAGCGCATCATCCTAGAGGGAACAGATTGTGCCAAAGTCACAATGAGCCAAAGCCTGGAGAATTGAAAGCAACAGGACTTCGAAAGTGATTGATTGTTCTTGGGGTTAGCTCTGCTGTAACTAGCCCTACTTTATTTTACTCCAAGAGGAGACACATGTGAACTTCCTTTCTTTGCTCTAGAACGGTGTTACAAAGGGCCTCACACAGGGACGGCATGCCTTGAGGGTTATCATTGTCTTTTTGCCACTATTTTCTCATTAGGACACACCTAGCAGGTGTCTGCAGTCATCACTTCCTTGCTCACAGCAGCCCACATCAGAATTACTTTTGTGAATGTCAAGTGTTACTTTCGTAGGTTTATTCAACTGTTGGTTTATGTTACTCATCTGTGAAGCAACAACTTAGGATGCCACGTGATAAGCTGCATCTCCTCAGCACAAGTGAAAAATGAGACTCCTGATGGGCAAGTTTCATGTCCATTATTTATACAACCAGAATCCAAAACAACTCTCTTAAGTGCTAGGTATTCCACTCCAAACATTTGTTTGTTTAACAATTTATTATTGTTGCTTATCTATTATGTATGTTCTTTCTAGAGGATGATCTCAGCCTGAGTGTGTGTGTGTGTGTGTGTGTGTGTGTGTGTGTGTGCATTTGGTGTGAATGTCTTTGCTGCAAACTCCTCACAATATACTAAATATTGTCCTTCTCTCATTGCCTTTTGTTTGTCATGAAGACTTTTAGATTTGGAAAAAGTCCCATGGGCTAGATATCCCATTGTGAAATCCCCACACGACTCTCTCCCTTATTCTAGAAATATGGGCTCTTTTTGACATTGAATGAAACCTTACCCATAAACCTGCTTGGGCCAGTCTTCCTCCATGCCAGGAGCCTTCATTAAAAGCAGTTTGACCTTCAGTAGTTACTTTCTCTTTAAATAAAGCATTTCCCAGAAGGCTTCTTTGTTGTGAGGCAGGTGGTGCAAATAGAGTTACACAAATAGGGTATGATATGGTCTGGCCCAAAGGCCAACAAGGAATTTTACCTGCTTTTCAAATGCCCCCTCCTCCACCCACACTCAGATCCAACAGATACTCACTTGGTGAAAGAATACCCATTGATTATTAAAACAACAACAACAAAATCCCGTAAGTGGAATAATTTGGGAAGGTGATGGATAATAAATTTATAACCTGACAATTACTGAAATTTAAAAATTTATTTATTCATGCAATAAATGTGAATTGAGTTCTTATTACGTGTCAGGTACTATGCTAAGTGTTGGAAATCTAAGATATTCATAAGGAGGTCACACTTCAGAGAGCATGATGCCTTTGTGGAGAAAATGATAGTATTAATTTATATTTATATTCATATTTTTATATTTATATACTTATATATTTATAATTTTCCTTAGGTCAGTGGAGCCCAACCTATAAACCAGGACCTTGGCAGGTTAAAATTATTACAAGGAGCCTCTTATATCTTACATTTACCCATCGTTGTCCATAGACTAAATAATTGATAGACCCAAACTTACATAATCCCCATTTATTATTTACAGTAAACAATTAGTACTTCCAAAAATTTATTCCAATTTTCAAATGATTATAAAATATTTCAAATATTTATAAAAATTGTCCTACTTGTTAAATACAATAAAATACAAATTAAATTAATGAAATTGTAACTTTAGTCACTGAGTATTTTCTTGACAGATATTAATTAGTAGAATTACAATCCAGTCAAAAGATTTTATATAAATGTAAAATATATAAACATTTAAAAGGGGAATCTCAGGGGCCAGCCCAGTGGCTCAGGCGGTTAGAGCTCCATGCTCCTAACTCCGAAAGCTGCTGGTCCGATTCCCACATGGGCCAGTGGGCTCTCAACCAGAAGGTTGCCAGTTCAACTCCTTGAGTCCCGCAAGGGATGGTGGGCAGTGCCCCCTGCAACTAAGATTGAACACGGCACCTTGAGCTGAGCTGCCTTCCAGATGGCTCAGTTGGTTGGAGCGCAGGCTCTCAACCACAAGGTTGCCGGTTTGACTCCAGCAAGAGATGGTGGGCTGCGCCCCCTGCAACTAGCAATGGCAACTGGACCTGGAGCTGAGCTGCGCCCTCCACAACTAAGATTGAAAGGACAACAACTTGACTTGGGAAAAAGTCCTGGAAGTACACACTGTTCCCCAATAAAGTCCTGTTCCCCTGCCCCAATAAAATCTTAAAAAAAAAAAAAAAAATGGTGGGGGGGGAATCTCATAATTTAAAAATAGGAAACACCCGAGAACCACTTAAACTATTAAAATGAATAAGCTTAAGATATTTATTTTAAAAGAAATAATGAGTTACTCATTGTTTTTTTCATCCACTCAGAGAATTTTCTAAGTTTTTGAGAATTTAATATTATTATTTCATTTATTCCACTAGTATTTATTTAGGGCCTACAACTAGATACTATAACTAGCATAAAGTATTGCATAAAACCTGACTAATGTAAGTTAACTATTTAAAAGATACATGGATAAATTAACTTCTCTGCAATTAATCTACTTTTCTCATTAATGTTTGCATAAAGTTGTTAATGTTTCAAGTAAAATGTTATTGACCCTAATAAATAATATGGTCTTCAAGTATGAATGCAGGAAAATAAAAATGGATGCAACAAAACTCTTTTTAATCACAAAAACTGGAAAAAAGGTTAGTTTTCCTCTAATTTGGTCCTTGACCTGATGCTTGAATTACCCTTTCATATTATATGTGTGATGCAAAATTGTAAAAAGTTTTAAACTTTCCAAACTTCAAAAATTAATAAATGCATTGAAATAATCCCTAATCATATTGTTTTATATTCACAAATAGTAACAGAATGTAAGTACTGAAAATGAAAACTGAATATAAAATCAAAAATTCTGGTAATTATCTGCCATATGCATTTTACTGCAATAGAAGTAGCCAATCAAGAGGTTTTTAAATGAAATGAAAAGTACTTGAAAACTTTCTTAACTCCTAAATTTAAAGTATATTTTAAATGAAACATCTGTTTCTTTTGCACACATTTATGAAATTAATTCTTAACTATCTTTTGAAATATCTTTGTTTTTAAGGATTGTATGTATAGTTTAATTGTTTTTGAATTTCAGATAGTTATGGCACTTAAAACTGAAGATTATAAAAACTTGCTAAAAGATAAGTGGATGTTTCAGTCATCTAAGTTATGTCTGGAACCAGCCAATACTCGATAGCAATGAACAAATGAATAGTTGTGACAGTCTTATCCATCTTCTTAGACCTGTGTATATCCTTAGTTCAGGGCCTGTTGCTTAGTAGGGGCTAGTTAAACATCAAGATGGTATTTGCAGAATCTAGCCAGATAATAACCTTCCTGAACTTTAAAAGTTGATTAATTATGAGGTTGATGCATATTAGACTTTCCCAGATCCCCACCTGAAAGCAATACTGGAAAAAAGTGGTGATGTATAGTTGCCAAATCCTCTAAGTTTGGGTGAATATTTGATTTAAATGGTAAGCCCTTGATTTCAAAATGATTTTGAAGTTAGAAGCACTGCTAGAAGCTGAATGAGCTTTCTTTTACTGCCTAACTACATATTTACTCTTTTTGAGATCCCTCCCAGACATAACCATAACCATAAATGTCACTGTGGGGACAGAGCCAGAAGTGCCGTTTTTAGGCTCTCACCCTCAGGTGGAAAGGTGCTCACTTGGGTAGTAAATAGCCATCAACTGTGATTGGATGGGGCCATTAGATGTGGCTAGTTGGCCGTCAGCTGTAACCAGTGAGCTATTGGCCACTAATATAACTGCCGTGGCTACGCTAGCAGCAAATGGGGGCTAGCAAGAAGATGGTGGCTGAGCTAGCAAGTGCGAATTGCAGCTAGCAAGTGAGGTTGGTTGGTTGGCAGACAAGCAGACGGCAGGTTGCGGATGTGTGGCTCCTGCTTCCTGTGTCTCCAATCCAGCCACCACGAGAATATAATGATATGACTCCCCTCTCTGTGGCTCCGTGGGTGTTCCTGTTTGGCCTCACCATGTCCTGCGTTCTTATGTGGGGAGTGGGACCAGAGACCCCGCCTGACGCCCTGCATGACAGTCATTCACATTCAGCCTCTGGTGAATGTATATGTTGAATTGAAATCAAACCTGTGAAACTCGGAAAGGACTTGACCATTGCTCCAAGTCCTCTGCTATCTTATTATCTTACCACCTGCCGTAGTTACTTTATATCAGTAGTACTATTATTTTGCTAAATTAATAGGTCTAGTAAATGTGTGTTCTCAGAAAGAACTTGTTAAGCTTGTTTTTTTTTTTTTCTGATTAGGTGTGACCCATTAGTGCAACTTCACAGATGTGCTCGTTATTTCTCTGTACCAGCTTAAATTACTCAGAGAGCTTAGTTTTAAAGACAAAGCATTTCATATACTTCAAAGACTAGAAACATTAAGAAGATAAACTTTGTTCTAAAAGTCTCATTTAAAAATTTGTGATGTTAAACCTGTGTTTTCTTGGCAGTATTCAAGGAAAATGAAGGTTATTTTTTTTAAAGGCTTCCTACTATTCATTTTTAAGTAAATCATACTTTGAGCAAAGTTGCCATGTCTCTGAGTCTGAGTTGTTTTCCTCAAAGTAGGAATGTTCTGGTGGATGATATGAGGCTCCTGCTACCTCTCACAATTTGTGATACTAAGTAATAAATATTTTTGTTGTAAGTACATTTTGTTATAAATTTAAGAGAAAGGGAACTTTAGAATTGCCTTAAGTAAAGCCGCACAGTTAGTTCTTAATCAAAATACCTAATTCTCTGATGATATTTTGTGTGATACATTTTTCTATCCTATATGATTGCAAATTACTGTGTGTTTTTTTAATACCCCAGTGCTTGCCATACAGTATGTAGTCAATATATCTTTAGAATATTCAAATCTTAGGTTTGGGAACAACCATGGTTATTACGTAGTGCTAACACTTTACTTCACAAAAGACAGTAGAGGCCTGAGATGACAAATACCATGTTTCCCTGAAAATAAGACCTAGCTGGACAATCTAATCTAATGTGTCCTTTGGAGCAAAAATTAACATAAAACCTGATAATATTATTATATTATATTATATTATATTATATTATATTATATTATATTAATTATATTATATTATAGATGTTATGTTATGTTATGTTATGTTATGTTGTTATGTTGTGTTGTGTTATGTTATGTTATGTTATGTTATGTTATGTTATGTTATATTATAATGTGTGGGGACAGAGTCCCAGAGAGGAGTTTCCAGGCTCTCGGCCTCACATGGAAAGGTGCTGGCTCGGTTATTAGATGGCCATCAGCTGTAATCAGATGGTCATCCACTGTGGCTGAGTGGCCATCAGCAGTTGCCGGTTAGCCATTAGCCACTAATATAATTGCTGTGGCTACGGTAGGGAGT
Source organism: Rhinolophus sinicus (assembly GCF_057876585.1). Taxonomy (NCBI): domain Eukaryota; kingdom Metazoa; phylum Chordata; class Mammalia; order Chiroptera; family Rhinolophidae; genus Rhinolophus; species Rhinolophus sinicus. Next base: position 84,473,490 of record NC_142504.1, on the reverse strand, counting down.
TGGTTGGTCTGCAGAGAAGTGGACTGTGGATTGCAGCCGGCAAGTGGGGTTGTTGGTTGGCAAGCAGACGGTAGATTGCAGATCATGTGGATCCTACTTACTGTGTCTCACCTGGCCGCCAGAGACACTGGGATGTAGGAAGACCCCTTGTTGGAGTACAGGCGGATGTTTGCTTTTGTGTCTCAACCAGCTGCCAGCGAGAATACAGTGGAGTGACTCACCTATCTATGGCTCCATTGTTGTTCATTTTCGGCCTCACCATATCCTGCGTTCTCATGCAGGGAGTGGGAGCTGAGAAACTGCATAACAATAAGACCCTGTTTTATAGTAAAATAAGACGAGGTCTTATAGTAAAATAAGACAGTGTCTTATATTAATTTTTGCTCCAAAGGACGCATTAGAGCTGATTGTTAGGGTAGGTCTTATTTTCGCGGAAACATGGTAAGACTTATCCAAAGTCAGCTCAGGTCTTCTGACTCCTTTAGTGCTTTCTTCCACATTGGCTTAGCCTCTCAATGTGAGATTTCATACATTTAGTCATTTTTATTAAGGTAGAAAAACATACCATTCAGATACAAGTTTGAAATTACTACAACCTAACATGACAATCAGCGTGATAGATAAAGATACTACCCAGGTATTCACGGAATTAAAGGAACCAAAAAGAGTTACATTATCTTTATAGTTCTAAAAAAGAATGCAAACTTATTGTTTTTTCTAAATGAAAAATATGATCTTTGTTCAGTTTTCTAATGCTTCTGATTTTAAGATTGCCTGCACACCATAACTGCCAACACAGTTATGGTTTTGTAGGTGTGATTTTTTAAAAAAATTATTATTCAATTGATAGTGTTGGCATTAACATACACATTTTCCCCTTTTTGTTTAGAATAATAGAATGATTCACCAGTAAATTTACATTTAAAAATTTTTGTATTCTATTTATAATATCAATCTGTCCTGAGATATGGATACGTAATTTATTAAAAGGTGTTTTTTTTTATATTTAACTAGAAATATCATACTAATTCTTAACAGCAATTTATAGCATTAAGATAGCCATTTCAAAATTGGGAAAAAAATGTGTCTGTCGAATGTATTTATTGTGAACTTCATCTTGCAGGGGTAAGATTATAAAATAACTGGATGAAACCAGAATCACATTGATAATAATTACCTATGAAAACCCTTAAATTACCCATAAATAAAAAATATACTTTGTTTTGTGAACGTAATCCTATGTAGTGATATAAAGTTATATGTGTCTAATGTAAGGGGCAGGGCAGTAGTCCTGGAGTGTGTCAGCCTGGGTTCAAATCCTGGTTCCATCATTTCCTATCATGTGACCCTGGGGGATTTTATTTACCTCTCTGTGCCTCAGTTTCCTTATTGGTACAGTAGGGCTAATACCAGCACCCACCTCATAGTGTTAGGTGCATTATGCGATTTACTCTATGTGCCAAGCACAAAGTGTTGAATAAGTATTAACTATCATTATAACACAGAATATACACAATACAATAAAGAGTACACATATACAGTATATGTTTCCAGTTTTTCTTAAATGTGTGGTTGAATTCACGTGAATTAATTCTGTGCAGGGTGTGGTTGGTATATTCTGTTCTTCCCTCTGGTGTAATGTATTCATTTATATTTTCTTCAGTATATATGTATATGCACTGGGTCAGAGTGTAAAATGTATTTCTTGTGATGGGTTATGGGGGGGAAAATTTGAAAAGGACTGTTCTAGAGCACTTGAATTCCTCCTCGGAGGCCTGCTGAAAGTTACTTGAGTGCTGCCTCAGTTGTGTGATCTTTTTTCCCCTCTAGTGAACAATGAGTAGTAAAACTGGTTCTAAGGACGGGAGTGAAGATAATGATATAAGTAGCTTGGGAGAGCAGCGATCGCCTCTGGGTGTAGACTGGGCGAGGGGCAGAGGCGGTGGGTGGGGAGGGCTAACAGGGTGGAGGAGGAGAAGCCCCAGAACGTGCAGCAACCTGTGCTCAGCCTCGGGCTTTGGCTGTATGGGGGTGGAGAGGCTCCACTGAGATTAGGCATGTCGGTCCTTGAAAGGACAGGATGCAGGCCGAGAGACGGGAGGGAACACGCTTTCGTACGCTAGCACTTGTGTGGCCTGAGATGCAGTTGAGGAGGGCAGTGCTATTGACAACTTGGTAGGGAAAAGAGGGATAGATGGGGCAGGGGATAAAATGGTGAAAGAAGTTGAGGGGAAGAGATAAGGATGGGTTGGAGTCAGTTGAGTAAGAATCCTGACATGCTAGGCTCCTTATGACTCAAGATGATGTCTTAGGCAGCGCTCTTAAGCCAATTAAGAGCTAACTTGAACAATGGCAAATCAAAGTGACGTTACTCTTCACAGTTTATCCTGGACACAGTGTATGAGAATAAAACGCTGTTGCTGCACTAGTAAAGTCCAAAATTTGGTTTCTGCCGCCGAGGAGGAGCTTTTGTCTAATTGTAGCGTTCATAGAGTTGAAGAAGCATGGGCTCATGGTGTGCGTTTCAGTGTGGTACGTTTAGGGACTTTTCTAAGGAGATAGTGAATCACCCATGAAATGAGTCAAAGTTATATCCTAAAACTGATAAACAAACCATAGAGAAGCAACGAAGGACAGTCTGTGGGAAAAATGGGTCAATAAGTAGTTCTAATTTTTTAAAATTGTAATTGATCTTTTACCAGATAGGTCCCCCATCTGCTAATTCATGCCCTTAGATTGCAAAAAACAAGACCACCCTTTCAAGCACTTCTGAAATTTCTTGCAGGATTTCATTCAAATGTTCATGAGCAGATCTGGTGATGCCATGTGCACCACTGCCCTTGCCATGCAGTGCCCCCTTCTCCCACTGGGCAGAGCTAGACCTGGAGACAAGGAGAAGGAATGTTGCTCTCTTTTATGTCAGAGGGGTGTCAAATTAATGATGCATTACAGTATCCTTCAAAGGTGAAATTTTTGTATCACTGTCCCCCTAAATCTCAGTCATGGGTGGGCCAGGATAAACTCTGAGTGACACACACTGTACTGTTCTCAAGTACTGTTCTTCACACTTCCAGAACAAAGGCTCTGCTCCTGGACCAAACTATGCTTGTCTTTTTCCGGTAGATGAGGTCGCCTTACCCCACGTTGATTATAGTGTAACCTTTTATAAATAATTTCATTTCATTATTTAAAAAAAAGTTTCACAGAATACTAAAGGGAAATGTGATATATTCATATTACATATACATATACCGGGGGTGCCAAAAAATATACTGGTGGGCAGTTTAGTCAGTGTTGCTCAAGAAGTAGTTCACTGTCTTCAGAAGTGTCTAGATGCTGATGGTAACCACTTTGAGCCCCTCTTGTAATTGCAGAAGTCAACCGTGACTTGTATTCGTCTTTTATTATCAGTATATATTGAGTATTACAGTTTTAGTAGTGTTTTCCTTAAAATATGTATACATTTTTTGGCACCCTCTTTATATATACATATGTGTCTATATATGTATATGTATATATATTAATATATATTTAATATATATGTTTATATATTGTATATATTTTATATATATATCTATATACATATATCTATATTAGTGCTTCTAAAGCTTTTTCTTAGAGAGCTCTGCTAGTATTTGGTAATTGCAGTGAATAAATATATAACTGCATAAAACATGTCCTGTTCCTGTGGCTTTTCCTAAAAGGCAGGGGCTGCCAGCACACAGAAAGCATGGATAGAAATGTAGGAAAGGCTCCCTTTCTCCCACGCAGCTGTGTGCCTCTGGGTTCATTGTGTATGGATGGGCTCATCAGCAATTGAAGTCTGCATAATGGATTGTTGGGCTACCTAGGAGGGAACATTACGTGAGAAGAGAGTCAGGAAGACAAATTAGATCGAGGAAACAAAACATTGGTCGTCAGAAGGGCAAGAAACAATCAGGAGTATACCACGGTCTTCATCGTATCAGTTTGCCTCTTGACCTCAGTGCATGCCAGATTCCACTGGAAACGGAGGTGCTCATGAAAAAATGAAATGATATTTTCACTAAAACCTAGACATACTGATTACTCGTGACACTGATACATGGTTCTCAATTGGGAACAAAAGTCTAATAACATTTCTTTGCAGAATCCATTGTAACGTCTTCATTTTGAGGTTGCCAGGAGAACCATGGCATATAGCATAAGATGATGATAACCCTGTAAAAGTGGCTCATCTCTGAGCACTGCAGCCCCCTAGAGGAACTATCACCAGAGGTGCCCAGATAAGCGAGGAAGAAAATGGTAGATGTCATGGCGTGTTCGAGTGGACATGTTCCGAGACATCCTGGGGATTCCGGTTGTTCTAGACATAGATAGGGCGCTGGATAAACTTTGTAGGGAAAGAAGGTACTCTCATAACAACTGGGAAGCAAGAGCCAACAAAACAAGTGTACCAAAGATTCGCAGGCAGGATGCTCAGGTCATTTATCCTATTAGATCAGTCATTTAAAGGTGTAAATTAGTTGAACGGGATTCAGATGTGTTCTGTAGGTCAATAAATACCATAGATACATCTCCTATAAGAAAGAATATGTAGGATGGTTAAGAAAGACAGTTCTCTTCATGCAAACAACCATAGGCTCCCTATGTAACAGAGCTTTTGATTGAAGCTCCACCAAAACCCTTTCTGTGTTTTCCTACTGTCCCATCCTGAGAAAAATGTATTGAGAGTGACAACTGCAGATCTTAATCATTAATATAGTGCCCAATGAGCTGTCTGTCCGTACAGGCCCCGTATGCATGGTTACTTGGGGTTCTGCTTCCGTAAACTAGCAAGGAAGGGAAGATTACTACCTAGGAGAGTATAGTCCTTCACTTGGTAGCTAAAGTCTTCAGAACCTGACTAGCACCTTCCTTTCTGCCCTCATCAGTTTCAGCTTCCACCAATCCACTGAACTATTTATCCTTTCTCCAAATGCTAAGCACTTTCGTTCCTCTGTTACTTTACTCTTGTGGTTTCATCTTCTTGGGATGTCATTCCCCCACCCTCCCCGCCCCAGCCCCCATTTCCTTTTCCAGTCTGACAAACTCTTTTTCTTAAATGCATCTCAAATGTTTCTTCCTTTTTGAAGCCTTTCCTGACTCCCTAGGAATAACTAGAATTCCAATATCCACTTTTATTGTAATATCTAATACATTCTGTTATATAATTACCTGTCAAGTTGTCTGCTTCCATACTAGACTGTTAGAACAGCAAGGTCTGTATTCTATTCATATATGTTTCTCAAGTGCCTAGCAAAAGGACAGGTTAATAGTCAGGGCTTATGAACACTCAATGATTAATTGACCTGTAGAAATAGGAAATATAATAAGTATAATTCAAAGTCTGTATTCTCTAAATCCTGCCTAAGTTTTTGTTGTTGTTTTTTGTTTTTATAACATTTCATTTTGGGACTGAAATGATTTGACAGGGAAATCTGATTAAACATTTTTTATTTCAAATGGAGATTATTATTATTTTTTTTTTTTAAAGAGAGATTTCTTCTCTGCTTTGTAATTCCAAGTCCTTGAGGAACACCCATTGAAAGTAGATTCTTGGCCAAATGCCTAAATGAAAAATGCCTGAAGTATTCTTTTCTAAAATGATATATTTAACACTTTAGAAAGTGGGACATGACTGTTTTCAGTTAACGTTTTTACTTTGATTCTCATTAAATACATCTTAAAAAGGATTATGAGTGAACAGTTTAGGAAATTAAAGTAATGAATAATTTTTTTCTTTCAGATACCTTCTAAGACATCCTCTACATTGTAAGTCAAGGAACATCTATAGTCCAAAACTCCCTGAGTAATTGGAGCTTGCAGCCTAGTGGTCAGAGAAGACAAGTACAATAAAATAGTAAGTAAATTATGTGACACACAAGAAAGTGTCAAGTGCTATGGAAAAATTAGAGCAAGGGAAGGGGAATTTAGGAGTGGCAATGTGCCACTGTAAATAAGTGATTATGACAAGCTGTTGAGTACATGATTTTGAGCATATACTTCGAGAAGGAAAGGGATACAGATGTTTGGGGGATGAACATTTCACGTAAAGGAAACATCCAATATAAATATCCTAAAGCAAAAAGACCTTACATAGAGATAATGTTAGAAAAATTAAAGGGAAGAGTAGGATAGAGAATGTGGGGCCATTTTAAAGGCATCGTAAGGAATTTGACTTTTACTCTGGATATGATAAAATATTAGAGTTTTGAAGAGAGATATAAAATGATTTGACTTCCATTTTCAAAAGATCCTTTTCATTGTAATGTGGAAAATAAGCTGGAGAAGTGGAAGAGTAACGGTCATATCAGTGGGGAGCTATTGCCATGATCGCAGTGAAAGATCTGGTGTCCAAAATTAGTATTGTAGCAAAGGAGGTGGGAGGGAGTTGTCCTGGATAAATTTTGAAAGTAGAGCCAAGAGGATTTGTAGACAGGTTGGATATAAGGTATGAAAGAAAGAGGAGTCAAAGATGTCATGAAGATTTTTGGTCTGAATGACTGAAAGTATGGAATTGCAATTTATTGCAATGGGGGAAAACTATGGCTATAGTAGGTTTAGGGCAGAGTGAGGGCATCAAAGAGGAATTCAGTTGGCAAGTGGTAAGTTTGAGATGTCTGTCAGAGGAGATGTTGAATAAGCATTTGGGAAAATACATATGGAGTTCAGGAAAGAGGTCTGGGTTGGAGATAACAATTTGGTAGTCATTGGCATTTACATGGTTTGGAAGGCCATGATACCAGATGGAGTGTAACAAGAAAGGAGAGGGAATCAAGCACTGAGTCTTATGAAATCCCAACAATAAGAGCTTAAGGAGAAGAGGTATAATCATCAAAAGAATTTATGAAGTGGTGAGCAGTAAGAGGAGGTGAAAAAAGAGAATGTGGTTTACTTCAACTCTAAACAGGAACTTGTATCAAAGTAAAGATGATCAACAGTATTGAATGATGGTGATAGGTCGTGACCACATTATATGAATGATGAGACATTGAATACTGGTTGGATCCAAATTTCGAGAAATAATGGGGGTGAAAGCCTTGTTGAAATGGGTTTAAGAGAGAATAGGAGGAGATGAAATGGTGAAATTAAGTATGGACTTCTTGCCAAGAGGTTTGCTATAAAGGATAAAAGGGAAATGGGGAGGTAGCTGGGAGAAGAGTAGGGCCAAGAGATTTTTTTTTTTGTATGTTTGTTTAAAACTATTTTTAGATGGGAGGGATGGAAATATATTTATTAGGTTGGTTCAAAAGTAATTGTGGCTTAAAATTTGTGGCTTAAAATGTTAAAAATAATTGCCAAAACCACAATGACTTTTGCACCAACCTAATATATTGTGATTGCAATGATCTAGTAGAGAGGGAAATATTGAAAGCCAGAGGACATTTTTGTGTCCACTGAGAACTGAACCAAAGAATTTCCTGACTATAAGGACAATGAAACGAAAGCATATTATTACAGGAAGTTACTAAAAGACATCCTGACATTAAAAAATATTAATATAAATAATGTAACAGATGGTTATGGAGTGTTCCCAGCACTAGGGGTAATGGGAATATAAAGATGAGTGAAACCCAGTCTTTAGTTTTCAGGAATTCACTGTAGGACAGTGGTTAAGAGTATGGACCCTGGAGCCAGGCTGTCTGGGTTGAATCCTGACTCTACCATTTATTGGTTGTGTGGCCCCAACACGTTACTTAAACTTTCATTGCCTAAATTTGCACATTTATAAAATAGGATAATTATTGTACACACCTCATATGTCAGTTATAAGAACTAGATAAGTTAATGTAGTTATAAAGAAATGCCTTCTACATAGCAAGTGGTACATACAGCTATTTACTAGCTATTATTAGTTAAATGTTGTTAGGTGCTCGTTTAATGAAAGTAAGATTAGAGTATCATGGCAGCATAGAATAGACACTTGTTCATTTTGACTTAGGCGTCAGAAATGGTCTCAGAATGCTTTTCAAAGAAGGCATGTTTAAATGGACCTTGCAGAATGAGGCAGACTTTACTAGGTAGAGTAAAGCTGAGAGGAGACTTGTTAAGCAATGGCTCAGAATTTGAGAGTTCATGCTGTGCTTGAGAAGAGAGAGATTAGGATTGTTGTAAGATTGGGCTGGAAAAGTTATCACTGGAGACAGACAGGGTTGCAGGGCCTTGAACGCCTTCTACAGGGTGTGGACTTGGCCCTATCTACAGGATGCTCAGTGTTCTCAGAGGGAGTTGGTTACTCCACAGAGTCAAACAAGAGTAAACCTCAACATGTTTAACTCTAAGCTGGTTGTGCTTTCCCTCTTTCAGTGGTACACCAGCCATTCCAACTTCGGTTTTTGCTGTCCTTAGTTACACTTTTCCATCGTCCTCAGTTTCTCAAATGTTTAACGTTCTCTCTTTCCCCCTTGTGTGCTTTTACCTTCTGCTTGACTCTTCTGATTGACTCTTCTCATTTTCACAGTCAGCTTGGGCTGAGCTCTGGAACCCCTCCCAACGCTGGACAGTCAGGCTCCTGGAGTGTCTGGACTTCCCCTGCCAGAGCATTTATCCCACTCTTTTTCCTAAAAAGCAAAACAAGACAACAAAAAAATTCTTTTAAATTCCTCACGTTCTCACCCAATGCTTGGAACACAGTATGCAATTATACAAGCTGGGTAGATCAGTGAAATAACATGTTTCAGAAAAAAGTGATCAGAGAATAAGGAAGATTAATGAGGAGAAAACAAATGTTGAGAATCCACAAAGAGGTTCGAGGAAATCTCTTTCAGTCTCCCCCTGCCTCCCGAAGTCACCCTGGGAAACACTTTACATTTTCTGGATTGTTGTTGAATATTTTAAGCTCTGATTAGGTTTTTATTTTTTATTTTTAATGAGGATTTGGAAGCATATAAAATGAAAGGCTTCAACCAGGTTCAAAATTTTATCTTCCCAAGGTCTCAACTAAATGGGAAACTTCCAACTGCAAAAGAAAATAGTACTTGAATGAGGGGCTACGTTTCACTCATTCATGATTGGTGTGTGCATGGGTTAACTTGATATTATGTGTGGTCATCCAGGTCATCTCTTGGAGACATTCAGTGCCCTAGAGATGAAGGCAAATGGAAATGCACTGAATTACCTACAGAGGCAGCTCAGCTCCCTCATACAAGGTCTTTGTCGTCTCCCAGGCTTCCTTAATGCTGCTGACTTGGCAGAAAGTGCCTCTACCTCATTCTCTGCCCTTCACTTTACCACCTGGCTTCCACCTCTAGGCACAGAGGCTGTCTCCTTCCATTGACCTTTTGGATATTTCTTACAATCAGAAGGAACAGATGTAAAATACCTTTACTTCTGTTTTCATTCTGACTTGAATTGTAGTGGGCTGTTTACATACCCCCCCCCATGTATTCACCCCTCTTTTTTACACATACACATACATACTCAAACGAAAGCTCCTAGAAGAAAAGGGTGGGAGCCTTTCATATTGTAACTTAATAAATATTCAGAGAAGGGAGAAGTTAATATTGGAGAATAAATACAGGTATCCCCCACTTTTCAAAAGTTCACATTACACCACTTCACTTCTATGAAAGACCTATGGTACATTAGGACCTGTTTTTGCTGACTGAAAGAAATATGAAGAGGATTTTCGCTTTGATAAAAAATGGCAAATAGTGAAAATAACATTCAGTGTTTGATTTGCAGCAGCCCTCCCAGAGTCGGCATGCATGCCAAGCAGCCAGCGGCCCCGCTGAGCTCCTTCCCAGGGAACTACACTCAGCATCTGAACATCAGGTACCATAGTTTTGAACTGTGAGTATCTAGACTTCATCTCCATTTATTTTGTGCATTTGTTAGCAATATGTGTCCTAAGGTATCAGAAAAGCCTAAAAGAGCTTGGAAGGGTGTTATGCTCAGCGTGAAACTAGATGCAATTAAGTGTTTGGATCATGGTGAATGAAATAAAGACATTGTGCATATGTTGAATATTAGGTCTGGGAATGCTCAAAAATTTCCCAGATAAATTAATCATAGTTGCTTCTTTGCTTTACACCATTTTGGCTTATGAAAGTTTTCATAGGAACACTCTACTTTTGGATAGCAGGAGAAACCTGTATATAAAAAGAAGTTAGTCAATGGCTGTGGGTTGTTTTCTGAACTGAAGATAACAGTATAAAGAAAGGAAGGGAGGAAGGAAGGAAGGAAGGAAGGAAGGAAGGAAGGAAGGAAGGAAGGAAGGAAGGGAGGGAGGAAGGAAGGAAGAAAAGAAAGAAAGAAAGAAAGATTTTTGGGCATTCAGTTTACTATGCATTGCAAAATGCAATTAGATAGCACCATTTACATAGTCTTGAATTGAATTCTGTACATTGAAATAGAATATTTACATGTTTCTTTTTAAAATAAAGAATTTACTATAAAAGGACATTAAATAAGGGAAGAAAAGAGAATGTGGTTAAGGAAAATGGAACAATTTACTCTGCTGTTTTTAAAATGCTCCCTGAGATTCATCCATGAATAGGGTGTGGGTTGTGACACCTGGCAATATGCAAGCTTGCACTTATTATATCCCGTGAAAAATAATACAGAAACCTACATAGTTTGATTGAGATCTTGGCGTAGCCTAAAGAAGGGTAAAGAGACCTAGTTTTTTTTAGCTGGCCAAAGTTATGAAGTGGGTGGAATTCCCAGAAAAAGGGTCAGACAAGATTTTTTATTTTTTCAAACAAGAGGTTAGTTGGCAAGTTCCTACCTTTGTTATATCGCAGGGTTGTATGCCTCCTCCAAACTCTGGAATAATACAAATGGCATAGGTAATTGATGTTTATATGTTTTATCTTACATCAGAAGTACCTTAAAGACAGTCATTCATTTTCTGTGTCAAAAGTCAATTCTTAGGACCTTGTGGAGAACAGAAATGTTTTCAAATTTGTTTGTATTCCTTCATTCGCACACATTAATGATTTCATTTAGAATTTCTCACAGTCCCATTCATCTAAAACCCTGCAATCATAAGCTGTATGGTAAAAGCCCACCCAGTCTGTTATCAGACCATTTTCAGGAAGTGTTTATCAAACCTCCAGTGGAGCCTTTTGCCAGCCACCACTGCAGAAAACACACCCTGAGACAAGTGGGTTATCTGATTCATCACCGCAGGAAGAGGGGTGATACTTTCTGGAGGTAGGTTTGGAGAGAAAATGGAGGCTCTAAAACCTTACCCATGTGTACTCATTATTCCATGAAAATCTCTCTATCTTCTATCAGATTTTCAATTCAGCTCACAGGGATTTTCTCTTTTCTTTTTTATGGCACCCAATCTATGTTGCTCTCATAAAGCAAAGTGATCCCTGATAAAGGAACCATGGAGCAGACCTCTCTGGAAGGATCAGACACTTTCCCTGGGTCAAACTAGACAATAACTAATCCTGGACTTTTATATTCAGATGGGCAAGATATGTAAGAAGCTCTATGCCATAATACTATCAGAAATTAAACAAAACAAAACAAAACTGGGGCACTATTCTCTACCTTCTGAAAAGAAAGAGCTAACTCAAAGACATGCTCATTTAAACATCATAAAAGATGATAGTACCAGAAGATGTTATTTTGGAAGGGTTAGAGATGAAAGACAAGAAGAAAACAGGGCTGAGAAAAGAATTACAATTTGCTTTTTTTTAAAAAAAACTGTTTTATACAGGAAAAAACACTTATTTTAAAAACTTCATAATAAAGGTTGTAAATTTGAGAATGCGATTTCTAAAAAAAGCAACAAGATCTTATATTCTTTGTGGGAAAATTACTTTGACTTAATTTACAAACAAATCTTCATTTAAACACATACATACACACCAAAGTAAAACTGCTTGTTCAGTGACTCTGCTCACCAAAGGAATTATTCTTTGACTCTGTTTTTAGTTGGGTGTGGAAAGGTAATTTTTCCTTGGCTGAAAACGGAGAGGAGTCAGAGTGAACACCCATGTGAACACAAAACAATTAGGAAAGATTCATTCTGAATCAGTTGGTTCTCATGAATAATCTGGGATTTATTAATAAGCCCTGATTGAAATTACTTAAAATATAGATTTGGGAGTGGGTAAGCAAGTGAATAGGGTAAAAGACTATATCTGGGACAACTAAATGTTTAGGTGTACCAAGATCATAAGGATAGATCAACCAAAATGAACATTAATAAGAAATGTACTTGGTTAGTACCTTTATAACTTTTCTTATTAATCATTATTTGAAAAGAATGAAAAAATATTAGTGTTGTAATTTTAGTCTAACAAATTTGGGTTTGTGAAAGCATAAATAGGCGTAATTCTTGAAAATTGGATATTCTCAATACCTAGAATTCATAATTTTTTTTAAAGTAAAGAGACTTGTTTTATTTGGACTATGTGCAAAGTCAATTAATAACCACATGATGTAGTTTCTTTTTCAGAAATCAAAAATAACTTTTGTCTGAAAATATAATTTTCTTTTTCAACTTTTACAGAGTTAAAGATTTTTTTATGGAATCATTAGAGTACGTAACAACTTCTTCTATACAATATTTTCTTAAAAGCTGGGACCAATGTAAATTGTTACAAATAGTTGCCTAATATATGCATGGGGCATTTCTTTTCAAAGTTATGAGTAAGAGGTCAAATTCTACCCATCTAACTCATTGGTACAACTACAAATAGCTTTTTTGGGAAAAAAGGGACAACCCAAATATTGAAGGAAGAATATTTTCCTGTGAGTCTCCAAACAATGTAAATAATATCGGATCTGCTAGCAGTTTCTGGGTGTGGGCTGGGATCATGCCTCATGGACACACAGACCAGGGAGAGGCAAAACGTTTTAAGAAGAGGATAGTTTATTAGAGGCAGGAGAAGAGGTTGCAGCTCCCGAGCAGGAGGGGGTCCCGAACGGGGGTGCCCAGTGACTGAGGCAAAAGCTCTAATTTTTATACCCTCCCTTGCCTGCTTGGGCAAGGGGGCTGGAGCCTTCTAATTGAATTGCCTATTAGGTTTGTTCTGTTTACTCATCCTGAAGGGATTAACGAACCAACCCATTCCTATCTATCAGATCTGCTCCTTTGTCCCGCCAGAAGGGATTTGAGATTATCTATTAACCTCAAGGCATATTCCCATGTCTCTGTTCTGGAGTGAAGGAGACATTCCAGGGCCTGGAGTTTTGGCTGCTTTTTTGTTTATTCCACCAGTGACCTCCCTGTCTACCTAGCAACATATTAACTATTCTGTCTCAGTGTCACTTTTTAATTCACCACTACAATTAGTTACAAACGTTTCTAGTAATTCTTTAAAGTCTTAGAGTATTGCTCTAACTGATAGCAGAGGTCAATGCTGAAAAGCCTGGTCCAATTATAGTATACGCATAATTTAGAGAGCTATTTTTCTTGTAATAACATATACTTACTTTGATCATGAAAATATGTTGTATTGAAAATAAAACCTCATGGGATGCTTGTCTTTTTGAGAAAAGTTTTACTGACTCAAATTTACATTCAGAATTTTCGATCTCTTCACTTTATACCTAGAACAGTCATAGACTTCCGGAATGAGTTTATAGTGCTATAAAATAATCTCTGGCAGAAAAAACACAGTGTTCCATATTCAAAGTTGGGCAGATAAAGAAAAGTTACTTTTAAAAGTTCTGATTAGAGGCTGCTGAGTCCACTGAAGTCATTATTAACCTGTGATAAAGAAGCCTGTGTTCTTGTATCGAACAAATGACACATCACTGAAATAATTTCAACCTCATTTTTCTCACCTGAAACTATGGAGATAGTCACCAACCAACACCCACTTATTAAACAGGAATATTTTGTTTATAATGATAAAGTTGAAAATAATTTTGAACTTGGAAGATATGGTGCAAATGTAAAAAAATTGAAGTTGCCTCAACGTTCTACAATTTAACATATCAGAGTTTTCACCGTACTATTTAAGTGTAATCTCTATAATTCTATAATCTGAATAGTTTTTCCCTTCACTTTCCCAGGAACTGTTCACATTAGTAAAGTTTTCCTTTCATTGGAAAGAAAACATAGCATTAAATGCCATTTTTGATTAAAATGCTTTTCTAGTAGAGGTGATTGATTTTTATCCATTATCTTATACCTGCATATTTTTACATGTCATAATCATATTGTATAAACCATTTTATATTATAATATTGAATATGGTTTTTCATTTTAGAGGTATTGCCATAGTCTCCCTTTTCTTATCAGAATGCTCTAAACTGTTTCATTAAGCCAATATATTTTGTGTTTTTGACCATTTTCCCCCTTGATTTTGTTGTGATGGTAGGTGCCATTTAATATCTTCATAAGTTTCTTTTTGCTCTTTCAAGTGATTTTCTTAGGATAACTTATTCTTAGTTTCTCTTTCTCCCATGCATACTATATATTATAGGATCCATTAAATGAAAAGGTAGCATTTTTTTTTAAAGTCTGCCCTCAATTAGTATATTTGCTTTCTAAAGGAAGGGAATATATGTTGGTGATATTTATGTTCTAGGCCCCTCGAAGGGGTGCTCAATAAACATCTGGTGAGTAAATAAATGAGCAGATTACCAGGAATGAAATAACTGTGATAGGGATTTCTTCATGATTCTTAGACTATATTGTTCCCAACAGCACTGTATAATTTGTAAAATTACTAACGTTTTCCTGGGCCAATTTCACCACACATAGCTATCATTATCATTGCAAATGCTTTTGGCATTTTTATAGGTGTAACATGTCATATCAAGGTTGCTATCATTTAGCGGATGGCTGGTTAGCTCAGTTGGTTGGAGTGTGGTGCTGATAAAACCAAGGTTGCTGGTTCGATCCCCGCACAAGCTGCGCCCTCCATTAAAAAAAAAAAAAAAAAGGTTGTTATGATTTATGTTTCTTTGATTATAAACAAGAATAAATATTTTTCCAAGTCCTTTTGGGGTACTAATTTAAAAATATCTTTCCTTAACCATTATTTATTTAGCATCTATTCAACATTTATTATTTGAGGCATATTTTATATGTATTTCTTCGCTTTAACGATAAAGTAATATTTTGGCTCAGTGATTTTTTAAATAATTTTAAAGAAAATAACTTTTAAAACTATTTTGTGAAGATAACACTATCACTATTGAAAGTAACTTAAATTTGACCTCGTTTATACGCAATTAAATTTAATGACCCTTTAGCAATACTACTCCCAGAATTTAGAAAGAAGTTACTTCAGCTGAAAATCCCAAATTATAGTATAAAATAAATTGTACAGAATGAGAAATTTTAAACCTTAGGCAAAGGTTATACTTTGGTTATGCTGACCCAAAAGTACTGTTTTCCTGAATGCACTCTTCACCAATTTATGTTGCTCATTCACTCTCTCATCCATCAGCCACCTGGATAGCAGTACAAGGCTACAGGATGCACCTAATACTTGACATTCCCTAAATTTCTGTATTCATTTATATTAGCTAATTTACAGACCTTTCTCTAATCTCTGAGGTTACAGTAACAAAACACATTTCCTTCCCCCAAGGAATTTAGAGTCTGTATTGTTCCCTCTACAAGAAGTTTTATTTCTTCTTATTTTTATCCCCTCAAAGTACTCCCTAATGTTAAAGACCAAGCCCATTCTATGCCATTTCCATAAAATTCCATAGTCAGAGTTCATCTCTCCCATTTGCTTCTCTCAGAAAACTTTGTTTTTAGCCCTATTTTAAACATATATTTTATTATGTTTTTTGTTATAGTCATAGGATGGTGTAATGGTTAAAAACATACTCTGGAATCAAATTTCTGGGTTTCAATCTCATTTCTACATCAGTCAAGTATCTTCACATCTCTGTGCCCTCAGTTTCCTTATCTATAACAAGGACAATAATAGAACCTACTCCTAAATTTGTTTTAAGGATTAAATGAGGTAATGTGTGTGAAGTGCATAAGGAAAACACTCAAAGGATGTTAGCCATTGTCTTTCTCCTTAGCCTGTGCATTGCTGAAAAAAAAGGACTGTTATTTCCATCTCTAGTAATTATCACAGTAAATATCAGGTACTAAGAACTTAATTAATAACATTTTAATGTAGAACAAATTTTCTAATGGACTCTTATATGGCTTCAGAAAACTTCAAAGCATTTTGGATAAATCTGTAAGAGAGTAGAAATTATACTGATTAAAAGTAAAAGTATTAGGAAGAAAAATGAAATTATTTGAAAAAATATGTCCTTAAAATTTCAGTTTTACTTAATGTGATTGAATTGAAGAATTGACCCCTCAATTGTTTTTCAAAGCCTTTGTTAATGGGTAAAGTTGGCTTGCTGGGTAGATTTCTAAAAAAATCAATTTATTTTCAATTATGAAAAAGATGTTGTATACCAAAGTGGGATGTGAGATCCAAATACATCATTTACAACTGGAATTATCAAGACCTGGGTCTAAGATTTCTCAACAAATGTTAGAACACAGCTCTAAACCCCTATGATCACCCATCAGAAAAGCTGCAATTAAAAGATGGAAAATATTGAGGGCTGTCGAAATGTAGAACAATTGGAGCTCTCATGCATTATAGTAAGTTGGTAGAAATACTTTGGAAAATTGTTTGGCACTCTCTACTAAACATATGAACATGTATCTCCCCTATGGCTTTGCAGTTCCACTTCCTTGATATACGAGGAGGGACAATTAAGTTCGCGAACTTATCCTAGAAAAAGTGCTACCTACTTCATTGCTAAATATCATTACGGTCACCTTCTAAGTGCTCCCCTTGGGAAGCTATGCACCAACACCAGCACCGAGTCCACCCTTCAAAACAATTTTGGAACTCTTTTTCTGGAATAGCCATCAGATCTGTTGTCATATTACCCTTGATGTCCTGAATGTCATCAAAATGTCTTCCTTTCAACATTTCCTTTATCTTCAGGTAAAGAAAGAAGTCATTGGGGGCCAGATCAGGTGAATAGGCAGGGTGTTCCAATACAGTTATTTGTTTACTGGCTAAAAACTCCATCACAGACAATGCCATGTGAGCTGGTGCATTGTCATGATGCAAGAGCCATGAATTGTTGGCGAAAGGTTCAGGTTGTTTTCAACTTTTTCACTCAGGCGTTTCAGCACTTCCAAATAATAAACTTGGTTAACTGTCCAGTTGGTACAAATTCGTAATGAATAATACCTCTGATATCAAAAAAGATCAGTAATAGCATTGCTACAAGTTCACGCTTAAATGTCAGACCTCATATACCTATCCTAAATGAATGATTATATGAGAATGTTTATCACAGTAAAATTCTTAATATTCCCAAGCTAGAAACTGCTCAAATGTCCATGAATAGTAGAATGCATAATATATTACAGTGTATTCATATAATGGAGTACTTACTATACAGCAATGAGAATAACAAATCCATAACTACCCCCAAATATATGAATGAATCATTCAAACATAATGTTGGCTGGAAGAAGCCAGATACAGAAGAGAATATACAGCATTATTTTATTTATTTAAAATAAATAAATAAATGCTAAAAAATAAAAAACAGGTAAAACTATGCTGTTTGAATTCAGACTAGTAGTTCCATTTGAAGTTAGTGATGGGGGCCTTCTGATAATGTTTGAGATCTTGATTGGGGATCTAGTTACTTGGGATGTAGTTAACTGATAAAAATTCATTGAACCATAAGCCTAAGATAGGTATGCTTTCATAGGCATCATAGGCACACAATATTTATATTATATGTTAATTTAAAAAGTAATTAAACCTTTTCTATGAGTCTGGACAGAGCATCTTATAAATTTACTTTTATACAAAAACTTTTTGAATCCCTTCAAAACTACTTAAAGAGGTAGGCCAGTAAAATACACTGTAAATTCCCTTTCCTAAACCCAAGAGTCTTTGCTTTCTTGTGTCCAGAAGCATATACATTTATTCTTCTCTAGCTGAAAGGACAGCTCTGAGGCTACCTTTCTAGAATTTTAAGGAAAAAAAAGAAGTCCTTGCCTTAATCTTTAAAGTTCTAACTCCATTGCAGGAGAACTTGACAATGAGCTCCAGTGTTGACCCATCCCCTCTGAAGACTAGGGAGCCATTATGTAAGTGGAATTTCACAGGTATATGTGAAGAGGTCAAGCATCCTGAACATCTGGTATCTATGACTTGTAGAAACTAAGAGTTTACATTACATTCTTGTCTTCCCATTCGCTTGTATTGGAAGTCCATAGAGGAGAGTCAATATTCTAATGGAAAATCTGAAACTGGGTGGAGGTTATGGATACCACACCTTCAGTGGGACCATCTTGTTCTACTCATGGACAAGGGAAGGAGGGGTACTTACTGTGACTCTGCCCTGCCTCTCCTTTCTTTGTTCACTTTGGCAAAGAACTGGATATGCACCTTTGTTTTGCAGGAGGGATCAAGAAACAAGTCAATGTGTCTCAAAAGCAAAATACCTAACATTTTCCATTTAGCTAACATGGAATAAACAAATTCCTGTTGCTAACTTGGTTTTTTATTGTGTGACTTTAGTTGAGCGCCAGAAATGAGCTTGATGCTGTCCATAGTTCACTTATAATCACATTCTGTGAGATTACGAAGAGTTTCAAATACAATTAGTCTTACTTCTGTTTTCAATGTTAATTAAATTATATATTTGTTGCCCTTTCATGCTTGATGTTCTGAAAATCAACTTGCTGATGAGAACCTGTGTTTTCACTCTACTTGGTTTATGGCAATAGGGACTCCTCGAACAACAGTCAGTGGCATTTCCTTTGTCTGTCTCAGATGTCTAAATCTTCTCCAGTTGGCAGGTGATCTGACCAGAACTTTCTTCTATTCATGGCAAAATTTGATTGCTTCTTCCTCCATGTTACTTTCCAAATTTATTTCCTCCTTACTACTTTGATCAAGAATAATTTTTATTTTTTGCCTGTATATTCTCTCTCTCTCTCTCTCCCATCTCCTTTCCTCCCCAAGCATTATAATCTTCATTATCTTTTTTTTCTGGCCCATGTTTGTTAATTTTCCTCCTAGGGTATTGTCACTTACTTACATGAAGTCTTTCATTATTTTTTGTACTTCAACTTTCATTTCTCTTTATTTCTTTCAAGTTTCCCACACTAAAATCATGCCTATTTTCTCCTTCTTACATTTCTAGCTTCTGTTATATCCCTCATGTTTATTGAACCCATTTTCCATTTTAAAATAACTTTCTTTTTCTTAAATCTCTTCTTCCTCGAGTCCTATTTAGCAAAGTATAAAATAAAGGAGCCCAGTTTTTCTCTCTACACTTCTGTGTCTATAATATCTTTTCTGGGTGTAGTCTATAATATTACCTGAGGAATTTATGGCAAATCTTTTAAGAATTTTTAACTCGCTAGTTCCAAGTATGAAAAAACAAAACAAAACAAACAAACAAAAAAAACCACTCAGATTTATTGGATGAGTATTGGAAATTTTTGTTTTCAATTTATAAGTAAACTGCATTAAACTTCTCTTATGCCCATATTCTATTTTTCCTGCACTGAATAACATCTGGATAAATCATCAATCTAACCATTGCCCATCACTAACCAGGGTCTGTACTATTGTTGCTTCTGTTACATCAAGTCCCAATCCTGGTGCTGTTCCCAAACATTTGGAAAATATCCTAGGAAAACCTGTAGTATTCCCTGGGCTCACAGAAGTCAGAAACTGAAGAGAGAAGGACTAGAGATTTAAAAAGAAAGAAAATAAGTAAAATAAATGGAAGGAATAATGATATGCAGAAGAGTAAAAGAAAGAAATGGAAAGAAGGACAATACGAAAATGCAATAGGGACAGAGAGGAAGATTCTGGTTGGGGAAAGTCTAAAGAAAAAAAACTTGCTGAGATTGCATTTATTGCCTTCCAGACACTTTCTCTTTGTTAAACTGCATAGTCATATATGAATTAGCTGGTGTGCATGTTACCATTTGCAAAGAACCACCACGTTTCTTTACCTGTAACACAAAAGGCTTCATTATTTTTCTAAGAAACATTTGGTTATATGGCAAGCTAATATAGTATGCATGATGAATGGGTGTTACTGACAAACACTGTAGAATTTAGACATGGAATAACAAACAAATGACTGGAAATGAAGTAGTAAATTATTATGAATGAAGTAACACATCTCATTTTAAAGGAAAAATAACTAGATCCTGAGGAACTCTGTGGATGAATAGTATGGCAAAGGATTAATGGCTGATTACTGAGAAAATGTTGATTCCCTCTTCAGGCATTGTATGAGGGTGGGGGAATTTAGGTATAACCCAATTGCAGATGGGTGGAAAGATCTGGAAATAATATGATTCTTACTAATGAACCATATGTTTTAGTTGTTCCTACAGGCTAACATTTCCCTTGAGGGGACTTTGGTGTCTGACAGGGTATTTAATCAAGTGATCATCTTGGCCATGATAATGAACTCTTTCTTCTTAGAAGAGTCAGGAAACTTGCCTTTTAATAAAGGTAACAGCCACAACCATCTGTATAGAGCATTATAGTTTCAAAAGTACAACATCAAATGTTATTGGCAGGCAAGAAAACTCTATGGGTTTTCATTTAAAACTGTGAATTGAATGGAATAAGTACTTTAAAACCCAAAGTTTTAATTAGAATTTATCTTCTGATTTATGGGGCCATCTTTAGTTTCAAGAACTGTAGTCATAATAGTCATCATAAGTGTTTTCTTCATATTTCAAGAAATGTAAAGAAAGAATTGGCATTCAAATTATTTTCCTCTGACTAAAAAAATAGCTCAAAGTTGGAAATTGGAATATGGAAATGGGTCTCTTCCACTTTGTTACTTGGCTAACATTTATTAGTAAGAAAATTAATGCAATGAATCCGGGAACAGGAATCTTCACAGATGTATGAGGTCTAGACAAAGATATTTGTATTGAGTATAACCTATCTTTCTAAGCACAGAGTATAATTTCAGTAGAAATCTTCTGTTACTCACACCATTATGATGATTACAGTTATGTTGCTTCAAAATTAATAATGGCTTATAATGTTACTGGCCATTTTAACCAGCAAATATAACAATAATTCATAAAAAAAAAGAACAGCTTGCTGCAAAGGTTGAGGACAGATTTGCTTAGGATGCTGCCACCTTCAGGAATTTCACCTTATGATATTTTGTATCTATGATACTGGGGATTACATTTCTATTTAAGGGGCATTAAAAATTCTGTGTACTTAAATGATGATTTTTATCTGATAACAGAGTTGAATAGTACTATTGATAGTAAAAACTTATGTTTTGGAAAGCATTTGAGATGAGCTATGTTACTCCACTAAGAAAAAGCATAACATTTTTATTAATAAAGATAATATGTGAATTTTATATACTTTTAAATATTATACCAGACTTAGCAAAATATGTATGTCACTACAAGTGATGTACAATTGAATAATAACTAAATAACTCAATATTCCTACTCAAAAGGGATTATTTTTTAAATTTTACAAAAATGTGATCATACTCTATAAACATAATACTTTTAATTTGATTTTATCACTTAATATATCAATGACACCTACTCAGATTAGATGTTGGTTAATTTTTTTATTAATAACTATACAATATTTCATACATAGAACAATCTTTTATTTAATAATTCTAGTTTGTTTCTTAATTTTGAAATTATCATACAGTAAAATTGATTTTGGTTGTGTACAATATATGTATTTTGAATTTTAGACTTGTATAAGTACCACCATCAGGTTACAGAATGATTTCATCACCCTCAAAAACTCCCTCATGCTATCCTCTCATTGTCACATGTTTTCTGCATCCCTAATTCCTGGAAACCACTGAGCTGTTCTCCATACTAATAGTTTAGTTTTTTTTGAGAATATTATGTACATGGAATAATACAATATGTAGCTTTTGAGACTGGTTTCTTTAACTCAGCACAATGCCTTTAAGAGTCATCCAAGTCGTAGAATATATCAATGGTTTGTTCCTTTTCATTTCATCAATAGTTTGTTCTTATAAAAAATAAGAATTTTTATTTTCCTATAGTAAATGTCTAGGAGTGGAACTGGTAGGTCATGTGGTATGATTCCTTTTAAAGAAACTGCCAAACTTTTCCAGAATGCCTGTACCATTTTGTATTACCAGAAGCATTCCAATTGCTCCACATCCTCACCAGCATTTGATGATGTCAAGATGTCAGTATTTTTTATTTAAGTCATTCTCATAGTTTAGCAATAATAGTTTACCTTAGTTTTAATTTGCATTTCCCTAATGACTAGTGATATTGGACATCTGTATATCCTGTTTGGTGAAGTGTTTATTCAGGTTTTTTACCCATCTTTATATAGGATTTTATGTTTTCTTACTGTTGAGTGTTGCGAGTTCTTTAAATATTCAAGTGATTTTTTTTTGCCTTTTAATTTTCTTAGCAGTGTCTTACACAAAACAAATGTGTTTAATTTGGGTGAAGTTCAGTTTATCAACTTTTTTGGAATGGATTGTATTTTTTTTGTCACCTCTAAAAATACTTTACCTAACCCAGAGCACAAAGATTTTCTTTCATGGTTTTTTTTTTTTTTCTAAATGTTTTATGATTTAAATCTAAGTCTTTGATTCAATGTCAGTTAACTTTAGCATAATGTCTGAAACTATCCAGTTACAGGCAGCTGTTGTGATTTTGAGTGAGAATAATTTCACCTGTGAGCCAAAGTGTGTTCCTTTGTAAAACTGTAGAAATGCTTTCCCAGTGAAGTTGCTATGATGTTTACATGAAAATCACCTCTAAAACTGACTGTTGTAGGAACTCAATAATTGCTAACATGTAAAAGCAAAACTATTTTTTGGACTATGCCAAATTTTTATTTCTGTTATTATGATCTTTTTTCTTAGAATTTAGTCTCTACTAAATTCATGTTGCTTATGAATGGTTTGAGTATTTATTTCACTGCAATTCAGACACAAGAAATTTACTTAAATATAACAATTTACCCCTGCACCTAGGGGATGATCAAAAAGGAAGTGGAGAATACTGACTTATATATAGGAAAACAGCAAAGGGGACTCCAGGCATGGAAATCAGCTCTTGATTTGAATCTTGGTTTCTTTACTTACTTATTGTGTAAACTTGGGGGAGTTATCTAAACTCTTTAAACTTGATTTCTCATCTATAAATGGGGAAAATAATACTTGCTTTACTTTTTGTGGAGATTAAATGAGATAAAGAATGTGAAGTCCTTAGTATAGTGTCTAGCACATGGAAATCTCAAAATACGTATGTCTATAAATATCTTCCACATTCATTCAGTTAGTTGTAGAAAAGCAAATTGTCTGGCAACCTTGTTTTATACACAGTCTATAATCAACCTTTAAACTTTACTTAACTTGATTACGTCGATTTAAGGCTTGCCCTTATTTTATTTGGCCAGTTATCCTTTGTGAGGGTTCATACTTTCTGAAGACACAGAACATGCACATACATGCACACATGCACATATACATACCCCCACCCCGAGTATACAGAGGTAGTTGTTTTGTTAAGACAATTTAAATATTTCCATTGAACTCTTTACTCGTAAGAGACTTCTTTTTTCAAAGAAGAGAATGGAAGCACAAAGTTCTAGTTGATCATGCTCTATAAAATACTTTGCAACTTTATTTTTAAAAATTCACATAGAAATAAGAACATATACACACATATGTCAATATAAATGAAAATATATATATATATATATATATGATCCCTCAAGGGAAAGACAAAATGATTGACCTAAGAGCTTAATGTTTTTTTTCTATGCATTGCCTAGTACTTTCTTTTTAAAAATATCTTGATTGTTTACTAGGTTTAAGGATATTTTAGGTCTTTTTTCAACACATTAATCATGTTTGTTTTGGAGTTTGTGTGTGTTGTCTATATTTATTTAAGAATATGTTTATTCCAGCAAATAATTTCTCCTTCAATCAACCATAAAGTATTCAAAAGGCATATTGAAATACAATGATTTTTATATAGTGACTTTATAGCTCTTGAACTTGCTAAATTTCTTAGTAGTTAGAGGCATTTATTTCCTAATGCCTTAAGATATTTATACACATAATTATGCCATCAGTGAAGAAAGGCCAATGTTATGTCCCTTTTTTCAAGCTGAAGTGCTTGTATTTATCTCAAAAACACTGTATTTATCAAAAGAAGTGAGATATCAAAAAGTGCAGACTTTATAATTTTTTGTGTCAAGTTCATGAAAAAATATGCAAAACTAAGTTGTGGTTATAGAAATCAGAAAAGCAGTTACCTCTGGGGCAAGGGAGGGCTATTTGATTGAAAAGAGGCATGGAGAAATTTTCTAGAGTAATAGACATGTTCTATATCATGATCTGGATGTTGGTTACCTGGGCATATACGTACATATGTCAGCATTCATTGAGCTATACAACTAAGATTTGTGCATTCTCTTCTATGTAAACTGTACCTCAAAACAAAAGCACATTTTTTTTTTTTTTTTTTTTTTTTTTGGTGGCGGGAGCAGTAAAGATTAAGTCAAAACCCTCCACAGAGTTCTGTTTTGGCTCAGGATTATATCCTTGACTAACTGGGCTTAGTAATTCTAAATCTAAACCATGAAACTCCCTAAAGGCTGTTACACTTAAAGATTTACATCAAGATTTTAGATAATTAAAAACCCAGTATCCAGCTGAAGGAGGAGAAATGATCACTTTCACTAGAATAGGGATTGAATCCTTTTAATTTGAAATCTTGTCCAACACCAATGTGCTAAGGAGAATAAAAGTTTCAATTAATACTTTTAAAATTTAGGACTCATTATATGTAGATATACAGTAAATTTATTATATACATATATATATAAGATTGCTTCTTTTTGTTAATTTATGCTGATAGGTGGTTATCTACTTTAAAACTGTAAGGTGGTGTGCAAGCTGTTGCTATATCCATTTGTAAGTACCTTAAAGAGGCAGGAAACAATCTATAATTATGTGTGTTTATAAATGGAAAACATTTATATGCAGTTGAATAAAATGTGTACTCAGCACAGCTCAATGTGCACATTGTTTTCTCAGACAAAGTAAAGCATGTCAAATAAGTAAAACAAATATAAATTACTTTAGTTGAACATTAAGTTGAGTGCAGGGACCAGCTCCTGATAAGAGAAGAATGAATGTAGATCTGTTTTTCAGAGAAAAGTTCAGGGGCGGTTTGCTTTGTAAATAGCAACTGTGATGAGACACAGAAAAACAGAGACTTAGGCTAAAATGCAATGACCGACACCATTTGCTTCAATTTTCTATTTTATTGGTATATAAATTTCAAAAAGTACTAGTTTAAGAATAATTAGACAAATAGATTCAATCTTTTAAGGTGTGAAAAAAAGGTTTTTTAAAATTCTTGTAAAAATATTTGTTAGATACATAGATACAAACTGAGTTAAGAAGAAATCATATTCTTCTTTCCTTACCCCAATAGACACACTTGTGCTATAAGGGAGCATAACCTCCCACCCTCCTGGTTTTAGGCACGTACAGCCATCCTTTCTATTGGTCATTCACAATTGTTTCAGGGACTGTTATATTGAAATGTGAGACTTAAGAGACTCTAAAATCCTAGGAAATCCACAGATGCCTTGGAAATTCCCCTTCTTCCCTGGGAAAAGTCTTAAAGTTTATGGGCCACTTTGAGCTTTACTGTTTCTCAGCCTCTGCAGAGTCCATTTAACAGGGGGCTGGACTCTGATTATACACGAAACTTTAGAACCCATGGTACGGGGAGGAGATATGGTCATGCTGTGTCTTGTCAAGAATTTGGGCCTTCTGGGTTCAGGAAATATGCTCAAAACATGCCAGAGTGCCAGGGTGTATACTGGAGAAAATATTTGGTGACTCCTTATTTTCTTCTAAAAACTGCCCTGGAATTTTGTGGGTATAGTTCAGGGAACTTGGCAACAAGACCATAGCAAAGATTTAAATCTAAGTGTCTCAACTTCTGGTCACTACTCATGAGGGGGAAGAAGTCATCAATATGCTTTAAAAGTCAATATGACAGAGTGTTTATGAGAAAAATTAGCAATCTTATGCCCAACCCCTACACATCCCTGATTACTGCCTACCAGAAGCAACCCACTTTCAATTCTGCTTCTTCTAGGTTTTCTTTCAAAATTTAAATGTACTCTTCAGTTTAAAAATTGACATATAATCTATTAAATTCCTCTTATGAAAGATAACACTATAACTTCTTAAAAAACCAACAAATGTAAAATTCTGTTTCATACAGACATTTCTCTCTCAAGTCATCCTCCCAATTTAGCTATCCCATAATTTTTGGTAAAATGAAAATTCAGTGCTAGTATTTCTAACTATGTATGTATTGTTCATACTGAACCACATAGCACACTATGATCACATCTCCTTTTTTATGTAAATTTTCATTTCCCTTTGAGTTAGTTAACAGTTGTCTCTTTGCTTAGATTTCATATACACTTTTCATTAAGTCTTTCTCAATACTTTCACAGAACTGAAAATTTAGGTAATCATTTACTCAGGGTTTTTTTTTGTTAGTTTGATTTTGTCTTTTTAGCTTTCCTTCTGGGGTATTCTCTTTTATTATTATTATTATTATTAGTTTCAGGTGTAAAAAAATAATATAATAATTGGACATTGACACCCCTCACAAAGTGACAATCCCCCTCCCCCAGTCAACCACCACTCTGATATCACACATAGTCACCACAGTTCCACTGACCCCATTCCCTGAGCTGCACTCCACATCCCATGATTTTATATATATATATATGATTATATATATATATATATATATGATTATATATATATGATTATACATATATATCTATATCTATATCTATATCTATATCTATATCTATATCTATCTATCTATCTATCTATCTATCTATCTATCTATATATATATATATATATATATATCTACAGTCGACACCCTGGGGTGTTCTCTCTTAGATCCACTTTGATCTGGCTGTTCTCTTTATCAAATTAGTTTTAGGATTGACTCCCCTTTCCTCTCAATCTTAGAAATTTCTGCTCCTTTCTCCTTTGTTGAATCTCTTGTTTCCCAGGGCCATGATTTCTGTTTCCTTTGTTTATTCCTTTGTTTTGAGAGAGCACCTTCTGACAAAGTTGCATTGGAAGTAATTGCTTTGAGACTTGATATATATGAAAAGTCTCACACTTAATTGGATGACTAAATATAGAGTTCTAAATTAGAAATTGATTTCCTTAGAATTTTAAATATATTGCTCCATTATCTTCTGGCTTCCAAGTATGCTATTCAAAATTTTGTCATTTAGTGGGATTTTGGCAAACAGAATACATATCTCTGTTCAACCTCTAATATTTAATTCTCTTTATTGTACCACATTGATTTCTTGTTGTTGTTTTTTTCCAAATATTTTTTATCTGCTCAAACATGTTTGATTATTTTTCAAAGGGGCCAGAGGTAAATCATTGATTTGTACTTTCAGAGAAGTATAACATGAATAGTAATTTTTTTTTGAAAGTACAAACAAGTTTTGATAGAGAGAGGTGATAGTGCAGTTGAAAAAAAAAGTAAATAAGTCAAGAGAGTTCCAGAAAATATCAAAGGACTCTGATGTTACTAAAATGCTTATAGCTTTTCTACTTGAGTAGCTATTTATTTCTTATGTCTCTTAAATTTAAGATGGTAGCCTAAAAATTGTTTGGGCAGTTCTATATTTCTGTACTTATGTTACTGGAATTTTCTGAAACTCAAATTCCCTTAGGGTTCGTGATAGGCTTATATGTTATATAAAGAGTTTCACTGAAAATTTTTAATTCTACTTCACGTATGAAATGCCATTTTTAGTAATATATTTTCAATATTTAAAACACATCCTTTTAGTTTATCCTTATACCTTATAACTGTTGAAATATTCAACTGACTTAAATTCAGTAAGCATCAAATTGAACCTAAAGTGATACAGCTTCTGGCCTAGTGATTTCCATCTCTATCTAAAATGGAACAAGGTTAATGAAACCTAGGCTTCTTATTTCTAGTATTACCTCTTTTCTTTTTGTAACTTTCACTTTATTTGCAGAGTGATGAAATGAGTTGAGAAGAGACGAAGAAAATTCTATTTACAAGAAATTCTTTGTGGAAAGGAATTGAACTGTGGGAGGGGGTACAATTGAGAGGAGTTTATAGTTAGACACTGCAAGTTAAATTAACCATCCCCCAAATCAACCTAATGGAATTAAAACAACTGTTAATGTACAAGGATAAAGATAGAGAATATACAGGCAATTACAACTATGCTTTGGAATGGCAGATGTCAGATGGATAAGTGGTATTTGAATCAGTAGACTTTTGAGAGTTGAAATCAGAAGTAGGTGGATTCATGCCTCAAAACCCCAAAGGCCTCAAGGATTAGAAATAGTTGCAGATGGAGAGGAATACAAGGGTCATAGTCAATATTCAGAAGTTGTTAAAGCTCCATTTTCCCAATCCTGCACAGCTGATGGATGCCCCTCTTTTACCCAAGAAAAAGACTAGAAGTTACTCTCTGGAGAGGTTCAACTAGAGAGACTCTGGACTTGAGCCACTCCCATGCTGAAAATGGGGGTTAAATAAATGTCTGCATTCTGAATAGTAAGATCCTAAATCTTTCTCTCCCTTAGCTCAGAGATGTTGACTGCCAAGATGATTTCTCTAAGATGTGAAAGTGGAAGAAGATTCCTCTCTAGAAAAAAACTTACCAGCTCCATCTCCCCACCAAAGACCAATAGACACTGAGAGTCAGGAGTACTCAAACTTAACTTCCTAGATTGATTACCCTATAACAAAGAATATAAGTTAATAAGTCCTATCCATGAACACTGAGCTTCTATTCAGCTTTTCATTGCCTATTAAATATGAATAGCATAAAACTTCTCAAGAACCCCGAAAACTAGAAAACAGAGGAGAAATGCCTTTGAAATACTCAGAGAATATGACTACTAACCTGGAATCTTATTTCTCACCAAACTGTCACTTTAGTATGAGGATAGAATATAGACATCTTTGGATACTCAGTGTCTCAGTTTTTCTCTCACGTGTCCTTTCATAGTAAGCAGAAGGAAAAAAAATGACCGGGGATCAGAAATCAGGAGATCCAACACAGTGGGAAGAAAATGCCAGAATGCTGGTGAAAGGAAGACCCAGTATGATAACTGAGTGTCCAGCCTAGAGAGCAACCATTCAGATCAGAAGAGAACTGAGAACTCTGGGAGATTTGTCTCCAAGAAAAATTATAGATTACTGCTACATTTGAATGATTTGTGTTTCTTCTGGAGGTTTTAGGCATGATAGGTACATATACATCTAAGCGAACAGAGAAAAGCATGAGATGTCAAGCTGCGCAAACTTCAAACTCAGTGTACAAAACATGTATTAGTGTTGACTGTGTATGATATATCTAATGGCAAGTTGTTTCAAATTTGAACATAGCAAAGCTGGAAATCGTTTAATGAGCTTAAAAGTGTAGTCAAGCTTTAAAGGAAACAGTCTATGATTCTGCTTTGTTCAAGACCTTGTATTTTGTGTTCTTTCTGCCTGGCTTGCTCTTTCGAAAGATGTTTGATTGACTTACAATTGTAATCAATCATCTCTTTGCTCAAACATCACTTCTGTGATCAATCTCCTAAAAATAGCACCTGCCATCACTTTATATTGACTCCCTGTTTCATCTTCTTCATATCAGTTCCTGAAATTACACTATTTTTTGTTTGCTGTCTATCTAGTTCACTGCTGTGTCCCAGCACTTAGAACATTGTCTGACATGTGACAGGTGCTCAATGAAGACAGTGGAATGAGTGAACCCAATGAATGGTAAGCTACATGGTAACAGATTTTGTCTTGTTCAACATTGTTTCTTTATCCCCTCACCAAGAAAACCTATGTATTCCAGAAAACCTATGTTAAAGGAATGAATGAATGAATGAATGAATGAATGAATGAATGAAATCAAGGGTGATGTTTCTCTTAAAATTTTTAAGAAAAACATTATTTTTTAACATTTGGGGACTTCACCCAATTGAAGAAAAGACATTTGTGCAGTAGAACTCAGTCAGTATGGCTGATGAAATCAATTCTTTTCTCTTCCATGGGGGACCTCAGAATCTGAACTGCAAGGTCTGAAGATTTGTAGTGTGTTCCCTCCCTCCTGAGAGAGGGAGCAAATCCAAATGAACATGACTACTGATACAGTTAAAAGGTGTTAAGTATACCTTAAGGTCAATGTCAAGTCATAGTTCCTTAGGTGTTCTATCCAGAGCAGGTACTCTGCCTCTTCCCTCTCCTCTCTCTATTTGGAGATATTTATGGTTTATATAACTTTGGGGAAAGGAAGTGAATAATTTTGTGCATTATCTATGAATAATATAACTAGGATTCTATTGACTTTTTTTTCTTAAAGCAATATGAAAAGAAGTGACTACTCTAAAAAAATGGACCATCCCCTGAAAGTGTAATCTGCAAGTGCAGACAAGCTCGGGAGACTATAGACAGATGTGAAATAGTAAACATAGGGTGGTTGGCATTCTCACTTCTCTGTCCATAAACATGCCATAGTGAGTTTTATATTTTTAATGGCTAAATATATTTCCCTGGCTTTCTTGATAAAATATTTACATAATATATATTTTTAGAAATCACAAAGAGAAAAAAGAATCTAAATTCATGAAGATTTAAGAAAACACTGACCGAAAGAGTACATATTGCCCAATTTGTTGTTTTTAAGAGCCAAGGGTGTATTCTGACCTCAATCTGAAAGTTCTGCTTCCAATCAGCAGTGCTGGCAAAACAGGAGATGTAGTTGCCCTTAGGCCGAAGACAAGATCCGACCTGTTATCTCTGAGCCTTAAGGATGTAGTCCAACTCTGATTCAAATTGTGCTGTGCTCAGAAAGCAAAGATTCCCAGTCTGGATGTACTCAAGATGTATAAAATATATATCACACATTATCTATATATATGAAATAATACATGATATATAATGCGTAATATATAGTACATAATAGAAAATAGATAATAAATAACATGTAATAGGAAATACTTTATTTCATCATATATGTGGATATATATGAATATATATATAGAGAGAGAGAGAAAGAGAGAGAGAGATTTCAAAATTCCAAAGTGATTTAATTTAGATGCATATGCCTTATTTTACATCAAAATATTTATTATTCCTGCCACTCTGGATTACTAATAGTGTGACAAAGTTTTTGGATGAATTAATAATAAGGGTGATTTCTACTTCTTAAATTATATCTTTGTTTTGCTATTTCTGTGCCATTTCTGGGGTCTGATTTTAGCCTGGGTCACAGGGAGGGCAGGGAAAGGGTAACTGCTGGTAGGATAACCAGGGACGCTGTGCTGAAACAGCTCAGATTTGATTCTCTCATATAGAGCTTTCAAGAAAGCTCACGTGTTTCCTGTGAATAGCACATAGCCCACATGGAGAGGGATCTCCTGGGAGAGGAAAGGGCAGGAACCCCCAGCACAGACCTCGAAAGCACTTATGTGAGCATCACTGCCAGGACAAGAGATTGAAGCTACCCAACCAAGTTCAGGGTCTCATCTGTCCTCCCTTCCTCCGCTTCATCCTGATGGAAGTGCATACACCTCCTAGGGAATGAGGGATGGATGAAGGACGTGAGCGCAGAAGCCAACAACAGCCCGTGTACAGAGGTTGCCAACTATAGTAGCCTTAGCTGGGAAAGGGCCAAAGACTTACCTCTGAGTCAATATTGAAGAGTTTATTCTCCTATTTATTTTATATATGCTTTTTTTCTTTGACATTTTGATTTCTACATTGGAACTGTATTTTGCAGCTTTGTGACTTCATCTAAGAATAAGTAAAAAGCTCACAGAAATTGCCCCCATTTCATCTGGAGGCAGGGCAAGATTATAGCCAATGAATACACTTTAAAATGATGGTGGGAGAACAAAAATTAAAGTTGTATTTTGATTAAACCATACACACACAAAAAACCCAAAAAGTTACTTTATGTTCCTGTACATGGTCCTTTGACTCATCTTAAGGTGATGAACTAAAATAATAATTTAACAAGAAATCATCATTAAGAGAAGTTAATTTAATCTCCCACATTGGATAGCATTATTTGAAATTTGTATTTTAAACATTTACTAAATGTATAAGAAATTGTCCCTACACCTGACTGAGGGGAACATTGGTTCTTGTCTGAGAACAGCGTAACATAGTCAGGCTGGAAGTTGGCCAGTGGAATCTGAGAATGTTCCTTGATCAAATGACATTGCAGGCAACAGGATGAAAGAACTATGTGCCCCAACCATTAACACAAGAAGGTGATTATTTTGACATAAACTAAAATTTATTCTTGAAGAAAAGCACGGTTGCACAAGGTTATCTTAAGGTAGTAAGAAAAAAGAGCAAGGAGTTTTCCTTGGATTTCTCTATGCCTCATATCCCATATCTCATCTATAAGCCGGTGTCATTGATGTTAACCAGTTCTCAGGCCCGCCTTCCTCTCTGCATCTCCATCACTATCCCCCAGTCCAAGCTCCCAATGTTTAACCCTCAGACTAGTACAATAGCCTTCTATGGGTCTCCTCGTTCTATTATTAAATCCCTATGATCTATTTTTATTGTAGCAATTAGAGTGACCTTTAAAAAAAATAGACACACACGCACACACACACACACACACACACACATATGTATATATCCAGATCACACTTTCACACTGCTTAAAACTGTCTAATAATAACGTAGAGAAGAAATGTGTACATTTGTAAATCCTTATGTGACCCAGCCTTTGCTTACCAGTCTGACTTCATTTCCTATCACTTTCCTGGTCCTTCACTGCTCTCTAGCCACTCTCACTGTCATCACAGCCAGTTGATCTGGCTGTCTTTTGTTAATGAGATTTCAGTTTAGGTGCTACTTCCTCAAGAAGGCCTTCCCTGACCAATCAAGAGACACTAAGTCACACTGGATTATAGCACTCTATTTTGTTTCTATATTGAGTACTCATTTCCATCTACTGCTATCCTTATATATTTATTTACAGGTGTGGCATATAGACTTTCAGGTAGCCCCCCATCATCTCCATCTCCTGGTATTTGTGTGCTGTGTAATCTCCCTTTCAGTAGGGGCAGGACCTTTGACTTGATTCTAACAAATAGGGTATGGCAAAGCTAATGGGATGTCACTCCCAGAAGTAATTTCAAGTATATTGGGAAAGTGATGGGATGTCATTCCCGTGATTAGGGTGCATTATAAAAGACTCCACTTCTCTAGCACACTAGTTCTAGAGACTTTCTCCTTTGCTGGCTTTGAAGAAGCAAGCTCCCATGTCGTGAGAGGCCGCCATGGAGAGGGCCATGAAATAAGGAACTGCAGGTGGCTTCTAGCAGATGTACAAAAACTTGAAACTCACAGTTCTAGATCTGCAAGAACTAAATGCTGCTAACAATCACATCAATTTGGAAGAGTGCTGAGCCTCAGATGAGAACCCAGACTTAGTCCATACCTTCATTGCAGCCTTGTGAGCCCCTAATCAGAGGACCCAGTGAAGCCACATTTGGACTTCTGATCCACAGAAACTAGGGGATAATAAATGGGTGTTGTTTTGAGTTGCAAAATTAGTGGTACTTTGTTACACAGCCAGAGAAAACAAATGTTCCATTAGTTTATCTTCTCTTTCCCCAGCTAGATTGTAAAATCCAGTGTTCAGAAGCGTACCTGTCTCTTAGTAAGTGTTCAATAAGTATTTGATGAAGGAATGAATGAAAATAATTCAATTATAAAACATTTGAAATGATAACTAAGTTCTTAGGATAATTTAGTATATGAAAATTGAAAGTGCGTTAATGGGGTTAATGTAGTGGGGAGACAGTATGTATCATGGTGGTCCTAGTATGGGCCTTGGAGTTGAACAAACCTGGATTTCAACACCAGGTCTGTTTGGATTATGACTCCAAGCAAGTATTTTTACTTCTGATATTTTGGCTTCTCATGTCTTAAATGGTGATAAAAATACCGACATCATATATGAAGTAGGTCACTATAAAGATTAAATGAGATACAGTACTTACGTCTCAAACACGGCACATCACAGGCATGCAAGAAGCTGTAGCTATAAAATAAGCTCTACCTACCTATTTGTTTTAAAATTATTTCTCAAATCTGAATAGAAATTCTAAATATCATTTGATTCATGAAACATTCAACACTGCTTTGGTAAGGATTTTGGAATTGAAGAGAAGGAAGTCGTACTTGCTATAAAGAGGAAAAACTGAAGACTACTTCTGGAGTATGAGGCCATAATGTAGAAAGGAATAAACAAACCACAATGAAGATTAGATTGAGATTTTAAACAATACAGGGCCTTAAAATCTATCATCAAAATACTTAATATTTACTGAGAGCTTGTAATATAGCAGGCATTCTGCTCAGTGCTTTAAGTGCATAATTTAATATTTACAACATTGGATTATGATACTCATTTTAAAAGTGGAGAAAAATGAAAACATTCAAAGGTGTTAAATAGCCTATTTTCCCTCATGTCTGTATTTCCTGCCCTTCCCTTGCTCTGCATCACAGAGTATTACATTGCCCAGGCTTCCCTGTCCTCTGATATCTGGGGAGATGTGGCTAATGGGAGGCATTTATGGAATATCAGAAGATGGGAGAAGGGGAGAGGTTAGGAATACGACATGCAATTATCAATGATAAGACCACAATATAATTACATAACCTTATTATAAATAAAATAATTATAAAATAATTATAAATTATAAAATGATATCTGAGACTGTCAGGAATCAACACTATTATTTAGCAAGTCTATTTCAATTACAAATATTAATGCTTACTTTTTCAGCAATAATTAAACATTTTGTTTGAATCTGTCACTTATATCCACAGTATAATTCATGTTATTCTATGTACAACATGAAATTGATTTTGTTGAAATTTAAATATTTGAAAAGGAATAATTTATTGCTACCATTCTACAAATTCTAACTATAATGTAAAAATATGAAAACAGAAACATCATATTGACATAATTGATTCTTTTTTTTTTTTTTTAGGAATGAGTTAGGGTTTAATAAAAAAAGACAAGAAAGATAAGCTTACTTACTTTTAATGATTGCTGTAGCCAAATTGAAAAAGATTTGTCAAGACATGCTCTATTTACTGTATTGTGACACCTATTTCTATTTGGACTCTCAAATCTACACTTGCCTTTGTTAAGGTATCCTTTATTAAAAAAAAATAAAAATCTTGTCTGAAATTGCTAAGTACTAGTACCTATTTTAAAAGGTAGGGCTTCGAAGCCAAATTCACAGAGGTAGAAACATTTACATCTTCTACTGATACAATAAATAACATCAACAACAAAAGCTGTATTTTGGGAGGAGATTTTAAAATAGATAGATTGATGGTATAAAAAGAATAAAAATGGAAATAATCAGAAAGCCTTTTACTTTTAATTATTTGGCCGAGGTAACAATTTTAGGTGGTAAGGTTTCTTTGTCCCAAAAGCCATCAATCTTATATAATACTTTAAATAAAATAAGATGTATTACTACTATCATATAACATAGTACATTTGACACATATACAGACCCAAACTCAAGTCTAAATATGGTCTCAAAGTTAACTGAAATTTCGCATATTTTCACATACTTCAAAATTATTTCCTAAAAACAAGTTAAAAATCAAGAATGAATATGTAGATTTGTTGTCATTTATGCATTTATCACCAGCAATTTGAAGATCCACATTTTTTTTCTAGTTCTGAAAAATTCTTAGCTTTTTCTTCACCTAGAATTCCTATTATTAAACATGGTAGCCTCTCAGGCTATTCTTCTTGGTTCTTAACTGTTTTGTCATATATCTTAAACTCTTTTATCTCTGTGTTACATTCAGGGGGAAGCATATAATTCTGTTTTTTAATTTGCTAACCTTTCTCTTTGACTATTTCTAGTCTAGAGAGTATCTCATCTGTTGAGGTTTTTTTTAATTTCATCATTGAATATATTTTGATATTTAAAATCCCTGTTTTTTTTTATATGTATTTCTGTTCTTGTTTTATTTCTGTCACATTTGGTTTCATGATTCCTTACCCTACCAGGAATCTTTTCTTTCATCCTTTTGAGCATCTGAATCATATTTATTTCAAAGTTATTTACAGAGTACAATTACATTTTAATTTTATCTAGAATAATTACATTTCTGATTATTGATTTTGTTTAGTCTTTCTTACTGCCATGCTGGCTGGAATGTTTTGGAATTTTAATTTGTAAACTCACTTAAATGTTTATTTATTCTCTTCCTCTCTCTTCCTATTCACACTTCTCTGTCTCTTGCAGTTTTGAGATGAGTTGGAGAGCTTCAGGCCAATCAATTCTTATAGTCACGGCTTACGGCTCCTGTGCTGTTCTTGGCAACACTGATTTAGGCACTCAGCTAGGAGGTGCCTTAGCCCAGTCACTGACTACAAAAGTGTGTCTGTTCTTTCAGCTTTTTTAGTGACTTTGTATAAGCCTACACTCTAGGCAATAGTTTGAGCTTTTTAAACTTCATTTTAAAGATGGTGAGGTCCACTGTAGTGTCCAGATTTAAGCAATTAGCCAGGCTCCAGTCTTCTACCTCAGAAGCAAGAGTTATATAGCTGTTACTTTAGTGTTTATCTTTGAATTTTAACACACACACACACACACACACACACACACACACACACACACCTATTTTCTAAGGAAGTCTAGAGTTATTTTGTATTTCTAGTCTTCAAAATAAGGCAAGGACTTTACTACAGCTTAGTTAACCAATAGACAATGTCCCTATTGCTAGCAACAATTATGTTTATTCTTTAGCACATTTATATATTTTTACTTTCGTTTTTGAAAACTATACTTTATGTGGGTTAGGAACATGGCAGTAACAGATGGCAGTGTTCAAAGCATATATTTATATTGTGATCTTAATCATTCTCTTACTCTATGATTGTACTACTGTTGCAGAGTTAAAGAATGAAGAGATTGTCACATTTCTAGTAGTCTAGTTTACAGATTGTCATAGGATTTCAGTATTTCAAATGAAAAGTGGAATGGTCTCTAAACAAAGAAATTTATGTTTAAAATAATGTTAATATAATAGTATAACATTATTAAAGGAAATATTCAAAAGAAAAATATTCACTATTCAATATACTTTCTCTTATTGATAT
Source organism: Rhinolophus sinicus (assembly GCF_057876585.1). Lineage (NCBI taxonomy): Eukaryota > Metazoa > Chordata > Mammalia > Chiroptera > Rhinolophidae > Rhinolophus > Rhinolophus sinicus. Next base: position 84,436,238 of record NC_142504.1, on the reverse strand, counting down.
GACTGATTTGCGTTAGACACAAATATACCTAGAAAATTAGTGATGTCCTTTCAATCTGTTCATATAGGAAATCTATGCAATTATACATTATTGCCACATATCCCAGTATATTAGGACTTCTCTGGAATTAATTTTAAAGCTTGTACCATAGTTTCTGTTGACAAATTTCTGCCTTTTGAAATGGGTTTGATTTATAACCATGACCAAAATAGTTCAGAAACAAGTTTCTGGATTAGTTTCTGGATAATTTAAACTGAGCAATGCATTTTTAAACCCTAAGATAACATTTTAGAATAAAAATTATAGTGTGGGTCTGTCTGTTTTTGTGATTTATAAATTGAGTCTACACATAGTTTCAGAAAAAATACTTCAAAAAAAGTTCTATGCCACTATTCCAGCTTTCTGAAGTAGTTGTTTTGATGCAAACACTCATTTAAATTGTAGATCTTAGCATGTTCGTTGAAAAATCGGTAATTACCTAATTTAATGCCTTAAGAAGTAGAAAGGAATCTGCTAGTCAAGATGCTTGAATTCTTAACTCAAGATCTCCCATGAAATAATTCTAGTTCTTGAATGAACAGCTTCCCCTCACTAGACTCAGTGTGTCCCCATGGTCAAATGGTGGGTGGTTGTGGGTAGCTAGGATATGGTTAGGGAAAATATTTCTTTTAAACTTTCTCTAGATAAATTTATTACATTTACATCCTTTCATATATTCCAAGGTATTCTCTGTCATTTGTTAACCATTGTTTTTCTAGATTAAATAGGAGGATGCATTTTATAATTCTACATTAGATATTATTTTCCTACCTTTAATTGTTTGATAATTGCTTCATTTTAAAATTCAGTGAATAAAACTAGATTATAAAGAACCTAATCGACGTGTAATATTTCAGAGATATATCTTCAGGCTTTTGTTTGACATTTTTAAATATTTTCCAGAGTCATATTTACCTATTCACAACACTGTTTTGCTGAATCATTCAGCATGTGGAAAACTGGGACAGCCTTCCTCCTACCCTCCTCCCCAACTCCCCTGGCTTTTAAGACAAGGGTTACAACCACATCATGACAAGTCCCCTGAAATGTGGTATAGTTTCTTTGATTTTTATTCCCGAAACTGATTTTGCTTAATAAATAGTAAAACAGCACATATCATCATAATAGAAAGAAAAAAAAACAATTTTTTTTTTTGTTTCTTGCTATGTTTTGCTCTACCAATAATAAGCATAACAACACCTTTAGAGCCAGATTCAGTGTAGGTATTAGTGAGAAGCAGCTAGTGTCTGCATCTAGTGAGTCCAATAGAATATGGAATGTATAATCATAAATCAGTTCAGGAAAGATAACAATTAGTAACAATTAATAATAAGGGCTATTAAATTTTAGATTTTAAGAAAGTTGGTAAAATTTTCATTTCAAAATTCTAGTGAAAAAAATTTTTCTTTGATAATGTATGTAGTATTTTATTTAATGTCTGGACAATGGAACTGATGACTTGATTGATAAAAAGATAGCTTTTTTCTACTGTGATTGTTTGATGATTCACTTTTTAATAATATTTTAACTTAATAATCTCTTTAAGAAAAGTAAGGCAAAACAATGGTTTGTGACTTCAATGACCATAGTATTACTTTATTAATATGGCCCCTTTATTCCTAAGATTGCAGTTCCTCAAATTTCTTTATGCTACTTACTGCAACTGTTCAATACAGACAAAAAAGTCTGTGACTTGTGGAGCAGATAGAAATAAAGAAGACTATGGATTTCTGTTTTGTTTGTTTGTTTGTTTACTTGCTTAGTTGTTCTTAAAAAATTCAAAGACAAGCTTCTTCGATTTCCTTTCAGTTGATGATAGCAAGGGAATCATTTTTAGTTGAGATTTGTAGATTGTAGAATTATCTACAAGTACAGAATTTTAGTTTTGATCAATTAAACTCTTAAATATTTGACAGTAGTTTTTAGGCACTCTCTTTGTTCTATAATTTTTTCATTTCCTGAATCCAGATCCTTACCTATAAATATTTCTGTTTCAATCATGAGAATTAAATATAACCTCAGTTGAGAAGAAAGATTGAAGGAACTGCTTTTATGTAATTTTTTGCTGATCATCTGGTGTTTATCTTGTGCTCTAGTAGGAAAATTGGGCTTCTGCTTTGTTCCCATGATAAAGCAACCTGTCTGATATCTTTTTGCTTGCTCTCTCCCTGGAACCTCCTCCCCAATCCCACCCTGCACATTTCACTCCAAAGCCCCACATCAAGATGATACACACGTCACTTAAAGATGACCTGTGACTGAAAATTCCTAGCATTATCTGAATCCCTTCTTGTACTAAATAGATTTATCTCACCAAACATCATCTATACTACAGCCAATGAAAGTGCAAATAATTTTTACGCTATCAATAGATTATTCAATGTGATAAATGACAACCTCTAAAGTACTATTGATACACATCATATTCTGGGCTCATCACCTATGAAGTGATATCATACTAATGATGTTGATACTATAGTGGCTTGGTTTCTTTTTTTTTTTTTTTACAATACTATTTTTATTTATTTATTTTTTTATTTTATTAAATTTATTGGGGTGACAATTGTTGGTAAAATTACATAGATTTCAGGTGTACAATTCTGTATTACATCATCTATAAATCCCATTGTGTGTTCATCACCCAGAGTCAGTTCTCCTTCCATCACCATATATTCGATCCCCCTTACCCTCAGGCTTGGTTTCAATATACGTTTTTTGTAAACAAGCATACAAAGATCTGACAATTAAGGTCACGAAACTCATCCTAAAAATACTGCATACCTCATTGCTGGATATCACCACACTCACCTTCAAAGTACTCTTCTGGGAATCTATGCACTGATGCCAGCACCTCACCCACCCTTCAAAGCAATTATGGAATTTTTTTGGAATGGCCATCAGAGCTGTTGTTGTATTACCCTTGATGTCCTGATCATCAAAATATCTTCCTTTCAATATTTCCTTTATCTTCGGGTAAAGAAAGAAGTCATTGGGGGCCAGATCAGGTGTGTATGGAGGGTGTTCCAATACAGTTATTTGTTTACTGGCTAAAAACTCCCTCACAGACAGTGCCGTGTGAGCTGGTGCTTTGTCAGGATCCAAGAGCCATGAATTGCTGGCAAAAAGTTCAGATCATCTAACTGTTTCACGCAGGCTTTTCAGCACTTCCAAATAGTAAACTTGGTTAATTGTTTGTCCAGTTGGTACAAATTTATAATGAATAATCCATCTGATATCAAAAAAGGTTAGCAACATCATTGTAACAAGTTCTTGAACTTAATTGTCCGACCTCCTATATTTCTAGTAGCATAGCATCTCCCTGCCTACACACACATGCAGGCCTACACACTCCAAATACATGTATTAATTTGATACTCAAAGTGAAGAATGAACAACTCTATGATGCATTCATTTTGTTTAAGAAAAGTATGAGTTATTATTCATAACGGTAATTTGCATAACCTCTATTATGATGATAATATCTGAGAGAAAGCTGAAATGAGATAATGTACAAAAGATGCACTGGTATTTATAATTATTTATATGCAGAACCTTATGTATAAATACTGATACTATTAGTAATTGCTTTAGTGCTTCCATCTTAGATGATATGATTTAAAGAAGAAATGAATCATTAGAACCACTCTAGGAGCTTGCATACTATTGGAGGTTTCAGTTAACATTTTGAGGGAACAGCTGCTCATTTGTAATGCATTGGCCATATTGCTAAAGAATGTTTAGAGTAGATTGAAGTGCTGATCAGATTGACATTTTGATTTTGCATGTTTTCTTCAGCAGAGATGAGTATCAAATACCTCTGTTTAAAAAATGCGAAAGCAATAACAATAGTTGACACCTATACAACCCCCCTTACCCCACGCCATTATGAGAATAAATGAGTGTTTAACTTAAAATAGACGTGGAAGTAAGCTTAGAAATGTGCATCACCAACATTACACAATAACTATAAATGCTCATAGAATTTGATGTGTTTGTTATTGCAGGAGGTCTGAGGACATTATGTCTTATGCCAGCTCTATTTGGGGCAGGAAACAGTTGGACAGGTGTTTAAAATATTTGGCTTTCCAGAGCTCAGCACAAGGAGACTATCTCTTGTACTGTGAGGTCACTTCTCACCAGAAGGGTTGGTTTTTCTCCACACCCATGAAACCTCATTTTCTCTGCTGACACTGCCAATTTACATTTATTTTGTATGTGATGTAGACAGATGTCTGCTAAGAGCTGGACTGACTCCATTAACACTTCACAGAGGGTGCTGGTTTTAATACTTAACTGGTAGTTAGCAGCTTTGACTCTTGGCCCTAGATTTGCCACTTCCTGGGCTCTTTGAAACTCAACTAATATTTGGTAGACAGACTCATTTCTTAGAACCTTTTTCTATCTTGAGCAAGAGGGAAAAACTAAGAATTGTTGCTCAGTTGACTCTTCTTAAATGTGGTGAAGTTAATTGTTAATTTAGAATAGAGCTGTCTCTTTCCCCCAAGAGAAGGATGATGACATATTGTCAATGCTTTTACAGCGTCTCCCTCTATTCCGTATTTTATGCATTTTCTGAGGGGATTCATTTCATGGAATGTTTTCAAATGGCTGAATTCTCATTTTTTACCACTCCTTGAGGCCTATAGGGCAAGCAGTAGTTCCACAAATTCATATTTAAAATCTTATTGAACTGCAAATTTTTATATATGTCTGCAAAGATTCACAATTTGCGCAGAATTTAGTCTACAAAGTGCATTTCTTTCACATAATCCTTTTGGCTCTTTAATTCTTTCCTGGACTATGAAGCAAAGCTCATTCTTGAGAGCAGTCTTCCGCTTTCCTCAATGTGTTGAGCCTTGGAGAAAAATCCTCTCAGCTAAACACTTGGGGGAACAAACACCTCTTTTCTAATTCTTGCTGCCTTTGCCTCTGGCAAATGTTGTCAAGATGCCTTTACTTCCTGCTTTCTAGTCAAAAGTGTAGAAGCTGACAGACTGGTGTTTTCCTGAGGCACAGCTATTAACAAAATGTAGCCTATTTGATCCATCTTTTCTCTGGGGGTACCATTGTGTCTCTCACTTCCTGTCTTCTCTGCCTCAGCTAGCCCAATTTCTAATGGATCTTGCTGCTTCCATTCTTTTCACTCAGTCGTTTAAGCTCCACTCTTCTGAACATTTCACCCCCGTTCCTGTGTATCACTGCCTGAGTCTAATTTAGGATACATGATTGTGGCTAACAAATCAATAGCACCTACTTGCCTTGAGATAGTCAGTGAATTGGTTTCTAAATTATCCCACAACATCAACAGAAAACTCAAAGTTTGGTGATGAAATATTCTCTGCTTTACTAGCAGTGTCAGGTCTTATTTTGGAATATAAATTTTGGATTCAAAACACGATAGGCAATACTTAGTTGTTGTTTTTTTTTAAATGTAGAACATTTACCCAAAGTACAAATTAAACTCAAACTAAAAATATTAAAAAGTAGGAATTAACAAGGTTGTATGTAGATCAGTTCTTAAGACTGAAGGCTTTATGAAATTTTTCAAAAATGAAAAAAGAAATAAAGAACTTGAAATGAAAACCAGGGTTTAAACCAACAGGACAAAAACTAGGTAGCTATATAAATGAAATAAACATAAGCTTATTTCACTAATGCCAAAAGAAGTCCTTTCTCTTTTTGTTTGTTTTTGTTGAGAATCTACTGTTGTACCAAAGTCAAAGTGTGAAAGAAGAAAATGAAAATACTGGTCACACAAGCTGTTTGGGCACCACCAGCCTTCACAAAGAAAGAGCTTCTAGCTGTTTCCTCAGGGAGGAGTGAGGACCAAACCTCATATTTTGATTTCCCAAGTCTTCTTTTACTATTTAAATAATTGTTAAAAAGAAACAACAGGCCCAAATTGGAGTTACTTTTATGAAGCCTCACTAAGACTTATACTACCTATCCTAGTTGCAATTTTAGCCTCTCCCAGCTGTAGAATTTTAAACCAGTCAGTCTGGAATTTCATGATTAACACTAGTCAATAATCTGCCTCATAAGACCCCTGTGTTCCCTCCCCCCCAAAAAAGGCAACTCTGCCTGAAACAATCCTTTTTTTTTTTTGCAAACTGCTTTCCAGTTTCTACCTATAAAAACCTTCTATTTTGCACAACTCCTCTGAGCACCGCTCCATTTAGTTTGTTGTTCCATTCATGGATGGTTCAATAAAGCTGGTTAGACCTTTAAAATTTACTAGGTTACATTTTTCTTTACTATAAATTTTTAAAAAATAATCGATACATTTTAAAAAATAATAAAAAAATTTAAAAATTACCATCAATTAAAAAAATAAAACCAGAGCCATTAGTTTACTGAGGAGAAAAAGTTGGTGTATTTGATTTAAACTTTTAAGCCATAATTCTTACAGACTAGGCTGATTCATGTTTACTTTTAATTATTTTTTAAAATATCCTTTTTACTCTATGCAAATGGGCATTTGTCAGACTGCTGAGGAAAGGCTAGTTAACATTAAAGCCATCAAAATCTTTTCTGTACCAAGAGAACAAAATGTATGCAGTGGTTCACATCTGAGTGAGAGGCAGTTACAGATTATTTTTATTTCTTTTACTTCCCTGTACTTTACAAAATTTCTATCATAGAACATATATTTTTTATTTAGCATAAAATAAAATAATGTTTGTTTTTTAAGCGTTTTCTTGCAACTTTTTAGGAACTTTTATCAGTAAAGATAAAAGACTGAAACCAGTTTTGTTTTTCACTCTCTTACCACAGGTTTCTTTTCAAAAACCTGCTTTAGGTGAGTTCCTAGTTTGGCCTTTATTCACTTCTTTACCAATTAGCCCGTAGTTCATTTCACTCTAAACATTTCTTTTTTGTGTGTGCTTGCAGTGCCAACATTCTTTTAACAACCTGGGGCTGCAGAAAATGCTATGCTTGATCAGGCAGAATGGATTGGGAAGGGAGTGTTCTAGACGTTGGCAGTGAAAACTCGCTGTTTGACAAGCTACAGTGCAATTTGAGATTCAGCAGTTTCCTTTCCAGTTTGAAAAGCTGCATCATAAAAGACAAGTTAAATCATGAGTGAAAGAGATGAGAGATTTGTATAAGAAATTAAATGTACGTTGGAGACACTGAGTGAGAGACTCCATTTTTGTCATTTGTTAAAAACTCTACTGTGAGATTAGACTGTCACTCAGAATGCTCCCTTTTCCTGTTCTTATTTTCTGCAGATATCACTGCACCCCAGCCCTTTACAGATTGTGCTGCTGCTAGGCAAATTGCCTAAGGTGTTGGCTTTCAGAAATATGGTTCCTGGGTCTGTTTGTTCCACTTCTTGTTGTTCTCAATCCTGCCATATTGCTTCCATGGCATGACTAGTAAAAAGCTAGCTAAGATGTGACTCAAGATATCACTACCTTTGTTGACTAGAATGGACTTCTTGGGGAGGTTAGTCTGATTACTTCTGTTTTCATTTGTTCTCTAAAGCTCATATCTTAAAAACCAGGGTGCTCACTTCAAATAAGCTATTATTAGGCCAGTCTTGTGTTCAGACTCTGATAAGTGTCCCACGTGCAATATGCAAAAAAAAAAAAAAAAGGCCAGTGGCTGTTCAAGGCTTCTAATTGTGCAGTTCTTTGAATCTCATGGAGCATTTTCATATCCAATTTATTTCTTGTTTAACCCTTACAAACTCTGAGTTGGATATCATCCTCATGTTACAGAGACTTAGCCAGATTCGGGATGTGCCAATGGCTGATCAAACCCTTATCTTCAGGCTCCATGTACAAAGGGAGGTCTTTTTTTCGTTGTTTTCTTTTTTCTCTGGGGTATCTTTACTATGCCACATTCCTCAAAGGCCAAGAAAAAAAAATGGAGGGAAGAGAGGGAAAAAATGGCAGATTTAAAGCACCTATACTATTTAAAAAAAAAAAAAAAATATATATATATATATATATATATATATATATATATATATATATATTCACCATACCTTTCAGATGGATTCTTGGAGGGCTTTCTTGTACCCTGAAAACACCTACTTTGCATGGTCAGTGTCCTTGCTGTGGGGGGAGTATGCCGACCATGCCAGGGAGGCTGCTGTAGCTCGCCACTCAGGGGACAGTGTGATCTTAAGTATTTCTGCCCTGTGGTTGGGTGATTGCACCACTGTTCCTAGCCCTGAGAGCTAGTTCTGTTTTGTGGGATTTCCCTTGTCCTGCCTTACTTGCGCAGGCATACAGTGTTAAGAATAACAAATGATCCTGTCTGCTGTTTATGACCATGCTTTATGCGCCAAGATTAAATAAGGAAGTCTTACCTAGGTAACCACAATGACCAGTGTGTAGCATTCACACCCCTCTGAGATCACAGACCAAGTCTAGTTTCTAATTTGCTAGATTCCATTAGAAGTTAGTCTCTGAATTGATAAGTTGTAATACTTTGGTCTGATCACATGAATTGAAATTCGTGTAATCAGGTAGTATTTTAGAAGTCAAGTCAGTCAATAGGCTTCTTGGCTAAGGATAATAAGGAAATCAGGAAACCTTTGAGCAGTTTTCAAAATAAAATTGCTTACAGTCCCATGTTTACAAGCAACAAAATATAATTTATATTTAAATATGCAGTTATAAATATACATTTATATATTTACATATATATGTATGTAATTATTGTCCACTGACCCCAGCAGACACTAGCATTTCCACAGGAATGCTTTATGAAGACACTGAAGGTTTTTCGGTTCCTCTTCTCTGTCTCTGTCTGGTATTTGCCACAGTCTCCTGTGGAACATTTAAAACCTGTGTTTGTAAAACACTCCAGAGTTGATTCTGATAATCAAGGCTTTCTTTCAAGAAAGTCTGTTATTCCTATTTGGCAAAAAAAGATAATTTAAAAACAAACAGAAAAACAAAACAACAACAATAACAAAAAAATGTCCTGGGGAGGTTAACTCTTATTCTTTCCCCGTTGTACTGTGTATGTAGCAGTTATTACTATTGGAAGTCACCAATTTCTCACTTGTTTATGCGTACCCATTCACCCATCTTATATACATACCTTCTTTTACTTTGCATTAAATAAAAATTATTGAATGAATAAACACAGAGAGCACCTTTATCTGCTCTACTCTTTATATGTTAAAACATTAAGACCCTGTACATTGAAGTGATTTAAAAATGTTCAAAACCAGCAATGAATGAATCTGGATAAGAAACTGGGTTTCCTTGCAGCTGCTCTTCTCTGTGTTATTTTCAAGTGGTCATCTACTCAGGTACACTTATTGATTGCCAATGTGTCAGGCACCTTTTAGGGTGTTGTGATGAATACAGAAAGTGCAATAACACTGTTCTTGCCTCAAGGAATTGATTATCTAGTAAGAACAATAAAACCTATCCACTGAAACTACTCTCCCAAATGATTGCTCCTCCAAGGTGAATAAAACCACTGAATTTTTGGCATATCCATCAATGACACAACACATTTTGGTAAAAAGTTAATATTCCACAGCATATATTCCAAATTCATCTATTTGTGTGTCTGTTATCTAAGGTATTATTTCAGTCACTATGGATACATAATTAGAGTCTATAGCTCTTTGAATAGAATTACAGGATATGACTTCTTCTAGGTCCTGACACCATACCATCTTTCGTCACACAATTCACTGATCCCCTAACAGCCACCCTGAGGAAAGGATGACGGAGACTGGCATGAACAATGGGTTAAAGTTTCATTTCTAGGCCATTAACCAAGGCCTGAATTTGTTGGTCTAATGACAGGAGGATTATACTTGTTAACATAGGGCAGGCAAAAATTTCATGTTGTCAGCAAAACATTGATGGTATCAAAAGAAGTGAGTCATGTAATTATAGCCTTTCAAGGTGGGGTTTAAGAAACCAGAAAGTAGTCTTTCCTGCCCTACAAGGGTGAGATGGCTGCGGCCTAGTGGATGCAAAGAGGATCCCTCATCACCACACAGAGCGATTGCCAAGGCCACCACCAGGGTGCCCAAGCCAAGTGCATTAAAGCAAAGGAAGATTTTCAAAAAAAAAAAGAAGAATTTCCTTTTCCTGGCCAGTACTGGTGTTCAGCTGCACCATGAAACAAGCACCTCTGTTGTGACTCCTGCCATAGCAAAAAGATCAAACATTTCAAGAGGAGATGTTGCTGGACAGTTTCATTGCTCACGGCTAATTATTCGTGTGAGAATTCACCCAGCAAAGTTGCTAAACTGGTTTGCGGGCTGGTTGGTGGAGAGTTTTAAAGAGACATTGCCACATTTGAACAGAGAATTTTATTTTACATAAAATTATACATGGAAACCACAACGAAAAGACAAGTAACTATGACAGAAATAAACAGGGCTTCTTTTAATTTCCATTCTTAAAAACTATATTTAAAAATCAGCTGAAGAGCGTGACATAACTGTTCATGAAATATCCCACTCACAAGGTGCATTTAGATGTAGTATTTTTTTTTTATATGTAGTATTCTTAAGTATGACTGAATGGAGATAAGTTAGAAATATGCCATACATTACTGTGGGAAATCATGATTAAGTATTGTTCAAGATAGGAGGGTTTAGAGACTCCACAGCCATGCATATGCATGTACATACCAACAACGCTTTTTATATTGTAAAAACCAAAGAATATGGGTACCAGATTCTTTAATTATTATTCTCGTTTGAATGAAATTTGTTTAGTCAAAAAAGAGTTAAGAAAGAAATCCTTTTGCACCATCATTTTCACAGTTTTCTGTGAACTTTGATTTGGCAGAATTCTGTGCCTCAAGTACCTCTCCGCCAAATCTTAAAGGGAGAGAGATATAATTTTTAAAACACAACTAAGTTAACAATTTAACATGCTTTAAAGAGCCTTGGCCTAGCTCATCTCCAACAGGATTGGGTGCTTTCTCTATATGTGTCCACATATCTTGGAGTAGTGTTTTATCTATATGCAGAGCCCAGCATGATGCCTAAACTGGGAAGGGTTCAGCAATTGGTTTGTTGAATGAACTGCTAACTACATCTAAGGCTGTCTTCCATTTTGATGAAGCAGGTCTTCAGTTGGATTAGTGCATGAAAAATCTCTGTATGTTTCTATTTATAATACAGGTTCTATAAATACCTATCCTGCTGAATATAGCTATAATGCCTATAGTAGAGGAAGAAGTAGAAGGAATTGAGTGATCTAATAAACACTTTACACTTCATGTTAAAACGCTGCCAATTTAAGATTCAGGTGTGTAAACAAATTTCTTCTTTAACATGCTTAAATATTGTGATAAACTCAAGTAGGAAGATAAATAACATTGATTTGCAATGCGGTATTTCTAGGCACTACACTTTCAATAAATATTATTACATTTAATTGTCACAACAAGCCTATCAGGTGTTATTCTGTCCATTTTACAAAGAAGAAGTTGAGGCTCAGAGAAACACCCTCGTCGATATTTTGGAAAAAAGACAGGGTCTGAACTTAGATCTCTCTAAAGACAGTGCTCTCTATACTACTTATTGTCACTTTCAGTTATTCCCATCTTAGTACAAATTATTTTATTCACATCTTATTATGATCATTTTATTCTGATTTATTTCCTGCTGAACATACCATTGATACTGAGAAAGGGGCGGTTTAAGGAAAAGGAAGAGAGGTGGGCAATTTTAAAGAAGGAATAAAAGTAAACATTTGGGATACTTTGGTGCTTTGTAAACAGAACATGCGGTTTTAAAGTGCTTGAAGTGCTTGTGCTTCTGTTGGGATTAAGGAGGGCATCTTGTGGGAAAGAAAGGAAACTCTAAGGGGGAAAAAGGATAGAAAAGGCACTGTCTTAGAATTTTGACATGTTTGATTTTAATAATGGGAAACGGAGCAGCATATCCTCAAATAGTGAAGTGATGCTGAATGCATGCTTATGTGGGATATTATTTCTAATTTATATAGGTTAGCTTAAAGAAGCATAGCTTTGCTTCAAAATTCATTTCCTCTGTCTTTCCTTAAGGTAGGGTTACACAAGGAGTAAATGATTATTAAGAATATGAGTGGAAAAGAATGTCAGGTTTGGACAGAATTTTCTCTGCATGGGGCCAAGGGCACGACTTCAACTCTGGTAACTTGGGATTTGGAAATGAGAAAGGCAGGATCACCCACTCATTCAGTAGGCCCATGGGGCATAATATAATGTCTAGATTTCTTTTCTGTGCATGTGTTTATGAAGAAGCAGTGTAAGTGCCCCTCGTTATTCAAGTAGGTCCAGTTCTGTTGCTGTAGAATCAATCATAATATAGTAACTAAGTGTATAGTAGTCCTCCCTTATTCACCGTTTTGCTTTCCAAGGTTTTAGTTACGCATGGTCAACTGCTGACTAGAAATATTATATAGCAATTTCCAGAAATAAACAATTCATACATTTTAACTTGGGAGCCATTCTGAGCAGTGCGATAAAATCTAGTGCCATCCAGCTTTATCCTGTCCAAGATGTGAATCATTCCTTTGTACCGTGTGTCCACCCATTAGTCATTTAGTAGCCATCTCAATTATCAGATCAACTGTCTTGGCGGCATCTGCAGTGCTTGTGTTCAAGTAACCCTCACAGTAACCTAAAGCTATGTCACAATGCCTATGTCATTCACCTCACATCGTCTCATCAGGTAGTCATTGTATCATCTCATATCATCACAAGAAGAAAAGTGAGTACAGTACAGTAAGATATTTTGAGAGAGACCACAGTCATGTAATTTTTCTTAATATATTGTTATAATTGTTCTATTTTATTATTAGTTGATTAGTTGTTAATCTCTTACTGTGCTTAATTTATAAATTAAACTTTATTATAGCTATGCATGTAGGTATAGGAAATAACCTAATACGCATAGGATTCAGTACTATTCACAGTTTTAGGCATCCACTGGGGTCTTGGAACATGTCACCACAGATGAGGGATGATGACAACATTCCAAGTGCTGACAAATTAGACTCCTTCCTTACAACTATTAGCCTCTGTTTTTTACTAGAGACTCCAAAGTTTTAAAGTGCCCAGCGAATGGATGTACTTGAAGGTAGCACATCAATGGTCAAGAAGAACATCAATGGTTAAGAAGCCTAGAAGGAGAGCCTACCTAAATAAGGCTCTACCACTTACTGGTTGTATGACTTCAAGCAAGTTACTCATTGCATCCAAGCCTCAAGTACCTCATCTGTAATGTGGGGTAATAGTTTTATCAAACTCATGAGATTGTCGTGAAGATTAAAGAGGATAATCCATGTAATATGCTCAGTGTAGTGCTTAGCATGTAAGCTCTCAGTGAATATTAACTCTTTCCCCCCCAAAATGGATTTTGACATTTCAACTGATCTTTGGTTCATATTCTAGTTAATTCTCCTAGGTAAAAGTTGTTTCTACTTCTCCTAAAACCTAGAATTTAACCTGAAAGATATACAAACTCCTAGGACAAAGATGAGAGCAAAACATGAAGAGTTAAGTTTGGAAATAAATAGGAAGTCAACCAAGTCAGAATCCCTTTCCAACCTGATATGCTTCTTACACTCACACAGTGACTGGAAATTCACTTCTTTGCTCTATGGATCTTCAGGAACAGAGAAGAAACAGGACAAGTTTTGTCTATGGAGTGAGGCTTAAATATGCTTCATCCCAATAGGTTGAAGATTGGGAAATTCTTATTAAGGGAGGAAATTATCTTCCAAGGAATTAATACCTGGAGATATTGCAGTTGACCTTAATATAGGCTCCTGTTAATAAAAACATGTATGAGTTTTTGAATACACAGGAAACATGAAAATCTCCCTCCCTTATTTACTCTTCTTATAAAATATGACAGAAAATTCTCTGACCTGGAACCCCCTACATATGTACCCTTGGCATGAGAAGACACTCCCACCCCCAGAATAAAGAGGGGGAACATCTTTGTACTCAGGGGACATCCTTTGTTCATAGAGACATCCTGTGCTCAGCTAAAGATTTTATAATCTCCAGTCAAATCTGTAGGCATCATTCATAATCCTTGCAAACACTAAATGGGCCTTATGCTTCACTGCTTGTTCCATTTAAATGCAGTATTTACGGGTCTTACCCAACTGTTAAAATGTATTTTAATAGAATAATTTTGTCATGTCATGCCAAGTGTTTTGTTTCAATGTCCCTGCTACTTTGGAATCGAATGTTTTATTTATTTTTCTGTCTCTCTTTAATTGTCATGTATATTATTCATGCATGTTTCATTACTTACACACTCAAGGAATGATGATCCTCTTCTGCCATTTATGCCAACACGTCACTATTTGCACAAGATGGCAAATTCAATAGTCTTTGCTAGATGACATTAGATTTTACTCCCTAGATGAAGCTTGCTCAGGCCAATATTAAATTATTATATATTCTCTCACCAGGCATTGGTAAAATACTGGAAGAAGGCAAATGGAGAGCTCAGAGTAAAACGATGGAGTGTGTGTGTGTGTGTGTGTGTGTCTGAATTCCAAGAATAATCCTTACTGTGGGTAGTTTATTGAAAAATTACACCACTGTAGGTTTATGATCATTAAAAATAATGTGACTATTCTGAGTTATGCCATTATTAAATATCACCATTTCCCATTTTATTCTCACAAATTAAGATAAATGACATGCCAAAGTTATTATTCATTAGCCATTGAATACCCTTCACAGAAAAAAACGAACAAACAAAAACCTTGTCAAGTTAGAAGTTGATGAGAAAAAGCCCAGAAAACCAAAAATCTATCAAATTTTACTTTTTATTTTTTCACAGGGCCTTCTTGATAATTAAGTTAAAAAACAAAAAAAGAAAGAAAAGCTAAAACCAAAATGGCAATTACCATTTAGAACTGAAAAGCAGTCACCTCACTACAGATGCTTTGGAAAATAATCAAATAAAAATATATAGACCTAAATGAAATTATTAGAAAGAAAAAAAAAGTAAAAAACACCAAATTCAAAGTATTAGAAAAAAATAAATGAAATAGAAGTATACTTGATTAACAAGATAGTAAAAAAAAAACAAGTGTTTTGAAATAAATCCCAAAATAGAAAAAAGAAAAATTATCTATGTATTTACATCTCTTCATTAACCCCCTCCCTCAGAGTTCTATTGCCAAAAATAGTCAGTATTGTACGTACACAAATTTTGAGGATATAAAAATAATATAAAATAAAGACTGACTATTCAAAATGATTTAAAAGATTATTGAGGACAAAACAAACAGATAATGGACTTCAAAGATATTGAAAAATACATGAGTTCTGACAATTAAGTTCCAGAACTTGTTGCAACGCTGTTGCTAATCTTTTTTTGATATCAGAGAGATTTTTCATTATGAATTTGTGCCAACTGGACAAACAGTTAACCAAGTTTACTATTTGAAAGTGCTGAAAAGGTTGCATGAAAAAGTTAGATGACCTGAACTTTTCGCCAGTAATTCATGGCTCTTACATCATGACAATGCACCAACTCACATGGCACCGTATATGAGGGAGTTTTTAGCCAGTAAACAAATCATTGTATTGGAACACGTTCCCTACTCACCTGATCTGGCCCCCAATGACTTCTTTCTTTACTCAACGATAAAGGAAATATTGAAAGGAAGGCATTTTGATGACATTCAGGACATCATGGGTAATATGATGACAGCTCTGATGGCCATTTCAGAAAAAGAGTTCCAAAATTGCTTTGAAGGGTGGACAAGGCACTGGCCTTGCTGCCTAGCTTCCCAAGGGGAGTACTTTGAAGGTGACCGTAGTGACATTCAGCAAAGAGGTATGTAGCACTTTTTCTATGATGAGTTCCCGAACTTAATTGTCCGACCTCATCTGACCATGATGCGATTCTACACAACAGTAAACATTCAAGATGGAACAAGCTATTAAGTCATCAAACTTCTTTCAGGGAGAGACTTTTTAGAAAATTTTGTATAGCAATGAGATGATGCAGCACATATATCACAACAATTTCAGAACTTTAATTGGCAAGGGAACTTCAGTGTAGTTCTCTAATACCTCCACTTCAAGAAACTATTGATATTGAAATCAATGAAGGATACATAGATGTCCCTCTTTTGTATTCTAGAGTATGTTAATTCATGTAGGACAATGTTTTTTAAAGGAACAAATACATCTGCTTTGTTTGGTAATGTAGACATTTTCATAATTTGATCAATTTTGACTTAAAATAAATATTCTGAATTTACCTAACAAATCTGCTCACAAACACCCCACCAACAATGAAAACTCCCTGAGACGCACTGACTGAAAAGTGCCTGGAACACATATTAGGCCCTCAGTAGTATTTGTTAAATAAACAAGTAAATGAATGAGCTACCAAATATACAGATAAAGACTGGAGTAAGTTTGTGAAGCAATGAATCACTAAACAGGCAACTAGAATTATATAGGTTGCATATTTCACTTTTATTATTGATCATGATTTAGTTAATCTAGAAACAGCTTTAAAATCAAGCAGAGATTTTAGCACACATTCATATTATTCTTATATTCCTGTTGAAAACATCTCTTTTCTCCTTAATAATCATTCCTACTTGAAAAATACCTACTTTGAAGTGTATTTAGACAGAAATTTTCATTTTGGACACTTTCAAACAACAAATGCTCAGTAAAGACAGAGAAAATGACCCAAATCCTTTTGTAAATATTTTTATAAGCCAGACGATAGTCAATATTTAAAGTACTTGTATTATTTTATATAAGTAAAACCATTGAGTTATTTTCAAAATACAAATTCAACATTTTTCCCGGATGAAAATAAGATTTTTACATATTCCTTTTTACAAAAGCTTATGGTTTTCCAAGAACTAGACTCTTGTGGTTTAGAAAAGACTGTTTTTTTCTTTTTCCAAAATGTCTGGTTTGTTAACTGGAGAGGAATATTTTCCTGTTAGTTTTTACTAGTGATTGACATAGACGCAGATATTTGCTATCATAAAGTATTGCGGAACAGTTGGAACCAACCACAGCATTAAGTATAATCTTTACAAATTTCACTGATCAAAACTGCAACACTGTAGTTACTAGATAAAACCTGGAGAAATAGTTTTTACAATTTCAGGAAAGAGCCCACTGTATTACTTAAAAAACTTAATGCCTAAACTTTTGTCCGAAGCTTTCTTTAAAAAATTTTAATGACCATTAAGTAATATTTGTTAATGCATAAGATGAAAAGACTGAAAAAACAAAATGTTACTTCTAGACCAAGTTTTCTGTCTATAACAAGCCCATATTTACAAATTGCACTGCATCACTTTGAACAAAAACGATTCCGTCTTCTTTTTAAAAATTCATATAGAAGCAGAGAGCAAATGAAAAATAAAGCCAAATAACATATGTTATTTTGATAGGCAATTGCTTTGACTCAGTCTCTGCACTTCTGCTCAACTCTCCTCCTTTCACTTCTCCTGCAACTATCTTTTCAGCTTGTGGTGTCTACTCTCACTTCTGTGCCAAGGTTCACAAAGACATTCCCTGTTATTTCCTCTTATCTTGCTGCTATTCTCGTGTTTCCATCTTTCTACTCCATGTGACGTTGTCACCCCCAACACACTCTGTCCCAATCCAAGGTCAGTCACACTGACAATAAAAAAGTGCCTTTGAACCTCCCAACTCCTCTGCTGAGGAGACAATCAGGTGGGGTGGCCCCAGACAGACATTCTGGTCTCTGTTAAGGACTCAGTGACCTCATGTCTCTTCTAGCTAAGCATGCATGAAACTGTAGCATCATTTAGATCCCTCTTTATCTTTTCTTCTTCATCCAAGCCTTGTCCAGGATTTCCTCTTATGTCAACCTCTTTTTTTCTATTCCAAATTCCAGAGTCCAAGCCCCAACCTCCTCGACTTCTCTTCTGTAATACAGGTTACCTGTTAACTAGTTCCTCTCCAATTCAGTCCATTATAAAAAATGCGGTCAGACTTGCTCCAAGAATGTCTGCTCATCATGTCATTTTTCTGCCATATCCAGGCTAAGCAGTAAATATAATACATGTGGGGCATAATGTCAGGTATGTAAAAATGTAACTGTACTTTCTAATGATTTCAGTCTCAAGTCCGTATTCCATCTGAAAGCAGAAAATAACTCTAGACACTCGCAGTTAAAAGCATTCAAATTCCACAATTTCTTAGTCAATTCAGGACTAAGACTCCATCATATTAAAGATGAAGACCTCTCTCCTCATGCTCAGTCTTCTTTCTCAGCAGTGTGTTTATGGGAAGGAGAACTTTGAGGTGACTTGGTGTGCATGGGGTAGGTTGTATATTTTTCAGCAGGGTCTGTACACACGTATTTCCGTGGAAGCTACTCTTCTTGTCAGAACCCCAGGCTGACAGAAAGGACAGTGACAGAAAGTCTTTACAGGAAGGGCTAAGGGACAGCAACATGGTAGGAAGACAGGCCTAGGGGATTTAGCTTATAGCAAGAATATTACTTTTACTTAAGATTGTATATTTATTTGAAGTGGCTTGAAATTACTTTGCAAAATATATAAACTTTTTACTTATGTTGAATTTTTATTGAACTTTCTGCTATACATTCTTCTTATCCCCATCAAAAGAATCTACAGGCCTGTTGTCCTCCCACTAACAGCTAATTTTCTTATCTTTCCCAGGATCTGGCACATTTTAGGGGTTCTGTTTTTGACCCACACTCTGCAATACTTGGAGCTAAGCACAAGGGTAGTATAAAAAATATGTAGTAACTGATTGGACATGGGCACCGAGCAATCAGCATGGATATTGAGTGGGCTAACCTTATACATCCTAGCTGTGTATCAGCACGGGGTCTGTGTGACTGGATCACAGTACTTAGGTTCAGGAGGCCCTGCTATTTGACCATCATGCGAAGTGTGGGGCTTTTCTGCGCATGCTAGACTCCTTAGGCATGGGAACCAGAAACTTGGGGGTGTGGCTCAGCAATCTGTATTTTAACAAATTTTTCAGATGATTCTGATGCGTGACAAAGTTTGAGAACCAAAGATCTAAGCTATGTGGGCTTTTTTCTTTTTAATTTATTTTTATTGAGGTATTATTGAAATATAACATTGTGTGAGTTTAAAGTGTACAATGTGTTGATTTGATACATTTATATATTGCAATGGGATTACCACTTTAGCGTTAGCTAATATCTCTATCATGTCTTATTATGCCTTTTTTGCTGTGGGAGAAATTAAGATCTAGTATTTTAACAGCTTTGAAGTTTATAATATAATATTGTTGTCTATAATCATTAGGCTGGGCATTAGATCGCCAGGACTTATATATCTACTGGTTTCAAGTTTGCACCCTAAGCAACATTTTACCAATTCCCTACTGCCCAGCCCTTGGTAAGCACCATTGTACTCTCTGTTTTTATGTTTGGCTTCTTTTAGATTCTACATATAAGTTATATCACACTCTATTTTTTTCTATCTGACTCATCTACTTAGAATTCCTTCAATGTTGTTACAAATGTCAGGTTTTCCTTTCTTCTCGTGGCTGAATAATATTTTGGGCTTTGTTTGTTCATTTTGTAGTTCCTTGGGGTGTAAAGGTAGATTGTTTATTTGAGATGTTTCTATTTTCTTAATATATCATTCATTGCTATAAATTTCCCTATCAGAACTGCTTTTGGAGCATCCCATAGGTTTTGGTATGCTGTGTTTCCATTTTCATTTGTTTAGAGATTTTTTTAAATGTTCCTTTTGATTCCTCCTTTGACCCATTGCTTGCTCAGGAGTATGTTGCTTAATTTCCACATAATTATAGTTTTTCCAGCTTTCTAGTTGTTGTTGATTTCTAGTTTCATACCATTGTGGCTGGAAAAGATCACTGATATTATTTCAATCTTAAATTTGCTAACATTTGTTTCTTGTGCTGTCATATGGTCTAGCCTGGAGAATAATCTGTGTCCATTTGAGAAGAATGTTTATTCTGCTCCATTGGATGGAATGTTCTATAAATGTCTGTTAGGTCTATTGGTATAATGTATGGTTTAAGTCCAACACCTAGTGAAAACAACAGTGAAATAGAATGACTATAATTAGTTTCAATAATACAGTTCTAACATTTATTGTTAAGCATTTTGCTAATTGTATACCTGTTTCTGTTTTATATGGCTTAATTGTACAACCGTAGGTCCACAGGCTAACATTCTAGGTTTCAGTTTTTTAAATTTATTGCATGAATATAGTGGGAGAGCATTTTATAGTTTGCTTTTCATTTGTGTAATTTTGACAAAGGATTATTTGCAAGAGAATTACTTAATATACAAGGATATAGTATATAGAAAGGGCAGATGTTAGTCAAGTTCAATTTCACATAGAAATAAAAAATTCAAATTAAAAATATTACATGAAAATCTTGAAAGAAGATACATTGCAGTCTCCCTCTCTTCTTAACATTGTTTCTCCTTTTGTTAATAATTCAGGATCAATATTATGAGTAATCGTTATTTTATTTATATGTACTTAGCTCCTAATTGATTGTTTCCAATCATTATTGGATTTGAACTCAAATTAATAAAAGCTATTTAAAAGTATCCAAGGTAGAAGTAAACTGTTTCTGATGGAGCATCCAAAGAAGTCTTCAGTGCAAAAAGGGAGTGAACTTTAAGTCTATTGATTTCATGACATTCATTCAACAGCTTCCTTATTGATCTTCTTGACAATTCTTGCTAAGTAAAGATTATGGTAGAAAAATTATTACATAGTAATATAGGGAAAGTCATAAATGAATCTCTCTGGAAATAAATAGGCTCAATTCTTTAAAAGAATATGATATTTCCCCTGATTTTAAAAACAACTTTACTTATAACCTGACAGTTCATAAGAATTATGAATCTGTGATTCACTCTAAATTTGACATTCTATAAAATTGGATTCACCAAATAAGACCATATATGTAGTTAGAAAATAAACTACTAAATGTATTTTAAAGAACTTTGTATTAATTCGGCAATTAAATGTCTCACCTAATTCAAAACTTATCTAACTAACAAATACAGGTTGTCTTTTTTTTTTTTTTTTTTCTCAGAGAAGTAAAACAAAGCCTTTATTATTCCCACATAGTCACTGCATTATTCTGGCATATCTTTGGTTAGGTATGACTCACTGTACAGAAAGGACCACTTTTCACTACTGAAAATAAGAACTTGTTTAAACAGAGCATTGTTAATTTTATGTGGTTGAAACAGGAGACTACCTGGAAGACTATTCTGTTATTCTATGCCTCTGAGTCATACCTAGAAGTTATAGCATGGGATCATTATAAATAAAAATATGTAAAATAATGATAACAAAAATAAAATAAAGTAGGAAATAGTAATCAAAAGGTATATAATATTTTAAGCAATGCATTGTTATTCATCATTGACTATACTGCAAGAGTATTTTAATTTTTACAAGCTTATAAACAGTGTAGTATTTTATAATGTTAGGCAAGTGAATTAACTCTTGGAGGTAGTTTTGTCTCACAATCAATCTGTAGATTTCAGTTGAGAGACTTGAGTTATATCTTTTCCATATTTCTTTATTATTATTTTTAATACATCTCCAAGTTTTACTTTCCCCTTTGGCCAGATAGAGATATTGTAATATTTGTCTTGTTCCAGGAAATTCTTAGAAAGAGGATTCTTTATGCATATGAAATGATAACAAATTCCATACACATGTTTACTGGCCGAACAGACCAATAGGTAGGACCTACTGTAAACAAAGCAAAGAAACTGATAAGATGCAACAGAGTTAAAAAGAAGCTGGCTACTCACTGTTGCCTTGACTAATATTTGACTAATAAGATACCTTTATGTCTATTCCTCAACTGCAACATGATCTGCCTTGTGGTATTATTAGGATCACTAATCATAAATAAATAAAATAATAATCAAAGAAGCAATAGAATAAAACAATTTATAGACCTTTTTTGAATGGCATACAAAGTATCACTCAAAATTAATGAAAGAAAAAAAAACACCTGGCTTTATACTAGCAAAATATTAGTGATTACCTGATATAGCATACATTATTTTTTAAAGTTCTTAAATGATATTAATAAAATACTGTATATATTCACTGTGTATGTCTCACTCCCAGTAATATATAATATTAGAATTCTATATACAGTATATGAAGTAAATATATATATCTATATACATAATTTATGTGACATGATAAGTCAGTGGGAAAAATAAGATTTGTTTATTTAACCAACAAAAATTTATTGCATGTATAAGGATGCCAGGAAATGTTCTAGGACCAAAGCAATTCCATACATATCTCACTTTTTTTTTTTTTTAACCAGAAGAAACATTGTACAAGGAGAAAACTAAGTGATAGCTTGAAACTAATTTTCTAAGGAATTAGTTTAGGAAAACACCAGAGTTGTGCGTGAAGTGGGTTAGGGAAAAAAGTGGAGGAAATAAAAATATTCTAAAGGTGTCTCCTTTGGTGTAGGAGATAAAAGAAAAAATTGTGGGGGAGTATAAGAATTATTTAATTTAAATTAATACTAGAGAAATATTAATTTATGACTTATAAATGGAAAGTTAATCATAAGGCATAAAAGGAAAGTATAGACTTTTCCGATTAAAAAGCAGGAAAATAACAAATGAGCGTTCTCTCCATCTGTAGCTTAAACTGGGCATGTGCACACAGGTAGAGACTGCCTGGTTGTGGTCATGTGACTAAGTTTCACCAAAAGATCGTGAGTAGAACTAATGGGTAAGATTTCTGTGATAATTTAAAGAAAAATTGCCTGTCTTGGTTTTCCTATTCCTGCAAAGTGAATACATATATGTTCACATGCCAGCTTTGGCCATAATGTTAAGAATAAAGTCTGAGATGTGGCAAAATAACAAAATGGAAAGAACATGGGTGCCTGGATAGCTATGTGGAACAGAGTGACCCTGGAAACCTGAATTGCTCATTTTGGGACTGTTATGTATGAAAGACATAAATACTTATTTTAATAAAGCCACTGTATTTTGGGATCTTGATTACTATAGCTTAGCCTTTCCCATAACATTGGAGAAGTTAATACTGGAAGTGGGGTGCAGCCGTCAGAAAAGCAGAAAAGATGTAATATTGGCATGAAAGCAGGTAATATACAGTGAGGACACAAATATAGTAGGCTGAAAAAACGGTTACCTTCTTTCATGTGGTGAAAACATTTGGTGAAAATATTGCTTGTGATGATTTGCAAGACAAACAAATTTTCCACTGAGCTTGCACTTCTAGGTGAAGTAGTTGGAAATTTCCAGACAAAGTGAGAAGGGTGGTTTACAGCATAGAATTCAGAAAACCGATATATTTTAGACTACAAAACAACAACAAAAACAAACAAACCACACACAGAAAAACTTTGGGTGTGGTGATTGTAACTTCCAATACATTGTAAGTAAATAGATTTGCAGATTACTGGTTTTAAGGGACATGTTACCAAATTTGCCATCAGCATAGCGTGGAAAAATAAAATTGTGTAGGCTTGAAGCAGTCTTCAAGAAATGCATACTCTCCAACATTCACCTGAGAGTTGACAGAGAATGTAAGAGATAAGAGTTTCCAAAAGGCAAGGCCAGAGGCCAGCAAGGACCACGGACATAGGAATTCCTCTCAGAGAGCAGAACCAGGGAAGCCGGATGGACCAACCAAGGATTTACTCCCCTGCTAGCACAGACAGACAAATAACTACTGCCTAGCAGAGTGAAATTTGTTCTAGATCATTCTCTCCAGTGTGCTTCTCATGCTTTCCGTTTCCAAATTGGAGTTTCTATTACAGTTTCCCTGTTCCTACTTAAAATGTTCTGGGATCAATTTCAATGTGTGGGTGTGGGGATTTCCTCCACATGGCCAAATAATGCTCATCTGGGTGTCCTACAATTCAACTCAATTCTGGCACCATCTACCCTGGAGATAGCATCAGATCCCACAGGTTAAGGGCTCAGTCCTACAAGACTGCCCCCTTCCACACTTCAGATGCCAATTGCAAGCCCAGGTTATCACTGGTTCTTCTGACCAACCAGCTATTAATCCGAGGATCCAACAACCCTCTCCTAGGGTTTGATCAATTTGCTAGAGTGGCTCACAGAACTCAGAGAAATATTTTACTTACTAGATCACTGGTTTATTATAAAAGGATGTAATTCAAGGACAACCAGATGGAAGAGACGCATAGGACAAGGTATGTGAGAAGGGACACAGAGTTCCCATGCCCTCCTCAGGTGCCTCACTCTCCCAGTACCTCCACGTGTTCAACCTAGGTGCTCTTTGAACCCTTTCCTTCTAGGTTTTTATGGAGGCTTCCTTATGCATGCATGGTTGATTAAATCATAGGCCATTGGTGATCCATTCAAACTCCAGCCCTTCTCCTCTTCTCAGAGATCAGGAAGTGGAACTAAAAATTCCAATGTTCTATTCATGATTGGTTCCCCTGACAACCATCGCCCATTGCTAGGTGCTACCCCAAAGTCACCTCATTAACATAAACTCAGTTGTGGTGGAAAGGGGATTATTGTGATTGACAAGATACCCGTTTCACCTTTATGACTCTGAATTGATTTTAGAAACTGAGGACAAAAGATGTTCTTACTGCTCTTATTATTCAGAAAATTCCAAGGGTTTTGGGATCTGTGAGCTAGGAACCATGGACAAAAACAAACCATATATGAGAAATATAATTTGATCATGTGAATGAATATATATATATATATATATATATATATATATATATATATATATATATATATATTTTTATCTATTTATTTATTTATTTGGTAAATTACAATCCTGCAGTATTCTATTATTGTTTATTTAAGGGGTGGGGGTGTGGAAGGGATATAACATATTGAGTTGATCAAGAGGACTGAACTTTAACCAGATAACCCTGAACTTTGAGCTAGATGAAGTAACTCAATTGGATTTTGGATTATCTCCCTTGGAAAGAGAATGAGTACGTTCTATTTGTGGAAAGAAATTTACATCGAAATAGTTGGGTGGCTAGAGCCAATTATTGTGTCTGAGGCCATTAACTTTCTAGCAAATTCTGTTCTCTCTTCTTCCATAATACAGTATAAGCTGAGCATATGGCTTGCTGGCCAGGGTTACATTTCCCAGAGTCCATGCAGTTAATGTGATGTGACTGCATTCTTGCCAAATGCTATGTGAGTAAAATTGTTGGGGACAATTTTTGACTCACTTGTTTAAATGTAAGGAATTGCTCTGATTTCCTTTCTCTTTTTCCCCATTCCTATGAGCTGGGATATAGATAGACCCATGACCCTGTTTTAACTATGTAGATCACAATGAACTACAAGGTGGGAGAAAAACAAGATGAAAGGAACTTGGTTTTGAGAAGAGGTGCCCCCATGAATTTGGACCACTCTTTCCAGGACTATTAGGTGATACAAACAGAGAAATTTCTGTCTTTAAGTTACAGTTAGTAAGAGACTAGATAAACCAGTTCTCCTGATTCCCAATGTAGTATGTAACTGTTTCAACCAATCAACTTAAGATATGTACAAGTGTAATCAGGTTTTTATAGGGATAAAATGGATATAACTAGTGAAGAACATTTGGCCATGTAAATGAAGTTGGTCTACATGTTAATAAGCAGAATAGATATTAAGACCAATGGGTTGTTTAAGGCTAATGTATTGAAAAGCAAAGGACAGACCTGTAATCTTAAATGGATGTGAAAGCTCAAAAAAGATATAAAGACTTCCAGTTTTCTCATGGGATGTTGACAGATGGAAAGAGCATCACTCTTACACTTACAATAGTGACACAAAAAGTCAGACAAACTACAAATTCAAGACTATAAGCTCACAAGAGAGCTGATGTCACAGGGCAACTGACTAACCTGAAAGATAAGAAGAGAAAAATACCTGCAGGGAGAGAGGGATGCACTTTTCCAGGGACTAATGTAACCAGGCACACTGAGAAGAATCCAGCTAAGGAATTAGTTAAAGAATTGGTGGAAGCCAAGAGTGAGCTAGTGAGAGTGTGGAGAGGCTGGAGACCAGAGATATAACAGGTTTCCACTCTCGCAGGCTCTTCTCCAGCATTCTTACTTGGCTCTCAGAAAAGGATTGGTGACAGTTCTGAGAAAGCAACTTAATGGTGTAGGCCTGCGGGGAGGGGAATGCAGTCCATGTAGGAAAGGTAAGAAGTCCTGTGCAGACCCTTCTTGCTTATTGCCCCAATGGGAAAAAGAGTCTAAAATTGCAGGCGGGGGGACAACTAACACTGCTGCACTTATGGCACTGGGGAAAACCATTCTAGCTGAGTGTAGGAAACAGAAAATTCTCTCTAACCTTGGAAGAAGGGCAGGATATGTGTGGAGTCCAGAAATACAACTGATAGGTGGGGCAGGAGCATTAAGGAGGCCACATCTTCAACGTCCAGGGACACAGTGCTTCCATAAGACTGAGGATTAACCAGAATAACAGACTCCCCTTCTTGCTTCCCTCCCACCAAGCTAACAAACATTGAGCAACAGATAACTGGAATAATGCTGAGGAAGTTTCAAGAATATGGAGAGAGTGACCCTCTCTAAGATACAGCAGAAAGGGAAGACCTCAAGCTAAAGATAAAGCAGATATCGAGAAAAACCCTCTACAAATTAGTCCCCACCCTCAATGCAAAATATCTCTATGAGAATTTGAATGCTGTGATATACGGATTGTAACCATAGCAAAAAGAAATGCAGACCCAATTCAACCCCTTCCTAGATTGTCTCAATTCCCCAAAATAAAGTTTTAATATAATTAAAAGTACATGTAAGCATAGAAACTGTTTGCCTCAGTTTCTGTTTATACACAAGATATCCAACTTCTAACAAAAAATTATGAGGCACACAGAGAGGCAAGAAAAAGCATCAATTTACCAAAATAAAAGCAATAGAACCAAATTCACATATGACAGAGATGAAGGAACTATCAGAAAAAGAATTTAAAATAATTATGATTAATATGTTGAAGGCTTTAAAGGAAAAGCTTTACAATACATAAGAACCAAAAGGCAATTTCAGCAGAGAGATGGAAGCTATAGCATAGAATAAAAAGGAAATGTTGGAAATGAAAAGCATTGTAGTAGAGATGAATAATAACCTTATAAGGCTCATTACAAGACTTGATACATCTGAGGAAAGAATTAGTCAATTGGATAATTGACATTAGCGCAATAGGCAGTACTCAAACTGAAACACAAAGAGCTCTAAACTCTACCTCTCATTTATTGCTAATGAGAATGTAAGTGGTGCAACCACTTTGGGAAACAGTTTGGTCATTTCTTATGAAGTTAAACATACACTTGCCATCTGATCCAGGAATCCTACTGAGTAAATACCCAAGAGAAATAAAAACATGTTCACACAAAAGCCTATATGTAAATATTTATATTTTATTCATAATTGTTAAAAATTGGAAAAAACCCAAATGTCTTTGATGGATGAATGGACAAACAAATTGTGGTACAATGGAATACCACTCAGTCATAAAAAGGAACAGACTTGACACACACAAGCAACATGGTTGAATCTTGAAAGCATTTGCTAAGTGAAAAGAAGCCAAACCCCACAAAACTACATACCGTAGGATTTCATTTAAATGGCATTCTGAGAAAGGTAAAACTATAGATTTGGAGAACTTATTAGTGGTTGACAAGGATTAGAGTAGGAGAAGGAATTTACTACCAAGAGGCAACATGAAGAAATTGGGGAGGGGGTGATGGAACTGTTCTCTATCATAATTTTGATGGTGGATATATGACTCAGTGTATTTATCAAAATGCTTAGAACTCAAGACCACAAGGGGTAAATTTTACTGTGTGTAAATTAAAAAAAAATTTTAAAAAGAGATGTGAATGGTTTGTGTTGCTGTACACAGAGTTTGGAAATGGAGTAGTTTTTAGGGCTGGTGATGTTTAGCAAACATACGGTACATACAATTCAAATTTATTTTGTTTCTTAAATGTCTGAATGATTCCAGGGTGAAATCCAAAGGGAGTTCTTTCTCAAACAGTCCTCCTTTATAGAGGACACTAAATTAGAACTTGAATGAGCTTCTCTCCTGTTCTGTGACCTAGCCAGATTAAATATATTATATAATGCATTATAACACTTACTAATTTAAAAAATAATTGTTTGTTTCTTAACTACTTAACATTTAGATTAATCCTTTTCTTCTTCCTCACAAATATTCATTATTACTCTTTATCATTTTACAAGGCATCCAATTGTTAATTCATTAAAGAATATTTGTGGGTGTGTTAAAGAACTATAAGGTATGTTGAAAACATGCTGTCCTTACCTAAGTATGTTTCAAGTGATTATCCACAACTAAATAATTTATATAATTATATGGCTTTACTACTGGTATTCAAGTTACATTGCCTTGCTCTCCAAAGGAATAATGATGAAAATTTTAAATTATAATCAACTTTATTCACATTTCTAAAAATCCTTTTAAATACTTCCTCAATTATTTGAATAATGTGCATACACACAAAACATGAATAAAACGATGGAAATTTTCAGCACTGTGGGAGCTATTTTTCAACAAGTGTTCATTTCAGAATCTGTTACTCATAAATAAAGTTACCCTGCTGTCACTAATCAATAGCCTTGAAACCTAGAGATATTAATGCAAATGTTCCATTTAAAGTGTGCAGGAGGTTAATGAGAGAGCCGACGTGGGGCTCTTTCTTTCCCAATTCATAACGTATTAAGGTAACCACTAAGCTTTTGGGGAAAAGTCATCTACCTACTATTTAAAGACAAAGGAAATCATAGAAATAAACTATGAAAAGGGCTTCTAAATATGCCAATCAGTTTGACTGATTGAAATATAACATGGTTCGCTTTTTAATACTGTATCTAGGATTTAATTTTCTTTAGAATCAACTTGCAGTTTTTAAAAATGGGACAATTCTTGGATGATTAAGGCAAAAAAATTATATTTGCTTAATTCATTTTGATAGATATACCTGGTCATGTCAGCAGCACCAAAAGTTTGTCATCTCAAGATTAAAGATAAATTAGGTGAGAGCTGTATGTTCAAAGCAGAGTTCCCGTCTTTCTAGATCAGATGTTTCTTCTTTGTATTACAGACAGGCACCTTCTAATTCACTCAAGGCCACATCTCTGACTCATTCTTTACTTCCTTCACCACCACCCCAATTTGAGTTGTACCAGTCCTGTATCTGCAATATCTCCTGAATGAATCTGTTTCTGCTGAACACTCTTCCTGACAGTATAATATTTCAGGCCTCCAATACTTCTGTCCTCTCTGCACATAACTTTGCCTTGGTTTCCTGCCCAGTATCTCTTCTTCTGGAATTGGGGTCTTTCTAGACATTTTAGTTCTGATTAACTCTATTTGGGTGGTTGGTCTCTGCTCCCAAATATCCCCTGTGATATCCTAGGACAACACAATGTAAATATGACAACACCTAGACCAGATCTCATTTTACAGAGGGTTTCCTTTTTTTAATGCTAGGGTGAAAAGTTTTCGTTACACAAGTGGCAGTAGAAAAGATACTGATTTAGCAGAAGTAATATGCAGCAGTGTGAAGACTGGATTTGGAGAGAAAGGAAGACAGTCTGAACAATCAAAAGGGTATTTTTATACGAGGTCTGACAATTAAGTTCGTGAACTTGTTGCATTGATGTTGCTAACCTTTTTGATATCAGAGGGATTATTCATTATGCATTTGTACCAACTGGACAAACAGTTAAACAAGTTTACTATTTGGAAGCACTGTAAAGCCTGCGTAAAAAGTTAGACGACCTGAACTTTTCACCAACAATTCATGGCTCTTGCTTCGTGACAACGCACTAGCTCATCCGGCACTGTCTGTGAGGGAGTTTTTAGCCAGTAAACAAATAACTGTATTGGAACACCCTCCTTACTCACCTGATCCGGCCCCCTAATGACTTCTTTCTTTATCCAAAGATAAAGGAAATATTGAAAGGAAGACATTTTGATGACATTCAGGACATCAAGGGTAATACAAGGACAGCTCTGATGGCCATTCCAGAAAAAGAGTTCCAAAATTGCTTTGAAGGGTAGAGTAGGTGCTGGTGTTGGTGCATAGCTTCCCAAGGGGAGTAATTTGAAGGTGACCGTAGTGATATTCAGCAATGAGGTATGTAACACTTTTTCTAGGATGAGTTCACGAATTTAATTGTCAGAACTTGCAATTTAGGAGAAAGGTAGTGAAGGCCTGAACTAGGGTGGCTACAGTGGGAAAGAAAAAAAAGAGACAGTGAAAAAGTGTGAAATACATAAAATCTACCGGAGTCTAGCAAGGCGCTGTTTAAGGAGAGGGATGAATGAGAAGGAAACATCGGTGACGAGGAGGTTTTCAATCTTTGGGATGAAGAGGATGGAAGTGCCAATAACAGACGAGGGAAGAGCAGGTGTTGGGAAGCACAAGCAGGCTTTACGTTCAGAGAGACTGAGTTCGCATCTGTTTCTGTCACTTGATTCCATATAATAACAAACACGTCATTTCTTTCTGCTTCAGCTTGCACATCTGTATAGTAGGGTAAAGATACCTACCGGAACAGGATTGCCAGGAAGCCTGAGTAAGCAACGACATGAAAGGCACCTGCCACACAGCGAGTTCTGGACAAACAAATGGCAGTTATCATTTATTAGTCTTATGATTATGATACCTCTAAAGAAATAAGCGCCGTCCAGATTGTTAATCAGTAGTTAATAATTGTCTATCTGCCCGAGAATTGGGGACCTTGTGCATCGACTCACATTGTCCAGGGAAACTGACCTGACTAAGAGTCTAGCAGTCCATTCATGGAAGATGATCTGTCTTTGGGAGGAGCCCGCCAGCAGGCTTACTCAGTGCATCTGGTTGGCTTGTCCTTTGAAGTAATTTGGAAAGGATCCATAAACTGAAAAAGAAAATGCAGAAAGACAGGTTGAGGAATCTAGGTGGCAGCTGTCTGTAGAGGAGTCAGCAAGGACACATTAATGAGAGGCTTCATTAAGATAGAAGCTGGGGGGTTGAGGGTGGGGGCAGAGAGACTCTGCTTGACTAGTGCAGCAGACAGGGTGTGGCGTGTGAGCTGCTGGCTGGAGAGGTGCAATCACCATAAAAAGAGGGAGGTACCTGGGAAGGGCAGGCAGCGGGAGGGTGGAGACATGGGAGGGGCAGGCGGGGCAAGGGACAAATGGGAAATTGCTGGACCTATTTGGGTGGGGCTCGCCTAGTAAAATCATTTGCAGTTGCTGGAACTGGCTTGAGTGTCTTCCTTTATATGGTGTCCCTATTAAATGGGCACTGCTTCCTTTCTGTGTTGGCTTTAGTCATTCCATTATTACTCACCTAAAGCAGCTGGAAGCTTCATACCACTAGGAGTGACGGACACAGAGCATTTGTGTCTGTTTCACTTGAGCAACCACAAGCAGGATTGCGCATCTCTGGAACACGAAAGATGGCATCAGGGATGGAACAAACATAATATCAGGGTGGGACAGAATTATTACTTGAATTAATTATATTGCAAAAATGTGCTACCCATGAAATTATGTGCATGACACATACATAAGTATGTATTTAGGTTTTTGTGATTATTAAATATGCTTTTTAGTCAATATTTTAAATTATAACCTATAGCATTATGTGGTTGACATGTAAGAAATAGGAAGAGGAGAGAGGACCATTGGAGTAAAGATCATGGCTTTCGTATAAGTGAGAACTGGGTTCAAATCCAGCTCTGCCACTTAGCTGTGTGGCTTTAGGCAGGTTACTTAACATCTTTAAGCCTTACTTTCCTCACCCACAGAGAGTGAAAAGTAATACCTAACAAAGGAGTGTTATGGGAATTAAATAAAATATGTAACGGAGCCAAACATAATGCATACTTTACCAATGACAGCTGTTACTCCATATTAAATTTTACATTAGGTGCTTTTTCTTATAGTTATTTCACATATCCTTTCAAAACCATTGAGGCAGGAGTGTGATTCCAGTTTCCCGAGGGAGGAAACAAGGCTATACTGGTTGAGCTATTTGCTGGAATCGAAGACCTGATAGGAAGTAAAGCTAGAATTGAAGTTCAAGTCTTTTGACTTTCGAGCCTGATGACCTTCCTATACGTGACATAAAGACATGATGAAGTAGGAATCAAGGCCACCCTTCAGAATTTATTCAGTCAAGTGCATTATTTCACGATACAATGTGAAACGCATCTCATATTCTAACTCTATGAAATGGGGCGGTTGAGCCTGGGTAAAGGATAGTCATTTTAGCTTGAGAAATGTTTTACAGATTTGTTCAACCCTGTAGCACTGAACATCTAGAACCATTCCCTGCTTCAGGCGCAAAGAGGAGGGTGTTCAGGAGACAGGCGAACCATAGATAAAGCCAAAGAGGGACGACAGTGGGAGGAAGTATGGTGGGTTGAAGGTGATGCAGCCTTTCTTGCTGCAGCCAATAATTGTTTTGAAAAGCTGGTCATTGCTACAAAGATGCTTTTCGTTTTTACCTGTAAAGTGACTGCAGTGACAATAATCCATGTTTTCTAACAAAGACATCCAACACAGAAGGATGCTAGGCACTTTTGTGAGGACTCTGCATATGTGGAAGCTTATTCTAGTCTAAGAAATGTGGACATCAAGGTGGACATCAGTGGTTTCTAAATGTCACCGCCACCCCTTTTATGTTGTTATACTGGCTGGAGCCCATTGCCCTGAGAAAGCCCACATGTGCAAGTGTTGCTTGGAAAACCCTGCAATGCTGGCTCTTCTTTAGTTATTACTATTTATTCTCATCTCTTGGTACTCCCCACCTCAAACACTGTGTTCAAGCCAGTTTAAGCCTCTCAATGTCTGTCCTGCAGACATGTGCTGTATCCTGCACTCTTCCCCTTCCCTTGGTAATTCTTCTCCTTCAGAGAGTAGCCTGAAGGTCATTCCCACCACCTAGTCTTCCTGACCCCTCTCTCTGAAGTCTGGGTTGGAGTCCCCGGTGTGTGCTCCTGGGGCCTATTCCCCTTTCCTGGCCATGGCTCCTGTCTCACACACACCTCACTGCTGTTTGCTTATTCCCATACTCCCACAAGACCCCTGCTCCTGAGGGCAGGGCTCACAGCTCTCCTGTCACCACTGTACCCAACAGCCTAACTCCATGTCTGGCACACAGCAGAACAGGACCTCCATAAATATTTGTTGAATGAGTAAATGTATGCATACAAATATACATCTATAGTTTGTGAAACCAGGTTCTTATGAAGAAAATGGAGTTTATGAGCCAAGCTTTCCAGCAAATTATATTCAGTCATAATAATACAAACATGCATATTATTATCTGTATAGTTCTTGATTTTGAATGATAAATATTTCTGCTCATTCTGAGAGTTTGCGCCAATTTATGAAAATGAGCACTATCAAACATGACTGTAGATGGATTCTGTTTAAAACTTATGATAGTAACGTCCTAAAATTACAGGGCTTGATTAGGAACTTCTGTTTTAAAAACAATATAATCTGGGAAGTGAAAGGAATTATTTTACTTCAAAAATAAAGAAAGAGAATATGATCAACTTCTAAGTATAAGTTAAGTGAACATTATGTTTGGTCCACATATGATTACATTTAGAAATAACTGCAAGATATTATTAAGAAACTGATAAAATACCAGGTAGGTATACTGAGAAGATGTGCCTTTTCTGGTTATAGAATATGCTTTTCCCCAAAATACTCATAATTTATCTTATTTGTAGATAATTTCACTTGAGAAAAAAAGTATTTTTAAGTCCTTGTGTCTGAGATATTACATCCTTTCAATGTCTGGGGCCCGTGTTAGTCAAGCAGGTACTTAGACCCATTTCTCTCTTACAAATCAGCAAGCTGACACCTTTCCAACATGAGGAAGGAAGGATACAAGCATATTGATAGAATGACTAGGTTGGAGGTGCTTTTATATTCATTTTATCCTCTCGACAACAGGGTGCCACGCTTACTTTTCACTGTACAGAAAAGAACACCAAAACGCAGAACAGTTATGCAACTTGCTTAAGATTACAGAGTGAGTTGGTGACAATCAGGCTGATCTAAGCACTCATGCTTTTTCTAACATACCAAGAATACAGCAGTTGCCCTCATGTTAACTGAGCCCAGGTTCCTGGACCCCAGCTTATTATTCCACAGATGGTGTCTGCTGTATTCAAATTAAGTATGGGTGTGTCCCCAAGGGAAGCTGGCTCTGGGCAACATTAATCAGAATGGCATATTTCTGGGATCAAAATGTCTGGCTCTGCATTCTGGTTCTATGTTTTATTAATTGAGTGAACTGAACAAGTTACTTAACCTCTATTTCAGATTCCTCACTATTAAATAGATATTAACTAACTCACAGGATTCTTCTGACAATTATACATCATAATGAATGGAAATTGTTAAACCCAGTATTGAACACATTGTAAATTCACCTCAAAATCAGGCATTTTTTATATAAAGCTTGATGATGTGTTTTATTTATCCATTATTAATCGTTTCATATAATTGTATTAAAACAATATTTTATTAAAGAAATAACTTAGATTGACACGTGAAATTGATTTACTAAGTTACGTAACACGAGACTGAAACATTTGGGCCCTTGATCCAGAGCCATTAATAAGAATCTGTTAAATATACATAAACACATCTGTCATTTTCACAACTTGGAAGTGAATTTTCACATGAGGAGTAGTAAGATTTAGAAAATGTTTGAGACTGTAGTATTCTACTTATAATACTTTCCTGCATGCCTCTCAGCTTTGATTCCTCTTTTCTGATGGAAGGAAAGAAAAGCGTATGGGCTCATCTTACCTGTGCTACTTGTTTTTAACTGTTTATAGTTTGACAACCAGTTCTGTGACAGCTACTGTATTATATTAGCCTGTATTATAAGTAGTAATTTCTATGGCTGATTCTGCTTCACAGAGATTTCATACTTTTCAAGAGCCTTGTGCTTTGCCCTGCTGCTTATTAGGAAATTTAAAGGTAAAATAGAAGACATAATTTTTCCATTCCTTTCAGTTCAATTTTTATACTATCAACACCTTATTACAGTTGAGTTAGAATCACCCAAAGAAACTTCATTTTATGGTTGAATGCATAATTTAAAGGCAGATGAACACAGATACAAGTACTTTCCCCTCTTTCCTGTGGTGTCTGAAAAAATCAGTTTGTTTTGGAAGGGACAAAGTTAGAGATTTAAAATAGTGCAGTCTAATTTCATTTTTCAGTGAAGTAAACTATAGTTCAATGCCTAGTTTTGCCGCAAATAAGGTAAAAAGACAGTGAATTTGCTAACCGTTTTTAAATTAAATTATGCCATGTGGTTCTAAACCCCACTCTCAGATTCTAAACTGGTTTGCACCTGATGCTAGTAAAAAAAATGAGTATCGACTTCCTGGTCTCCTTGCCTTGATTTTCCACCTGGGGAAAGTCTAGCCACTGCTATTTCCCACCCTTCCAAGACTGCAAATCTTTCCTCATTCAAGTTTTCAAAATATTTCGTAATAACTATCTGATACTCATAAGCTAGAACAACTGCACAAATTTAAAATGAGAATAACAAAAGACTCACTAAAATAAAAATGATGCTAAGACCTAGTTTTCATTTTAAACTTTAAAAATAAGTTTATATATTTGTACTCCTTTAATAGGACACTTACTGCTAACACACAGAGAACCCATGGCATAAAGGCCCAGAAATTTCAAGTAGTGAAAGAGTCACAGATGGAGATAGCTTCAACACCAGCTTCTCTTCCTATGTATTTTGCATTTTTATAATATCAAGAAATCTCCTATGAGATTTGTTTCCTCCAGGAGGCAATGAAGTAACTTTTCTCTGCTAACCTATAGATCAAGGCTAATGTAAACAGAACTGTCAAACCTTCATGATAAGAGACTTCCTAAAGTTTGCAGAGTTTAAACTTTCCAGCTAAATTCAATAGTGGCAATGTAAACATGAGGGTTTTTGACATGGATACCAATCTCTAGGAAGGCATTATAAGATCCCTCCCTCAATTATAATGACTACACCACCACCACCACCACCGCCGCCCAGTTGGGAAGTTGCAAAATGCAGTCAAGTTATTCCAGGTTATCTCAGCCAGCAATCAGGACTTTCGCCTGGATTTAGTCTGACCTCAGAAGACTAATGGAGCGAGTCTGAACATGGAAGAACTATGGGCTTGGGTGCAGGGGTGGAGAATTTTACATAGATGGGTACACAGAAACCATTACCAGCAGAACACCTGGGAGCGATCTGGAGGCTGCTGTGACAGCTTGATTTCTGCTTCACTCTTCAGAAAATAGGTATTGACAGCAGGCCAGAAATATAACCTGCATTGCTCCACATAAATATTAATCACACACCTGAATTTTATATTTTATTTTTAAACTTTGACACATGCACTCTATTCATGTGTCAGATAGTTTAGCTTTCGTGTAGTCTAAAAGTTTTGCTTTTGAAAGATTTTTTTGCAACGGGAGGTACATTTAGTAAATGTACATTTTTATTTTGACCAGACTGCTAGATCCATACCTTGAGATGGGTTTGAATATGCCAGCAGGATTTTTTTTGCTAGGTGAGAGAAATGACCTAGTTCTCTGACCTGGCAACCCTGGATTTGTCACCATGATGCAAGCTTCAAAATGAAGTCAAGCATTGATGAAAGGAGCATCAAAATTCAGCTGGAGCCTTGGAAGAAAATCGAGTTTTATCTGTTTGTATAAATCTAAAAGCCAGTGTCAGATTTCTGAGTTCTTTGGAACAGAGAGATATTTGGACTTGAAGAATAAAGAACCAAAAAAGGAAAGAA
Source organism: Rhinolophus sinicus (assembly GCF_057876585.1). Classification (NCBI taxonomy): domain Eukaryota; kingdom Metazoa; phylum Chordata; class Mammalia; order Chiroptera; family Rhinolophidae; genus Rhinolophus; species Rhinolophus sinicus. The sequence continues at coordinate 84,399,353 of NC_142504.1, read as the reverse complement.
GGAGCTGGTGCTATCAGAACTGCTCTGATGTCATGAGAGGAAATCTTAGATCTGTACAGCAGGATCAAGGGGTGGGAGAGAACATTTTCAATGTAATTGTCTAACTAAAGGCAATTTATTGCCGAGGTCCAAAGTTAAATTTGCAATAAGGAATCTGATTCTTGTTGAATAACTCAAAAGGAAGTGACTTTCACTCAAAGTAAGTAAAAAGCAGAGACAACATAAGCAACATCTTGTAGAATTTATATAGATAAAACTCTTTACCTGAAATAAAACACATGGCAATTTCTCTTCTCCACTGTGGGGTTGATATTTACATAATAACATTAAGTAGGAGAAGAATGGAAGTATGGTACTGCTGTGGGTCTTTAAGGGTGCAAGAGAGTAAAGACAAAAATAATCTCAAAAGTTTAGGAAATCATTTGTAATATTGTCACCAGAAATTATAGCAATCACTACTTAATATAACCATTTCCCAATGGGACAAAAAGTAAATATGCATGGTACAGTTTAAGAATAAAAAACATAAGAATAAATTAAGAATGAAAAATTAAGAATAATTTAGAGTCTTTTATTACAAATAATACTTTTAGGTTGAAGATAAGCCAGCCAATGTAAGTTCCTGGGACGTTAAATATGCTTTGAAAATGGGATGTTTCTTTTGAGAAGTAATGTTGTAATCTATAGTTTGTGAATTTTATCTTTTCCCATGATGATAAGTGAAGGAGAGACTAAAGGGAAGCAAAGGTGTGTTTCAGTTGAGAGTATGCCAAATACACAGTGATTCACAGCGTCGTAATCACACAGGCGTGACATTACACTAAAAAAAAAAAAAAAAAAAAAGGTTCACCCCACCCACCCTGGAAACTGTTCTTTGCTCAAGTTCAGCACACTGACAACTACTTTCTAGACATGTCACCATGTTCATTCTGGATTGGCAAGGAAATTGTATGAAAATGCTGACCAAGGCAATTTAAATCATTTTATGGCTGTAAGGCTGGACTTTTCATGTAGATTCAGCTATGAATGTGAATTTTTTTTAATCGAAGAACTAAACTCATTTATTTATGACTTTTTGATTTGTTCTACATTTTTTCAGCATTTTATATGACCTGTATATTTTTGAGGAAAACTGTAATAAATATTTCTGCTCACATTTCTTTTTCACATCTAATTCTGTAGGATTACATAGGTTAAACACATTTACTGCTTAAAGGACTTTAAGAATTATCTCCTCAAACCACACATTTTATGGGTGAGAAAATGGAGAACTTGTCTACCATCACAAAGAATTGGATTTTTGCTAGGAGAAAAATCCAGTCTCCTAGTAGATACTCTGACTTTTAAGAATAAACTTACTTCATGAGTTATATAAAATGGATAGGCTTTGCAAATTATTGCTAATAAGATCTGCAGAAAGAATAGGCATTTGAGTTTAAATTCATGGTTTCCCAAAATGGCAGTGCATCTGAATCACCTGGCAAATTAAAACAAAACAAAACAAAACAAAACAAAACAAAAAAACAGTTAAAAAGCTCAACACAGACCTACAGACTCAGAACCTGGTAAGGTTGGTCCCACTCATTAGTATATTAAAAAACAAACTCTCCAGGTGTTTCTAAAGTCATGAGTGAAGACATGAAACATATGTTTTATGGCCACAAGTGATGCTGACTATAGAGTCAATTTGTACTTATGACAGGCATGGGAAAATCTCTGCAGGAATGTGTTTGCATTTTTCATCAGTAAGTACTCAATGAAGATCCACTCTATGTTCATGAGTGTGGATTAGTGTCTGAGAAATAGTGGGTATTAAATAGGGGTGTGTTTGCTTTCAAGGATGGTTCAACAGAAAGTATGCTAAAGTATCCAGCTAAATTATCCAGCTACTTAAGGAACATAATCGTAAAATTTTAGCTTGGCAAAACCCCAATAATAAAGGCTGTTTTCAAGGATCTTTGCTGTCATTATTTCATTTGTGGCATATGTAAGAGAACCTCTGAGCTTTATTGAAAGTCATGTCCACTGAATTTTTACATAGGAATTTACAACTGACTCAAAGATCAAAATAAATGTTGGAAGATTTTAAAATGAGAACTCAGTGTTCTTACAAAATCCTGAGTAAATATGCAATAAGAATTAATGAAGGCTACGTATCTTTATTAGTGGCATAATGGTGTCTGTAGTTGATTGATGTCCAAAAATAACATTGAAAAAAACCCAGAAACCACAGCATTTTAGACGATGTTATTGATCAAATGGCATCATGGATATTAGACAAAATCACAAGCCAAGCTTGTTCTATAGAGGATACATTTTACATAGGATTTTATAAACCCCAATATTCCAAGATCTTTTCCATTCTCTTTGTAATTGTGCTCCTACTCATTGCTTTAACACGCTACATAATTGAAAGAACAAGAAAGATGTTTCTGATGGTGTCACATTTTGAGGACTTAACTAGGCCAGAATCAGATACCTTGGCCCCCAGCAATAGTCATTAGATATAGGGGGTAACAATAGGATTCTCCCCTTAATCTTCCTTTATTCTCCAGGGAGCATCACTCCCATTCCTCTGGGAATTAATCTTCATTTCCTTTTAAGCCATGTTTTCAGAGAGAGAGAGAGAGAGAGAGAGAGAGAGAGAGAGATCTTAAACATAATATTTCTCTCACCCAGCCACAAGGGTAGACACATAAATGAGAAACATCTGCACAAGATCTTGGGATTAGTTAAAATGGCAGTTGCAAGAAAAAAACTCATCTCTGCTGGTGAAGGCACAAGACAGTCTTCTGTAGAGAGTGAAGGCAAATGGAGTGACAAAAAATGGGGCAAAGTAGAAAGAGTCCTGGCAGTTTTCGAGTCCCTATCCTGTCATCCTGTGAACATCCTGCCCCTCCTTGCCACCTCCAGTTCTTTGTTTTTGTGAATCAGTAAGCTTTTCTTTTTGGCTTCAAAACCCAGTTTGGACTGGATTTCTATAACTTGTAACCAAAAGAGTTTTAACTCAATACAAATTCAAAATACCCTTAGATTTCATATACCATTTAGGGAAAATCCATATTATTTAACTTTCTCATAGAATGCAATTGTATGGGAGAAAGGATGGCAGAAGAAATTTTATCACTGGATACTCTCACATAAATATTCATTGCTGGCTATTGTCTGGGAAAAATAGGAATCTAAAAATAGCAGCAACAACAAAGCCTCTTAGAAAATGTAGGATTAAGCCAAAAGAGGGATAATAGATATGAGTAGATTTCGATAGTTATTACTAAATATATTTTATATTTATCATTTTGCACAAATGTAAATATTTGCACAACTCAAGTTCTTATAGACTAATTTTTATATTGTATTTTGAGTTCAAAATACCAGTGATTTTGGAAAAAGCTTCTCAAGTAAGCTAAATTTATTATTCATACATTTGTAAGTTCGATAGTATATTAGATATTTTTTTCTTCAATTTAAATTGATTTTATCTATTAGTTAATTGTTTTTAACAAAATCTTCCAAGTGATTTGAAATGAAAAATGTTCTTGTCAAAATCTGTCATTTTCATCCTATTTTATCTATAACCTTAGTTTTGGTTTATATTTGACCTAACATATTAAACATTTTCAAACTTGCAAACAACAAAATATCCCAAGATTTCTTATGTTCTGAACAATTACAATTATTTTATTTGTATTTTTTATTAGTTGATTGGGCTTCACTTATAGTATTTACTGTAATGTTTAAGTATATTGTGTTTTTGTTTATCATCAGCCTCATTGACAAACTTTTGTAGTTTCAGTCTCTATAGTCAAAAGTTTGAATCATATTCAAAAGGTCAGTGCATTTTTGAGTTTTCTGAATGCCATGTCTTTTGCCTTATCTGAAGACATGAAACATATGTCGTATGGCCACAGTTGATGCTGACTGTAGAGTCAATTTGTATTTATGACAGGCATGGGAAAATCTCTGCAGGAATGTGTCTGTATTTTTCATCAGTAAGTACTCAATGAGCATCCACTCTATGTTCAGCATTTGAGATAGGAATTGTGAAAGAGTCAAAATGGTGTTGGGCATGGTCCTTTTGAGTTAATATACATAACAACATGAGAAAATAATAAGGAGTAAATTATACTTTTTGTTAGAAGTTCAGAAAAGGAAAATACATAAGCTAGATCTGTTGTTTCAGAAAATACAGGAACTATAAAGTACCAAAATGAATGACATGTATAGACAGAAAAGGGGGAAGAAGACATTTCCAGTACTGTGCTCACCCCCTTCTGAAATGGAACCCTCCTGTATATATCCTGATCAAATGATTAACCCACACCCATATTTGTCCTCATTAGTGGTAAGGAACTCAGTACCTTGTGGGGAAACTCATCCATCCTAGACAGTTTAATTAGAAGTTTCTTTCTCATGTTTAATTGAGATTACTCTGAATTGAAAGTTTGGACACCATCCCTACCAGGATGGTCACACAATCTGACACCTTGTCAGGAAGAACTGAGCTCTTGTCTTCTCATTTTACATTCCTCCAAACAAGGAAGGTTAGGGACCTTAAGGCTTCCTAGAACTGTATGAAAATTCCTGTGCCAAAGAAGACTCTACAAGGTGAAGAAGATGCTTTAACTCTCCACCAGTTCTTTGGAACAATGGAAACAATCTTAGACTTTTCTTTTGGTGTGATAAAGAGAAAAGGGAAATCGATGGCCTGAGACTTGAATTTCTTGAGAGCTTCCATGTTCCAGGCACTTCAAAGGGGGTGTGTGTTGGGGGAGTACTTTACTTATATTACTACATTTAATCCTCAACAACATTGTGAAGTAGATGTCTTTATCTGAATTCTTATACTTAATGCTTAGAAAGGATAAGCAGGGCTGAGCATTTTCTCTTGACCCATTGTGGCTTTCTATTTCCTTTCTTTTAAAGCATAGAACTATGCACTTAAGTTTAGGTGATCTTAATGATCATATATATCTCCCCAAATCCAGAAGACTATTGAGATTGATGGGGATTGATGTATAATTATGTCCCAATAAAGGTATAAACTGGGACTGTCTGGGCAAACCTGGACCTCTAGATTATCGTAACTTAAGGTCACTCTTAAGCCATCAGGAGGTCCTAGTTAGGAGCACTGTATCTTAGGGACTTGATCATAGTAAATGCATCTTTTGTTTCTAACATGGCCCATATCTCTGTGCACAGTATGAGAAAGAATGTATCAGCTTCTTATATCAACATCCACTCAAGAAGTTAAGTTTTTTTTTGTTTTCATAAAGGATATATTTTTACCTAAATATACTTGAGATTCTGTCAAAATTGCAAACTAAAGAGGACTTCTTTAACTCGGCCAGGACAATAGTTGAGGCGAAGTTCAGTCTTGCATGACATTGTGCTGACTACTGATCTGACAGCTTACTCTTCGCTTTCCATCCACTCAGTTTCTCAAGGGTTGAACAGGTTGGAGCTGTTCTCCATCTCTTTGCTCAGTCCTGTGTAACTGCTATCCCTGCATATCTCAGGAAAAGGCGAAATTAGTATTTGTAGAATCCCTAATGATAGATGATTTGATAGTTTAAGATATTATTATACTAAACAGACCCTGAGATACTCTTTCAATGATAACACCATTGAAGAGTTGAACTTCAAAGATCCACTCGGTAGTATCATCTAATGACTTTCATTAATTTGGATCAGCAAATATTTAGTCAATCCATAGTGAGAAATGCTTTGTGATTGTTACTTAACAAGAAACTAAAACTTGTTCTACATGCACAAATAGACTGACTCATATTTTGAGTTGGGATAAGCACTAATAATGCAGGTAGAAACGTGTTCAAATATGCTTTGGAAGAGCCAACTACCAAACAGAAGATTAAATTTGTCAGCATTATTCAAAATGATTCAAGATTGGATAAAGCCAAATTAATAAAATCTTTTTCCAGTTTTACTTTACTATCTTAAAACTTTCAAGTCTTAAAAAGAATGCTAATTGTCATTTTAACTAAAGAATGAGGAAGTTGATGCTGACTATATTAAATAAATTCATTATTATACAATTAAAATATATGGAATTATAAAATTCAATGTGGAAAATGATTTGACTATTCAATTTATCTCCTCTTAATTCTCATCAACTTACAGATTTGGGCTCAGTTATATTTTGGATGATCTGTTGTGTCCTGGTTCTATGATAAATGGTAGAATCATAGTATGTTACTGAACTTAGCAACAGGTATTTGTACTTATGAATCATTTTTATAGTTTGGGATTTGAAAACATGTTTTAAACCACAAGGCCTATTTCTAAAACAAAATACTTGATCGTGAGGATGTACAATGAAATGTTTACACAGAATCTTCTTACATAAATGAAATAAAATACTTCAGAGCACCTAGAAATACCAGCAGAAGATATTAGAAGAGTAGACTAATGGATTTTTTTTATTTTTGTAAAGTTCTCTGCCTATACATTTATTAGGGTTATGTTAGTTATACCAATATTTTGGAAGTATAACTTTGATTCTCTTTCTCAGAAAAAAGATGTTTGTATTTTCCAATCAGTTTGCCACATCAAAGGAAAAACTGAGCTCTAAGGTAAATAATCTCATTATTTTTGTTGGTGTTCTGGTACCCAGGACTGTACAATCTAGGTAAAGAGAATCACTTCATGGTAATTTCAGTATTGTGGGCCAACACAAAAAAATGCACGTGCAAAAAGTTGTAAAGCAATAGTTTCCAAACTTTAGGGTGCATAAATACTATCTGTGAATCTTGCTAAACATACATTTTCCTTGCTCCCTTGCCTTCCCCCATCCCAGGACAGATTCATCTGGCCTGAAATGGGATCAGGAATTTCAGGTTTACTCATTGCTTGTAATCGAGATGCTGCTCTGAGAACATTTGTCCGATTTATCAAGGACTAGAACAATAGCTGGAAATTGAAGACAGGTGTGGTAAAGGTAGCAATAGAATGTTTCTTATAGCCTAGTCCATGATGATAGAAGGGCAAGGACAAAACAAAAATTATAAAATTTTATTTTCAGCCTTTCACTTTCTTTCTTATCAGCTCCTCCCCGCAATCCACTGTCTACCCCATATGCTCTTCAGATTATACCCTATTTTTCCTCGTCTTTCTATTAGAACTTACACTGAGTCCCTTTCAAAAAGGGTGTTTTTCACTATAATAGTGTACTCTTGACATACATTAATCACCAACTACTCCTCTGTTTGTTAGAGAAGTTTAGCCGAGTGGTTAAAGACAGGCTACCCGGATTCAAATCCTGCCTCTACCATGTACTTCCTTTGTGCCTTGAGACAGTCACTTATGCCTTAGGTTTGTTATCATTGAAAGAGGTATAATAATAGCATCTATACCATAGGATTCCTGTAAGGAGTAAATAAACTAACAGATATAAAATGCTTAGAACAGCACAAGGAAAACGTTACAGCTTTGTAAATGTCATTTATTATTTATTGTGCTTAAGCCAGTGAACCAGTTGTCTGGGTGCTAAAGACTTAGTGTGAAACTTTAGTAACGTTTTGAGTCTTGGCATTAGGAAAAAGAAGAGTATTCTTTTTACTATTCTTCAGGACCCATTGGTTTCTCTACATAAACATAAATACATAAATAGGCATCGTAACCAACTTATAAAAGACATAGGAGAACCATGAAAACAAGAACAAGGATATTTGTGAATAAAGTTAAGTCTTTCACATCAGTGTGTGAAACAGTAATAAAGAATTGTTTCAGAAAATACTCAGAAAGTCATTTGAGACAATTTAGGAGCTATTTCTAATAACATTATTATTTTTAATCTAGAAAGAGAAGTACGTTGTCTTAACATTAACAAAGTTCTCCCAGCCTACAGGCAAGCTCACACTTGCCTCATTGCCTGATCTGGGTCCCTACTGGTGGTTGATGGAGTTATCTTACTATCTGGCACCAAAGCTTTGCTTGCGAAATGTCATTGTCTAGGGAAATACCTTGACAAGTTTGATGGTGATGTAAAGTAAGGACTGGAAGCAAGGACTCCAAGGAGATAAAGGAACGTAGAAATGGGTCAATCACTCTACTTTAGAAATAAACTTGAATTTAGAGGAGAAAAGAGAAGAGAGAAGAGCAGAGAGTAGAAGAGAAATGAACAGGAAAAACAAGAGAATTCAAGCAGGATAGCATGGGCCAGAGCCTAGAAATGACAGAAGCCACTAATAAATTCCTGTCGTGTAGTTGGGTAAATTATGAGATTTTAAGAAAAAGCATTTCTAATGTTATAACGTTTTGTTTTGTTTTGTTTTGTTTTTCTTCCTAGTTTCTACCACCCACTCTCACATTTCTCTAAGCCTCCAGTGGAGCCTGGCATTACCATAATTTCTGTGGGGGTAGTATTATGAATAAAGGGCTGGGACTGTAAAGGGAAATGTGGGTGACTGGATGCTGATATAGAAAGAGTGATCAAGGAATTCCACATGGTGAATTGCAGGAAAGCAAATGACAGGCTATGGCAAAACTGAAAGTGGTATGAAAAAGCAGCTGCATGGTTGCCCTGACTCAGGAGTGGGTATGACTACCTCCTCCCTTCCCCATATAGTAAATAATATGTATATAATACATATATTATATATGTAGATTATACTACATGGCACGAACAAATTATGCATCATACATGTATATCGCTTAAGCCTCTCATTAACCTATCAGGTAGGGACTATTTGTATGCCTTTTATGTAGGCAAGAAAACAGAGGCATAAACAGGCTAATTCACTTGTTCGAGATCATATAGCTAGTAACTGGCAGAACGAGGATGTGAAAAAAGGCTGTCAGATATACAGCACAGTGTAACACTCTTTTACTGCAAAACTGACTTGGGAGATGGAAGGATGATAGCGGGATTATGTATGAGAAGAGCTAAGTCAAAAGTTCGACGCGATGACCTGAGAGTGGGAACCTAAATAGTAGGTGTAAACAGAAGGGCCTGAGCTGGGTGCTTTGAGCTGGTGATGATAGTAAACAGCCCAAGCAACAGTCTGGGACTGTCACAGACAGAGCTGTTCCTTGTAGTTGGGATTTCGCTGTTCACTATGGCATGATGTGTTTGAAGTTCAGCTCCATTTAAAGCATATAAAAAGCTTCTGCACAGCAAAAGAAACCATCAACAACACATAGAGGCAAGCAACCGAATGAGAGAAGATGTTTGCAAACAACACCTCTGATAAGGAGCTAATATCCAAAATATATAAAGAACTCGTACAACTCAACAACAAAAAACCAAACAGTCCAATTAAAAATTGGGCAGAGGACCTGAACAGACACTTCTCCCAAGAAGACATACAAATGGCTAACAGATACATGAAAATATGCTCAACTTCACTAGCTAGTAGGGAAATGCAAATCAAAAACTATACAATCACATGGCACCTCACACCTGTTAGAATGGCTGTCAGCAACAAGACAGATAATAGCAAGTGTTGGAGACGCTGTGGAGAAAAAGCCACCCTCATACACTGCTGGTGGGAATGTAAATTGATACAGCCACTATGGAAAAAGTTAGGGAGATTCCTCAAAAAGTTAAGAATAGAATTAGCGGGGGCCGGCCCGGTGGCTCAGGCGGTTAGTGCTCCGTGCTCCTAACTCCAAAGGCTGCCGGTTCGATTCCCACATGGGCCAGTGGGCTCTCAACCACAAGGTTGCCAGTTCAATTCCTCGAGTCCCGCAAGGGATGGTGGGCTGTGCCCCCTGCAACTGGCAACGGCGGCTGGACCTAGAGCTGGGCTGCGCCCTCCACAACTAAGACTGAAAGAACAACAACTTGAAGCTGAACAGAACCCTCCACAGCTAAGATTGAAAGGACAACAACTTGACTTGGAGAAAAGTCCTGGAAGTGCACACTGTTCCCCAATGGAGTCCTGTTCCCCTTCCCCAATAAAATCTTAAAAAAAAAAAAAAGAATTAGCGAATGATCAGCAATCCCTCTTCTGGGTTTCTACCTTAAAAATATGAAAACAATTATCCCTAAACATATATGTACCTTCATGTTCACTGCAGCATTAGTCACAGTGGTCAAGACATGGAAACAACCAAAATGCCCTTCCATAGATGATTGGATAAAAAAGATGTGGTACATATATATAATGGAATATTATTTTGCCGTAAGAAAAGATGAAATACTGCCATTTGTGACAACATGGATGGATCTTAAGATGATCATGCTAAGTGAAATAAGTCAGACAGAAAAAGTCAAGAACTGCATGCCTTCACTCATATGTGGGATATAAACCTGAAAGCAACAAAGGAACAAGACAAGCAAAGAAACAAAAACTAATAGACACAGACAACAGTTTAGTGGTTACCAAAGGGTAAGGGGAGACTGAATGTGGTAGAAGAGGGAAAAGGAAGTCAAATACAGAGGGTGCCAAAAAAAATGTGGCGCATTTTAAGAAAGGAAAACTGTATTAAAATTATAATATTCAATACATACTAATACCGAAAGATGAATACAAGTCACGTTTGACTTCTGCAATTACAAGAGGCGCTCAAAGTGGTTACCATCAGCATCCAGACACTTCTGATTATGGCGAACTAGTACTTGAGCAACGTTGACCAGTGTCCACTTGTCTACAGTTTTTAAATTCTCTCTTATCCACCTTTATATTTTACCTTCTCTAGTCCAACACCAACTTCAGTTTATGATCTCATAGATCCTACCAATACAAATGAATCTGCACTTTCAATTCCTTTGGTGTTTAAGCTATTTATTTTAGAGCAGAGATTATATTTATCCATAAGGCTGTGTTGAGACCTGTGACGCTTAATCTTATTTGTCTACTTGGCTAGGTTGTAATATCAGTTGCATGGTCAAACACCAGTCTAAATATTTTTATGAAGGTATTTTTTAGATGTGATTAGAGAGTAGACTTTAAGTAAAACAGATTACTCTCTATAATATAGGTAGGCCTCATCCAATCAATTGAAGGCCTTAACAGCAAAGACAGAGTTTTCCTGAAGTAAAAGGAATTCTCAAGACTGCAACATACAAACCCTGGCTGGGTTTCTAGACTGCTGCCCTGTGGAATTTGGACTCAAGAGATCACCTTTTACCTGAATTTCCAGGCTGCTGACCTGTTCTGTGGATTTCAAACTTGCCAGCCCCTACAATCACATAAGCCAATTCCTTAAACTAAATCTCTGGTTCTCTTTTCATAGACACACACACACACACACACACACAAACACACAAATCCTACTGGATATATTTTTGGTTCTATTCATTCTGATTCTCTGGAGAACCCAGACTAACACAAGACCTAAACTTCATTATAGGCCTGAAGGGAATGAGCAGAAATGGGTAGATCTTGAAAAAGGCTGCTCACTTCCAGCCAGGAGTATTCATCTTGAGATTTTGTCTACTTCGTATCGTCTTGGCCTGGGTTCTCCCAGAAGTAGAACCTGAGGCAAGATAGAGTCTTGAGTGCAGGTTGTTTATTTAGGAAGCAATCCCAGGAAGCAGACGTAAAGGGCACTGGAGAGAAACGTGGGAAAAAGAAAAGCTTATACACGGATACATTACCAAGTCTGTCACCAGCACAGGTGACTGATGCACAGGAACCACCTGAAATGTCTCGCAGAACTCTCTGGCCAGAGGATGAAAGGGAGCAACATTTGTCCATCAGCTTGCACCCTCCATTTTCGAAGAATGTGCTGCACATTGTACACACATGGGCACCATATGGACTCACTACTTCCATGACGAATGTTGAAAGTTGCAACCAGAAGTACTTGAGAGGTAAAATAATAAACTCAGATATTCTATTCTCTGATCATAAACAATCTCCTATAATTCGATCCTCTCATTTTCTTACATTTATTTATTTATTTATTTATTTATTTTCACCTGCTTTCCGACTCCTAATCTTTGATTCTTGCATTTTTTTCCCATTCCCAGTGTCCCATTCACAATGCCCTATCACAAGTCAATTCAAATCCTGTCTCCACCATTTACTTGCTCTCTGACCCTGGGGAAGTTACTTGAATTCTCTAGGCCTGTTTTCTGGTCAGTAAAATGGACTAATAACAGTACTGACTTTACAGAGTTGTTATGAGCATGATTTGAGATAATGCATCTAAAACATTTTTGCCTGACACATAGAAACCAGTCAGTAAATGATAGTTGTCACAACTATGATGGTAATTATAATAATGATGATATTTGTCAAACTTTAAGTACAATATCATCACTTCATCTACTCTTTTACCCTTTGGCCTTTGGGTTTCTTCTGGTCCTGACCAATAAACTTTAAGCCTGAATTTATAGTCTCTTCATCTGATTTGAACTTTGGAGCAGAGTTAGATATAATTACCCAAAAGGAGAAGATTAGGGTTCATATTTATTCAGGGTCCCTAGAGAGTAACTCTATCGTTTTTCGCACAGTCGTTGTTGCAAAGGATTATCATTTGACTCTGATTTCTATCCTAATCTCACTTCTGTCCTGCAGTGATGTCCTTACTTCTGAGTGAAAATTGAAATCCTGACATGGACTGTGTCAAAACCATCCCCCTCTCCTTGCTTGTATACACATATTTAGCCATCTCATCCTTCCTACCCTCTTTTCCTCCCATCTCAGAAGATACTTTGCACCATTGTGTAAATCTAAGAATTTAACATTTGTTCTTGCTTCATTAGTTCAATAAACCTTTTGTTACCTAGTCAGTGTATGAGAACCTGCCTTAAAAGAGCTCTGGAACCTGACTGCTAGACTTTCAATCTTTGCTGTGTCACTTTCTAGCAGTGTAATGTTCGGGGAAGTTAACCTGGATTTATCAAGTTAACCTCTATCTAAATACTTATTATATAGGGTAGTTGTGAGGATAATGTCTGTCAATTGCTCAAAACAAGGCCTAGAATATAATAAGAGTTGTATGAGAAATAGCTGTTATTCCTCTTGATGTAAAGGATACATCCATTGAGAAACTTAGTGGGAGGCAGAGAAAAAAGGAGATACCCCCTCTCTGCCTTCTGGAGTCCTGAGCAAGAAGATTAGATCCTCTCTCCTAGGGATTTGACACTTGAGCAAGGGAAACAAAGACTGAGGGACAGGCAAGAAGATACTCAAGGACTTTGAGAGCCTATGAAGGTGGAATGTCAAATGTCCTACTGTGGTGGTATCAGTGTGACAGGACCTGCAGTGTGCTTTCTTATGGTCAAGGCTCCCTGACTCCTCCCAGTTTTCTGAGCCTGGTACATCAGCTTTTCTGTTTATTCTATGATATATCTGTTATTGCTTCGTTAAATTCCTTTTCTGTGATGTTAGCTGGTGTCCATTTCTCTTGTTGGGGGCCAAGAATCCTACGAACTGCAATGACCACTACTGCTTCTTGAAACTCTTCCCTTGGGGAATGTCATTCCCTTATTCCTACCTGAATGTTCCTTAGATTCATACTTCTCTGATTTCTCTGCCAAACTCTATAATCTCTCTCTATTCCCTTCGTGCATTTTCTTTTTCTCTAATTCTTTGCATTTCCTCTGACTGAGCTTGTCTATGTCAATGTCTTCAACTACTTCAGTTTCAACGTGAATGGTTTCTACATCGATCTTTGCACTTCAGCCTTTAGTCCTAAATTCCAGATGCAATTTTTGACTTCCTACTATTATGTGACCTAGATAAAATGGCTCTATCATCTTGCACACCTGAATTTGCTCCTGTGTGTGTACTCTCTCCGTAATACACAAGCCAAAATTATGCAAATTATCCTTGACTCTTTCCTTTCTTCCCATTCTCTTCTCCTGTTACTATTGCTTTATTTATGATCTCTGTTCTTTAGGATGAACAACTGCAAGATGTTCTGAACTTGTATTTTTTAAAATGCAAATAGGATACTTGTCCTTTGCTTAACAATGTCAGATAGTTCTCTGTTTTACTCATGTCATACAAAGTAATTCTAGTCAAATTATTTCAATGCAAAACTAATCAACTCAAGGACCACTGTGGAGGCCTTGCTACGAGGTATAAAGTATTACAAATCCAAAGGCACATACAAATAATTCTTTATTCTTAGAAAGAAAAACACAATGCTTTGGACACATCTTATGTTCCACTTTAGATCAGTCATCCTTGCCCTTCTCTTGTCTTTCTCTCAGGTCTGCATAGTTCCTGGTTGACTTAACACAGATATTAGGAGAGCCTCTTGCCACTTCCCTTTCATAGCCCGGTCACCATACAAGTTTGGAGTGACATTAAGTCCTCAATAAATTACTGTTTGGAAAATGTCACTTTAATTTTATAGTGTTTAAAACATACCAGCATTGATTATATGAAGGTCTGACAAATAAGTTTGTGAACTCATCCTAGAAAAAGTGCTACATATCTCATTGCTGAATATCACTATGGTCTCCTTCAAATTACTGCCCTTGGGAAGCTATGCACCAACACCAGCACCTAGTCCACCCTGCAAAGCAATTTTGGAACTCTTTTTCTGGAATGGCCGTCAGAGCTGTCCTTGTATTATCCTTGATGTCCTGAATGTCATGAAAATGTCTTCTTTTCAATATTTCCTTTATCTTTGGGTAGAGAAAGAAGTCATTGGGGCCAGACCAGGTGAGTAAGGAGGGTGTTCCAATGCTGTTATTTGTTTACTGGCTAAAAACTCCCTCATACACAGTGCCATGTGATCTGGTGCATTGCTCCATGAGGGAGTTTTTAGCCAGTAAACAATTCATGCAAGAGCCATGAATTGTTGGTGAAAATTTAACGTCATCTAACTTTTTCACACAGACTTGTCAGCACTTCCAAACAGTAAACTTGGTTAATTGTTTGTCCAGTTGGTACAAATTCATAATTAAAAATCTCTCTGATATCAAAAAAGTTTAGCAGCGGTTATCAGAGGGGAAGGCAGAAAAGGGTGGTAAATGAGAGTAAACGGGATCAAATATATAGTGATGGAAGGAGAACTGACTCTGGGTGGTGAACACACAATGTGATATATAGATGATGTATTACACAATTGTACACTTGAAACCTATGTAACTTTACTAACTATTGTCATTCCAATAAACCTTAAATTAAAAAAAAAAGTTTAGCAGCATCATTGCAACACGTTCATGAACTTAGAACAACTCCATGTTGGCACAGGGGATAATTGGGGATTTACTCCTTATATTTTTTATATTGTCTGTAGTAGATTTCTAGCTTATAACAATGGACAGCATCTTTTAAAAAAAAAAAAAAAAAAATTCTCCTAATAAACCCAGCAGCCACTTTGTTGGAATGATTACATTAAACAAATGAACATCCTAAGAATATTGTTTAACTATATTAATGAGACTCCCCTAAGCTATTAAGCTAAAACTAGAGCATAACATTTAATACCTTCAATAAGATAAAAAGAAGTCAAATGTTTTTTATTAAAATGTTCTCTGTGTTTCAAAGAAAGAGTTAAAAACAAAAACAAAATCCTGCAACCTTACATCAGGATGGTGATTGCTGAGAAATGAACTTACTTCTTAGGATCCTTTATGAATATTTGCTGAAGTCATTAAAGTGCCTTGTTTATCTGACTTATGTACTAACAACTCAAAAAATGCATGCGGTGTAACTGTCTTTTTTATTGGCTTGAAAGAGTTGAATAAATGACTTCAACATTGTTATGGGTTGAATTGTGTTCCCCCCAATTCACATGAAACCCTAAGCCCCCTTACTCGAGAACGTGACCTTATTTGGAAACAGGGACATTGCAGATGTCATTAGTTAAGATGAGATCATTAGGGTGGGCCCTAATCCTATATGACTGGTATTCTTATAAAAATGGGAATTTGGACACAGAGACACATATAGAGGGAAGACAATATGAAGAGGCATAGGGAAAGGACAAGTCAAGGAGAGAGGCCTGGAACAAATCCTTCCATCAGAAATAATCCACCCTGCTGACATCTAGTGAACTGTGAGATAAATTTCTGTTGCTTAAGTTGTGCAGTTTGCGGTATTTTGTTACAGTAGCCCTAACAAACTAATTCTAACTATATGACATTCTGGAAAAGGTAAAACTGGGGATAGTAAAGATATCAGTGGTTGTCAGAGGTTAGGAGGGAGAAAGAGATGACTAGACAGAGCACAGAGGATTTTTAGGGCAGTGAAACTACTCTGTATGAGACTATAATGATGGATGCGTGTCATTATACATTTGTTCAAAGCCATAGAATGTCCGTAACCAAGAGTGAGTCCTAATGTAAACAATGGACTTTGGGTGACAATGTTGCATCAGTGTGTCATCAGCTGTAATAAATGTAGCCCTCTTATGGGAGATCTTCATAACTGGGGATGTTATAATGTGTGGGAGCAGAGTATATGAAAAATCTCTTTTCCTCTCACCATTGCTGTGAACCTAAAACTGTTCTGAAAAATAAAGTCTATTAAAAAAAATGTTACACCTTGTTTCATAGAGCTTGTAAATTTAGAATATACCACAACCATGTGGAAGCAAAATAAGTCTTTCTATTTCTGAAGAATACAATGTATCTATTTCTCTTGTCCTGTTCAAAGAAAACATTTATAGGGAAATATGACAGCTTTGTAAGTGGTAGTTGGTAATTACATTAATTCTACATTTTATTGCATAAGTAACAACAGGATCCACAATCTACACTGGAAATACAACATATAATTTTTTTAAAACATAAGGTTTTCTCCAATAGTCTTAATCTTAGTCATGTCCTAACTGCACAGTACTTTGCTGGATTTGCAAATTGTGAAAATGGGAGCAACCTCCTTGGGGACTTTTATTTATTTAGGTGTTTTTTTGAATTTAGTGAAATTAAAGCAATGTATTTGTCTACAAGACTGGATAATGAACAATGAATTCTTAAATAACAAGTAGATATTTGTATACATAGGATAAACTCAAGTTTAAATTGTTAGGAGAATCGTTGTGATATCCTTAGAGATTTTAAATACTCAAAATAAACATAGGAGGTCTTTCACTTCCTCCCTTTTGTCGACTTCTTTATTTATTAAAAAATGAGCACATGAAATGACAAGAGGAAGGAGTAGATTCTCCTCTTGGTAATCATCAAACCTCCAGAAATGCCCTCAATTTGCTACTTTTTCTTCTCAATTCCTATGGTATCTACAAATTGGACAATAGGTATTTTCTCATTATGATTTTATGGGTTCCTGTCTTAGAGTAGTATTCTGTTAGCTTATTTAGGTAGGCCAGTGATTCTCTCTCTTGGCAGCATATAAAATCACCTGAAAGGGTGTTTTGTTTTGTTTTTGTTTTTTTATAAATGAATGTACCTGTGCTCCAATCCCAGAGATGTTGATTTAATTGGCCTGGGGTGAGGCCCAGACATCAGTTGTTTTTGTTTTTTTACTCTAGAACTGATTGAAGTGTGTAGCCAAAGTTGAGCACCCCGATCTAGGCCGTGTTTTTCATCCTTGGCTATTCATCAAAATCACCTTGAGCGCTCCTAAAAATATAGATTCCTAAGTGTGGAGGCAGAGCCCCAGAAAGTGGTTTCCAGGCTCTCGGCCTCACATAGACAGGTGCTGGCTCAGGTAGTAAATGGCCATCAACTGTGATTGGATGGCCATCAGCTGTGGCTAATTGGCCTTCAGCTGTAACCAGTGAGCCATTGGCCACTAATATAACTGCCATGGCTTCGCTAGCAGAAAATGGGGGCTAGCAAGAAGATAGTGGCTGGGCTGGCAAGCGCGAATTGCAGTTAGCATGGTGGAGTTTGGGTTGCAGATTGCAGAGAAATGGACAGCAGGTTGCAGACAGTGTGGCTCCTGCTTCGTGTGTCTCCAACCCAGCCACCAGCGAGAGTATAGTGGTATGACTCCCTATCTATGGCTCTGTGGGTGTTCCTTTTTGGCCTCACCGTGTCCTGTGTTCTTATGTGAGGAGTGGGAGCAGAGACCCTGCAGGCCACCCCACATGACACATGGCGTAGCAAGCAGGGTCTCCTGCACGACACTAAACCACTTAATTAAGAATCTAATTCCATAGTCTGAGGTTGACTAAGGGAATCTTGTATTTTTACAAGTACCCCAGTGCTTCTGGTAATTAGCCAAGTTTGAGAAACACTGAGAGCAGCCAATAAAAATGCAAAACAAGCCAGAGTGGTCTGCTTTACAACAAAATTTCCTCAAACTCATCTTACTGTTGTTTCTCATTGGGAAAAAAAAATTCCTTCTATCATTTTTGATTTTTCCCGTATGTGTGTTTGTGTATGTGTATTTGGCTTAGCTATCCATCAATCCCTTTGCAGCATTCAAGAACCAATTTGCAATATTTATTTTATACGTTCATGTGCACACAACACATAAAACCAACAAATTAAATACTGGTAAAGTATTTGTGCATATGTAATTACTCTAAGCACACACAAAATAAAACCTTTTTATTTTATTTAAATTTAATTTTTTTATTTTTTGAATTTTAATAACAGTTTATTTGAGCCACAATTGATGACATGTGCTGGGGAGCAAGATCTCAAATGTTCCAGAAAACCTTTTTAAATGACATTTTTCTTTGGGGAACATTTATTTCTTTACAATAAATACTACTTCCCTCACCGATTCTGAATCACTGTCTTCTAGCCAAATTTGGGATTTTTAATTGACATTCTTAGAGTCTGACAGCACTGGGTCTAACATGCATATAATCAACATATTTCCTTCAGGTTTTCCCTACTGGAATACCTCATCTTCATTTGGGAGATAACAGCACTAATTGGGGGGTGGGAAGGGAGTTCCATTCAGCTGAGCAGCCTTTTTCAAGTGGTTTTGCCCAAGGAGATTCTCTACAAAGTTGCTTCTTGGTAGACAGGTATATTTCAACCAGAGATCAGAGTATAACTACCAAGTCCAGGAGGGTGGGGTGGGGATGAAAGAATTCCTATATTTTCATAATTTAAATATTATTATATGCAGTATTCTAATTATAGTCTCTGTTACATACATTTGTACTCAAATCAGCATGGTGTTCTAGAAATACACATTTCACCTAGAAAAATCTCTGCAACTTATACTCAGGAAATATGAAGTTATTGCTCCAGACACAATAGGATTTCCACATTTAGCAAACAAACAAACAAAAATAAATAAATACAAACGAATAAAACAGTATCATCATCAGCAATAACAAAATAACATATTTTGAGACAATAACATATTAGATTTTCTTTTTTTCCCTTCACTATACTGTTTACTTTTTATCTGTGGATACTTTTCACTTAGATCTTCAAATCCTCTGTAGTTAGATTTTTTTTTTTTTACTTAGTCTCAACATGTTTATTTAGTTTTAATTCTTCTACATGGAAGGGAAATTTATTGATATATTTACTTTTAATTTCCTTTTCTTCTTCTTCTTCTCCTTCTCCTTCCCCTGCTTCTCCTTCTCCTTCTTCTTCTTTTTACTTACAGTTGGAAATAAAGTAAGATTGTCCAGGTCTGAAAACAAAACAAAGCATATACAATAGACAATGTTATATTTGCTGGTTATTTAACAACAAACTCTCCAGAAAACAAGACAAAACAAAACAAAACAATGAAACCCTCTGATTTAGAACATGTGATGATTACTACTAATGCAGGACCTGGCAAAATATTGGGCCTATTCCACTCTGAATCCACACTATGCAAATAGAATCTGGGGATTCCTATACTCAGCATTTTCCCTAAATTATCCCATTGCAAGGGGAATTAGCTATAACCAATTGATTGCAGAAGCACCTATAATGCAATGATAATTTGAGCTCAATAGCTAATTGAGGCTATTTCATAAAGGGAGTGTGCTTTAAAGGGTGTAGTTTCTTTTGTTTAACGTTAATCATTGTTAATCTAATTACATAAGGGAAACCACAGTTAACACAAATGTAAAGTATATTTTTAAAGTAGTTTATTCTAAAAATATTTATGGCTTACTATCTTTCCTTTCTCCATCCCATAACTATTTTCTACATTATACACTATATCTGAAAGTTAAAAGTTCTTATATACTTTATTAATGAAAATAAAAATATGGATGTCTAAGAAAAGATTTCTTCCATTTGATGTTTTGTCTATTTGTTGTACGATACAACTGGTAATATAAAAATTTTCCCAATATTTTCCATTTCTTTTCATTGACATTCACTAAGAGGTTTGGAGAATTTAGAAATCTGAATAGTATGTTGAGATCATAAGCACCTAACATCTAATTCTAGAAATTAATATGACAAAACCCTTATTTTACAGCTTTGATTTTTTTTCTTTGTCTTTCTTTTTTTTTGTTTTTACTAATTTACTACTCAAATTAGTAAGCCTCCTTTCCTCTCTGACCTCTGACCTTTAGGTGAAAAAAGACCTAAATCTGGCTCTATTCAAGATTAATGGTGTAACCTCAGGCACATCTTTTTTCTCTAAGTCTTCTCATTTGGAAATGGAGGATTAAATGACATAATGTACATGCAAGTTTTCTATAAACTGTAATATGGCACTTTCACATTTTTAAGAAGATACTTAATCTAAATTATAAAATTTGAAGAAAAAAGGAAAACCTCAATAACTAATATCCTTAGGAGCTCCGTTGCTCAGGGTCTTTAGCATCAGGGACCAAGAAAATCAATTTAGCAAAGTTTTTGGTTCTTTTTGGTGAAAGCAATTTTACGTTCATTCAGTCTTTCCATTTAGGTCAGGATACAGGTCAGGTGCACAGCTCAAAGGTAGTACTCCGAGTTGATTTATGGTTTTCTTCCTTAAGAACTCTGAAATAAACATTTGTTTTATTATGTTTCCCTTTGTCCTAGCCAGACAGAGTTGCCTTGATCTTGTTGTAAATCTTGCACTCTCTCATCTTGGTGCCATTGTTTATTGCACTATCTACATGGAAAAACTTTTTCTTCCTCTATTGATAAAGTCCTTTACTCCCTCAAGACTCATTTCAAATGTCATGTTTCTGGAAAGATCTCTCTGCCCCTTCTGCCCTGAGTTGGCAAATTATCACTCCTTTGTGCTCCCATCAGACAGTGAGCTTACTATAGTCATATCATTTTTCACTTGTATTTGAGATCCTGATTTAGTGCATGGGACATAATAAGCATTCAAGGAAACTAGTTGAATCAATCATTGTCTGTCCTCTTCTATCTTTTCTCATGCCTTCTCTCTCTTTTTCTTTCCCCTGGTCTTTTTATCTCCTATTCATCTTAATATTTTTGTTGAACGTATTATTTTAAAATGTATAAACTTGGGTATGTTCTATTGATTTTTCTTTTTGCTATCACTGCTGTCTCTAATTTTGTGCTATAGAATTTAAAAATCCTGTATGTTGTGGTTTTCTTTTCATATATTGAGATACATGCAAGTATTTCATTTAAAAAAGACTAGAATTCTAAAATGCTTCATATTCCATTTTAGAAGTAGTACAACTAAACTATTCCCTTAAGCTATATTCATTTTGTAGCATATTAGAAAAATAGGGTATTGGCCAGGCTACCCATGAACCAATGTAAGCTGCAGCCTGCTTCTCATCTGTGGCCTGGTTCCTCTTATGTTTCTCTTCCTGGCCTTGGGTTTGCTCTCTCCATACATAATATATAACATAAAAGTAAAAATGTATCTATTTAAAATGATAAATATATAATGTAAATAAAATATGTAATATAATTTAATATAAAATGTATAAAATGTTACAACAGCAGGAAAAATGAAAACAATTTAAAGCATGAATATTCCTTTCAAGTCCAAGCAGAAGGAAAATAAAATAAAAGTCATCTGAGGTTATTCATTGATTCTGCTTCCTAGCCTGGTCCAATATCTCGTGTACAATTGTCCATGGTGTGAATTTATGTATCCTTCTTCTTCATTAAGATCAATATCCGCCCTCTTCCCCTCACCAGAACAGTCCACAGGACATAGTGGGAAAGCAATGCATTTCCTAGAATTTGCATTATTTGGTTTAAAATAACACTACCAGGACTTCAGCAAAACATACCATAATGTGCTTTACTTTCAGAATACTGGTAAATTAGCAAAAGAATTAGCATAAGAGTTGAGGCTAGCATGAGATAAAACTGAGTTTTGCTCTGTGCTTGAGACCCCTGATCTGTCTTAAGAGAAACACAGAGGGCAGGCACTCACGCACATCCTCAAAGTACAGGTAGGACTTCTCAGAAACATTCTAGTTCAAGTGCATATAGGAAACTTTTACCACAAGACAATCCAATGTACAAAGTGCTTCTCTGTCCACAGAGGAGAAAGTATTTTGTGTGGTCATGCAGAGCAGTTTCTGCTTCCCATTCTCATCTTTCTCATTGTCTTCCAGCACAGAAAAAAATAGCCACGGTTCATAGCAACCATTGCAAAGACCAGCATTTGAAGCCCTCATCTTCACCCTTGGGCCCACAAAGAAGCAACAGGACCATAGAGATGACAGTCTGTTCAATTAACCTTAGGTAAGAACAAATTCTTAGAGGCATTTCATAAAACACTATATAGGATCTGAGCAATAGACATTTATTTTTGTTACATCCCAAAAAAGCTACAGGAGCACTGGGGAATGCGTTTTATTTTTACTTCAATAGAAAAGAAATTGGAAATGGTTCCTTTGAGTATGTATCACATTTGCTGTAGCAATAACAACATTTAACATTTCTATCTAGCAGACAGATCAATTGGTGAAGCTCTGGGTGAGTTTTGTGGTTGTCACTTCAGAAAATACCAATAGTTCCTCAGGGAAGATTAACATTTCAATGGACTTATAAGGCAAACATACTTTCACAATATCACCAGATTCAATGACAAAAACAAAAGGCTAGGTACTCAAAGTTAACAACCTTATCTCAAAAAGAAGATCCATTGAAGAGAGAGTTTTAATTATAAACCTGTTTGGTTTTTTTCAAATGTGCCAATTTCCATATAGTTCCAAATATATGCCAAAAAGAGCATATACATCACTTAAAATTGCACTGGCTTGGCAGTTGTGAAAAGTGCTCAACTTCAAATTAAAATGTCTTATCAAAATAGTAGGATTTTTAATGAAGTAATCATATTTAATCTTGGGTAGGATATTTATTGTTGCATTCATTATCAGTAAGAATATACTGTATTTCCCCGAAAATAAGATCTAACCAGAAAATAAGCCCTAGCATGATTTTTCAGGATGACATCCCCTGAATATAAGCCCTAATACGTCTGTTGGAGCAAACAGTAATATAAGACCCGGTCTTATTTTCGGGGAAACACGGTACATTGGTACTCTGTTTTTGTGATGCAAGTTGGTTTTACGGGTATATAGCAAGGGCCATTAAATCCTATATCTTTTGACCTGGAAAGAACTTCTACTTGTGGGACTGTATCTCAAGAAATGACCCTAAATCCAGAAAAGAGTTTGTCTATCAAGGTGGTCTTTATAATAATGAAAAATTAAGAACAATTTAAATACCCAATATTAGGGAATGGTTAAATCAATTGTAATTCATTTAAGGAATTTAATACAACCATTAACATAGCACTTGTCATGATATATGAAAAATGTCTGTTTTATATTATTAAGGGGAAAATATATTCTACAAGGTTACATTTATAGCACAGTATAACAACATTAAAAATTCTATGCACAGAAACTAGACTGGAAGATATACCCTGGAAGATTACCCTCCTAATTTTCTATCTTAACAAAGTTTAGGTACTGAGTATATATTCTTATGTTTAAAATCAACATTTAATAATATGATTTTTAATATGTAAGATAAATAAATGACAGTAAGAGTCCATCTATCATTAAAAAAAAAATGCTTTTCAAATATTTAGCTTTGAAGTCCAAAAAAAATTGGAGGAAATATCAGGAAGCAAATCAAAGTCATTCATTATGTTCATTTCACCAGAATTTTAATCTTGACCATATCATATGAAGAATTTTAACTTATTTTTAAAACATATAGTGGATTGTAATCTCCTTGAGGGCAATAGATCACATCTTCTTCAGCTTTCTATCATCAACACCACGGCTAATGTTTAGAGTATAGAAGGTATTGATAAATGATTGATGGATGATTGACTGGTATTATTGAAATGGCAATAAAAAAAGGTTAGTTTGGTGGACATTTTTTGATTTGCCTGTCTAGCCACTATTCCTTCTTTTTCTGTCAATAGGCCACAGTTGTCTTTGGGCAACCACTTCGCCACTGCTTTTTGTCCATGTGGTCTAGCCCACTTCTTGACTTTAGGCTTAGGACAAAATTTGGCCAGTGGGATTGTGTTTTGTTCAAATTGTTGGAAACAAGACGTGCTCTTTCAACTATGGATTACTAAACCAATAGAATGTCAACTGGTGGCTTCTGGTGGCCATCTTTGTCTGCACACTGAGAAAACAATGATAATAAAGGAACACAAAAAAAGGCACGGCTAAGAAATGGAGAGAGCCAATATCTTGGTAATATCATTTGATCACTTGGCTCAAGCTGTGCCTGAATTTAGGATATTCCTGGACTTTCCATTACATCATTTAAAAAAATCTCTTTATCCTCAACTATTTTATTTTGTTTTGTTTGTCTTAAGCTAGTTTGACTTACATGTGTGTGCTGAATAGAGTTCTAAATTATACAGAGATATGTGCTGACATTTCTTTTCATAGATCTGCCAACAGTTTTGATAATAATGGGAATTGGTTATTTTATGTAAAATTAATTGGTATTCTATGCAAATAACCTCAACAAATCATTGCTAGTAATTATTAATACCTATGCATTACTTCTAATTTCTAATAACCATTTACCCAGATAAAAGTCTATGAGTGTAATTGAAGGGGCTTTCCACTGCAGAACATTGGACTCATGGGACCCAAGATGTTTTCTATAGCTAAGATTTCTTTTTTCTTTGTTCATATACTTCTACTCTCCCATACTAAGCTTACACACCTGTTTTACCCCTGTAGTTTCTCTTATCTTCGGTCATATTTAACACAACGTGCCTTATTATGGTTTCATCAATGTGTACAGCATTCCTACCAGTTCAACGTCTTCTAGAATAAATTGGGTTACCTGACAGAGACAATAATTCTATTGATAAGTGGCTATTTTGAGGCCTTGAATTTATTCATAACCAGAACTTTCTGGAAGTTAGCTGTGTATAAATATCTCTTAAGAAATTTGTCACTGTATTTTCGTAAGATACATACTTTGAAATTCATAGGAAGGCATATTTTCTTGACATGCCTTAAGCTAAAAACTAAAGAATTGCAAGGGTTATATGGGTCTTTAGATTTAAATCATTCTCTGTACAACCATAAATCTGTGGTGGAAAACAGATCATGCAACATTTACATATTTCAAATAAATTCTTCTCTTCTACAGGAGTCTCTGCACTAAGAATGTAATTATTGCCTATTCTTAATTTCTCTCTAAATTACTGAGACATTTAATTGTTACAGTGCCTCTTTTTACCATATATTTTGAACTGGAAAGAAATAATTACATTTGTATTTTCCTTCACAAAGTGTGTCTTAAAAAAAAAAAAAGATTTCTGCCTTCTTTTTTCTGTGTATGGTACTCATCTCTTAGCATAGGTCAGAGCCCAATACATGGACCCTTAAATATTTGTTCAATGAATAAATGTGTTTGTATATGTTTGGATAACTTTTACCTAAGAGACCTTGGATTTGCAATAATTTTGTTTGTTTCATTTTAAATTCAATCTCTGTAACTTTTTATTGCACACCAAAGCAATTATGTGTAGAACATTAGTGCTTATTATGAGCCAGACATTGTTCAAAATGCTTTCTATGTAACATCATATTTATCCTCATAATAACCTATAAAGTAGCAGCTATCATTATTCCCGTTTTATGGATGAAGAGACTGAGGCATGAGGAGTTAAGTAACTGGCTTAATGGTATATTGTTAATAAGTAGTAAAGCCAGCTGTTGAACCCAGGAAGTCTAGCTGTAGAGTCTAAGCTCTTAATCATTGTACTACATTGTCAATCATTCAATTAGGTTGTTAGACATAGATTAAAACAAACAAAATACAACAAACAGACACACAAAAATACAATAGAGCTCTTTCTGAAGAATCTGGTGGCAAGAAATTGGAAGATATAAATTTTGTTCTTATTTAACTTGATTTTAAGGTCATCAATTTTATTATAATAAATTGTTTTCCTACAAAGTACTTAGATAAGGAAAACTTTGTGTATAAGTAGAAAATCTGGGAGAAATATTTTAGATGTGACCAATTTGCAAACCAATGACTTGGAATTAGCTTTCGCACAAGTTTTTCTATTACTTTCGAGAGAGATAACAGGAGAAGAAAACATGTAACAGCAGTGTAAAAGGAGCAGGATCAAGAAAATCAATTTTCCAGAGTCATGGACAGTATTCTGGATGCACTTGTACTTAGCAAGGCTTTGCATCTCTTCAACAGGCCAATATGTGCTAATTTTTTCAGTATCACCAATTTAATTTTTGTAATGCATTCTTTCCCATTTTCATAATATAGGAAGATGCAATGATGACTTTATTAGCTGGAAAATATATTTCCACTTTCCAGGATTGGAGAACTGGAGAACTTGAATCTGCATTCTTTAAGCTACAGACATATATATTTAGATATAACTCGGATAATTATGCTTAAACATACACAGAATTACACTCGGATCTACACATATACACTTAGGTAATTATTCCTATCTCTATATTTCATTCTTTTCTCTCAAAATACCAAATATAAGAATATCCAATTAAAGTGATTTTATTTTCTTATTGAGAAATCAAATTCCAATGGAGACACAAAACATATTTATTGGTGGCTATATCTTTGGCAATAAAATACTACAAGATGTCTTTTAGTTCTTGTCCCGGAGTTTTTATTTCCCAAATCTCCCTGGCCCATAATTACAAAGAAACAATTATATTAGTATTTTCACCTCTACATACAAGAAGGAATTGCTTCTACTATCAAATCAGCAAAAAAAAAAAAAAAAAAAAAAGTTTTCATCCTTTACTCAACAGCCTGAGTTGGGCTGGATTTTTACTTTTCAGTTAAACATAAGGTGGAAATGTAAGTAGCAAGAGCAGGAAGAGTAATTTCTGGTATAAACATCTGTAAAGTAAGTAGTTTAACAGCCATTTTACTGAGCTATAGAATAATGCTCACCAAGGAGACCAGATCTCATGGTGTTCTGCAATGATTGGCTGAAACTAAGAAGTGTAGAAGGTAACAGCTTCTGAATACATTATACTAGTTTCAAATTGGCTTACTGTTCAGCAAGACAGAATTCTCACATATATCATCATTTTCTGCTCCTTTTCGAAGTGATGGCAATTGGTGGCAGTCAGACCTATGTTCAAATGTTTACTTCTCCATTATGGGTTAATGGGCAAAGGATGATTACTTACTTTTTTGTGGTTTCATCATCTAAAAGGCGTCTTCATTTGGGCTGTTTGGGAGGATTCACTGAAATGCCTGTCACGGCTCCTGATTATTATCAGTGGCCCAGGAAATAAGAATTTTAGTTCCCTCTCTATCCCTCAAATTAAGCAATTACCATTTTAAAATATTCACCCTCCTTTCCTAAATTCCATCACTGATGTTGTGTGCAATTGACATTGAAATCACTGCGTTGTGACAGGAGAAATGATATAAAAAGATCATCAGTGTTTAAAACTAAGCTTGCAGGAATAGTGTACTTTTAGGCTAGGATATCCTACATGTAATGTACAAATGATTAGGATGAATGGAGTGATAAAGAGAGTTGGCCTCTATTCATAGTTATTCTTGAATAAAGATACACAAGGAAAAAAAATATTGCCTCATGAGTAACAAAAAGAATAGAATAAGAAAATTACATCTCAGCTATTTATTTCTTTATTCTCTGACTTCTATATACATTCTGGTAAATTCCTTGGACATCTAGAGGACCGAACCACAGCGGACAGACAATAAAGGGAGTAGACACCATGCATCCATGAAGCTGCTGCTGTACACTGGAGTGCCAGCTCTCTGGCAGAAGTGCAATGCTCTATGAGACAGCCTACACTAAATGCTTCGATAGGGAGATAACTTCTGATGATGTGATATGACATCTGCATATGAGTATGTCCCCTGATTTGCCAGCGGCAGCTGAGTAGGCATCAATTCCTAGCATGGAGTTCGTGCACAATTTGTGTTTGTACCCAGGGGCAAGGTAGGTTAATAAGGCAAAGAAGGAGGGGAGGACGTAGGAGTGGGTAATAACTGGGGAGGACTTCAGAGCATCAACCTGGGGGGAAGGGAGGAGGGCCAGTGATCGAGGGTGTTCCCCTTGCTTCTGCTATGTGTCAAGTGGCAGGAGAAGTTTTGAAAGCTGCTGTGAGGAGGAGCTAGTGACTGGGTTTTGGGGTGTTTTGTACCCCACCCTCCCCACTTGTCGGAAAACCTCTTTACATTCAGAGGTAATTGAATTGGAAGGAGAAAGACTACCCCAGGAACAGGAGGAAAGCAATTCTCCTGCTGCTCCTCCTCTTGTCACTTATCATTTGCCTCCTGACTCTCCTCCAAATCAAGCTGATCTGCGCCAGGGTGGCAGCAGAATACCCAGCACAAGTGCCAGCCATTGGGAACCTGCTAAGCTGCCCTGTGCATCCCAAGCTGCCCTGTTATCCAGTCACCATCCCTGACCACTGGGACCACTTCTGATGGCTGTGGCCTCTGCAGCACCAGGGAGCACCTTCTGTAAGCAGCTCCTTTTCTCTTTCCTGGTGAGTAACACCCAAAGGATTAAAGAATTCAAGCATGTTACTATGTGCTTCCTCCCTCCAGTTTAGGCTTGAAAGACAATAGGGGTGAGAGTGAAAGGCAGAGAAGATAGAGTAGGAAAACTAAAACAGACCTGAGAAAAATTCAAGGAAGAGTTGAGAGACTTGGGACCCGGATGGCAGGTGTTTTGCTTGCTCTTCAAGTGCCCACGGCCAGATTGTTAGTTTTTCAAGGGAATCCCCTGTTCAGTCTTGCTGTGGTGTTTTTCTAAAGAGTAATGGAATGAATTCATTCCTCAGGCATTGGGCCCAGGAGGTTCTGAGGTTTGCTTTTGCTACTAGTCATAAATAAGCTGCAGTTATTTAACATGCTTAGTTGCAGTGAGCCGTGAGAAGAGGAAAAGGACTCTGGGTGAAGATGGGAATGACCCAAGACTTTCTTAGTTTTACCCAGGAAGAGCTAAGAGTAGGGTACAGCTATTGTTCAAGCAAGGGGTTTAGCTTGAGAAAAAATAATAAAGAAAAATATACCAGCTATTGAAAAATGTCGTTAACTTGGTTATGGTTTTCCACTTAGGTGTTTAATAGCTTTATAACTGTGTATTCAGGTGCTAATTTTTCTTTGGTGGGCAGAGGGAAAGGGGAGTTGTCCCACATCTACATCTGGCATTTCTGAGCACTTAATTTCCTTCTTTTTTTCATTTTAGCCAAATGTTTTAACTTCAAATTATATTTTCAGAATTTAAAGATTTTATTGTATGGGGATAAACATTTTCTCCAAATATATAAAACACAGTGTGGAATTGATGGTTTCCTTCTCATCCTATAACTGCCTGGGTGGGGATTGGGGAAACTCAGAGACCTTACTGAGTTAGTATTAGTCACGTAAAATGTGGTGAAATCTTTCCAAGAATTCATCCAGGTTTCTTTTGCTTTTGGCTTCTGCTCTGTCTAGTATCCTTTGGTTTATCTTCTGCCCATTCATCCGTGATTTCCATAATGACCAAAAGGATGTGTGACCCCAGCTGTCTCCAATTCACTAAGCTGCTAATTTAACCTGAAGACTGGAATAGTACTTCTGGAAACCTACCTCCATTGTCTCTGTCTGCAAACGGAACAGAGAACCAGTGAAGTGGGGTCCTGGGCAGGAAGGAAATAAGACAGGTGTAGGAGTGGGAATGTGGATATATCTTATGAGAATAATGTGTGTATATGTATACATGTATACATATGCATGTATATGTATATGTGTATATGTGTATATTTGAATATCTATTTCTAATTACAAAATGCCCTTTACACATTTTGTATTTAGATTATCAGCAATAGAATTTTTTATGCTTGGAAACTTCTTTAGATATAACTTAGTTCAATCCTTGGCATTAGGAATAAAAATATCAAAAATGCAAATAAAATATCTGTGTTCTAAAAAGTGGTTATTTAAATTAAAACTGAACACAAATGTTCTTTTTTACATTCCAGTCTTTGGTACCATCTGCCTAACAGAGTTTCTGTAAAATTACAACTATAGTTATGAACCACATAACAATGTTAGGGTCAACAATGGGACCCCGTCTACAAATGATGGTCCTATAAGATTATAATGGAATTGAAAAATTCCTATCACATAGTGACATTGTAGCTGTCCTAACGTCAACACATTACTCACGTGTTTGTAGTGATGCTGGTGTAAATAAACCTACTGTATTGCCAGTCATATAAAAGTACAGCAGTGCAATTACAGTCGTGGGCTATGCCATCCAGGTTTGTGTAAATGCACTCTGTGATGTTTGAACAAGGAGGAAATCGGTTGGCTACGCATATCCCAAGAGGTATCCCCATGTTAAGCAGCACATGGCTGTATTTAAATAGGCTAATACAATATATACAATAGACTTGAGATGGAAAAGTAGTGTATATCCACAATATGATTAATAGTCTTCTTTCCTTCTCCCACATAATGGGCCCCATAAATCTAGAACAATATCCTCAGAGAAAAACTTGATCATAAGAACCAATCTATTTCAGGGAAATCTAGCTCTGGTCTATTTTATTTCTAAATAATAAAAAAGTAGTCATTTTAATAAACGGAAGACGAAGCAAATAAACAGAAACTCCCGGAAAGAGAAGCAAAATAGTTTTTAACTCAAAGAAACTTAAACTGATAGCTTTTATTTTTCAGATAGTCTCTGTCTTCTTTCCTTGAACTACCTAGCTTTTTAGGACAATTGTGTCTTGACTTTGATTAAAAATCTTTTCCCTGTTGAAAGCTACTCTTTATATTTTGAAATATGTTTCTTTTTAGACTAATTTTGTGAATGAGATCATTTAGACTTTAAAGTTTATGCAAAGCCAGTCCAAGTAGTGATTTGAGATCAGTAAATATTTGTGCATGTTGTTCTTTAAGAGGTTATAAAAAAACCTCTCAAATATTGTCTAGACTTAATCAACTATACCCTCAAATGGTTTGGGTCTGTGAAAATGTGATTTGTGTACATTATGAAGTATAATATATGATTATTATATTCTAGAGTTAAGTAATTAATGCTAAAAATCAGAATGACATTTATGAATGGCCTTAGAGATGATAACTTTTATATAAAATCAATGGTTCATAACATATTTTCTTAAAATGATACAATATGATTTAGGTTCTAAGAACTACTGTTCATTTTAATTTTGTCATTGATACTAAATGACTATGATGCCCCTAAAACTACATTCTTTGCTGTTTCCTTTTAAAATAAGTATGAAAAATATTGAAGGATTAGAAGATTAACTTGTTGCTGGAATTGACAATATTTTTATCAATAAGACATAATTATAATGTAAAAGTTTGTAATAAAACGTATTCCTAATTATTATCTTTTTCTTTTTTCTTTTTAGGTTTTAATATTGCTTTGCGATGGTTGTCAGAAAATTTCTCTTCAAGTTCCTTATCATCTTCAGGCTGAAACACTTGTAGGCAAAGGTAAAAAACAGTATTAAGAATTTCATAGTTTTAATTGCTACATTTAGTTTCAGGCTGCTCTTGTAAAGTTTGGAATAAAAGTCATATAGTAGCTACGTGGCATTAAAATTCAAATAAAATGAAAGGTAATTTGATTGGGTTTTTTTTTTTTTGTTTTTTGTTTTGTTTTTGGTAGTAGTTAGAAAAAACTAAAGTTCCAAGTTGTATTCTTTTCTTACCAGAAAAATTAGCAAATATCAGAGGACTAAATTATCTTAGTTTAGTTCAAACAAAGCAAGACACCAAAACCAGAAGCATATTTTAATCCACATTGACTTATCTGTAGCCAAAATTACAAAATCGAGATTTTTAAATTGATTTCATATAAAACAGACGTGTCAAAATTTAAATGGCTCAAAATAAAATTTGTGTAAAAATTGATTACAATGAACTGGTATGCATCAATTTATGTGATCTATCTCACAGAATAGCTTGTGAAAGTCAAATAAAATTTCAACTAGTCTTACTATCACAGCCACACCTGAAGCACAGGTTAGTTGTTCTGAGTCCAAGAATAACATCCCTTCCATCAAGGTTTTTCATCAGCATTAAGTTTACATTTAAAAAAACACACTTTAAGTTCAGAAATGGTATCCTTCCCAATAGATGTTGCTTCGACCAGTGCTTTAAATTAATCTCTGGTATCTTTCAAAAACCATATCAAATATATATAGTCTATACTCTAAAGACACACAATAAATATGCTAAATGTATTAAATATGTAAAGGAAATATTTTGATAACAATCACAATATATACTAAGTATTGGGTTTATTAAACCTCCAGAAGATACTATACAATGATTATTTGCAATATTACTGAGAAATATTATATAAGTATAAACCAGTTTTCTTATTTTTGCAAGATTTAACTATCAAAGATTAATTCAAACAAGTTCAAAATCGACTGATGTCATGCGGTTAGTTACCTTACATATAACATAAAACAACAAATTTTTTTTATATGTGTAGAAACCCATAAGTCAAAGTTAAAGTGGAAACAATAAATCCAGTGACACTAAAAACATATTTTGTCTATTCATAAATTAATTTATGATGAAAGTAATGGAAACTGTGACTTCATTAGTGTAATTATTTAATTTTCATGGCCCCTCAGTTTTAGAATAGCAGGTACTCATCAAATTCCAAGTGTGACTTTCTGCTTCTC
The DNA here is from genome assembly GCF_057876585.1 of Rhinolophus sinicus. NCBI lineage: Eukaryota > Metazoa > Chordata > Mammalia > Chiroptera > Rhinolophidae > Rhinolophus > Rhinolophus sinicus. The sequence goes on along the minus strand of NC_142504.1, from coordinate 84,366,476 downwards.
ATGCACCAACTTGCAGTTGTTATTCCTGTAAAACTTGTTCCATTATGTTTCATCTTACAAATTACTGTGAAATTTCTTCCCTGCAGTGAATCTGAAGGAGTGTCTCCAACCAGCCAGCCTAATCCTGTCAAGTGATCCTGACTTCAGAATTCTAGAAGATGGCTCAATTTACACAACACATGATCTTATTTTGTCTTCCCAACGGAAGAGTTTTTCCATTTTTCTTTCGGACAGTCAGAGGCAGGAAGAGAAAGAGATAGAAATTGTTCTGGAAGCAAGAGGAAAGAAGGTATATTCAGCAAAGACTTAACCATGTTAATCTGCTTATGAGAGTCCTTCCTTTCATGGACTTCGTTCCATGTTAAAAATCATTGCTCTTTAATGCTCACTTGGTCGTCTATTTCATTGATAATTAACACATGTAAGGACTAAGCTGTTTTAAGGAGTGTTAGTGCTGTTTATAAATGGTATAAAAATGAACAACTCTATAGCCAGGGAGCAAAGTCAGAATATCAAAGATTTCAGACAGTGCTTTGAGATGTGGTAATAAGAACAACCAACCTGAAGATCAAGGCAGGGGTGAGTCTGTAACAGTGAAAACTGATTCAGGCTGGAAGTGTGGCACTCCACCCTGAGTGGCTCTCTCCCAAGTGACTATGGGTGTGAGTCTCTCTTTAAAGAAGAGAAAGGATTGTCTAAAGCTTACTCCCATCTGAACTGAAAATTCCATGGGGTCCTTTACTTCAGAAAATGAAGAAATGGCCAGTCCATAGCATTGGTTTCAATGTTCTGATGCTAGATTCACTTTCTTGCAGTGAGTGGTGGTGATCAAGGATAAACCTGTATAATTTTACTAACTAGTGTTACCCCAATGCACTTAATAATAATAAAAAAGGAATGGGAAAGGAGAAGGTTATTGGAATTCATGCAAATCTCACTTTAAGCCAATTCTGCACAATGAATTTGGTTTTATAAAATCATTTTTTAGTAAGTGATTTGACTTGAGACTTTCCCAGCTAAATTTCTTTTGATTATAAGAACTCCTCTTCATTAAATTCAGAATATGCTTAAGGATTACAAAATATTATTTTATATCAAAATTGTAAAGAGTCTCCAAATCACATAAAATAAAACATACTTGAAGAAATGCTGACCTGTATTTTGTATAGGTACACAAATACTTTGAAATGCAGCTAGTGTTTCAACAAATTTTGGTTGTACCACTCCTAGTAGAATAAAATCCATTCTTAAATATTTGTTAAGGGATTATCTATTTTTAAGGGTCTTCCTTTCTCAAGATGGCAGCTTTTACCAGTGCCTTATGCAATTCTGGTTTGTTAGCTGGTTAAATCGGGAAAAAGGTGAAACTGTTTCTTAGTCATGGTGTGTGTGTGTGTGTGTGTGTGTGTGTGTGTGTGTGTGATTAATAAAATAATTAAAAAAAAAACCAGAAATAGTTTGGGGTTTATCCGTGACATTATTATGTACACCCTCACTTATTTTCTTCATGTCTGTATAAAAACCCTATAATGATAAGCCATGCTGTGTATTTCTTTCTTCTTCATCAAATGTAGGTTCCTAAGAAGAGACACGCTAAAGACACTGTCCTCAAACGCAGCAAGAGACGATGGGCTCCAATTCCATGTTCTCTGATGGAGAACTCACTAGGTCCATTTCCACAACATGTTCAGCAGGTACATTTCATCTTGTTTTATTTCATAGGTTAGAGGGTTTTTGGTTGTGTGTTTGTTTTTCAACATTCCATTTGAATTGCACAATATTTTGAATCAGGGCTTTAACCTATTGGTACTAATAAGGATCATCCATTCACCAGAAATAGGGTCCCGTAGAAGTGAATCAGTGTCATTTGTCACTTTCCTCCAGAAATCATATTTAACATTTAGAAAAAATTCTATATTTTGAGTTTCTGATGCTCTTAGGTTTCCACCCAGATTTCCCTAAATACTCTACTGGACTTTAGCATTCATGTACAGAGGACATGCCTACAGATTTTGCATAATTCAACTCACGATTTAACACATCCTCACAAAAAAGAGGTCAATATTTATGTTTACCAAAAAGGTGGTGTCACTGCCAGGTAAGTCTAGGGTAAATATAGGCCAGCTTTGAAGTTATGCAATTTTTGAAGAATTAATTTTGGGAGGAAAGTTACATTATTTCTATTTTTTTAATCACGAAATTCTCCATTCCAAATAATTCAAAATCACTGAAACTGTTACTATAATTGATACAGGAATAAGAGCAAGTGAATAGGAATTACAAAGGTGTATTCAACTCCATAAATTTTCCACAAATATGCAGATAATACAAAAGCATTTGGGACCAAATAAATGACAGTTTGTGGCTTTGCATATTCAGAATATGAATAAGAATTTGAAAAATATGGGAGATGGCAGGTAGATAAATGGAGGAAAGAAAGAATAGGTGAGTAGGAAAGAAAGCAAGTGATAAAAAAACAAACACGAAACATCAAAAGATGTCAGATTGAAGATAATTTTTATACTAAATTGTCACTTACTGTTATAGGTCCAATCTGATGCTGCACAGAATTACACCATCTTTTACTCCATAAGTGGACCAGGAGTGGACAAAGAGCCCATAAATTTGTTCTTCATAAATAAAGACAGTGGGGATATCTTTTGTACACGAAGCATAGATCGTGAGCAATATGACCATTTTCCGGTAAGATAATTTGATTACTTATTCAGAATTATGTTTTTTATTACTGGTTTAATATTTTCAGTGTTGCTTGTTTATATATTAAAAGAGTCAATTACTTGATTTAATATTTTAAATATCATTAATGTGTAACATAAACTACAAATTTCTATTGATGCCATTGATGAAAAAATACAATGAATATAAGGGAAGAAAAGTGGAGAACTATAGAAAGTATAATGACAAAATTTTAAAGGACAGGTTTTGATCTGTAGAATCCTGGGATAACAGTGAATTTATTGGGTTCAAAGTTCCCTGAGATAACATGGTTCAATTATTTTCAACTCTACCTGTACATTATAAATGACATGATAACTTTTTAAAAAAATACTGGTCCTCTGGCCTATCCTCAGAAATGCTGATCTAATTATTCTGACACGGGGCCCAGTCAGTTGAAAATTAGAAGTCATCCAAGGTGATTCTAAATGTGTCCTAAGGTTGAGATCTGCTGTTGTAGCCTCTTCCATATAAATAGCATTGTGCTTTTCTTTTTTTCTTGCTGACTGTCCTTCGGGAACAAAAATCTTGAGCATCATTTTATTTCCTTATAATAAATTCGTTTTATTCTATCTAATCTTACCCATCCCCCAAATTCTCAGTCTTCTGAAAATTCAATCCTTTTTTTTTTTTTTTTTTTTTGGCTTTCTGTTTCAACTTCACATGTCTCCTTCGCATTCTGATATCTAATCTGACATATAAGAATTCACACTGAATTTCGGGGTGATGGAGAATGGAACTGTTTAAGCAATCGGTATCTTGAATTATAAGACAGTGTAGTAAAGACATTTTTGGTAAAGAAGCACATGAAAAGGGAATTTATCTTATACCTGGGAAGTTCAGAAAGTAAAATCTTAGCAGACATCTGAAAGATGAGTAGGAATTGGTGGCCACACAAAGGCAGCCATTGAAAGAAGTCAATAGTGTGGGGAGGAAGAGGTACCCAAGTGTTATAGGCCGAGGCATCAGCAATAGAAAGATTCATTTGTTTAAAAGAAATCAACAAGGACAACAACAAACCCTGGCTGAAGTGTTGTTTGAAGTTAAGGAAGAGTGTGAAATACAAGGCTAGAGTGGTAAGAAAAGAACAGACTTGAAGGACCTTATAATTCATGCTAAGGACCCTATCCTCAGGATGTCAGAGCACTACACTATATAAGGTAGTGCAATTTTTGGAATAACATGAATGTTCCACTTCAGGGATTTCATAATGAAATAAAATGGTTTGCAAACATTTTTATCTTTCTGTCAAGAAGCCAAATAAATAATGGTCAAATAACACACACATATCCATCCCTGTGTATGTAAATATGTAAGCTCTCTGCTGCTTTGGGAGTTCCTTCACAAGAAGAAAGATCTAACACTAGCAGTCACTCTTGTAGAGAAGTATAAAGCTGCCTACTCTACATGTTGAGATGTACTCTTCATTTTTACTGTGCTGATAACACCCCATTTATGGATTTTGAGGTTTCAGCTGCTTCTCACTGGTCAACCTTCTGTCTGTCTTGACTTATTGGGATTATTGCCATGAAAAACAAAGAAAATCATTTAAAATTAAAATATCCCTTTGCTATTTTTTTGACATTTTTTTTTTTCAGGACAAAGGAATAAAGTAGTTTGGAATTTATGCTCAAAGTTGAGCTTTTGAATAACTTGCATAATTAGTCATGTTTCTCTAGTTTCCATTTACATGGTTAAGTTTGAATTGCCATTAAGAAATGCCACTTGCAAATCAGTAACATTCTTAAAGGGAAGTATAACAACCAGATGTGAACATGATGCAGGTTGTACAATCACTTGAGGCCATATGGAATAGAAGCCTTCTCTGTCAATGTAGAGATTAACAGTAAAATAATATGTCTTTGCTTTTCTATCAAATCAATTGCCCTTATTGTTTTATACTGAAAAGCTTATTTTTCTGGAAATTAGTAGATTTTCAATACCTGCCACTTTTCCTTTTAGTCTCGAATAGGTCACAGCCTCAAGAATTGGTTTTCTTCTCTGTTTTACCGGCTGCTAACAGTTGTCTCACCTACCACCTCAGAGTTGTTTTGGTCGTCAAATGCCATAATGTTGGCAAGATCACTATATAACTGTAAAGCTCTTTTAAAATATCCTAATGGTAAATCAAATAAGGCACATGCTCCAGAATTTTGTTCTCAAAACTGGGGATTTTGATGGGATTTCTCAGTTCTTTGCTTTTATCTAACCTCTATAAATAAGTGTTAATAAATTATTATTTGAAATAATTGATTTCATTGATTATTGGGAACGGTAGCCATGGTTCAAATTCAATACATATCATCGCTGTGCTCCTGTTCTCTCTCTTGCCCCATGTTGTATTGTTTACCTTTGCCTCGTGGAGACTTTTCGGGGTCAGTCACACCATTTTCACAGTTGGAGGAGTTAGTCATAAACCACTCAACTCATCTAATTTTTTAGGGATTCACATAAGGTCATTTTTCCAAGTTTTTTAAAAGAGTGTACAAAAAGAGAATTTTCTTCAATAATTCCAAGTTATTCTATGAAAGAAAGCAGCTACAAACACTTTTACTCTTTTAAAAAAATATATTAAAGAATAGTTGGCATACAATATTACGTTAATTTTAGATGCAACACTCTTCCTCTTTGAGTGTTGAGGAGAATCTGTACCCTTTATAAGTTCACAGGGAAAAATCAGTTCAATCTGTTTTCTTCTTACCTATCCAATAAGAACCTTACTATCTTATAACCTATGTTTCCTTTTTGAGACACACAAGTCTATCCATTGTCTTTATATGTGTGTTGTTAATCACATTGTGTACCCACTCAGCTTTGGTGTTACCGCTCTCCCTTTCTCTTTGCCCAATCTACACTGGATACCTGATGCCCCTCTTTACAAGCCCAAATTCAAGTCCCAACTCCTGCTGTCAACTTTTTGCATATTCCCAAAGATGAGAGCAATTTCAAAGATAAGCACAAATTATAGTATGAGAGGGCTAAAAGAGCTGGGTTTCTTCAAGCTATAGAGGCGATTCAAGGGGAAAAGGACACCACAATAATACACACTTGAAATGAAATAATACTCTTCTAATTCAGCTAAAAATATGCTAACTCTAAAGTATATTCTATTTATGTATACTTATTATATTTATTTATACTTATAACAGTATTTAAATGTATTATTTTGCTTTTAATATAGAATAATGAGAATAACTGTTAAGCAATTACTTTTAAGTTTCTTTGAAATTATTGTTGTAATGACTTTAAAAATATTTATAATTATGTTCTCTATTATATGAATATAAGTGTATTCTCCTAGGGGGCTAGGCTACACTTTAAGGTTTAGCTACATTTCTAGTTTAAGTTGTCCCCTTTACAGTAAAGATTTCAATTTTGATTTATTTTTTAGGTACTCAGCTCATTTATAGCAAAACGAAAAACAATACCTGAAATGGTACCGGAAACAAAATCACCACATCTGAATCAGTGGAAAGTGAAATAATATTTACTTGTCTTAGGTTGGTGCAAAAGTTATTGTGGTTAAAAAGGTTAAGAAATAATTGCAAAAACTGCAATTCCTTTTGCACCAACCTAATAGTTAAACATCAGGAAATATTATTTCAAAGGACAAGTGATTATATGGCAGGAAGCAGATGATCATTTTCATTGAAGAGAAAAACTAGCAAAGAATAGTGTAAATTATAGCAGAATGGGCTTAGATTAGATATGAAAATATTTTAATGTCAATGTGATGAGATAAAAAAAGAATTCATTACAATTGATTCCGTAGAATATTTATGACATTTTTTACAGAGGGTGAACTTAGGTGTAGTCTGTCTTCCTAAAAGGAAAAGATGTGTGGAATTGAATGTAAAAAGCTAATTGTTGAAGAATTCCCCAGTGTAAGACTCTGTGTTAGGTGCTCCAGACACACAAATATCTGTAAGACACAGACTTCGTCTCTGAGGACAATTGTAATCTAATGGAGACATAAAACAATTTCATAATTTTCTCTAACTGCAACTCTCAACTGGCAGCAGTTTAAAGAAAAAAATTATATCAAAAATGGGGAGAGGAAGGCTGAATAGTTTGACATCTGGATGTGATGGTGGTGAGGATGATGATGGCCGTAATGGCAATGGTGATGGTAGTGGTGGTGAAGGGGTGGTAATACACTCCAGTATTACACTCCTGAGTTCAGAATTTATTTGAGAAATAAGATATAGAGACCAGACTGTGGAAATCAAAGTATAAACTTTGTTACTCAAATAGCACACCTGGAGGTTGTTTGGGGAAAAGTGAATAAGGGGACAGAGAGAACATGGATGGTTATTTCAACACTTCCCATCCTAGAGATTAGAGTGGAAATTACTTCTCCTCTATGTTAACATGTGAAGATGAAATGTTGCCTTTTAACACGTTAATGAGGGTTTTGTGGTTACTTTGGTCAATGATGGATAGGCAGATCACTGAAGAGTGTGATGAAGGTATAACGTTTAAAGATGTGCTTTATGGATATGAATCTCACTCCTGAGTTTTACATAGGTTGGAGAAGGTCAGTTAAGACAATTGCAGGATAGCTGGTAGGACAACATAGTTAGTTGTCCATAGATAGTTGATAGGATACTTATGGAGTCTCATGAAGATGATGGCATTGGGAATAGAAAAAAGGAGATGGATGATAGAGACATAGAAATGCCATAATTGCTAGAACTTGGCAACTGACCAAAACGGCTAAGGAAAAAGAAGGAGGAGTTAGATACCTGGAATTTTATGAATAATTTTGGTTCATTTTAGAAGATGGTTACAGTAGGGAACTCAAGAGGAGCTAATTGTGGTGAAGAACTGAATGAATACAGAGTTCACTTTGGACAGGTTTAGTTGGTTCTGTCAGGGAAGAAAATCTGTTTAACTCAACAACCATTCATTGAACACTTTCTACGCATAAGCCACTTAAAAGGAGTGCAGAAATAATATGACAGTGTTGAAAGGGAAAGAGCATTAAATCCTGGCATTTGGGATTAAGATATATCATTTTGAGATGAAATTTGGAATATGTACATGATTTTATTAGCATTTTTATTATACAAGAAATGTGTGTTTATGGTAGAAAAATGAGAAAAAGCAGTAAATAGAGGGAAAAAAATCATCCAGATAGTTGATATATATTTATATTTATATATCAACTGCAATAAATAGAATTATATTTTTTATAAACTTAAAAAAGACTTTTTATTAGCATAACCGGGGGATGTCGACATGCCTTCTAACATGCAGAACCGCATGCAGTTAATCAGGGAATGGAGCAGCCTCATGCAGCTGGAGTGCATGGGAGAATAATGAGAACCCGGGAAGAGGACTGAAGCCACATGGCACGCCTAGACTGTGCTGGTGTGTTGTCTCTCAGTTACATAAGTTCTTAGATACATGCACTATTGTGGATGATTTCTTAAACATTACGTCTTTCCCCAACTGCTAGGTTTAATTTTGTGCATGATTTGTTATTTAAGAATAAGCTGATGGCGTTTGTCTACCTTTCAGCTGATTGCATATGCAACAACCGCAGACGGTTATGCACCAGAGTACCCACTCCCCTTATTATTCAAAGTTGAAGATGATAACGATAATGCCCCATATTTTGAGAATAAAGTGACTATCTTTAGTGTGCCTGAAAATTGCCGATCCGGTAAGTTCACATTTTAGAAAAACAATAGATTTTTGCTTTAATTGAATCCCTCATTAATATTTTAAATGCATAATATGTTTATTCTAAACATATTTAATTGCTTGACTTTCAAGGATATTCTACATAAAACTCTGTTGTCTTCAAAGGCAAACCTTTTAGTGCTCACTGTGCTCTGCACATATAGAAGGCAGCTAACTGATACGTAAAGTTTCTAACTTTGTTAGATTAATCCACAGTGAATACGAAGGTGTGACAGAAAAATGCTGTTTATATTTTCTAATTTGACCATGTACATATGTGTCACAAATATATTTATAAAGCCATAAATGATTCGAGTCTCTATAAAGTCTCAGTACATTTTCAAGGACCCAGAAATAAATCGCGGCATGGAAATGCTAATCTGATTTACAACAACACATGCATTGCTTTACTTGGCATGTTTTCCAGACAAATTGAAAAAAATAATTGAAACTGGTTTGATGCTATGGGCAGCCAAGATTGTGATCTTAGTATACCCAGCGGCATAACAAGACTTCCTAGTTTATTAAAAAAAAAAAAAATCTACAAAGAAATGTTGTCAGTTCTCATGCTTCCCCTATTTTGTCACCACTATAAGTGTGTATTTAATATTGCTTTCCCACAATAAGTGGTTTGCTAAAGCAACATTTCTAATACACTGATTTCTGGGCCATAAAACTTGACCTAAGGTACTCAAACTAGTGCATAATATTTGTGTCTAACATATATGAATAATTACTTGCATATATTAATAATCCAACATATTTATTAAAACATAAAATCTTTATCATAAGCAAAGCTGTGCTATTACTCTAGTTAACATTATCAAATTGGGCTATAAAGGAAACAAGATATACAGAGAAGTTCCATCCAAAAATGGCCCATGAATTCCGGTAGTGGGTTGGGGGGGAAGTATTTGAGAATCACTGTGACCAAGGGTAGGGTGAATGTTCTTAGATATGTGGGATACAAATCATGTTATTCACAGTACCTACTTAATTGAAATTTCTAAGTAAGGATAGCTTAGAGATTTGGAGAGCATTTAGATACTCTTCCACTTACCTACAAAATTAATCTACTTGTGGGTTTTGGGAGCATATACTACAGCCATGCGTTGATTTAATTTTTGTCTGTAATTCAATTATATTGCTACTTGAAATAGTTGACTCTACTGCATTTATTTAAACAGGCACCTCAGTGGGAAAAGTGTCTGCCATCGACCTCGACGAACCTGACACTCTACATACTCGTCTGAAATATAAAATCTTACAGCAAATCCCAGATCATCCAAAGCATTTCTCCATACATCCAGACACAGGTGTCATCACCACAACTTCGCCTTTACTGGATAGAGAAGTAATGAATTGGTTATTAATTTTCCAGTCACTGACCTATATTTAAATGATAATGAACTCCCAGAAAAGTTACAGTAAGGTCCCTTGTAGCTCCCTCTCCAAGCATACTTCCATATAGGCTGTGGTTAGGGACAGCCTGTATGGAAGTATGGACACTTCTCTGGACACTTCTTTTGTCCCTACAGAGATTTGGGGACGGTACAAGGTATTAGATGAGGTCTCACTTAAGATCATTGACTTGATTTGATGTACATATGCTAACATAAAAAAAATAGCTTTACATGTTATGTTAGACACATCAGCTTTTCATTGTCCTGACTGACCAGTCTCTTGCTCTATATTTTTATTTATGCTGACTTTTTTTTGAAAAAAATATTCATCAATATTTCTTTTTCCTTTTTTTCAGAGCTGTGATACATACAAGTTAATAATGGAAGTACGAGACATGGGGGGCCAACCTTTTGGTTTAGCTAATACAGGAATAATTACTATTTCACTCGAAGATGAAAATGACAATGCACCATATTTTACAGAAACCGCTGTGAGTTTATCTCTGTATTCATTCATCTAAGTTCATTTACTTTTTCAAACAACAAATCTGGAATTAGGTTGCTCTGTGAGATTACATATTTTGGTTTTAATAACTACCATTTACAAATAACATAAGCAGAAAAATACAATTTCTATAAAAATATTGAAATGGCGGTTATTTCTGGATGCTAGGAAGGTATCTACTCCCTTGGCTGTCTAAAAGTTCCTTAGCCCTTGAAGCTGTTCATACATCAACAGCATCAGTGTTTTCTTGGATGCTAAGCTCCAGTATCAGATTCCTTAGATTTAAACTCCTTTTATAGGATGAAGGAGAAGAGGCCTTCTCTCTGGCGTCATTTACACTTCAATATATTAAGATGGAAAGAGACTAAAGCCATAAATTTGTAATAAGAAGAGGCAATTTTTTTCAGTATTTTGCAGAAGTAGAAGAAAACAGAATTGATGTTGAGATTTTACGAATGGCGGTACATGACAAGGATTTGCCAAGCACTCCTCACTCAAAAGCTGTATACACAATCCTACAGGGGAATGAAAATGGAAACTTCAAAATTAGCACAGACCCAAATACGAATGAAGCAGTCTTGTGTGTTGTCAAGGTAAACAAACAAACAAAAAAAATCAAGTGATACTTTAAAAAATTCTACTTAATTGATATATAGGTATTTATATATGTGCATATATGTATGCGTGTGTATATATATATATATATATATATATATATATATATATATATATTCCTGTATGTATATGACTAGAGAATTACAATGCAATGCTAAAATGATTATATTGGTTTACATAAATTTATTGTTATTATTATTATTTCACCCTTATTTTCTGTCTTAGAGGAAAGACATATCAGGTACAAAACTTATTGTTCTATAGATGAGGCAAACCAAGGCAGAGAAATTTTGAATTAGTAATCAGATACTAGCCTGAGAAAGTTTCTTAGGCACTCACTTGTTCAAATATCTTATTTTATAGAACACAAGACAGAGAGAAATGGAAGAGTCACTAACTGAAATCAAACCTCTTGACTTTTCAATCCCCTTCATGCTCATATTCTATTTTTACCTCTCTATAGTGATTTTATAAAACAATTTACTAAATATCCCCATGAATTCACCTAAATTTGAGGTAGCCAGTGTTTTAGGATTTTAAAAATTTAATTGCTATTACTGGCACCTGCAATGATTACTTTAACTGAACCTGGTTCTGTTCTAAGTCCTTCTGCCCAGAGCCCTCACTAACATGTCCCACATCTTCCCTCATTAATTTCCTAGAAGCTTTATGCACAAATTGTGCTTCCTTCATGAGATTCGTAGAAAATGTCCTTTAATTATTATATTTCCTGTTATTTCTCTTTTTCTTCTTCTTTGCTTCTAGGTTTCTTTCCATTTTGTTCTTATTTTGATAGATTTCAGTCTTTAATTATTTAACTGTTCTTTCAGATTCTTTCTAATCATTCAGTTCAGGACTAAGCATTTTGAATAGGCACTAAACAAACCCAAATATAAAGTGCTTTGAAAGTTGCTGCTAGATAATTTCATTTAATCTTCCGATTCATATAGTTGGAGAACTGCTCCATTATAGCCAAAGCTCATATGCTAATACTCTCTCTAATGATTTTATACACTTAGCTTGGAGTGACTTCTGCTGTTTTGGTTATCACTGCTATCCCATTTGATAAGCAATGAAATAATAATTAATAGTGATCTATTAGAGTTTAGTCAAACACTTATTCTGTATTCCTGTTAATATTTAAACTTACAATGAAAAAATGAAAGCAGGACCTTCTAGAAGAAAAGTGAGAAGAAAAATTGGTTGAATCTTAAAACAATTTTGAATTTGATAGAATTTGTCATTATAGGAAGCTAATTATTAGTCTTTAATTGCATTACCACCTGCTTTTGGTAACATTTTATACAAAAAAATGATATTCCCTTTTGTGCTAAAACTTGGAATCATGGTTATAAGTCTTCTACATATAATGTTATATATTGAATAATCAAATTATGTTTATTTAACAGCCATTGAACTATGAAGTCAATCGTCAAGTTATTTTGCAAATTGGTGTACTTAATGAAGCACAATTCTCTAAAGGACCAAACTCACAAGCTCCCACTATGTGCACTACAACTGTCACTGTTAAAATTAAAGACAGTGATGAGGGCCCTGAATGCCAACCACCAGTAAAAGTTATTCAGAGTAAAGATGGCCTCCCAGCTGGCAAAGAACTTCTTGGATACAAAGCATTCGATCCAGAAACACGCAGTAGTGAAGGCTTAAGGTAATGCATTTTTCAAAAAGGTCCTTACTTTTAATTGTGATGTAAACTAACTTCAAATTTGTAGAAGTTCTGTGTATTTTTCAGAATGACAGATGTTGAGATTATGTCCACTTTTTGGTTTGAGCACTTATATTTGATTTCTAAAAACTAGGTATAAGAAGCTAGGCGATGAAGATGACTGGTTTGAAATTAATGAAGTCACTGGTGACTTGAAAACTTTAAAAGTGCTAGATAGAGAATCAAAATTTGTAAAAAACAATGAATACAATGTTTCCGTGGTTGCAACGGATGCAGGTGAGTGCAATTTTCTAGAAATAAAATATAAGTATATGATATATTTTCAAGGAAATCTTGGGGAGAATTTTGTTTACTTCCAGATCAAAATTTAAGGCAAAAATGTTTGCATTACGATTGCTCAATTTTTTGGAGACCACTCAATTTATTTAAATTAATTATTTTTTTTTCAGTTACAGTTGACAGTCAATATTATATTTTATCTTAGTTTCAAGTGTACCCAGTATAGTAGTTAGACATTTATATAATTTATACTAGACTAATTGATCCCCCCAATTAGTCTAGTACCCACCTGGCACTATACATAGTTCTTACAACATTTTTAACTATATTCTCTAAGTTGTACTTCCCATACTTTACATCCCTGTGACTATTTTGTAACTACCAATTTCTATTTTTAATCCCTTCACCTTTTTCATCAAGCCTCTCAACCTACTTCTCCTCTGGCAGCCATCAGTTTGTTCTCTGTATCTATGAGTCTGTTTCTGTTTTGTTTATTTACTTTGTTCTTTAGATTCCACATATCAGTGAGATCTTATGGTACTTGTCTTTCTCAGTCTGACTTATTTCACTTAGCATAATACCCTCTAGGTCCATCCATGTTGTTGCAAAAGGTAACATTTAATTCTTTTTATGGCTGAGTAATATTACATTGTAAATATGTTCTACTTCTTCTTTATCCAGTCATCTCTTGGTGGGCTCTTTTGTTGCTTCCATATCTTGGCTATTGTAAATAGTGAACATAGAGTGGTGAACATAGAGCATACATTTTGTTCAAATTAGTGTTTGGATTTCTTGGGATAAATACCCGGAAGTGGAATTGCTGGGTCACAAGGTAGTTATATTTTTTAATTTTCTGAGGAACCTCCAAGATGTTTTTCATATTGGCTGTACCAGTTTGTAAGCTCACCACCAGTGCACAAGGGTTCCTTTATCTCTGCATCATTGCCAACACTTGTTGTTTGTTAACTTATTGATGATAGCCATTCTGATAGGTGTGAGGCAATATCTAATTGTGGTTTTAGTTTGCATTTTACTGAAAGAGAGCACCCCATTTAGACCCCAGTGCATCAGTACCACAAAGTGAGGAGGAGGTAGATGGCCAAAGTCCTAGTTTCAAGATCCATGTTACTTGATACCTGCCTTGGACATGGTAGCATCTTCGAGGATGCCCATTTTATTCAGGAGTACAGATTAATTTACTGTGATTTGAACGATCTGTAGGAGTTCAACCCACCTAAAACAATTGGGTCCAAGGTAGGTTTATTCTGAGTCTCTCTTAATGGGAAACAGAATAGTCATCCTAATTCCTAAAGAAAAGATTAAACAATGACTCTTAAACAAGTTTTGCTGTAGTTTGCAATCCTTTTCCAAGGTTAATTCTAGAACGTATCCTGTGAAGAAATGTTGTTCAAATGTCATAAAGTAGTCCTCTCAAAATCCTTGTAAACATGCACTCCTAGCAGTAAACCATGAACCATTTAGTGTAAGTCCTTACCATTGCCTTTCCTTGTGGTAATGCAAGTGCCTGACTTAAGGTTTGATTGCTGAGGCATCCACTTCAGAGATGGCCGTCTCAAATAAATACACTGCTAGCCACACACCAGATAAAGAACCAGGCTGCTTCCCTCACCCCTGGTTTGTTCTCCTCCTGTGCTTTGAATTCCCACTTTTATGTTTTAAATTCACCAATCAAGAGTGAGCCTGCAGAACCCTAGGCCCCTCCCCAATCCCGACTCGAGGCACACAGAGAACTTGCCTCTTCCCACTTCCCCATCCCATCCTCAACTCCCATGATCTTGCTGTGTGGCCCCTGGTGTGCCATGTAATTTCCAGGACTCTTGAGTAATAAACCTTATTTTTATTTATTTATTTTTTTTCCAAAGTTTCCTGACAGCATCTTGCAATCATAATGAGAACCACAGGCCTGGTCTAGCCACAAAATTGGTTATTGATAGGCTGAGACTGGCACATACACTCTTAATGTAGTTCTTTCAATACAGGTAGAATTTAAAAAGCTACTAAAGAATGGGAAAAACACTAGCTGAGAAATATAGTTAATTTTGCCACTACTCTATAATCCTGGGTGATTTGCTGCTTCTATATAAGTAAAAGTGAAATTTGAATGGTTTAAAAGATAATTATGTTGTCAGACAAGGATTTATATTTACTCATTTATCCCACAAATGTTGACTGTTTAGTAAGTTCCAAGGTACTAGGCAAGGTACTATGGAAACTAGAATTCATAAGACAAGGTCAAAATTTCACATGATATCAATGAAAGGATTATTATATTCTCATAAGAGATTCTATGGTATGAAACTTTCCCTATAAAGGAAGTAGTACTTATGAAGAAGTAGAAATCAGTTAAGAGCTGCCCTAATTAAAGGATAAAAGGAGGAGATTTCACAGAAATGCAGAAGCTTGGTGATGGGAAAATGAAACACCACTTGGAGAGAAGAAAAACATGGAGAACAGAAATATAAGAAATTAACTTTGTTGTTTAGTGCTAAGAGACAATGTTTGCAGGCATAGTGATCATAATACAATGAAAATAAATGCCAAATCTAAAAGGTAGGAATCTGTATCTCAGGCTCATGGGTAACCTACATGTGATCAAGAAGAAGTAAAGTTGGGGATGTTATACGTTTTAATGGACGGCCATGTGGTGACATGAAGGATTTTGTTTATTTGAGCTTTAATCCATAAATATATACTTCCAAGGGCCAAATATATAATTAATTGTTTATATTTCCACATGAGCATTTAGTTTTGATGCTTATAAATATTTCAGGATGATGACCTAGATATTCTAGCTTTTTTAGAATCCAATTTATTTCCTAGTCTGTCTTGTATCAATCATTTCTGTCAGTTAGGCTGGTTTTCCTGCTATCACTCCAGAATGCACTGTTTTATACACCCTTTCCCTAAAATAGCACTGTCCCTTCTATTTGACATTCAAGTCCCTTCTTCAAATAAATGGCAATGAATGACAACTTCTGTGATTGTTCCCACTAGTGTGTGTTCAGTTCTTAATACCTTTTAAACCCTCCTTCCCCAGGAATAATATGTTAATTATCACAGATGCATGTTTTCTTTATAAACGGGTGTTTCATTTTTTCTCATGTATATTCTGTTCCTCTTAATTGATTGTTGTGAACTCAATTTCTGATAAGCACCCCCATTTTTTGCTAAACCATCCCTTTACCACGCATCTTGTGTAGATTTTGGCACGTTTGCTTAACACAGGTACTGATATTTCCCATTCCTCTGTTGTGAGTCCCATTAATCTCCAGGTCTAGGTTGTGAATTTCAAAATAGTACGTTCATTCTGTTCAATGTATTAGCATTAAGTTATAAGTTAGGCAAGAAATACTAGGCATTTCACTAGGCTCTCAAGATGAACATGACTTAGCTCTTAAGAGGAGCAGGTCACAGTTCAATGTGTGAGCCAACAATCAGTCAAATGTTCTGAGAAATCAAAGGACACTATGGCTACCATTGTCTATAGAAGTTATGACAAGGTTTATGAGGAAGTGATATTTGAGTGGATTCTTGAAGGACAGTAAGGTTTTACCAGGCAAAGAGGAAGAGAAAAGTGTTCCCAGCAGTGCCAACAAAATACACCAAAGCAGACACAGGAAAGAACACACCTAGTGGGTTTGATGACAAGTGTTACAAAGTTTGAGCAAAGAGTATATGAGGAAAAGTGTCAGTAAAGGAAGTTGAGGAAGTGATTATGACCAAATGTAAAGTCTTTGCATTTTGAGCATGAATACAGCTCTTCACAAAGAAAGATATAAGAAATCAATTTTATTTTTAACTGGTTGTTCTGTTAGTGACATTATTCACAATCTCCTACATTTCAGTTTTAGAAAGAACCTGTCACAATTTCGTACTTGTGGTAATGTGATTGGGAAAATGTGAAATTCAAGTTCAGATAGCTACTAGACTGTAGCTATAAACTGTGTATCATAGAGATGGTTGAAAATAACTTTTTAAGTGAAGATGTGTCTTATTTTTTATTTTTCTTAGATGGCAGATCTTGCACTGGAACATTAGTAGTTCGTTTGGAAGATGATAATGATCACTCACCACAAATTGAAAAAGAAGTGACAATTTGTCAGCATGCTCAGGATTTTGCTGTTCTCAAACCTGTGGATCCAGATGGACCTGAGAATGGTCCACCTTTTGAATTCTTTTTGGATAATTCTGCCAGTAAACTTTGGACTATAGGAACAAAGGATGGTGTGTAATTATGCTAAATCTAATTAATGGGAACTTAAGATGACTAACCCTCTTAATTTTCTCCTAACTTCATGATGATAAATAAATATTCATTTTAGGAAATTATTTTATTGGTCCCCAAAATGGATAATACCTTGATTTTTTAAAGCAATGAAAACTATATTTATGTTTAGACTCTTGTTTTGAATATATTTTAAGAAAACATATAAATTCATTTTTATATAATATTTGACTAACATGTTAAGTATAGATTAGTTTGATAGAAGCAGTATCAACTGCTTATAGAGCAATATCAACTAGTTTTCCTGGTTTTTCAACAATTCAAAATCATTTTTAAGAAAGAAAAATGAACCAGTAGAACTTTTCTTCTAAGCTAAATTCTGTGCCTTCTATCTCTGCCCCCTCAACCCACCCTAGGAACACCAAGTCAGAATAACATTGCTATGGAAAGGTCATATCAATATATATTCTCTCTGTCTTTTTTTCTTGTAGGTAAAACTGCCATTCTTCGTGCACGGCAGAATCTTGATTATAAGTTTTATAACGTGCCTATCCAAATAAAAGATAGACATGGTCTTACTGCAAAACATATGCTGTCAGTGAGAGTATGTGACTGTACAACTCCATCTGACTGTACAATGAATAGACAACGTGAGAGCAATGCTAATGTATCAAAAGTAATACTTGGAAGATGGGCTATTCTTGCCATGGTTTTGGGTTCTGCGTTGTTGTTATGTAAGTATAATTATCTAAACTGTGTTAGCTAAAGTTTTATCTTTCAAAATATATATGGTGGTTCTTTATATCAATGATATTTACGAGCTTTGGTGAACGTGCCCTTTTTAAAATCGTGTGTGGACTATATGACTTAGGGTTCTGAGACATAGAAAAAGAAACATATCAGTAAGAGAAGATTAAATTTTAAAGTAATTTTTAGAGGGGTAGCCTCAGTTTTTCCAATAATTAACTGTGAGATACTTGTTAAATCATTTCCTCTTTTTGGAGTTCACTTTTCCGTATGTAAAATGAAGAGGTTGGATAAAATTATTGTAAAGAGTCCCTTCCATACAAAATACTATATAGGCTTTCAATCAGCCAAGTTTATGCAGTGAATGTGCAAAAAGAGTTAGTGAGAAAAGTATTTCCAAAATTTTCTTAGGCATTTATTAAGGAAATGATGTAGCATACTTGTACATCTTAAGAACACACCAGTGAGAAGAATGAATAGAAAATAGTCATGGTTTGAGCCACTGAGGAAAAGTAGTGCATGCAAAGAATACTAAGATTTTGCATTCTGCCAATTGTTTTTGGAGATGCAAAAGTGCTTGAAATCATTGCCCACAATTCTTTTACCCCCTCCCTCTCTCTCATTTCTTTTTTAACTGTCTATTTGACTACACAAAACCTATCTGCATTTATAAACTCTTCTCATAGTCTTTACTGTGTCCTAATTCAGTGATTTGAGTTTCAGGTTAAAGTGGACATTTTTCTTAGCACTGCATTAGTGATGGACACTTTCAAAACCAGTCACTGATTCTTATATAATTGCCGTTCTTCTATTTATGCCTAATGATCTTTGTTTTATAGTTCTAAGCCTTTTGCGCGTGTTCTGTATGAATTTTAAATACCAATAATACTAGCTTAAAATTCAAATGAATGAAGTTACTATTTCAGTGTGGAGGAAATAAGAGAAACATTTAAGTTAATTCTGGACCTGGGAAGAGAACTGTTAATAAACTATGCTCACTTCATAGTCTTTTCTTTTTATTGATTTATTTCTCATTTAAGCCTAATAACATAATCTCTGTAAAACAGAGATGGTCTATATGTTAATACATTTGTTAATATTCTGTTTTAAAATTTTTGACTCAAAGATATCTCAATTTATGGAACAAATTTTTTAAAGTACTGTGAATAAACATTTAAGCAATCATGTGATTCAAATGATTTAATGTACACCAGCATAAAAACATACTATTTACTTAAATATTTTTATTTTTCAGGTGTTCTATTTACATGTTTCTGTGTCACTGCTAAGACAACAGTAAAGAAATGTTTTCCAGATGATGTAGCGCAGCAAAATTTAATTGTATCAAATACTGAAGGACCTGGAGAAGAAGTGATGGTAAATCATATTTCACTTTCCTTTGAATTGTAGGGTGATTCTATAACCATTGATTATTACATAATAATAGTAATAATAATAAAAGATAACATTTATTGAGCAGTTACTATGCCAAGCAGAGCTCCAGGTTCCCTGCATATGTTATTTCATTTAAACTTTAAACTTCTATTGTATTAGTTTCCTATGACTGTCGTAATAAAGTACCACACACTGAGTGACTTAAACAATAGAAATTTATTGTCTCACAGTTCTGAAGGCTAGAAATTAGAGATCCAGGTGTTGGCAGAAGCACGTCCCCTCTGAAAGTGTTAGGGAAGAGTCTGTCCCAGGCCTTTCCTAGCATCTGGTATTTCTTTGGCTTATGGTAGCATAAATCAAATCTT
This sequence comes from Rhinolophus sinicus, assembly GCF_057876585.1. NCBI lineage: Eukaryota > Metazoa > Chordata > Mammalia > Chiroptera > Rhinolophidae > Rhinolophus > Rhinolophus sinicus. The sequence goes on along the minus strand of NC_142504.1, from coordinate 84,346,810 downwards.
CAAATGGCATTCTCCTCGTGTGTGTCTGTGTCCAAATTTTGCCTTTTGGATTCAGGACCTACCCTAACTGAATATGACCTCATCTTAATTTAACTAGTTACATCTGTAATGAACTGATCTTCAAACAAGATCACATTCTGAGGCACTAAGGGTTAGGACTTGAATATATGAATTTTGGGAAGACACAATTCAACTCATAATGCCTACTCTATGGGTACTATTATTTTTATGTAGGGAACTGAGAGGTACAGCAGGTAAGTGATTTGCCTACGGTGGGAAAGACATGAAAGCAAATGGTTAGTTTCAATTTGATTCTTTCATTTTATGACTCTAACTTTATTTTTAGGATGCAAACATTAGACTCCCAGCACAGACATGCAACATTGGTGACACAAGCGTGTCTGTTGGCACTCTTGGTGGCCAGGGAGTCAAAGCACAGCAAAGCTTTGAAATGGTCAAAGGTGGCTACACTTTGGAGTCCAGCAAAGGAGGTGGACATCGGACCTTGGAATCTGTCAAGGGAGCAGGACAGGGAGCAACAGATACGGGCAGATACGTATACACCGACTGGCACAGCTTCACCCAGCCTCGGCTTGGCGAAGTAAGTGCCAATGCGTTCGGGTTCACATTACATGAAAGTTAAACACTATTTACAATTCAGGATTTCCCCAAAGTTTTACTCCTCATGCACTTGTAATTCATCACCTTTTTAATATTGAATTATCATAGGTATGGATGTCAGGTTCAAACCCAAAGAGAAAAATGACCTTTTACAGTTCAATTTTTAAAATAAGGTTTACAAAACTTTATCTAGAAGTGGCATATGTAGGCGTGTTTAAGAAGTATAAAAAGACTGATAGCTTCTTCCCTAAAAATTACCAGCAAAATCACCTGGGGTGAAATATTTGTTATAGAGTAATGCATGGATCATAAATTATACACATTTTTTAGTGTGTTGAATCCTCTATGTGGTTATGAAGTCCTGGCTATCAACATCAAGAAGATAGACTGTTATGCTTTTATTTTGGGTTTTAGTTCCTTGGTTTATGTTCAGATTAATCAATATAGGTTAATATTAGCTGCTTTAATACGTTACATTATTATAGCTCTATAACAGTGTATAAACAAACAATAAGAATCCCCCAAATATGCAAAGATACTACAGAGACCCATTTCAACTGCACAAATCGTACATTCAAATGGGAAATAAAACAATTTTTGTATGATGTAGCTTTAATCTCCATAAATGTTTCCACTGGGAGCATTTATGTATTTGCTATATTTTAAGAATGACTATAATATAGACCAATTATGTGCATTTTTTATATGTAGGAATCCATTAGAGGACACACTCTGATTAAAAATTAAACAGTAAAAGGTAAATGAAAGACATTATTTTTATGCTAATATATTTAGGTGTTTTTAAAAAATAATAAAATGTGCTCTGTTTTCATACAGAAGGTGTATCTGTGTGGGCAAGATGAGGAGCATAAACATTCTCAAGACTGTGTCCGTTCATACAACTATGAAGGAAAGGGGTCTATGGCCGGCTCAGTAGGCTGCTGCAGTGAAGGGCAGGAAGAAGAAGGCCTTGAGTTTCTAGATCATCTGGAACCCAAATTTAGGACACTAGCAAAGACATGTGTAAAGAAATAAATGTGCCTTTTTAATAGAGTAACATCTACAAATGCATATGTAGGCGTATATTGAATGTAAAATAATAGCAGCATCTGCTAATGTGTTTGTTTATTGGAGGTACACTCCCAGTCATGTACATAAGGATCCGATAAATATAAAGCTCCCTAAATTCTTCTTGTCTAACTTCCCTGTTCTTTAGAAATCAGTTTCATTTGTTAATTTTCTTTTATATACGTGTATATATTGCCCTTTTCAGGATTGTACTATGTGCTTTCTTGCACCTTCTAGCTGAACATTCTGTATGCTATGTGGAAGAGTATGGGGGAGTGTTGGGTACTGTGGAGGCTAAAATGCATTTTTATTTTAGATGAAAATTAAACACTTTTGTCAAAATCTTGGGGGGAATTACACTTTTAGAAACATTGTCTTTGGTGCCAGAGAATTCCCTCCTCTACCCAAATAGCTATGTATTGAAGGATTTTTAAGTATTCTTTGGAACAGTCTTTGATTTGATATATAACAGGTCATTTCTCACTACACTTTTCAACCTGCACAGGTGCTCTCAGCACTATTCATTTTCAGGATCCTTCAAAACTCAGTCCTTGGGTCTCTGCCCATGTGAATGCATTAACAGGTTCCTACAGCTTCTAGGATTGTTGGAAAGACATGGACTAGAAGTATTTCAGCCACAGAGATTTTATAAGGATCACATGAGAGAATGTCCATGAAAGAATTGCAACCTTGATGCCCATGGGTTGACTTAGACGCACAAATATGTTTTGAGTACAAAAATAGTACAAAAATCATCATGTACTATTATTACCTTTTTAAAATACAAATACCTTCTCAAGAACATGCACGCTCTAGTTTCACGCAGGCCTACCATCTTCAAGCATTTGTGGAACAAGCCCAGCAAGCATTAGGCTTGCAACCCTGAACCACAGTGCTTAGCCCTTTGAATATGCTAAACATTGAATGACCATCCATATTGGAACTGAATATTCAATCTACATTGGTAATTACTGTAAGAAAATGGGAAATCAGAAAAAAGAATATCTGGCATGTATATGTTAAAAAATTGAAATCTATTAAAGCAATGCTTACCAAACATTTGTTGAATGATAGATGAATGAACGCATGAGTTAATAAATTATTTTAAATGCATAATATTTTAATAGGATACTATATTTCATTAAGTTAGAAAGAAACCATGTTTAAATAATATTTTAATAGTCTTTTTTTTGCCAAACTATACATTTATAAACAATAATAGCATATATTACACAGAAATTTCTCATGCAACAAAAAGTGTTTTTCATATAACTATGAACTAGCTAACTATTGAAAATAAATGAGTGGTTAAAAATTTTGTGATTAGTCTCCTTATTCTCAGTTGCAGTACCTAATTAGTTTCTTTATATTAAATTGGATATTAGAGCAGAATAAAAATGTTGTTTTAATAAGATTTTATTTTATAAGCTGTCCACATTGTATGATTTTTATAGCCATTGTGAGGAAAATAATTCTGAGGGGAGGGTAATGCAATTTCTGTTGTCTGACACATGCACACTACTCTGACAATGATACAAGTTTTGAAATTTTAAAATGTAATATTAAAAATTTGGAAATACATGATAATATCATGCTAAGTTATATTCTGAAATATAGGTACAGAATATCTTCCGAGGAGTTTAAAAATTACTAGTCAAACATTAACTTACATGTGTTTGTTTATGTTTTTATATTTCTTACATTTGCTTAAATATGAAAGAGAAAATTTATACCTGGACATAAAGTACAATTAAAGGCCAAAGGAAGATTTCTCGGTCAGCAAGAGAAGACACTCTAAAAGTATTACCAGAATTATTAGAAAGTGTGGGGAATGAATTTTTATTAAGTAGTTTTGTCTATTTGAAATATTTTCAAATATCATTAAAATTTATCTCACAGAGGAACTATGACAGTTTTTTTATTTATGTAGGAAATTCAAAGTCATTCTCTGTTTACACTCAAAATTAAACATTAATTGTGTGATTGATGAAATTTATGAAATGTCACTGGACTGTTTACAAATTTAGTTTGTTAATAAAATATTGTATTTTATAGATTATTTCATATACATTAATTATCAATGAGTTAATTATAAATTTTTTTCTATAATTAAATCTATAAGTAGCGAAAATATGCAATTACATTTTCTTTTTCTTGATTCAGACCTGAAATTATTTCATGGGAAAAAATTCTGAGGGAACATCAAAATAGTTGAAGATTGATATAATAATTATAAATTAGCATTAATACTTCCTTAACTTTACTTAGCTTTTAATTCCTCCTGAGTTTATTAAAAATATTTTATGAAGCTTGATATCTATGCATATGTCTATATTTTAAAAATAGAATATGCTATATTATTTGGAAAATATTGACAAGTAGATGCTTTAGAGTTGAGGATTTTCATTATCATAGAGAAGGTAAACTAACTCCATTTTTGTGGTGTGTTAGTTATAAAAGTCCTGTACTAGCTGAAAATCCTCAATTAGATTAGGGTAATCAAACAAACCATGTACGTATACCGATGGTTTCTTTCATTTGCTCTTCTAATAAATCTGAAGGAACATTGCATTTGGCCAGATACTGCATTGTCTTTCTACTTACGTAGGGGGGAAAAAAATGAACTAAAGCAGAAGAAAGCATGACTAAGAATGGATAGATTCTTGCATATTTTGTAGGGCTCAATAAAATTAAGCAAGCATAATTTTTAAAAACTCTTTGCAAGGATAGTATTGCATAAAAAATAAAAACCACACTTGACCTCAAATTCGTACTACTAAGAATAAAATAACTACTTTCAAACACATAAATAGAAAATATTTATGTGTACAATAAGCTTTATGAAAACAAATGTGAGCAGCTTCATAATATACATTTTGCATAGATCAAATTATTTAAAAATTTCTACTTCTTAAAGTGTTTTGATTGATATGAGTAAAATGCTGTGGGGACAAGAGCCCCAGAAAAGTTTCCAGGCTCTCAGCCTCACATAGACAGGTGCTGGCTCAGGTAGTAAATGGCCATCAACTGTGATTGCATGGCCATCAGCTGTGGCTAGTTGGCCGTCAGCTGTAACCAGTGAGCCATTGGTCACTAATATAACTGCTGTGGCTACACTAGCAGAAAAAAAAAATGGGGGTTATCAAGAGGATGGTGGCTGAGCTAGCAAGCAGAGCAGTGAGGGTTGCAAACTGTGTGGCTCCTGCTTCCTGTGTCTCCAACCCAGCCGCTAGCGAGATTATAGTAGTATGACTCCGCCTGGCACCCCCCACGACACATGGCACAGTGAGCGGGGTCTCCCGCATGACAAATGGCGCAGCAAGCAGGGTTTCCTGCACGACACATGGCATAGTTGGCAGGATATGGTGCCGGCCAAGGCTCTCCAAAGAGTGGTGGAGCAGTTTGTGTGTATGAACACTCAGTCTCTGGAAGACCAGGAGGAGCAGCTGCCGGAGAGCTGGACCCCCATGGAGGGGTGGGAGGACGTGGACGGTTCTCCCACCAGCACAGGAAAAGCCATGCAGCTGCTGGAGAGATGGAGCCCCGTGGAGAGGTGGAAAGATGTGGACGGTTCCCCAACCAGCACAGGCCGGAGAAAGCAAAGGTCGTTGTGGCCCTGTGGACCGGGAAGTTTCTGCTCAGGCAGCCTGGATGCAGGACTTGTCCCCGGAGGAAAGGCTTGCTGAGTCCTCCATGGGAAATGAGGGTGAGGTCAAGGTTGTCCCTCACCCCCAGGACAGCCCTGGTGAATGACTATGGACTATGGGGTATTGCCTTCTGTCGTGCGGGAGACCCTGCTCGCTGCGCCATTTGTCGTGTGGGGAGGCCTGCAGGGTCTCTGCTCCCGCTCCCCACACTAGAACGCAGGATATGGTGAGGCCAAAAAGGAACACCCACGGAGCCATAGATGGGGGAGTCATACCACTATACTCTCGCTGGCAGCACCCACCTCTCTGCAATCCGCTCCTGCTAGCTCAGCCGCCATCTTCTTGCTAGCCCCCATTTACTGCTAGCATAGCCACAGCAGTTATATTAGTGGCCAATGGCTCACTGGTTACAGCTGACGGCCAACTAGCCACAGCTGATGGCCATCCAATCACAGTTGATGGCCATTTACTACCTGAGCCAACACCTTTCTATGTGAGGCCAAGAGCCTGGAAACTGCTTTTTAGGGTTCTGTCCCCACTCCTTCCATCCCTAATTTAATGGACAGCTTGACTGTTTGTTTGGGAACATACCACCATGCAGTGGAACTGGGGGATATTTGCTTTTGTGTTTTGACTGGCCGCCATTGAGAATATGTAAGCACCTTGGCTGTGAGTCGCTGTTGTTCCAGCACGGTGCCCTGAGAGGCCCACAGAGAGTGGCTGTGCCCTGAGAGCCCTGGCTGTGTCCAGGAAGTGTGGCTGTGCCCACAGAGAGTGGCAGTGCCCTGAGAGCCCTGGCTGAGTCCAGGAAGTCTGGCTGTGCCCTGAGAGCCCTGGCTGAGTCTGGGAAGTCTGGTTGAGCCCAGAGAAAGTGGCAGTGCCCTGAGAGGCCCTAGTTGTGCCCGGGGAAACTAGTGGTACCCTAAGAAGCCCAGGAAGTCTGGCTGTGCCCAGAAGTACTGGTGGTGCCCTGAGAAACCCTGGCTGTGCCCAGAGAGCCTAGCTGTGCCCAGGATATTGCATTTACCTCCAGGCTCCTCGCACAGGGCCCCTCATGGAAGACGCTTGTCATGTACATTGTGAGGCCAGAGCCTGTAGGGGTGGAGTGTGGCGGCAGAGCCCCAGAAAGTAGTTTCCAGGCTCTCGGCCTCACATAGACAGGTGCTGGCTCAGGTAGTAAATGGCCATCAACTGTGATTGCATGGCCATCAGCTGTGGCTAGTTGGCCGTCAGCTGTAACCAGTGAGCCATTGGCCACTAATATAACTGCTGTGGCTATGCTAGCAGAAAAAAAAATGGGGGCTAGCAAGAGGATGGTGGCTGAGCTAGCAAGCGGAGCAGTGAGGGTTGCGAACAGTGTGGCTCCTGCTTCCTGTGTCTCCAACCCAGCCGCTAGCGAGATTATAGTAGTATGACTCCCCCATCTATGGCTCCGTGGGTGTTCCTTCTTGGCCTCACCATGTCCTGCATTCTTATGTGGGGAGCGGGACCAGAGACCCCGCATGACTCCCTGCACGACAAATGCCCTTTAATAAAATCAATCTACTGAGTTAGAAGTTGATTATTTCCTAACTTTAGGGAAAACAAAATTAAAAACAAGTATGACCTTTCTCTGTATTTGGCCCGAAAATACATAGGATTTCAAAATTTTTTAAATTTAGTTGTTAGGGTCCAACAATTAATGCCTTTAATTGTGGGATATTTTTTATTTGCCCATGTTTAGAGAACTTTAATAGCATGGAATTATTAATATTAAAAAGAAACTTCAAAGCTTCCTATGAGATACCCGAGGTTTCACCTAGAATTCATACCAAAACTTCATACAGAATTATTTTCTGCTAGTTATATTTCAAGAAAAACTAAAAGGAACCCTCTAATTCAAAGAGGAAATAATTTCCTTGTTCGGCTTTGCCACTCTTAAACTATACAGAAAACTTACAAATTAAGGATGATGACATTTATATAGTTCATTTACATAAAATTTAAAATCCAAATTCACAAAGATATGTTTGTCCACAGTAGGTATTCTACAAAGGGATAGGCTACTTACTGTTCTACACCCTCCATATTTCTCACCTGTTTGAGATCCATATTGAAATACTAAATCAGTGGTTCTTGAAGTGTGATTCCTGGACCAGCAGCATCAGCATCACTGGGAACTTGTTAGAAATGCTAATTCTTGGGTCCCTCACTGTATTCACAGGAAACCCTGAGGGTGAGTTTCTCCAGGTGTTCTGCTGTCCTATCAAGTTCACCTCAGTTATTACTGGTAGCTCTTTGCTACTCACTGTTGTTCACATCACCTTAGACCTTGTGAGGAAAGGGGATTCAGGCCCCACCTTAGACCTATTAAATCGGAATCTACATTTTAACAAGACTGTGCATGAAACTTTGATAACCACTTGATAGAGGATCTCTTGAGAGGAACTTGCAAAAACTAATGGGTGAACGACACAATTAGCCAACTGGAGTTAGAATTACAGGTAGCCTCGGGCAACAGGTAGTCTCAGGCAGCAGGTCTATAGCTACTGCCTGGTAGGGAAATTTGTCCTGGCTCACCTGGTGATTCAAATTCAAAACCACCTTGCCTCTTACCACCCACAAAGCAGAAAACCACACTGTTTTCTTATGTATCTGCGCTGACTCTGAATTTTGTACCTAACAGTGCCATGTATTGGAGGGTATACACAATGACACATAAGGTAACCAAATTTAGATAAATGACATGTTTATTGTCACCTTATTTAGCAAATTTATTTTGCTAACCCATAATTAAGAAAAAAATCACATGTTGACATTAATTATTTTCTGCCAGGCTTATCCAACAAAATTACCAAATTATATTTAAAAAACAAACTGAATAATCCTGGTTTAAGCAAAAGACAGTATTCTGAAATCATTTTGGCACATACTGTGTTTCCCCAAAAATAAGACCGGGTCTTATATTAATTTTTGCTCCAAAAGATGCATTAAGGCTTATGTTCAGGGTATGTCATCCTGAAAAATCATGCCAGGGCTTCTTATTTTCCGGTTAGGTCTTATTTGGGGGGAAACACGGTAGGTGTCTTGATGTAGTCTTTTCTTACTCAGACACTTTATCACCATGTACATTTTTTACGTTTTACTTTTCTGGGTGTAGCTGACTTTGAGTATCATAGGTGTGGTTAAGAATCTGTCAGAACAAGTTGTTTATATTAAGTAACCATATTCTGTCATGATTTCTTTTTGTTTCATACAGGAAAATAAGTAGAAGAAAATTAAGACAGATTTTTAGAGTTGTATTAATTTTAACATTAATGTATTATGAATTGATATTAAACATGTAACATAATATAAATAATTATTAAATATAGTAAGTATTAATTATTAATATTAAGTATTAATTTGGTATTGATGTTTTAATGTTAAATATATTTAAAGTTAAACATTAAGAGGACATACCACTGACAAACACGTGTCCCTTGGTATTACCTGGGGGTTGTGGCACAGACCACTTTCTACCAACGAGCCCTTAACCTAGTTTTTTCTTAGAGATGGAGTTCTGATTTTCCTGGGAGCGGCTATGTGCCTAGCTAAGAGACTATTATTTCCCAACCCCCTTGAACTAAGTGTGATGTCTTCTAAATACTGGCCAATGAGAAGAAAGTGAAATGCTGTGTATAAGATTTCTGTGTGTAAGGTATCTTAAAAGAGCTAATCCAGCTAAAAGATTTTGTTTTGTTTTGTGTTTCCTTCCCCCAATTTTATTTCACGATATCTAGAACACAGATGTTATGCCTGGTATTCAAGCAGCCATCTTGTGATGCTTCAGATTGGAAGCCTTGAGCCATACGTTGAGAATGGTGGAGCATAAAGATAGAAGGAGGCTGAATCCCTGATGAATTCGTGGAGCCTCCAAATCCTTCCTTGACTTCCTGCCTCTAGATTTGTTCACCTGAGTGAATAAAACTTTGTGTTTTTAAGCAATAAAAATTTAGGTCTTCTGTTAAATGTCACTGAATCTAATCTAATCTAGGGAGAGAACAGATTGGGTGGGAATAATTGATTTATATAAGTAATGAGTCAATAAACTTAATCTACCTTGGGAATTCCTTTTCTTTTAGCTGAGATTTCAAAAATCTTGGATGATATTTGTAGGGACAGAGTCCCAGAGAGCAGTTTCCAGGTGCTGGCCATCTACTACCTGAGCCAGCACCTTTCCATGTGAGGCCGAGAGCCTGGAAACTGCTCTCTGGGTCTCTGTCCCCACACTTTCATTCTCTCTACAATCAGAAGACTGACTTTGTAGAAAGCCGTGGATCTAGGAGTGAGAACACCCGGATTCTTCTGTTAATCTGTTGTATGATCTTTAACAAGTCATTGAATCTCATTTACTTCAATTCCTTCAACTATTGAAAGGCTTTCATTTGCTGGTTTTGTCAGCCAAACTATGATGTTCTTTAATGCAGAGATGATGTTTTATTCATCATTGTGTTCTCCCTTACACCTGTGCTTGACAAGGTTTTTTTGTTCATTTGTTTTAGTGTATATACACAGTATTTACTATTTAATCAATACATTAAATTAAAATTTTAAATGAAAACATCTTCCCTAGAGACACGTATTTTAAAATTTCATGTACTATATCCACCATTTCATTCTCTGTTCCTATGAATTGTGTGATGAAATTGATGTGTTTCTTTAAGTCTGACAGATTCGATATTTGGTTGCCTTCTAATAACCTGGTCATGGTCTCATTTTTTTTGGTTAATATATAAGTAAATAAAACTAAATAAAATTTATCTTTCTATTAAGCCAATGAATTTCCATCATGATCTAAAACTTTTTTTATGTCAGTTCAAATAGACTTCAAAATGAGTAAAGGTGAATTTTAAAGGAAATTGCAAAGGTTTCAGCATGTGACAAAGAAGATAATTTAATGTTTTTTTTCTGTATGACAAATGGTGATTCCACGTGCTGATTGACTAAGCTGGAATTCTACTCTTTCACATTAGAGGCTATATAAAAAGGTATTTTAAAAATGATCTCAGTGAATTGTCTAGTATTTGCCCAAGCATCAGACCAAGCCTGAGCATCACCCAACCACCTTCAAGGAAGACACACCCAAAATCTTGGCAGGTACCAGATCCCTGATAAAGTGAATTGAGTCCTACCTACTCTGTAGTGTCAGCTCCAGCACAACAGCTCCTCCACTGTAGTCATGACCAGTCCTCATAACTAATCAGCCAAGTGTCCATCCCTCCTATTGACATGCAAACAGCAACTAAGGCTCAACTACCACAAGAGAGAATACAAAACACACACAAGGGACACAGCTGGAACACTCAGCTTAGGTGACCAGGGAGACTATGTCACTGGGCCCCACAGAACACTTACTATATAAGATCACTCTACTAAGACAAGGTGACACAGCAGTCCTACCTAATCCGTAGAAACAAACACAGGTAGGCAGACAAAATGGGGAGACAAAAAAACATTTCCCAAATAAAAGAACGGAACAAATCTCCAGAAAAGGAACTAAACAAATGGGGACAAGCAAGCTACCAGATGCAGAGTTCAAAACACTGGTTATAAGGATGCTCAGTGATCTCAGGGAGAATGTCAACAGAGAGATAGGAAACATGAAAATGGAAATAGAAAACTAAAAGAGAACCAGTTCAAAATAAAAAATACAATAATGGAAGTGAAGACTGCATTGCAGGGAATCAATAGTAGATTAGATGAAGTAGAATATTGAATCAGTGATTTAAAAAATAAGGTAGCAGAAAACACCCAATCAGAACAGCAAAAAGAAAACAGAATCTGAAAAACTGAGGAGAGTTTAAGGGGGGTCTCTGGGACAACATCAGGCATACCAACATTCGTATCATAAGGGTAGCAGAAGGAGAAGAGAACAAGGAATTGAAAACCTATTTGAAAGAATAATGATGAAAATCTTTCCTAATCTGGTGAAGGAAGTAGATATACAAACCCAGGAAGTATAGAGTCCCAAGGAAGATGAACCAAAGAGGCCTACACTAAGATCCATTGTAATTAAAATGCCAAAGGTTAAAAACAAAGAATCTTAAAAGCAACAAGAGAAAAGCACTTAGTTACTTACAAGGAAGTTCCCATAAGACTGTCAGCTGAGTTTTCAACAGAAACTTTGCAAGCCACAAGGGATTGGCACAAAATATTCGAAGTGATGAAAAGTAAGTAAGGACCTACAACCAAGATCACTATACCCAACAAAACTATCATTTAGAATGAAGGACAGATAGTTTCCCAGACAAGAAAAAAACTAAAGGAGTTCATCACCCCCAAACGTGTATTATGAGGAACTTTAGAAGGACTTCTTTAAGACCAAAAGAAAAGAAAAAAAATATATGAATAATAAAATGGCAATAACTACATATCTATCAACAATTTCTTTCAATATAAATGGATTAATGCTTCAATTAAAAGATAGAATGGCTGAATGGATAACAAAACAAGACTTACATATGTTGCCTACAAGAGACTCACTTCAGAAGGAAAGACACATACAGACTGAAAGTAAAGGGCCAGGAAAAGATAGTTCATGAAAATGGAAACAAACAAAAAAAAGCTAAAGTAGCAATACTTATACCAGACAAAATAGACTTTAAAATAAAAGCCATACAAGTATAACAAGAGACAAAGAAGAACTCAGTAATCCCATTTCTGGGTATTTACCCAAAGAAATCTAAAACACTTCTTCGAGGGGATGTGTGCATCCATATGTTCAATGCAGTCTTGTTTGCAATAGCCAAGATGTGGAGGCAGCTTGGGTGTCAGTCGATGGATGAATAATATATAAAGAGTAGGGGGTACATATATACAATGGAATATTGCTTGACCTTGGAAGGGAATTGTTTCTTTCCATCTGTGGTGGCCTGGATGGACCTAGATGGTATTTTGCTAAGTGGAGTATGTCAGACAAAGACAGATGCAATGTGATTTTGGTTATATGTGGAATCTAAATAACAGAACAAACAAACAAACAAAACAGAAACAAACTCATAGATAAACAGAACATTTTGATAGTTGCCAGATGGGAGAGGAGTTGGCGGTGGGATGGTGAAAGGGGAAGGAATTCAGAAGTACAAATGGGTTGTTACAAAGTAGCAATGGGGATATAGCACATAGCATAAGGAATATAGTCAATAATATTGTAATAACTATGATGTCACTGTGTACTAGATTTATAGAATGATAGATGGGAGGGGTATTGGGGGCAGGGTGGAAAAGGTGAAAGGATTAAGTACAAATTGTAGTTACAAAATAGTCACGGGGATATAAAGTATAGGGAATATAATCAATACGGTGGTCATAACTATATATATTTCCAGGTGGGTACTAGACTAGTCAGGGAATCACTTAAATTATATAAATGCCTAGCCACTAGGCAGTACTCCTGAAATTAATATAAAATAATATGAATGTCAACTGTAATTGAAAAATTTAAGAAGTGGGGAGGGGTGGAAGGTGAAGGGGAATAAGAGGTCCAAATTTCCAGCTATAAAACAAATAAGTCATCGGGATGTAACAAGTGCACAAAGTAATGATTTAATATATATATATATATATATATATATATATATATATATATGCTTTATTAAATAATTACCAGTATCAGGTTAATTAACACATTCACCCACTCTAATAGTTACATTTTTTGTTTGTTTGTGTGTGGTGAGAATGCTTAAGATCAACTCTCTTAGAAAATTTCAAGTATACACACAGTGTATTAACTATAGTTAGTCACCATGTTGTACATTAGATCCCCAGAGCTTATTCACCTTATAACTGAAGGTCTATACCCTTTGACCAGCATTTCCCCATCTCCACCTGCCACCCCAACTCTTAGTAACTAGGTTTTAATCTTCACCAAGCTATATATCTATGTATATCTATAGCTCTCTCTATCATCTATCTTATCTTATCTATCTATCTATCTATCTATCTATCTATCTATCTATCCATATTTGTCAGTTGGCTTCTTCAAAACTGATTAGATTAGAAAATTAACTGTAGTTAAATAAATTAATCCCTGCTATTACCTTCTCTGAAACAAGCTACATAGAATTATCTGTATAAAATGCAGCTTAATTGCAAATCAATGCTTGTAATTAGGAATTATAGGGCTTGTTACTTGCAGTTTGAGTTTCATGTTTATAGCCACTGTTTATTAATGCTCTTTGTCTACTTTCTGTGACTGGAAATTATATAAAATTCTCATGCCTCATTTTCAGTTGTTTTGAAGGGTAATAGTCTCTATGTAGGATTCCTTCTCATATGCCCTACTGTAAATTTCAGTTTCACTTACAGACAATATTTTCCATACGATTACCTCAAAGTAACATCCTAATTTGTTAACAATTAATCTATGGGTTACAGGTAGTTGAATAGCATATATCTAAAATAGATTAGATAGATAGATAGATAGATAGATAGATAGATAGATAGATAGATAGATAGATAGATATGTTCAACAAATACTATTTACTGAGGGTCCACATTGTGATAGGAATAGCTGTAGGCACTAAAAGCAAAGACCAATGTAAGACCTCATGAAAATTACATTCTAATACAGAGACACAGATTAAGAACGAAAAATAAGTAAAATGTGGGAGATAGATGGTAGGGTGGTTTGTGGTAGATCAATGCTCTTACCAAGACCAACTAGAAGACCTGGATAAAATACAAAATTTGTTTAGAGCTATCAGAAAGTTGCAGAATCAATAAGAACTAGAGAGGCTAATATTCCAGAGAGGCCCACACCAGAAAAAGATAAGTTTATCCTCTATACCAGAATTTTACATTTTTCCCAAGAAGCATTTGAAGATACTGGACACGGGCTAACTGCCGAGAATCCAGGCTTGGCCAAAGCAGAAGGCCACTGCTTGGGAAGAGAGAAAATGGTGGAGCTTTTAGTAACTGGGTGGGGCTGGAGGGACAAAATTAGAGACTTTGAGGGATTTCACATACTTCTGGTTTTCTCTTCAAGACATTTGTTGAATCCTAAACCTTCATGGGGCAGGAAGCAACAAGTCAAGGCAAAACCCTCTGATATACAGAAAGGTGTTTCCACAGTCTCACAGTGCAGGAAACAAAAACCATCTCGGGTACGAGCCACAGTAAACGCAACAGGCTCTTCGTTAAAACCCTTAGAAAGTAACCAGCGGTTTGATGTTTCAATTAGGGGCTCAGGAAAGACCTCAACCGAGAAGGAGACATAGCCAACACCTGAAGGAGGTGAGGGAGCAAGCAGTGTGGCTATCTGAGGGAAGAGCATTCCATGTGGACGTGAACGGCCTGGGGAGAAGTGTGCTCAGCATGTTCAAGGAAGAGCAAAGGGTGCAATGTGGCTGCAGCACGATGTGTGAGGGAAGGGGAGTGAGGTGGGGTCAGAGAGATACACAGTGAAGTCTATAAGGCCTGGGGAACCTCTGGAAATCCTTTGGATTTGATCTAAATGAGATGAGAAGCCTCTGGAAGACATTTTAAAAAAATCGTATATTTTGGAAAAATTCTGGAGGAATTTGGGTAAAGAAATGTCATAATTCAACTTACTTATTACTAGGGACAAACTGGCTGCTGGGCTGAAAATAGACAGTAGTATTGAAAGTAGTGTTGGCAGTAGAAAGACCGATTAGGAGGGTTTTTTTTAATAACTCAGATGAGACATGATAGTGGGTTGAACTGTATGATGATGGTGAGAAGGGAATGGATTCCAGGTATATTTTAAAGGTGAGGTTTATAGGACTTACTGATATATTGGATGTGGAGTACAAGAGGAAACGAGGAGCCAAGGAATTCCACAAGATATTTTGGCCTAAACAATTAGAAGGATGGAGCTGCCATTAACTGAAAAGGAAAAGACTGTGGGGTGGGCACTAATGGAGAATATCGGGAGCTCACAGTTGGAAAGAGTAACTTGGCCATGCCTATTAGACACATAAGGTAAGATTTCATGTAGACAGTTGGAGCCGGAAGTTCATGGGAGAGGTCTGGGATAGAGCTTTAGATTTGCCAATCATCAGCATGGAGATGGTGTTTTAAGCACAAGGCTGGGTGAGATCAACAAGGGAGCGAGAGGTAGATAGAACCAGAATTAAGGTTCAACAACTGAGTTCTGGGACACTCCTCCACTAGTAAGGGGTAATGGAGAGAAAGAGGAATAAATCAGTGAGGCAGAGAGGGAAAAACAGAAACCAAGTGAAAATTGTGTTTCAAGGACAAGTGTACCAACTCTCTGCAATTAAGACAACAACATAAAGGTTAGAAATCACCATTAGATTTAGTAATATGAACATCTCTGTAAACTTTTTAAAGAATGCTTTTGGTGAGGTGGTAGGAGAGAAAACCTGATTAGAAGGGGTTCAAGAATTAATGAGGAAAGAAACAGAAGACAGTAAATATACAACAGCTTTTCCCAGAATTTTTTCTGCAAAGGAGAACAGAGAAATGGAATGTTATAGCTGGAAAGAGAAATAGGATATAGAAAGGTAGAGATTTCTGGTGCATTATTTTAGTTTAGTTTTGTTTATATGCTGTTGGGGAAGATAGAGATGGATCAAATTAATGATGTAGGAAAGAAGGAGCAGAACTGTTAGAATAATGTCCTTGAATGGGTGGGAGAAGATGGAAATGAATGCCCAAATGAAGAAGTTAACCTTAGCCATAAACAGAGGCAATTCTTCCATAGTATCAAAGAAAAGGCCATGTGTGTGGTACAGATGCAGGCTGAGAAGGAGACAGCTGTGGGCAGGCTAGTAAAAGTTCTCCTTGATAATTTCTATTTTCTCTGAAATAGAAAGCTAAGTCAGTAATGGAAAGTGACGATAAAGGAAGATGTACAGGAGATTTGAGCAGAGATAAAAAGGTATGAATATATTGCCAAGGAGAATGGGGAAGTGAATGAACTATGCAAATAGAGTATGACTGCAGGGCGGTATTAAGGACTACTTAAGATACTGATTGTGACCTTAAAGTAAAACTCCTGAGCTTATCTCTAGCCGCATATCTCTAAGTGTGTAGCAGCTGGGAAGGTGGAGATTTACATTTATCAGGGAAGAACTCTGACAAGGGAGAAACAGTTCCCTATTTTTTATCAGTACAACAACTATAAAGAGACATTTTATGGTTTTAGTATGTACTTCTCTAATTTCTTAAAATATACTTTGTAGACTTTATTCCTCTATTGCAAAATGCCTGGTCATAATCTTTACTAATTTTTTTTTCTGTTGAGGTTCCTGTAATGTTCTCACTAATGTGCAGGAGTTCCTTGTTATGTTACAGGTATTAGTCCCTCGTCTGTTTCAGTCATAACTAATGTATTCTTCCAATCTATTATCTGTCTATTAACTTTATTCATGGTGTCCTTTATTGAATAGAAAGCCTGAATTTTAATGTAGCCAAATGTATCATTTCTGTTCCTATATGGTAAATGCTTTTTGAGTTTTATTTCAAAAATCTTTCACCCCCTGGGACATATAGATGTTTTTCTATATTGTCTTCCATTAACTTTAAGTCTCTGTCATCATAGGAAAGTTTAACCCACCTGGAGGCCACTTGTATGTGGTGTGAAGCAGGGGACCAGTTTTCTTTTTCTCTAATGAGTCAGTTTTCCCAATGCCACCACTAAATAATTTCTTCTTTTCTCAGTGGTGTGTGCTGCCACCAATTTAATCAGATATTTTTCTCATTTGTACATTGGTCTCTCTCTGGATTCTAAGTTAAAATCCATTAGCCTATTTGTCTGCTCTTGAGCAAAAACCACACTAGAAATTCTTGGTAGGCCCATCTCACATTTTAACAAGTATACTAATATGTGTCCATCGTGTTTGAGATCAGGTTAGAAACTCCTGCCAAAACATCATTTTAATAGTCGTTAAAAATAACATTAAAAATAGAAAAAGAAAAGCAAAGAATTACTTGCCCCAAAAGTGCTCAGGAGTCATTAATTGATTTATTCATTTGTTTTCTCATCCAACAAATAGTTATTAGGTGTCTACTATGTCACAGAATATATGATTGAGTGCTGGGGATGCAAGAGTGGACCAAAAAGGACAGGTCACTCCAGTCATGAAAATGTGCAGTCTTTGGTGAGAAACAAGTATTAATCAAATAATTACTCACACAAATTCAACTTTGTAATTGTGACAGTGTTCTAAAGAAGACGCAGCTCTTTAATAAGGACAGTTTTGTTGTGGCCGCTTGCCAGTTGTGAAAGTATTCCCGAGGCACAAAGGAAGAGAAGTTAGAAAGTTTATTTAAGAAGAGACACACTGGCAGAGGAGTTGCCGGGGGCAGAGTCTAGAGTAGACAGCTGTGCTGATTTTCTGTTTAGCTGGGGTTTTGTATTCTCTAACCAGGGTGTAACTTGCTTCGGCCTATAGTGAACTCTTCCATTGTGCTCATCTTCATCCGTTGTGGTGGGGGAAGGTGTGATTAAATTTATTATCGCAACCGTTGCAGATATGAAGCCCCTCTGACCCCCATCAAATGGCTGCTCCCTAGGCTCGTTCCTGTGTATCCATATCTATCTTACCAAGTTTGACCTTATCAGAAAGGATTTGACCTGGTAGGAGAGAAAAGTTGATATGAATCTGATAATTAATTTTGTGAACTTGTTGCAGTCATGTTGCTAACCTTTTTTGATATCAGAGGGATTATTCATTATGAATTTGTACCAATTGGACAAACAGTTAACCAAGTTTACTATTTGGAAGTGCTGAAAAGGCTGCGTGAAAAAGTTAGACAACCTGAACTTTTCACCAATTCATGGCTCTTGCATCATGACAATGCACCAGCTTACATGGCACTGTCTGTGAGGTAGTTTTTAGACATTAAACAAATAACTGTATTAGAACACCCTCCCTACTCACCTGATCTGGCCCCCGAGGACTTCTTTGTTTACTTCAAGGTAAAGGAAATATTGAAAGGAAGACATTTTTATGACATTTTGAGGACATCAAGGGTAATACAGTGACATCTCTGATGGCCATTCCAGAACGAGTTCCAAAATCGCTTTGAAGGGTGGACTAGGTGCTGGCATCAGTGCATAGCTTCCTGAGGGGAGTTCTTTCAAGGTGACCATAGTGATATTCAGCAATCAGGTATGTAACGCTTTTTTTAGGATGAGTTCACAAACGTAATTGTCATACCTCATATTTATAGGATGGGGGAAATTTAACCAGGCCAGAGGGATGGAAGAAAGTTCTAGGAAAAAGAAAGAGCATGTACAAATCACCTATGATAGAAGAAGTCTCCTGAGTGCAAAGGTCTGAAAAAATACAGATGTGTTTGTGTTTGGCAATATTTAGAAGTCAGATAGGGCAAAGGAGCCAGCTAGTGAGAATGCCTGGACACAGCCAGCAAGGGAAGAAAACAGGAGACACTACTGTCAAAGAGGGCATTCTCTATTGTTCCATAATCGTGCTTATTTTATTGTGGTTATCAGAGCAAATGTGTTCCAGAATAGATTATCTCATAAAACAGTGAGTTTGCTTCTAAGTCCGTTTAAGAATAAGGTAACATTTCATAATTCTTGTACAGATATTAACAAGTGATTTTTGTATTGCTAGTTTTTCATTATTACAGAATTCTGTTTATATTTAAATTGTACTTAACTTGAGATTAATCTTCTCTTTTCATTTAGAAAGGAGTCGGCATGATATAAATCTCAGGTGGAGAGTATTTGTCCTACCCAGTTTTCTTTTTTTACTTCCATAGATGCTTCCCTTGAGTCAGTACCCTGTCTATCTTGTTCAGCAAAGTGTTCCCAATGCTGAGAACAATGCCTGGGACATAGTAGGTGCTCATTAAATACTTGTCAAATTAGTTAATTAGTAAAGCAAACAACTGAAAATTTTGTAGTTTTAAGGATGTATTCATTCACAGTACTCCTGGGGGACATATGTTAACGGCATCTATTAAAAGCAGACCAGACATTGTGAACCATCTCTAGTTCTGTTCCACACAACTGTCTAAGAATTCATTCATGGCTTGTTTTTATAATGGGTCTATCAATTAGAAAGTACTATAATAAGTATTGATTTATGGTTTGTTTCACATTCTATCCCTTATGTATTTCAAAAATATACTTTGAAAAGTAATTAAATTGTTTCTGATCAGTATACTATGTTTTATTGAGGCAAACTTTGAACAGAGAACTTCAAAGAAATCCGGACAGCATTAAAAAACAGATATTTTATTTATTAGATGAGGCAACAATTAAAAACCTCTTCTCCCATTATAAAAAGATTCTTTTTAAAAAATTGGCCCAAGTTTTCAGAAAGTGCACAACTAGCACAGACTGTAGCATCTCATCTTAGCGTTGCATAATTTATCCATTTGTGTCAGACAAGGTCTGGGGGTCGTGTTGAGGGGAAAGGCGTTGAAGAATTTGGGAATGGTAAGTGAATTAACACTGGAGTTCAGCCTTAAACAGGGCCTGAAGAGAAGTGCTGGAAGATCAGGACCTAGGGAGCTGTCGTAGGGATGACGTGGGGTGGGGCATATGAATGGGTTGTTAGAGGCAATGGATGGGAGAGGGTTAGTTACACATACTAACGGACACTTAGGGAGCACTTAGAATATGCCATGCTTTATTCTGCCTGTCTTTCATGTATCAGATCATTTAATCTTGCAGCAACTGAGAGGTAAATAATTGTGCTCATTTTATTGTGGTGTCAGATGTTTTCCTCTCTACTCTCACCTATAAAGTAACTGCACAGTGTCCTTGTGTATTTTACCTTAGGTCTGTTTTTCCTTTGCTTTGGGGTTGCCAAGGTGGATTTGCCCTAAAGATCACATGTCTATGTAGACCCTCCTCACCAGTAGTGGGAGGATTGGCAAGAATCATGGCGCTCAGGGAGAGAGGTCTCTATGTACACATCACTGAATAAGTGGGAATTTTAGTTGCCATTCATATCTTTAGTTTCCGGTGTCTGAAATTGGAAAATTGTGATGCGGGGCTTTGTTTGTTCATTTCTTCAAGGACAACTCTGGTTCTGACTTTCTACCGAAAATGAATACCCATTTCCAACCAAAATAATAAGTCACAAGAAGTCGAACTAGTTTTAGATATGGAAGTGACCATAGATGGTGTCCAGTATTGCTTAACAAATGGGAATGCTGAAGCCCGAAAGGTTACTTAAGCAGCCTAAGACATAAGGAAAGTTACTCTTGACTTTTGTTCCAGTTCACCCTTTTCTAGAGCACAATAAAAAAGCAGTTCAAGTCATCAGAATAATCTTCACAGGCAGAAGTCGTTCTTTAAAAAGAAAAATCCTCTACCCATATTTCATTGTCTCTTTAAATTTGTACCTATTGTTTCAAAATTGTATTGTAGAGAAATTCATTTTAGTGATCATGTAGTCTAATGTAAACACTATCAATAAATTGGGCCACTTGTTTGGAGTGAGTAGATTATATTTCATTCCTTTGTTTAAAAAAGTTTCATGATGAAACAAAAAAAACAAACAACAACACCATTTTAATAGACTCAATCAATTACCTAGTGTGAAAATAAATATTTAAGATAAACTCTTTTGTAATTGTTCTTCCACCCTTTTTTGAAATGAGGAAAACATGAGCAACCCTTAAGGCATTAGAGGTTAAGGGTAGGCAAGAGGTTAGAACTGTCCTATTGTCAAAAATGGATGATAGCCTGAGTAAATTTATAGAACCTGAAAAAAATAGCTTGCTTCTCTATATTTTATCATGATGTCATCATTAGTAGGATGAGGCATGTTTATGAAATCATTGCTGGAAAAACATGAGGGTTAAAAAAATATGGAAACAGAAGGTTGTCAACTATAGTCTCAGGCTGATGACCCACGCTTATTTTATTAGCAAAGCTTCAATGATAAATTTTATGTATGTGAAGAAAACAGAACAGCTCATTATGTGGCATTCGCTAGTCCCATGTATTAGCATGGGATTAATACGTAGAATGTAAGGCATGTAATGTTTGACATTACTTATGAATTTAAGTATATGCTCAATATGATTGTAATTTTGATTCTGTGTATTATGGTATTACATGTTTTCAAGAACTGAAATGGTGTGTCATGGTTGGCTTTGCAAACAGGTTTCTCCAAACCTTCTTGAGGAGACAGACCAAACGAAATGGAACAGACAAGTTTCTCCTTTGTGGTCAGAGTTTCCAGATTTAAGCCAGTAATTGAAAAGAAGTGCAGAAGGATGAGTCAGAATGCCCTGTCATTAGTTTCTGAAAAGCTGAAAGCATCCTGCTTTTATGTTTTAATCTTCCAGGTTAAGTGCTGCAGTAATTCACCTGGTTTAAGTACATTTCAAATTAAAACACAAATATTCTCTCTCTCTCTCTCTCTCTCTTTCTCTCTCTCTCTCTTTGTTTTTTCCTCACCACAAACTCTGGTTTTGGTGGTAGTAAAAGAAGAGAGAAATCTTCACTAGATGTCCAGGAATTCAATTTAGGAGATGAGTTATAAGAAAGCCAGTGGTGGGCTTTAAATGTGGCAAGAGATGATCTTAGAGAAAATCAATAGCCCACACTAGCCAACATCTAGTAGTTCAAGCAATACATTTTCCATAGTAACTCGCCCTTGATTTTGTTGTTTTCTTGTAGTCTGGATTCATATACCAGGGGTGCCAAAAAAACGTATACAAGTGGACACTTTGGTCAATGTTGCTCAAGCAGTAGTTCACTGTAATCAGAAGTGTCTGGACGCTGATGGTAACCACTTTGAGCACCTCTTGTAATTGTAGACGTCAAATGTATGACTTGTATTCATCTTTTGTTATCGATATATATTGAGTATTACACTTTTAATACAGTTTTCCTTTCTTAAAATGTGTGTACATTTTTTGGCACCCTCTGTATATATAAATAAAATTATAATTATACATATATAATGATATAATTATATATAATGTCTAATTGTCTTTAACTTACGGTAATTTCCTTGTATCATTGTTATATTGGCCGCAAAATTTCTTTAAAAAAAAGACCTCAAAGAATGGTGTGCTACAGATGAAAACTCTGTTTGAACTGTACTTGGATGTCTGCAGTAAATTTATTCCAGCAAAGAGCTTGTAAAATATTCTCCCTGGAGTCAACCTTCTCACAGGTGAGCCTTAGGGAGCTGTGACATAAAAGCAGACTTCTCCAGCTCGCGGGCGGTCTTTGAGGGTCTGTGGCTGATTCCAGGGTAGGGCCAGCTGCTGACCAAACAGGGCAGTGCTCGGGGCGGAGTCTGGGCCGGGAGCGCGCTCGGACCCGCGCCCTTTCCCGCGGTCCGGACGCTGGGGAAGTGAGTCTTTGTATAGTCAGGGTTTCTGCTGGGCAGGGCCAGCTGTTAATCCTCCAGGCGGACACCGGGGCGGTGGGAAGATGTGGCATATAGGTGGCGTCGGCTGGTGAGAAACACCTAGCACAGGTGAAAGGGTGGCGGCGAGAGGGAGTTCCCACCTGTTGCGTTCTTAAAGAAATGAAGACTTAAGAAAATACTAAGGAGGGGCCGATCGGTGTCTTTCCGACGCTCCTGGAGCCCCACCCTCGGCCAAAGGAAAAGCCCCTTGACGCTTCAGAGAAACCTAGAAGAAAAGCGTCTCTTTCTGCGCTCCACCTCCTCGGCCTCGCACTCCTGCTGCGCCGCCAGCCCAGCCAGCACCCTGGCCCCGGCCCTTCGCCCGGCCAAACCCTCCCACCCCGGCCTCCGGTGCCTCGGCCGGCGACCTGCCCCGAGTACTCCCATGGCGGCAATCCCAGTCACACGTTTCCGGAGCGGAGCCCTCTGTCGGCAGCTCCTGCTGACCCTCACGGTGAGTGGCTTCCCGGGCCACCGGCTCTCGGGAGGGGGCTCCGATGGATTGGGGAGAAAGGGGGACACTTTGGAAGCAGGGGTAGGTGGGGGTGGCGGGCAAAGCGGGTGTTAATTGGCCTTGGGCTGGCTAAAAAATGGAGTTGTTTGGGGTGGGGGAGGGCACACAGAATGGGGATGGCGACCTGAGCGTGATCCCTAAGGGGAGGAGAAGGTGTCTCCGGTAGATATGATCAGCGCAGGCAGGTAGCAACGGAGTTACGAGCTGCAAACGCCCATCCGAAAGCGTGGCCTTTGGGTACGAGCACGAAGCGGCGCGCGCTGCTTCTGGGCGCCTCTCGCTCTTCCCCCAAAAGGTGCGGGTGCAGGCCACGGAAAGGGGGAGCCTCTGGGCGGACGCCACGGAAAGCTAGGTCCTAGGGAAGAGGACTGCGCGCCTTTAGGGGGGATTGGTGTGTGTGGCGGTGGCCTCGATCCTCTGTTCCTACACACCGTAGATGGGCGGGCCCTAGGTGACCTTTTGTATACTTTCCATATTTTTTGTCAACATGTGAGGATACCTTCCCCTTAATTTTGGAGAAAATGATCAGCCAGATCTCTGCTTCCCGGAGGCATCTGGATTCTTCTGTCCCCTGCCTTCCCGCTTCCCTCCCACCTTAAAAAACAAAATAGCGAAAACCCTTCCCACCCTGAGCTGGGAGTGGGAGGGGTGGCCTTATTTGGTTACGGACAACCCCGGTGCCTGGCAGAAAAGACTGGGATCTCATTGGGGGTCCGGGAAGCCCAGGAATCCAGTGTGAGGGAGCAGCCCTTGGGATCAGAGGTTTCCCAGACTGGACTTCCTGGAAGGGGAAAAGTTAAATAGACACGGAGCTAGAGCGTGTTCAGGTCGCTGGAGTCCATTCGCGTTGAGCCTCAGGCGTTGGGGCTCCAGTCAAACCTGAAGGACGAGGGAACGAATCCTGCCGACAGACAGCGGGAAGATTCCTTTGGAGAGTGGTGGAACTGGGGGCTGAAATAGTCGGGTAATTTCCCCTTCTTTACCGCTCTCATTTTACACCGAATTCCGTAAAATTTTAAGTAATGGAATTGTAGTTATTGTTATTATTAGAATGCCTTTTCCAAAGAACCCCGTGGACTTCAAACCCTTAAATCCGCGGGCGCACATTAATAACATGGAAGAGGCTAGGTGCCTTAACATTTTACGGTTGAGGAAATCAAGAATGGAATAAATAACGGTCACAATATGTGTAGTTGATGACAAAGGAGTGAATTTTGGTTAGATTCCTAATAAAGTTGCCACCTCTTTTTACACCATTGGTCATTGTTCTTTGAAGGAATAGAGGTGATGAGGCACAGGGCAATAAATAGTATTGCTTGGTACATCCTTACACAACTTTCTGGGGTGTCATCCTAGATCCTTTTTAGAAGAAAGCTGACGTCAGTGAATAAATAAATTGAATAATCCCCATGATGGGGCCTTCCTTGGCTTCAAAGCGTAATTGACCAGAAGTGGGGTGGAGAGAAAAAGAGCAGGGGCTTGGGCTGAACCCCTCATTCTGTTACATTCAAGCTGGAAGGCATAATGTGAGGCCCTCAAGTTGTTCCCATGATCTTGGGCACAGAATCTCCGCCAGCCTCAGGCGGTTGTTGTGGTTGTGAGCCTCAAGCGTGATAGATGTGAAAAGACTATTTAGGTAGAAGATAGTATTAAATAAGAATGACTTTTGGGGACGACCTTTACGTTTCCTGTTCCTGGTACACCCAAGTTATCCTTCACCATTTCCACAAATCAGCTTCTCCCCACTTCCTAAAATTGCCTCACCCCACACACACGGCTGTCTTCACCACTTGGACTCTGGCTTCTGTTTAAGCACCTAATGCAGCTTCCCTCTAAGATCATCAGGCATCTTCATTGTTAAATCCGAATCATTCCTTAAAAAATTCCACCTTGCAGATTGCACCTGTATTCCTGAAATTCACCCTCGACCTCTGCCCCTTTTTTTTACATTCCTGATCACTCAGAATCAGACTCCCTATTCTAGGTCATCCCTAAAATACCATACAGGTGCCTACATATGTTAAATTTATTTTGCTAGTTCTGATATCTTCGTTGAACAATAGGCCTTTGTAAGCCTCTACTTAACTATGATGTGTGACACAGCATTTGTTATCTTTCCAAACAATGTTGCTTTTCTTCTAGTGTCCTATATTTCAATAAATGCCACTACAATACACCTTGTTCCTCAAGTAAAAAATCTGGAAGCTGTTTTTCCTTCCTCCCTGTTTCCCTCCCCTAAATTCATCTTTAAGTCCCATTAAATCTACATTCAGAATTATCTCATGGATATCTTTACTTTTATCCATTACCTCTGCTATTACTTTTTGCTATTACAAATGATGTCACAATGAATTAACTTATATATATGTTATTTCATATATGGGCAGGTGTATCAATAGAACAAATTACCAGAAATGGGATTGGCACATAAAAGTGTAAATGACTCTATAATTTTGGTAGACATTTCCAGCTCCCTTTCCCCTCCATAAAGTTTGCGTGTGACTAGATAGAAAGCTATTTTATTATAGATGACATATCACATCATTGAGGATATATATACCAGGGGTGCCCAAAAAATATATGCACATGACTTGTATTCATCTTTTGTTATTGGTACATATTAAACGTTACAATTTTAATACAGTTTTTTCCTTTCTTAAAATGTGTATACTTTTTTTGGCACACACACGTATACTATATTATACTATACTATGTATGAGACTGCAGTACTTGATCTAAGCAGTCATTTGGCAAAAGGTAAAGTTGAATCCATGCCTCATGCAGCACACCACAGAAAACTCCAAACAGATGAAAGATTTAAATAATTACACACGATACCATACAGATAGTAGGTGAAAGCATGGTGAATTTCTATTTGGGGTCAAGAAGGTCAATTTATAACTCAGATTTCAAAAGCCACTTATTAAAATTGATAAAATCAATTATTTTAAATCACATACAAACACTTGTCCATGGCAGAAAACCAGATCAAATCAAACAAAAAATCATAACCAAAGTCAAAGGTAACTGATGAAGTTGGAAAAACTATTTGCAGATCACATTTTAAAAGGCTAATCTAATATATAAAGAGCTCTTGGTAAATCAAGAAGTCTAATATGAACATGGGCATGAAAAATTCCCATAAAGTAATAAAAATGGCTCATAAAAATGTCAGCCTCATTCAAAATAAGAAAAGATTAATTTAAAACTGCACTGAAATGTCATTTGTTATTTGGGAAACATCCAAAGTTTAACAATATACTATGTTGGCAATGTGAAGAAACAGAAAATCTCATAGATTGTTGGTGAGTGTAATAAAGTTACATTTATGGACTATCTATAGTTATATCAAATGCAGATAGAAACTTTTATTTCTTCCTTTCCAATTTGTGTGCATCGAATATTTTTGTTTTTCATGTTAATATTTCATTGTTTTAATTATTGAGACTTCATAGGATCTTTTAATACATGCTAGAGCTAATATCTTTCCATTACTTTTCTTTCATAATTTTCCTGTCTATTCTTAATTATTTGTTTTTCCTTATGACCTTTTAAATTAGCTTGTCTAGTTCCAGAAAAAAATATTGCTGGGATTTTTATTGGATCATAAAATTTATCATTTAACTTAATGCAAATTGATACATTTGTGTTGTTGATTTTTTTCTCCAAAATAATAATGTATTTTTCTTTTTTTCAAGTCTATTTTTGTGTTCTTTAGAACGTCTTCAGATTTTTCTCAAATAGGCTTTCCATGTTTCTTGTTAAGTTTACTCCTTGGCATTCTAACTTTTTATTGTTTTTGCAATGATTTCTTCTCTTCCATTGTATTATTTAACTGGTTTTATTTATATACATGAAGACTAATTACTTTTGTATTTTAATAGTTATTGCTGCTCCTTTACTGAGACCCTATTACTGTTTTATAGTAATTTATCAGTTGATTTGCTTGGGTTTTCCAGGCAAATAGTCATACCAAATGCAAATAGAGGTTTTTTGTTTGTTTGTTTGTTTGTTTTTGCCTTTTCCTTTCTATTTCATATGCCACTTGATATCTTCCTCTTGCGTGACATACGTTAATGCAATGTTAACTATAAATAATGATCTTGGAAAGCCTGTATTGCTTCTGAGTTTTGTGGGGTTATCACTAGTGCTTTCCTATTGGTGTGATTATAATATAATACAAAAATCGTATTGAGGAAGTACTTACTAATTCCTATTGGAGGGGTGACTTTTTAAAAATTTGTAATCTAAGAATGGTTATTGAATTTGGTCAAATATCTTACAGCATCTGTGGTGGTGATCACATACCAGACTTCCCTTAAGCTAATTAATGGCTTGAGGTTCCTAGACCAAACTAGTGGTATGAATGTGGATCACGAATCCATCCAATGGCCAGTTTACTACCAGCTCACCCTTACAATGAAGGTTTTGCATTTGGGTCCCAGGTTAATGTGAGACGCTCTTGTCTGCTATCTCAGGCCAGCTGGTACTTTGATTTCACTCTCTATGGAGTCCAAAAAACCAGAGTCAAATCTTTTCAGATTAGAAGTTGTTTCGGTTTACCACTCTATGGCCAAGCTGTATCCTTAGTTCTTGCTTTGCAATTCCTTGTTAAATGTTTTAGGATGATTAAAAAAAATGTATCCATCATTTTCAGTTTTAGTATGGGGGTTTGTCCAAGTGACCTAGCTGCCATTATTGGAAATGAAAATTGTTCCCCCATCCATTCTTCACACTGATCAGACATACCTTATTCAAATCGAAAGCTGCTTATGTAATTTATCTGCTTAAAACAAATCTTTAGTTTCTTATTCGCTTGAGGATATAAGATCCATATACTTTGTTAATTCTTTTCACAGTTTGTCTCACATCCCCTTCTCTGAATCCATTTTAAACTTGTGTCCCTCTTGTGCTACAAGCATCAGTTATTCCACATTTCATGTTCAGGTCTGTGTCATCTCTGGGCCTTCGCATATGCTATTCCTGTGTTTGGGACATATCAGTTCTGCTTCTTCTTGACATGGCTAACGTGTAGTCACTCTTCAGGTGCCATCACCTGGCTCTTATATGAAGCTAGTTCCCCCCACTCTCTCATAGTACCCTGTACTTCCTTATCATAGCATTTATCCTATTTTACTGAAATTACAAATATACCTTACTCTTAAATGGAGTGTTTTGTGGCGATCATGTTTACTGCTATATGTCCGATACATAGTCAAGATTCAATAAATGTTTGTTGAATGCATAAATGAGTGGATGTCCACGACACCGTTATCCAAAGTATTGTCTTAATTCAGCCATTTCTCACCATTTTTGCCTTCGTCCAAGTCATCATCCTCTCTAAGATTCCTCTTGTACCTTCCAAATTGGTCTCCTTGTTTCCACTCTTATTGTCTATAGTCTATTGTCACATAACCACTAGAATAATTCCGTGTATGTGCTCTCTAGATTATGCCACCGTGCAGCTTCTAATCCTGCTGTTGCTTATCTTTGCACTCAGAATAAAATCTGTACTCCTTGCTTGGCCTTTTAGACCCTGTGTGATATGCCCCTGATTGTCTCTCTCTTTCATGTCATTTCCTATCACTCTTCCCTCACTGTACTCTACTTCTAGACCTCATTTTTGTTCCTCCAAGACGCCAGGTGAAATCTCTTTCCAGGGCTCTTTTTCTGGTTTTGCTTCACCTGGAAGACTCTTCCCATTAATGAACTGGTTTGCTTCCTCATTTCATTCAAGCTTCTGGTCTTCCTTTTGTCGCTATCTCTCCTGCTTTATTTTTCTCAGAACATTTATCTCTTGGTATTATGTGACCTTTGTGCATTTGTGGATTAGTTTTTTTTCTCTTGTTATAATGTCATCACTGTGAGACCAAGGGCTTTGTTTTTTCACTGCTGTAGCCTTTGAACCTGCCTAGCTTCTGGTAAACAACCCATAAATGTTGGTGGAATGAATAAGTGAATGTATGCCTTCAGTCACCTTGAGCTGGAATCCTCAGTCATCTGACTCTACTCCTATTCTCTCTCAATTATGCAACCAGTGACCATTCCTCTCGTCTTTTAATCCGGTTCAAATACACTCTCTTTATTGTATCCATCCCTAATTTCTAAGGGAAATATAATCTGTGCTTTACCTGATCCTTCATGTGTAATTTAAATTGGATAATTAAAGGTTCTTTAATGTGTATTGGAAGTAAAAATTTTTATCCAAATTTTGCTGATTTTAATTTATGTTTATAGATTTTACAAGCAACAGTGAAAATTCTAGTTTAATTTATCTTGCATTAGATCAAACTATAGAAAAATATTGTGAATCTCAGAAGCAACCATTGTAAAGTTTCAGAAAGAACGGAATTAAATTTCAGTGTGTTCAAATATATATTGCATTGGAATTGGTTCACCATAAACCACTAACTCATTTAAAAAATTTAAGTGAAACATTTTCTAAAATGGCCTTAATTCTCATTTATGAGAAGATACACTTTCACAATAAGTTTGTATTTCAAAGTTATGTGCTTGTTCCTGTGAGGTCGTACGTA
Organism: Rhinolophus sinicus; assembly: GCF_057876585.1. Lineage (NCBI taxonomy): Eukaryota > Metazoa > Chordata > Mammalia > Chiroptera > Rhinolophidae > Rhinolophus > Rhinolophus sinicus. Next base: position 84,317,064 of record NC_142504.1, on the reverse strand, counting down.
AATCCTCTCCAGATCACTCCACGACAATGAGTTAGTTAATGCTACTCTTTAAAAACACTGAGATTTTATTTAGGATATTATTGATTGTGTACCATAGTTCATTTAGACAATTGACAATTAATTGAAATACTTTGCTGGCTCATTCATTTGGTTTTGTTTCTCTTTCCGATGTACATACCTGTGCTGCCTTCCTAATAGTTTTCAGCACTCTTATGTAGGTTGTCATTGTTTCCTCAATATACTCACTAAGTTAGTGAAATTATTATTAACTTTATTTTACAGAACAGGAAACAAAGCCCAAGAGGGTACGGAATTCTTTGAATTTACATGCTTTGTGAACGAGTGAGCCATGACTCTTAGTTTATTATTTTATTTTTCCCCTCAACATAATTTTTTCCGATTTCTTACTCCAGTGTATGTTTTTTATGTTATTGTTTTAATTATAAAAACTGATTTATAATTATACAAATTTATAATTTATATAAACTATATATACATTAAAAGGATCTTTTTTATGCATAATATTGATTTGATTTTTTAGATCTTAGTGTTTTCCTGTGATGCTTGCAAAAAAGTGACACTACATGTTCCCTCCAAACTAGATGCTGAGAAATTTGTTGGTAGAGGTAAGAAACTGCCAAAATATGTAAAGTTCTAACTTAGTATGATCTTGTAAAATTAGTGTAACTTTTAGAAGGATAATTGTATTGGAACTAAGAGTTAGAACTCATGTAGTACAATATCATTTGTAATGCATATGGTGTCATTCCAATGAAAGGAATATTGTTATTTATTGAAAAACATGATTATATGAAGTAGATAAAATTTTAGTTTGAGTAATAAAAGTATTAACATTTACGCTAGTTGAAGGATATGGTTTATGTTATAACATGCTTTTATGAAATTGAGAAATAGTATTGAAACTATTTCTTGAATTTAATGATATTGCTTTCAGATTTTTATCCTAAAACATTTTGGCATCTGATTAACATTGACATTCATGTGTTGTTTTTTCAGCAATTAATTTTTTTGCATAACTGCTTAGACCAGTGAGAATACAGAATATGATGATTATTCAATAATAGATGTAAAGAGTTCAGTAATATTTTAATTGAATAACTGCCAATTTTAATCCTCTAGATTCTGTTTAACTTACATCAAATGTATTTTTATGTTACTCAATAGCTAATTACAGTTAATAAAGAAAAACGTTTTTTGTTGTTGGTTTAAATATTTAGATAGTGGGATTTACATGCCTTTATTTCAAGACAAATATCTCTTTTTGAAAAGGATGTGAAATAGGTATTAGAAGTGATATATGCGTTTAGCAGAACTTAATTAACCATAGAGTTCATATGTTCTTTAAAAAATGAAAAATTTGCAAGTGTCAGTGTAGTTAATTTAAGTTTCTTGCGTCCCTCCAAATGTATAGATTACTGTTAAAACTATATATTGTTATGTTTTACCTTGTACATGATTGCTGTATGTATTTTTTACAGTTAATCTGAAGGAGTGCTTTGAATCTGCAAATTTAGTTCATTCAAGTGATCCTGATTTCCAAATTTTAGAAGATGGATCAGTCTATACAACAAATGCTGTCCTTTTGTCCTCAGAGAAGAGAAATTTTACCATATCTCTTTCCAACAGTGAGAACTGGAAAGAGAAGAAAATACTTGTCCTTTTAGAGCATCAAACAAAGGTATGCTAACTATAAAATGAAGCATAATAAAGTACTTTCTTCAGGTGTAACTAACATTGCCAGGGAAGATGTGGAATCAGGAAGGATATGGGATAATTTAGCTTGAAGAAGAATAAAAACCATGACACAGTTTAACAGTGTTCAAATGGGAAATTGTGCAACGTAAGTTAATTCGAGGTTGTAATTCCTTTTCATTTGGGACATAAAAGGAGAAATTGGGATATGCTACAGCGTGAGAGCTTGAACTTAGACAGAAAGACACATTTCTTGATCTTTACTGTAGAATAGATTTTCAAAAATGTGTTGAACCTCTATCTCTGGAGGCCTCATGTTATCTTAGCGTAATTTGTAGTCTTGGAAAGTAGAGGACTATTTTCTATTGAGGTTTGGACCTCATGCATGCTTATTATATTGTGACACCCAAGATCAAAATGACTTCTCTTCAACCATTGGCTCACTGCAGCAGTTTGAGAGTTGTCACCATGTTTCTCTCCTCATTCTGACACAGATCTCTCTGTTGGTTCCCTGGCTCTTCCTAGTTGTTGGTGAGTGGAAGGTGCTTATACTAAACTTAGAAGGGCACATGCTCTACTTATTTTCTTTGCATTTTCTTCTTCCATTTTTTTGCATGGCAATGTGGCAAAATTATTTATTTATTTAGTTTTCAATTTTGCCTCTAGGCTTCTAGTTTCATCTTTCTTCCATATTCCCGCCAAGTTTTTTTTTTTTTTTTTTCCCAAGAGAATTGCTGTGATAATGGTTAGGGCAGTTATTTCTTCATTATCTTTTTGCACTGTTGACGTTTAGTTTGGTTTTTAAGCAGTACTGTGGTCTTACACTTTTCCAACGAATCCTCATGAGAGGAGAAGGATGTATCATAGTTCTAATGTTTGAGGATAAAGTAGTTACTGACTTTACTATTTCTTTCTGTCTTTTAAATTGAGGTACAACAGCAAAGTCATTCTAAAGAAAAGGTTCTAAGACGTGCCAAGAGAAGATGGGCTCCGATTCCTTGTTCAATGGTAGAGAATTCCTTGGGTCCTTTCCCACTTTTTCTTCAACAGGTACAATTTACTTTCTTTCCACTATGAAAGTCTATGGTTTCCATCTTTTTTTTTTTTTTTCTTTTTAATTTGGACAATGAACGGTGTATGAATATATGAATGAATATGTGTGTCATATTTTAATATATGGATATGAATATATCTCTTTATACCTACATAAACTTTTCTGCAGTTTTAGTCATGCAAAAGCCATTTATAAAACTGTAAAACCCATCTAGCACTCTCAAACACGTGATTTCTTAATGAACTTTTATATCAACAAGGGTATCACAGAGCCTCGGTATAATCTAGAAGACCCCAAAACATCTTCAATAATAAAGCATGAAATTGCTGATAAAAGGCCAAAAGCCATGAATGGGAAAGACATATACACCTGTCTATTGCTTATCCCCAAGTCCACTGCTTAAATCAGACTGGATCCACATTTTCTATCTCACTTTACTTTAGTGGAAACCCTAGCAAATCATTTTGCCATCTTTCACTGTCAGTGGTCTCTACCATTCAGTCTATAAATTGGGTTTGTTTTCCCTCAGTTCTTGAAAGGGTGAGAGAGGATCCTCCTTTATATCTTGCTCCCAAATTTAATGCAGCTGAGAGAATAACATATTAAAGTTGAGAAAGAAATTGTTAGAAAATAATTCTGTTACATCCTGATGCATAGTCAAGATCTTACAAAGAGGTTGAAAATAACTTGGAAAAAATTTGCATTGTGAATCAGGTACCAGAGTATCACACTTGCCAGGATATTATGCCATTTCTGTTCTCATCCATTCCCCCACCCCACTAAGCTCCTATAATAAAGAAGATGCTGACAGATAACAAAAACTAATTAAGGAAAGCATTTTCCAAGTTTTTGCCCTGCAGACAGAACACTTTAAATGTAGGGTCTCAAATATTGTATCACATAAAATAAAAATTCACGTTTTAAAAAAAAAAATGACAATAAGATAAATTTTCATGCTCAGCATACTTTTTTTCCTAAGACAGTACAAGTCTTAGATGTCTGGTCCATGCAAGTACCATTTAACCCTTAAAGTATTCCTTAGTTATTCTGGAAAATTAAGATGTAAAGAAGGTGGTTAGTTATTTCAATAAACATGGCAATGTGATTGCATAACAATATAGATGAAAGTTTTGCTGAAATAAAATTTTGTCTCATGTATATAATATCTACCTTCTAGGTTCAATCTGATACAGCGCAAAACTACACTATATACTATTCTATAAGAGGGCCTGGAGTTGACCGAGAACCCATGAATTTATTTTATGTAGAGAGGGATTCTGGAAACCTGTATTGTACTCGTCCTGTAGATCGTGAGCAGTATGACTCTTTTGAGGTAAAGTTTATGTATTATGCTAGTAATTATTAATCTTGGCTACTTTGTCTCTGATTCTTATTTACCCATTTCTGTTTTCTGAGTTTGTCAGCTATGCTCTTGCAATATCTGACAGCTTAGTCTTGGTTTGAAGCAAAAATAATTTTTATAGAATAAATAGCTTTAGATTCTGTTAGAAAGTATGGGCATTATAGTTTTAGTTTTTGTTTATTTGTTTTTCCCAAAAGAAAAAAATGGGTCCCACTTTGAAAAACAGTTATTTAGTTGGCAGAAAAGATCTGTGAAACTCTTTATGGTACAGAGAGAGATGCCATAGGAGGTAAGTGAAATTTAGAAGTTAGACTTCAATACCTTTGCAATGGGAGAGGGTTAACTTGTGAGCAAGTAAGGAGTATAGACAATGGTTAACTAAGATTAGTTAGTCTTTTCTTCATCTGCGTACTTCCCATGGTAGTATGAGAGTTAATGATGTAAGAATTTAACCTAATGTATTGATTTCCCAACAGGTCATTTTGCTCACCTCAATTTTAATTAGTTCACATCTATTTTGGAATAGTTAATTATTCATCAGTAGACCAAATGAACTGAATGGACATGCAAACTTTGAATTAAATATTTAGAGTTAGAATTGCCACAACATGGCCCTTTAAAGACCTGTGTTGTTCTGCTCTTTCTATAATAGCTGTTACGAGAAAAACAAATTGAATTTAATACTATGAAATCCAAAGAAATAAATTATATCCCCACACAATTCACAGCCATTCACTTGTCCTATTTCTGACAAGATTTTATTGGGGAAAGGGAAGAGGACGTTATTGGGGAACAGTGTGTACTTTCAGGTCTTTTTCCAAGTCAAGTTGTTGCCCTTTCAATCTTAGTTGTGGAGGGCGCAGCTCAGTTCCAGGTCCAGTTGCCATTGTTAGTTGCAGGGGGCATAGCCCACCATCCCTTGCGGGAGTCGAACCAGCAACCTTGTGGTTGAGAGCCCACTTGCCCATGTGGGAATCGAACCGGCAGCCTTCGGCGTTAGGAGCACGGAGCTCCAACCTCCTGAGACACCGGGCTGACCCTGATTTCCCTTTTTTAATTTAAAAAAAAATTGTATGAAGACACTTATCTCAATCTAACCATCAGTATATCTAAAATCCTAATTAGTAAAAAAGAAAATATCTCAATTAACTGCACATGGGAAATTTGGAATTTTAAGAATCCTAAGTTAAAAAAGATGCAGAAAGCTGTATTTAAAATCTATGCACCTGAAACTTTGAAACAAAACAAAATGCTCCTGAGGACTGTTTTGGGAAAATAATAATAAAAACCATTACACTCATGAACAACAATACAGCAATGGTGAGAAAACCAAAATTATCTATGTTATTATATTAGACAAATTGAAACATAAAATAGTGTACTACACCATGAAATTAACCACCTCTTGTGGTATTAAGGTTATGTCTACATCCAAATACAGTACAAATGATAGAACTCATACTGCCATGTTGAGCATTCTGCAAATTAAAGCCAATGCTAGTTTAAACCATATTTTGATAGATTATTTTTGCTTTTCTCCTTATTTTACTCTCTTCACAGCTAGTTGCCTTTGCAACAACTCCAGATGGATATCATCCAGAATTTCCACTGCCCCTCGTAATCAAAATTGAGGATGAAAATGATAACTACCCAGTTTTCACAGAAACAACTTACATTTTTACAGTTGCTGAAGGCAGCAGAGTTGGTGAGTACCCTCTTTAACAACATTTGGCAACTAGATGTTTCAATTCAAAAACTGCCTTTCACTGTGCCGTAAAAAGGCAGCATATCCTGCTGGGAAGGAAAAGGGATTTGCCGATCAGGCTGCTCTGGGTGGAGTTTTACTCTGCCTTTCACTAGCTAACTGTGCCAGGTACTATGACCCTGGGCAATTTTCTTAATTTTGGCAAGCCTTATTTTCCTTATCTGTAACGTGGGATATCAATATGCAAGATTGTCATGAAGATTAAATGAAGCATAATAAACATGGAATGCCAAACACAGTGCCTGAAAAATAGGAGTTACTCAGTAAATGTTACTTCGCCTTCCTGTGTGAGATAAAATAAATACTTTTTAAGAGAACCAACTCTAAAAAGAATAAGCCATTGAGCAACTGAAATCTTAGACTTGAAGAGATCTACTGATGTTCTACAATGATTAAATGATTGATAATATTCTGGGCATGGTCATAAAGGTCATGGAGATTAATACAAATGTTTTCTCAATCTTGTGAAAATGGACCATTTTAGCTAGAAGGCAGAATGCAGTTTTTGAGTCTTCCACCAGAGAGATCTAACTAACCCAAGAATTTTCAGAGAAAACTGACCTATATGATCAATTTAAGTATAAGCTTACAACTAGAAAAAGGTTACAAACTAATTAGAATTCTTTAGTCTAGAAATACAAAGACAGAGGGATTTTATCAGTGTTTATAAAATTATACATTAAACACAGTAAATATGGAAATGGCCACCAAATTCCAAAATGTTAGACTGCTGGGATATTTAAAAGGAAGTGATACTTCGTGTAGAAATCTACAAATTTATAAAAGCTATTATAAAGTTAAAAAGCTATTATAAAAGCTGATATGTAATTAAGTGGTCCCAAACATTTTTGAGGTAGATGGAGAGAAATGAAATAAAGAGAAAGTTGAAAATGGAAAAGTTTTGGAAATTAAAGAGGATTTTTCAATATGTAGGTTCTACCGTGGGACAGGTATGTGCAACTGACAAAGATGAACCTGACACATTGCACACACGCCTGAAGTACTCCATCCTCCAGCAGTTGCCAGCGTCACCCACCCTGTTTGCTATGCATCCAACTACAGGCGTGATCACCACGACATCATCTCAGCTAGACAGAGAGGTAACATAAATGTTAACAAAACTTGGTTGACACATGCTTACTTAATAGTAGCTGTATATCACCTATAAATGTGTTTTTGAAAAGCATATTATAAATCTAATTTTAGAAAAATTACCATTTTAAGTACTTTGATGAACCATGCAGTGCACTAATTGTGAACCTCTAATTCGTTCTCTGTTGAATTATGTTTTATAAAAACAGTTTTCTTAATATAAACATATTTATAGTATTAAAAACAAGTACCAAATATGAAAAGTGAAACTTGTGGAATTGTGGGAATTTTCTATCTATAGATACCAGTGCTTTTTCTGTCTGCATCATGTCATCCTCAGTAAGTTCATCTACATTCCTCCCCTTGTATAGAGTAAGAGTCTATATCTCTCTAGGCTCTGGCTTACCAATTTCAATTGACTGCTAGAAATATGTATTTGAATGTTTCACAGGTACCTAAGATGCAGGAGATCTAAAATTGAACTCTTCTTTCCTTCTAAACATACTCTCTTCCCATGTTTTCTAGTCAAAATTACATTAATGCATTCTTTTCTTATTAATAAATTTTCAATTGCGACCTTGAATTCATATTCTCCAAATTGTATTTGACGTCTCCTTTGTCCCTTAGATCAAATCACTTTCCAAAGCATGTTGATATTACCTCCCAAATTATTTTACTTTTATATTCTGTACATTTCCATTACAACTATCCTAGTTTAGTAATTTATTCACTTTGTTATTACCTTCTCCACCAAGCATTTATTCATCTGAATTCTTATAACAGTTTATCTGTAAGGCCTACTTACTACATTTATAATTTTTAATCTTAAAATATGATAAAACATGTTTATCAGATATTTTTTTGATTCCTAAAACTTCACATGAGATTCATTTCCCCTTCTCTCTCTCTCATGGAATAGAGCAGTGGTCTTCAAATGTTCTAATCTCAAGATCCCTTTACATTCTAAAATATTATTGAGGATTTCAAAGATCCTATGTTTATGTGGGTTGTATTTATCAATATTTACTCCATTAGTTTTTAAAACATAAAGGTTTAAAATATACATTTAGTTACCTATTTAAAATGATAATAAATATATTACACGTTAACATACATGAAATTTTTTATAAAATATAATTACATTTTCCAAAACAATAAATAATTAAGTGAGAAGAGTGACATTATGCATTTTTCCAAATCTCTTTAATACCTGTCTTTATACAAGGCAGATGGATGCTCGTGTCTGCTTCTGGATTCAGTCTGTTATAATTTGTAGTCTTATATATAAAGAAAATCCAACATGATAAGAAATTATAAAAGAGGAGTATTTTAATAGTAATTTCAGATCATTGTGGATATTCTTCTTTGATACTACACCAAAACTTGACAGGTGGTAGTTTCCTAAATGTTTTTTGCAATGTGCACTTTGAAGCTTCATCGATGAATTTTTATACTTTGTTACATTAAAACCCATTGGTCTATCTTGTATTATGTCTGCATACCTTGTTTCCTCCAAAATAAGGCCTAACCAGACCATCAGCTCTAATGCGTCTTTTGGAGCAAAAATTAATGTAAGATCCGGTCTTATTTTAATATTATATAAGACCCGGTCTTATATTAATTTTTGCTCCAAAAGACTCATTAGAGCTAATGGTCTGGCCAGGTATTATTTTCGGGGAAACAAGGTAGTTTACCCATGTATGATTTTGTTACATGCTTTAGTCATTTGGAAAATACTGGTTTGCTACGTTATGCTGGTCTTCCAAATGTTAACATATGTCATTAAACAATATTGAAAACATCACCTCCTTACCTCCATTAATATCACAGTGGTTGATAAAAGTTTTCTAGAATTCTCATTTTTGCTTAAGCACTCCAATTTGTTATTGGCAACGAATAATTTTTTTCCTTGAAGTGATATATTCACTTTGTTTGACAAAATGTCTTCCAAATATACTAATGTGAAAAACCGTAGGTGTTATTTTATGTAAAAATGGCATTCTATAAAAAAATAAACAAATCAGCAGTCATATCAGTTCATAATTCAATCACACAAGTACTTTTTCATGTGAGAAATGCCATGCTATGTTATGCTGCAGAAGTGCTGCATGCATATCTCCCATTTTTTCATTTGGCCTATGGGTTGAAATTTAATAAAATTAATCGTTTTTTTACTGCATCTTTAAGGAAATTTTCAAGTGGAACTAGCACTTGTGTTATTATTTATAAATTCATTTATTTTTATTGTATGTGCCAGTGAAGGATACAAAATCATTTGCTGGATAATTGAATGGATGAATGAGTGTTACAGTTTTACATATTATACAGATTTTTTACAGAATTTATGTGCTCAAGAAAAGTCGGTTATAAACCAATTCCTCTTTTATCATCAAATCTTGAATAGGTCCTAGAGGCATTATTGTGTTGTTTATAATCCTTCCATATCTCAATTACTTATGATAAATAAAATCTTTATAAGGAGAAACACATTTTTTTAACTAGTGATAACCCTCCTACAATCTCTGATGAATGGAAAGTCCTAAGAACCAGATTCTATTTTCCATAGAGAGGAAAATTATGACGAGAGCCTTGTTATGCTAACTTAATGATCTTTCTATCAATGTAAATATTTAAAATCTATCCTTTTTACAGGAGGACATTGCACTTATTGTTTTCTTATAAGACTGGTATAAGAGTCACTGCTATGTATTTTTGAACAGAATGTGCTTTGGATAGGAGAGAAAGACTTTGATTTATTACTGGGCAATGCAAAATGCACTATTGCTTTGACCTTTCCTTTCTGTTGAGTAAAGAAACTTAAAGTTAATTGACTCCATATTCTATGAGTAGAAGTTTAAATTTGAGAAACTACTCTATTTTCATAAATTAATTGAAAATTACTAGTGTATGGAAATTATTCTTTTGCCAGTGCATGAAAGTTATGAAATTTAATAGTGTACATCTTAAATTTTTAATGCAAGGAATATTGTAGTGTGTAAATTCAGATTTTATTTATAATGTTGCTTTCACTCAATAAGTAAATTCTTACTTTCTTTTCAGTTAATTGACAAGTACCAGTTGAAAATAAAAGTACAAGACATGGATGGTCAATATTTTGGTTTGCAGACAACTGCAATTTGCATCATTAATATTGAAGATGTGAATGACAACTTGCCAACATTTACCCGTACTTCTGTAAGTACAATATTAATAAAAGAAAAACGTACAACCCAGTGTTAATTACTAAATATGCACACCTCCATCATGCCACATGATTTCAAATGAAGTATCCCCCTGACAGCAGTTAGGACTTAGGGTTTAAAATCATGTAAACAGTACTTTGGGAGTTAAAAGCATCAGGCTTACTTAACATGATGTTCTGTTTTTTTGAGAGTTGCTAATTAAACTTTCTTTTTTAATTTTTATTTATTTTAGTATGTGACGTCAGTGAAAGAAAATACAGTTGATGTGGAAATCTTACGCGTTAGCATTGAGGATAAGGATTTAATTAACACTGCTAATTGGAGAGCTAATTATACCATTTTAAAGGGCAATGAAAATGGAAATTTTAAAATTGTCACAGATCCCAGAACCAATGAAGGAGTTCTGTGTGTGGTTAAGGTAAGAATAAATTATTAAATTAGTTATTTGTTGTTTATAATATTACAGATTAGTGTATTAGAGTTAATGAAATGAAAGAGATCTGGTAAATGCAGGAATAAAATAGATATATAGTTAAATGTAAATGCTACGTTCTTCATATATAATGGGATGAGTATATTTACTTTGGGAACTTTTTTTTAAATTGAGGTATAATTGACGTAACATTATATTTCAGGTATACAACATAATTTGGTATTTATATATGTATTGCAAAATGATCACAATTAATATCTGTCACCAAACATAGTCATAAGATTTTTTTTCTTGTGATGAGAACTTTCAAGGTCCACTCTCTTAGCTACTTTCAATGTGTAATATAGTATTATTAACTATAATCAGCATGCTATACATTACTTTCCTATGACATTTTTTTATAATTGGAAATTTGTATCTCTTGATCTCTTGACCAACTGATTCATTAGTCTATAAGTATCATTTTAAATTTCAAAATCTACTCTGTTTTCATAAGTTAATTGAAAATTACTAACGTGAGGAAACAAAGTCATGATTAAAAATATATATGAGTATGTGTATATTCAAATAATATGATATAGTGTTCACTTTGTAACCAACATCTCTTAATTCAAAAACTGTAATGCCGGTGGGCCAGTGCCAAATTTTCCCATTTTCCAGACCATTCATTCTGTAGCTGGGTCAGGGAGCCTCCACATATTTACTGAATTTCCCAAACGATGAGTTACTCTTGGTCAGACCCACGGGGAGGCTATTTGTAGACCTGTTGGTCTGTATCTAGTGTACATTACTGGTTCCGAATGGGAGTCCTCAGCCGTTCAAAGATGTAAATACTTCTAAAACCTCTTTTTAATACTATTCTACAGCATTTCAGAAGAATTCACTGTTAATTCAAGAACCACAGTTAGCCCATGAAGTGATCTGGTCCCTTTGGCTTTGAACTGAGTCATAGGCTTATATCTGTAGCATCTGTAACTAAAACGTGATTCGATCCTGGGTCTATCGATTTTCTCCTTTTTACATATTCACAAAGAGCATGGATCAAAAACGATAAATCCATTTTTCTTACAATGATGAAATTTAGCTGTAGTCTGTGGGTTAATTTCTCTGTTTCAAAACAGCAAAGAAATGTCCTTTAAATTTTGTCTCTTTCTTCATGCAACCCCTGCCCTAAACCTTGTTATTCATTCTAAGAAGTAAATTTATTTCTGTGAAGTCCAAGACCTGACACAATTTCGGTCTTCCAGAAAATTGCTTCACTTACTCTCAAGCAAAACGAAAACAAAAACAAAACAACATTCCATTAAACTCTGTACTACCAGTTTTTTGGGGAAGTAACTAGGATAGAAGAGAAAAAAGGGGGGGAGGAGAGTGTAATGTCAATAAGCTTTCTATTTTCTTGTCTTTCCTCTCTTAAAAATGTTTTATAAAATTTGACCCATGTTTTCTACCCCAAATCAGATAGAAATAATTTTATTCATCTCCGGAGGGTAGGATAAGCTGTCCCAATATTAATGGAATGGTAAATAACTGTTGGTTAGTGTATGGACCCCCTCAAGTGTTAACCTCGAAACAACTTCATTAAATCCTTTCTGAAATGGTTATCAGGACCTATGATATTATTAGGTTGGTGCAAAAGTAATTGTGGTTTTTGCGATATTTTTAACATTTTAAACCACAATTACTTGTGTACCAACTTAATATTTGTGTTAAATTTGCCGTTGCAGAACATTTTGTTTGTTTTTGTTGTTGTTGTTTTCTTTTCGTTCTTTTTTTTTTTTTTTTTTGCTGGCTTCACCAATTAAGCAGTCAATTGAAGGCTTGCCCTCCTCCCACCACCACCTCATTTCTGGGTATATATTTGATATTCTCATGACTGTTCCCAATACAGCACTTACATATGTCCAATTTAACTAATTATACACACTAGTTAGCATTGCCAGATATTAAATGTCTTGAACTGATTTTCAACATGCTTGCTTTTGTAGCCACTGAATTATGAAGAAAGACAACAGGTGACCCTGCAAATTGGTGTAGTTAATGAAGCTCCATATTCTAAAGAGTTTAGTTCAAAAGTAGCCATGAGCACGGCAACAGTTATTGTTAATGTAGAAGATCAGGATGAAGGCCCCGAGTGTAGCCCTCCAGTACAAACTGTGCGAATTAAAGAAAATGCACCAGTGAAAACAAAGATTGATGGATACAAAGCATATGACCCAGAAACAAGAAGTAGCAATGGCATCAGGTATTTATAATTTTAACTCTAAATTTACCATGTTTTTAAAATTTGTAACTTATTTTGATACCAGTATTTTAATTTGGCTTAAGATACATTTAGTTATTTTAATTCATCATTATTAACAGGTATAAGAAAATAAATGATCCAAAAGGCTGGGTCACTGTTGATGAAAACACGGGATCAATCACAACTTTCAGAAGCTTGGATAGAGAGGCAGAGTCTATCAAAAATGGTATATATAATGTAACAATCCTTGCATCAGACAAAGGTAAGAACTTTGTTTAAGTCAGCTGTATACATTCTCAAAATGTACTTCTCCCCAGGTGGTATATGCAGTAATTGAGAGGCTGGCTATCATATGTTAACTCATGTGCTTTCTAATAGCAACCTCAGTTTTAGATGTAATTATAAAATAATTTAGTCATAGAACTAGTTGAAACTTTAATAATTTATGAAATTTAAATAATTATTTGAAATTACTTAAAATGTATGCAATTTAAATATTTATTTAGTCATATTAGCTTCAATTTATCTAGTCATAGGTCTTAAAATATTAACTTTGGCAGGGAGATTCATTACAGAGAGAACATACTTATTGCCATATATTGTACTCCTAGAAAACAGTTCTATTTCTTACAGGAAACTAACAATGTGTGTGGGGGTTAGAATTCTGATTAGGGACATTATATAAAAATAAATCATAGCTATGATTAATAGTGTATCATAAAATTACAAAGAAACAGTACAAATCCATATAATCATATAAAATGTAAAATCATGTTCTTTGAGTCCTACAAAATGGAAAGAAATAAGAACACAATGATTATATGAGATCCATTTAGTGCATAAAATATAACTTTACCATTACATACATTTGAACTTTGTGCCCCTTTAAAATAAATACACTAATTACAGTAAACAAATTATTGCACTACAGCTTGCAAAATTAGAATTTAGAAGTTTTAGATATTCCAATTCTTTCTAAATTAATGCATATATTTTTATTTATTTAGCACTGCAGTCAGAATATATTTTAAAATGGAAGAGATCCAAGTTTTTCTTTAATTTTGGGATATTCCCAACAATTATCTCTTTAAATATTTCTCCCCTGCCATTCTACTTATTCTCTTCCTTTAGAGTCTCTATTAGATGAATGTTGCTGTTTTATTTCTACTGGAATTTGAGCTATAATTTCATTATTGTTTAAACAATTACCCTTCTTTCTGTCTTTGAAGATGCTAAATATACATGTTTCGAAAATATCTTGCATGAAGTATATTAATCTTCTGATTGGCAATTTTGTTGGCTTTCCTTCTTAGCATTAATCTTGCTCTCTCTGGAATTTTAATTTTCAGGCGTACATTAAGTGGCAGGTATTTGGTTTGCTTTCTGTTTTTGTTTTTTCCTCTCTCCCAATTTATCCCATCTTAACTAGCAGTCTTATATTTGCTTCCACTTCATCCTTTTCTGTGGCCACCTTTTGGAACCAGTTGTTAACTTGGTGGGCTGTGGCTCCTGACCCATGCTGGTGCTGGAAATATCATAGTTTCTGTTGCCTTCGTCGAGAGTGTGACTACGGGGCTCTGCCTGATCTTCCAGCTTCCGTAGGCCAGCAGCTACATATAAGACACAGCCCCAGACAGTGGATGGCACAGGTTGTTTCAGCTTGTAACCCACCCCTTATTAAGGATGTCCCTTAATAAGGATGTCCAAGGCCTCCTTATTAAGCAGAAAGAATAAACGATTTACAGACAGAATCCTGGATTTGTGTTCAGTTTCGAACATCCTAATTGTATTACTAATTTGAGTGGACCCAAGACCACTTCACCTTTGAATCCCCCATATTTTACAGTGCCCTGTACAAAGTAGTTATTCGGTAAGTCTTTATGGACTACATAGATAAATTCTTTAGGCTGCATCCCAGAATGATTATTTTGGTTTGCAAATGATTTTCTACTTTTGGGTTTTCCCCCCTTCGAACATTTCCATATACTATATTGGTTCTAATCTTCCAAATACACATCTTCTACCTTTTAATTTCCCTGTCCAAAACCTTAAGTGCTTTCTCTGTGTATATTAAACTCCAAGCTCCCTAGGGTCCCTTGACTCTTCTCTGCAATGTCAGCTCCCCCCAGTCTGCGTTCCCCTTCATTATGTCTAGGACACAGATGTGCGTGCTGTGCTTTTCCACCTCCTCAAATTTCCTTGTGCTTTTAAATATACCAAAAATGCCCTTGTCTGCACCCTATTCCTTTCTCCTTTTGAAAATCAGTCAAAACTTACCTCCATGAAAGTTTCCACATCTATTGCAGCTATTTAGTGAATGAATGATAATCTAAATAGCAACTATTATCTGTACAACCCATTTGAAAGTGATAATGTTTTACTTTTAACATTCCCTAAGGACAGAGCCTGTGACTGTGCATGTTAGTCATTTATGTTACAGTGCCTAATAAATATGTAAAAACATTTTTTTCAATGTAAAATTTCCTAGTGAAAGCTCAAAACATTAAAAAATTGAATTTTTGTATCCGATTTTCTAGATGGAAGAACATGTACTGGGATTCTGGGAATTATCCTTGAAGACGTGAACGATAATGGCCCATTAATACTTAGATCAACAGTGATAATCTGCAAAACCGTCATGACCTCCCCAGAGATTGTTGCTTTTGATCCTGATGATGCAATAAATGGCCCACCCTTTCGGTTCAGTTTAGAGAGTGTTTCTGATTCAGAAATAGAGAGAATGTGGAGACTGACAAAACTTAATGGTATGTATTTCTTTTTTTTTTCCTTTGTTCTTTTTTTTTAAATTAAATTTATCGTGTGACAATGGTTGGTAAAATTACATAGATTTCAAGTGTACCATTCTGTAATACATCATCTATATATCTCACTGTGTGCTCACCACCCAGAGTCAGTTCTCCTTCCATCACCATATGTTTTATCTCCAGCTTACCCTCTGGTAACCACCAAACTGTATAAGTCTTTGTATAAGTTTCTGTTTCTTTCTTTGTTAGTCTTGTTCCTTTGTTGCTTTCAGTTTTATATCCCACACATGAGTGAAGTCGTATGGTTCTCAACTTTTTCTGTCTGACTTACTTCACTTAGCATATAATCTCAAGATCCGTCTATGTTGTCACAAATGGCAGTATTTCATCTTTTCTTATGGCAAATGGTATGTATTTGTAAACAATATTTTGTCCTTTTCAACATCAGGACATCTAAAATACTTTTTTCTTTTTTAAACTCAATTTATTGAGATAACATTGGTTAATAATATTATATAAGTTTCGGGTGTACAATTATATATACATCATCTGTATATTGCATTGTGTGCTCACCACCTGAAGTCTAGTCTGCTCCCATCACCATGTATTTGACCCCCTTCATCCTCTTCATCCTCCTCCCACACTAAAATACTTTTTTTTTTGATGAAATATAAGAGTAATTTACCATGTGGGAATCATCAATGAAAAAAGGCAAGTTTCTCAGTTTTAGTGTGGTGGGAAGTGGGTCTCTCTAGGCCTATCTCTAATCAGTCCTGTGCCAGGATTTCCTTAGGAGTCACTGGATTCTCATTCTCACTCCAAACACACACACACACACACACACACACACACACACACACACACACCCTTAGAGTGACTAGTGTACCTCCTTATCTGCATAGTTTCTTTAAATGCTAATGATTCCACAATGGAATCCCCATGTATCACAGTCTGTTCTTCAGGAAGCACACTCGGAGTTCGGAGACAGAGTTTCTCAGGTAGATGGTTATTAAGGAATTTGCTTGGCAGCAATAGCTGTGACAGGAAGGCAAGCAGGATGGGGCAGAAAGATAAGTCAAGCTGCAACAGGGGCCCAAAGACAGTCTCAGCTAACCCCATGGGGAGTCTCTGCTAATTGGCTTTTCAAAGTGGCCCCAAGCTGAGCCTCTCACCTCTCTCCTTGCTCAGTCAGTGGGTTGGTCTACTCCGAAAGGTGTGACCTTTGGCAGGAAGGTGCAATCTGCAAGTGCTGGTAGTCTCCCAAGTGGCTAGGATGTAAGTCCTTAATTGCAGGGGGATCTGGCTGTGATCACAGTGTCACCGTACTATTTCTCCTCTCTGTGCTGCATTGACTCTGACCTTTTCTTGTCTATTGTTTTCTACTTGGGATTCTCGCCCAATTTGGCTCCTAGTCTATACTTCTAACTTTACCCACGACAGGCTCTATGGTGACAAGAATGGCAAAAGTAAAGGGGACCTTTCATATCACCATTTCATCACTCCCTACATCAGCTCTTAACTCTCCAGCACATTCTCCATCTCCTGACTGTATATTACCCGTGGGCTATGGTGTCCTGATCTCCCTGCCCTCCAGCTTTCACAACTCAAGATTCCTTGTAAACTGAATGGGATTTGTCTTTAAAATGCCCTGAAATAGTTTTCAACCCCCATGCTTTCAATGAATATTCCTCAGTTTCCTATTATGGCAAATTAGAAAAGAAAGGTCATGCAAGGAGGGAAAAGGAAAATAGGATGGGGGAGAAAAATAAGGACATCGAGGAGCTGTGGTGGCAAGTTAAGGAAGCACTGTGATCAGAATTTCAGACTATAACTGATGAATCATGTGTTGAAGAAAATATACACTGAATGGTTATATTAAAAATGTTAAAGCTGTGATAAAAACCGTTCTCTTAACTCTATTAGTAAGGATAGAATTTATTAATGTGTAGATAAATACGTAATTATAAAAACCAAAAGACACTTTTTAAGAGACAGCATAGACGAAATTTTATAGGCTGTGTATTTGCAATGTCTGTAGATTAGAACTACTCAGTCCATTCATGTTTACAGTCTTATAGCAGTTGTGCCATTGCATTAGGAATATCTATTTGAAGGGAAATTTGATGGCTAGCCTATCACTAGTTATTTATATTCAGGAGAAATCAATGACTTTCTATAATGCTTGGTTTTATTTTCTTTCAGATACAGCAGCACGTCTTTTCTATCAAAATGACCCTCCGTTTGGATCATATACAGTGCCTGTCAGAGTTACAGATAAACATGGCCTGTCCCATGTCACTCCGTTAAATGTTATTGTATGTGACTGTGTTACCGAAGCTGACTGCGCATATCGCGTAGACCCAAGGACAGGTGGTGGTGCACAACTAAAGCTTGGAAAATGGGCCATCCTTGCAATATTGTTGGGCATAGCCTTGCTATTTTGTAAGTCCCTTTATGAACTCAAATAATAGCCTTAAAATAACTTTCAAGATACATTCTTACATCAACACTGTTATCTATAGCTGTTCATTGGTATTTAGCTGTATTTCTATTTAACACACATATTTAATGTGTATGTCGAAAGTGCATTTATAGTTCTAGTGTTACTGAGCATAAACATAAAATTTAACCCAGAAATACAGCAGTTAGCACGTCTTTGTGGCATATAAGGAAGAGTTTTCTGTTGTATGGAAAACTCATAAATCATAAATTGATAACTCCATATTGTTTTATGATGAACTGAAGTAATTTCTCTCATCCTCCAGGTATCTTATTTACCTTAGTCTGTGGGGCTACTGGGGCCAAAAAGCCAAAACCAATTCCTGATGATTTAGCCCAGCAGAACCTTATTGTGTCAAACACTGAAGCACCTGGAGATGACAAAGTGGTGAGTAGTTTGTCTTTTTAAAATAAACATAAAGGATAAATTGGCTTGGCTAACTATAATTATCTTTTCTGAACCAAGTTCTTTTGAAATCAGGTAACTATACACACACACACACACACACACACACACACACACACCATGTGCATCGGTCCCATGGAACAAATAAAATGACATGGATTCCCATGGCAATAGATGGCATTTCAATTTAGCCATATAGTGTTATTTAATAGTAAAAAAACTTCAACATGTCATTATTATTTTCTACTTAAATGTTTCATGAGTTCAACTTTAGGCTCAGTCTTTTTTATATATTGAAACTGCTGTTTGTGTTGTAAAAATGTTTCATTTAATTATTCACAGATCATTAGCATAATTGTTTTAATGTTTTCTGGCAACAGCAGTAAAATGACTGCAAGCTTTGATCAGTGTGAGAAGAACTTTATTGGAGTCTTTCAGACTCTAATGTGGATTAAAAAGGAGACTTAGGTCTAATATATGAAACAGCAATGCCAGCAAGTGACTATACTGCTGCAGGTTTGATTTTTAGCCTACTATGTGGATGAGGAACAAGTAAATTCCCCACAAAAAGCATGATCGATGATTAGAGTAGGAAAGATTTAGAAAACAAAAGAATGTTGGCATCTAGGAATGTATTAGAAAAAATAAAACTTAAGAGTTTCCTATAAAAATGCAGCGTAGAAAATTAGTGGCCAAAACGCTGGTGTTCTCATTTTCATACTAATTTATTTTTATTTCAATCGCAAGGAGTTATTATTGCAGCTAAGATTTTTGTGGCAACTTTAGTTCTATTATTTTTGTTTCAGAAGAAGGGGAACTAGATTAGACACTGAATAAAAATACTGATAATTATTTCTGTTTCTGCCCTAGTAGGTGAAGGGAATGAATTTGAACTAAGGGTAGATACATGTGATACAATAGTACTGGAATTCTGATTTTGAGGTTTGAGATGCTGAAATGTTTTGAAGTACGTATTCTAAGAAGTTTTTAAAGAAGGAATATACATTAAGCTTTCTGATTTGTCTCAAAGTGCAGACTACATGGCATCAAGACTTTGCTTGTTGTACTTCATGAAGTACTGGTGTTGCAATAGTTAAGTACTCAGGATTGCTCAGATAGATTTAGTTCTTGCCCTCAAAGAGCTTACCTTCTAGCACCAAAAAATTCCTGTCAGTTTTTGCATGTTTTTTTTTTTTTTTCCTTACTTTTTTTCTCCTCTGTATTTCCCTAATGAAAACTGCTTTGTTTCAGTGTTCCGTGAATGGCTTCACAACCCATGCCGTGGGCAGTTCGTCTCAGGGAATGTGTGGCACCATGGGATCGGGAGTGAAAAATACAGGGCAGGAGACCATTGAAATGGTGAGAGGAGGACAGCAGACTTTGGAATCATGCCAGGGGGTCGGCCATCATCACACGCTGGAATTGTGTAAGGGAGGAGGACAGCACACCCTGGATTTCGGCAGGGGAGGACATGTGGAAGTAGACAACGGCAGATGCACTTTATCGGAGTGGCATCATTTCACTCAGCCTCGTCTTGGTGAAGTGAGTTTCCCTACTTGTCCTACAAATCTATTGTGATTGCTTTTCGACTTTCTAAATAATTACAATTTAATGGCCTGACCTTTGTTTTTTATTACTGGTCTACTAATTGGAAAGTTGTTTTCCTGAATTTTGATTTAATTCAGATGTGATGCAGATCTTTACTTCTCCTCACATTTTGTTTGATTTTCAGTTCTTACTGAAATAATGTGACATATTTAATTTTTTTTCTCGTGACTTTGTGTTCAGGTTTCCCACCTGAGAAGTCATGTCTTAGAAATCAGAAGTGCAATATAAGATAATTCTAGCCTGTGCACTCACTATGCCTGTCTGGAAAGATTTGAGCCCACGTCGATTTGGGTTCAGTGTAATGGATGCACTTCCCTTTAGCCATCACTTTGAAGGGAAAGTAATGATTACTTAAAGTGAACACTTGTATACTTGCTGTCACATGTGTAACTTTTAGAAACATGCTAAGTAGTGAATTTATAGTGTGATTTATGGTACAGATCAATCATGTGCATTTTTTGTATGTAGGAATCCATTAGAGGACACACTCTGATTAAAAATTAAATGAAAGGTAAATCAAAGCCATTATTTTTATGTTAGTAAGTTTTGGTGCTTAAAATAATAATAATAAAATATGTTGTGTTTCTTCCCTTGGCAGAAGGTCCAGCTGTGTAATCAAGATGACAGCCATAAGCATGCTCAAGACTACGTCCTCATGTACAACTACGAAGGAAAGGGCTCGGTGGCTGGCTCTGTGGGCTGTTGCAGTGAGCGGCAGGAAGAAGATGGCCTTGAATTTTTGGATCATTTGGAACCCAAATTTAGGACACTAGCAGAAACATGCATAAGGAGATGAGTGCATTCTAATAAGTCCACAAAAGTCAGTGGCTTTATCACGTAAAGAAAAAACTTAAAAGCCAGAATGTTTGAAAAATAGAAGATGCTGTGTTTGGCGCTTTCCCCCCTTTATTTTGATAGGCTCTCTATAGCGAAATGCACATTTATTGCGAAATATTGTAAATAATTGCACAAATCTCCCAATTCTTACACAGTTTCCAGTTGCTTGTCTTCCACCCAAATAGATCTACAGAAATGGAAATATTAAGGAAGGCTGCATTATTGTTTACACTTGGGTATAGCAACAACAGCCAATTTGTAGTGCAATAACATATAATTAATTTAAGTCTGTATCATAGACTACTTAAAGTAAACCTAATAGAAAACTGTAGAGACCTTGTTTTAGCATGCTCTCCAATTACCTAGTTAATTGTGTGGTGCTTGAAGACTGTTCTCCTAAACATTCTAAAGTATATATATGGCATTCTTAGTATCGCTTTACTCTTAGAACATGACCTTTCTTCATAATGCAAAGGGAGATTTCCAACCAGGCGCTGACTGTTACTACACTTCCATTTTGGTGGAGTTTAGTTTCTACGTTGTATTTTGTAGGAAATCCTATACTGAGTCTGCATTTCCTCTGTTACCCACCTTGTCAGCAAAATTTAAATTTAAAAAAATCCTTTAAAAATGTAATTTTACTTCTGCAAGGTTTTGCTCGTGCGTGCTCGCGCTCTCTCTCTCTCTCTCTCTCTCTCTCTCTCTCTCTCTCTCTCTCTCTCTCTCTCTCTCTGCCCTCCCTTACCCCTGCCTCTCCTCTCTTCCTCCCTCCTGCTTCCCTTTTTTTCTCCCTCTCCTTCACCATCTCCCTTTCTGTTTACTTCTCTCTCTCTTTCTCTCCTCTTTTTTGTTACAATTCCTGCTTGGATTGGAGAATCTAAATATTTTTAAAAGTCATTGGTCTTTTCTTCTCTTATAAAGTGAGTTATTCTGTTTCTGTTTTCTGTAAGGGCACGTATTCTTGGTTTTTCTTAAAATCAATGGAATGTTGACTTATTGTTTCAAATACCTTGGTGAATGCTTCATTTTCTCTTCAACAAAGAACCTTTAATTTTGCCTTTGAAACTGTAGAAATGTGTCCTGTTTTTATTAAATGCAACTTTCTATGTTAACAAAAGGAATAGTGTAATTAAAATTGGGATGTACTTATTTTGTATATAAAGAATATTTACAGTTTATATCTTTAATGCAAGGATACAGCTTATAAATGCAAAATAGTGATTGTTTTTAAAATAAACTGAAGTACAGAGTTTGTGAGAGCTCTCTAGGAAAAGCTATTTTATAACTTTTTGGATGACATGTCTAGTCATACCCTATATTTTTGTAAAGTTATTTTTTAATGTTTCAAGATTACAGTTTTTAACAAATGTAGGGCAAACTATTCAAATTTTGACAATAAGACAAAATTAAACTTAATAGTCAACCAAATTCCAGGCCTGGTTTCACAGCTGATTTCAGTCAGTAAATTTTCTATGTATGCTAACCTTGTGGACATTTTAAATGTATTTCTAATATATATGATTATTAGTAATATGCTTATCTTGAATTCAGAAGGTTGGCTTATAACAATTATTTTTAAGATTAACATTGGGTAATTGTTCAATAATCAGTTTATCTTTTCAATAGTTTCATTACTACTCAGTCAAATATGCTATTTCACAAAGTTATTTTTAATAAGTTATGTACAAAATTCTTGTATATTACTAGTTATGATAAAGTAAATCAAGTAGTCTTTAAAAATTAGTATCAATTTGTTAATCACGTGTCTAATATGAGCTTTTGGGATTTTATTTTCTTAGAGAAATGAGTCTCTTTTTTAGACTCCTCTTCTACATTGTTTAGAATTTTGGAGTTTAATTTGGAGAGATCATTGCTCCATTGTTATCACCACATTTATATAAATTTTCTATTCTAAATACTGTGATACTATGGGATATTGGTTAAGTTGCATATTTCTCTGTCTGGGTTTTTTTTTTTTTTTTAATCATAAAATGGGGGATAATAATAGAGCTCCTTTCCTAGGGTGACTGTAAGACCTTTGAATAAAAAATGTTTTTTAAGCATGAAAGTTACACAGAATGATTCACCTAAAAGTCATTCCTAATAATACTAAATGATTTTAAATAAATCACATATACGGCCTATTTCATATTAACAAAAATCAATTAAGAAAATAGGATGATGGAAAGGTTTTCATTTTGTTTTTGACTTTAGAATGTTTGTCAGTTGAGTATATGTCTCTTCCTAATGATCACTTGATGACTGGGTATCATATGTCCAGTGGTTCAGAACATACATTGCAAAGGTTGCTGAAGCATCTGTAAAGGATTACCTAGTTTGAGATACTGGGAAACTAATCAGATGGAAAGAAGCACATTCACTTCTTAAAATGGGCATTAATTCTAAAGCCCTATAAAATTATACATGCATAAAATTCCTTCTGTCAAAGCCCTTCTTTGGCTGCTCTTGTAGCTGTCCTGCT
Source organism: Rhinolophus sinicus (assembly GCF_057876585.1). Taxonomy (NCBI): domain Eukaryota; kingdom Metazoa; phylum Chordata; class Mammalia; order Chiroptera; family Rhinolophidae; genus Rhinolophus; species Rhinolophus sinicus. Next base: position 84,293,599 of record NC_142504.1, on the reverse strand, counting down.
AGAGAGATGGCTGGCCTCAGAGGCAAGCAGTTGCTTGCCTGGGAATTTAAGTCTCTTTGGCAGTTGCCATTGTAACCCTAAGTGCAAAGACTCTGGAGAGAATGCCTTGATGTGAACTCCCGGCTCCACCCTTACTAGCTGTGGGATTTCAGAGTCAATTTTCCCCAATTGTATGACCTATATGAAGGAATTGGAGGAGTCTACTTCACAGTTTTGTTGTCGGAGTTTAAAGAGTTAATTGAGGAAAAGAGTTGACACAGAGCTAGCCATCAATATATGTTAGCTGCTACTGTTATGTGAGAGGAAGATGGTATCATTGGAAATAATTACAACTCCAGTCTCCCCTTTGCTTCACAGCTGACATCTTGCCATGATGTGTCCATTCATCTTTCCTTCAAGCTTGACCAGTATTTTACCTGTGATGGCCTTTGGAAAATTCATGGTTCATAAGTTTCCAGGTCTTTCATTCTTGGTATTCAGGGAGCTACAGCTTATCCATAGACCACAAATCAGTATGATAAATCTTGAGACTTAAACAAAAAGTAGATAACATTCTTAGTCAGCCATACGAGGTCTGACAATTACGTTCGCAAACTTGCCACTGTGTACTTACATTGGCAGCACTGCACAAACATCTCAGTAACCTTAGTATATCAATGTCTCACAGCTGTGTTCCTGTCGACGTGTGGTGGTGTCTTGCTGAGTGGCATTCATTATTGTTGTTGCGTGTTTTTGTGAGCCGTCGCAAGAATGTCTGAGCTTGAATTAGAGCAATGAACAAACATTAAATTTCTTGTTAAACTTTGCAAGATTGGAAGTGAAATCAGGACATGTCAGTCCAAGTTTATGGAGATAATGGCATAAAGAAAATGGCAGTGTACAAATGGATTAAACATTTTTCTGAGGGGAGAGAACGCATCACTGATGAAGAGAGGTCAGGGTGGCCAGTAAAGCAGAGCTGACGAAAACATTGCAAAAATGCATCGAATTGTGCATCAAAATCGTTGACTGACTGTGAAAAGCATAGCAGACCAAGTAAACATTGATAGAGAAACAGTTAGGAAAATCTTAACTGAAAATCTTGACATGAGAAAGATGTGTGCAAAAATGGTCCCGAAGAACAAAAGCAAAGGAGAGTTGAAGTTTGCCAAGACCTTTTAGAGAGGCAAGATGATGTTTTAGGCCATGTTTTCAGCAGTAATGAAACATGGATGTACTGATACAACCCTGAAATAAAGCGTCAAAGTGCACAATGGAAGTCAGCCAATGCTCCACAAACAAAAAAGTTTTGTCAGTCCAAATCCAGAGTCAAAATGATGTTGCTAACCTTTTTTTGTTAACAGAGGGATTATTCATTATGAATTTGTACCAACTGGACAAAGAGTTAACCAAGTTTACTATTTGGAAATGCTGAAAAGGCTGCATTTTAGATGAAAAAGTTAGATGAAAATGACCTGAACTTTTCGCCAACAATTCATGGCTCTTGCATCACGACAATGTACCAGCTCACATGGTCGGTGAGGGAGTTTTCAGCCAGTAAACAAATCACTGTATTGGAACACCCTCCCTATTCACCTGATCTGGCCCCCAATGACTTCTTTCTTTACCCAAAGATAACGGAAATATTGAAAGGAAAGCATTTTGAGGACATCAAGGGTAATACAACAACAGCTCTGATAGCCATTCCAGAAAGAGTTCCAAAATTGCTTTGAAGGGTGGCCTAGATGCTGGCATCAGTACATAGCTTCTCAAGGGGAGTACTTCAAAGGTGACCGTAGTGATATTCAGCAATGAGGTATGTAGCACTTTTTCTAGGATGAATTGGAGAACCTAATGTCAGACCTTGTACATTGCCTCAGGAAGCAAATAGGAGGCAAAATCTTAGAGACTTCCCCTAAGGAATTGACGATGCTGCTTCAACAAGAGGAAAGTAACAGGGATTGGCTGTTAGTTTAATGCAGTCTGTGTTTGGCATCTCCCTGTAATCATTTTCTGCTTTTCATTTTGATTCGTTATCTTAAGACTGGTTTTTATCTGGTTCCTGATTTTGTTGGATGAATCTGACTTGGACTACAAGCTTCCCTTTAGTCTCCATCTCCAGCCTTTTTCTGGGCTCCACATTGAAGTCTTGACACCAGACTCTGCCATGCTCAACCCCTTAGGCAGTAATATCCTGAGCACAAAATGTTTTTTCTTCTATGTTCCTAGAGCCATCATATTTTCCATGTCCTTGAATAAATGAAACTCCAAGAGGATACACAATATCTGTTAATATGTAGATCTACAGCTTTTATTCAGTTCTTCTGCAAGACCTAGTACTTTGAATTTATTATGCAAAAAAAAAACACAAATGTGGTACCACAGTAAATCAGGTTCTCTTGGGTTTTCTATATAAATAGTCCTAATTATTTAGGCCTGGAACAAAATCCTTAATTTCTTTCTCTTTTTGCATAGCACATCATATTTTTTGCACAAAACTGCCAAATTTTCTGAGAATTTTAAACAATTTTTTTTTGCATAGTAATTTAATGCCTTCCCAGTAAGGCCTTCCTAATATAGATCATGCTGGTATGAGAAGGTAGACAATGAATCAGCTACTCATCCATCCACACACTCTAGGGCAAGACGGTGTAGCTTTGAGTGGATGTGAGTATGGAATGAGCCCATACCTATAAAACATGTCACATGATAACCTGGCACATAGTGAACGTTCAGTGCTCGTAAAAAAATTCCAGATAATGCAAAAGAACTGAACTAGTGAGTGAAGTTGTGCTTCTGCTACTCCCAAGCCAAGTGTTCATGAGGATGGGCCACACCCTGCTTCTGCTGTCCTCCACATCTTTCTTCATGTTTCTCTAGCCAGTATTCTGGTTCAAACCCTCAGCATCCTCCAGCTGCAATGGTGTTTGTGTCACCAATTTCTTCCCTCCTCCCAACTGCTATCAAAAAGCAGATATGATCATTGCATTCTTTTGCCTAATGGCCTTCAATGATTTTAGAGAATAAATTTGAAATGCACAATCATTCAAATACCAATCTCCTTGTGCCTCCCACACATGTTCTCTGTGCCTTGCTCATGACGAGGCCTCCATTTGCATTGTCTTTGCTCACTTGTTATCCACTTCTTTGTGAAAATATGACTTTTGAAGACCTAGTAGTTCAAATACCATCTCCTCTAACCATAAAACATTTATGTGTTTAGAACACTTTGCTGTAAAATTTTTGCTTATAGATGTATATGTATGTTTATATGTGTCTGTACGGGTGCATTTGTGTGTGTGTGTGTGTGTGTGTGTGTGTGTGTATGTGTGTGTTTCTTTTCATATGAGAAGTTTACTGAGGACAAAGAAAGGTGTTCATCACATTTGCATGTCCATAGGATTTTGGCCATTAGTACATTTTGATGAGTCATTGTATTGCCCAGGTCACAAAGAGAAAAAAAGAAAAGAACGAATTAAGTTATTTGATTCCTAGCACATTGCATTACTTTCCCTTGACATACATTTTCCATTATAGATAGACAGACATAATGTATGTTGGGTTTCTGCATTGAATTATTTTTGTCAACACAGAGGCATTGAATGAATACATAAAATGTCAGACATCTGTATTCACAGCTTAGTGCAAAGAAAAATGAAGTGGTGAATATTCTGCTCAGTCTTCACTCCTGCATCCTAACATAATAACTAAAAGAAAAGAGCAACTAGCAGAAACGTCTCCATTGGGGTGGTAAGGGTGCAGATTTTGTCTGGCTCTTAGGGTTTGGGTTAGCTAACTGCTTCTTATCTCCAATAATTGCATGACCTTGTAACCAGCTGCGCCACACACTGAAATGTAACCCCCAAAGATTCTTGCTCATCTTCACCCCCGTGTGCCCAGCACATAAACACAAAAAAGACTCTCAACATGTTTGTCATATGAATAGATTAATGAATTCACATACTTACTAGGTAACTGCTAGAGATTAAACTGCAGCTTTGCTTAAAGAACCATTTTTTCCTCAACATGAAACGCATTGACCAATGTGAAAAGTGTATTTGTGGCCATCGTGTTATTGTCAGTATGTTCCAACAGTGTAGTAAAAATAATTTTTGCTACAGGGCCACTTACTAATCCACTGAGGAAAAATTACCAAGCATCACTTATGTTTTAGGAATTCAAAAAATGATTTCTGTGGGTTTGCCAAAGCAGTTAATTATTTATAAACTGTTGACAGTTAGGTCTTGACTCAAGAAATATCTTGAGAAACCAAAGGCATGGAAGGTGATATAGATCTAAGAGCTTTCTCTTAGTTAGACTGGGAGAACATTCTAGAACAGGACACCGGGGTGCGCAAGTATACACTGAGGGGGGAAAAAAACCCTTCATATGAAGACCAGAGAAAGAAAAGAATCGTGCAGTTTGTGAGCCTGGAGGCAATGACTAAAATGTACTGTGAGCTGATAATTTTGCCTGGAAGGATAACACCTAACATTGGAGCCCTGCCCTGCTGTTCTCTGGCTGACTTGTAACAAACAGAACTATCCAGCTAATGATGGGCAAGGCTTAGTAAATAACAACACAGTTATGCTTCTGTGGTTTTCTGTTTGTTTATTTTTGGATAATTTGTATGTTCTCCTCTATGATTTTTCTCTCCCCTAGGTCTGAGTTTCAATCTAAGGACTGAAATCCTACAAAGTGAGATTCTGGTCTTCCTTCCTAGGAATATCCTCTCTCCCCACCTTGCCCCCGATAGTTTACCAAGCAAAGAAGCAACTTAAATCACTTTTATTTAACTTTTTTTTTTTTAAGAAAATAAACGCATCACTTGCATTTGAAAATAAAGAAGGAACACAGAGTCTTCATGTTAAACAAAACACAATAATGCTAAAAACAACAACAGCAACAGGAACTAAAAAGCAAGCCAGTGCTTTAATGCAGCTACTTATAAAGTAAGCAGAGCACTTTGACCTTATTTTTTAAAATCTTTTTTTAGTAGAGAAATATTACTGTGTTGTGGTTTTGGGCCATGTTCTTTACTTTTAATCCCATTTGGTATGTTCTAAATTCTAGATACATATGAGACTAAAGAGAAGGCTGTTACTGATGGCTCTCCGTTGGCGAAGGGAAGTCAAGGGCTGTTTTGTGCCACTCTTTAGCTCCTTTGTGACTGTTCAGTTCTGTCCCTACAGCAAATCTGGACATAGCTAAGAGGTTAGAACTGTGGAGTTTCTGCTAGTTGCCTATTTTAGTTACTATGTTAGGATGCAGGAATGAAGACAAAGCAGAGTATTGTTTCTTTTACAATTGACTAATATTAGGGTAGACTTGTTGAAATCCTTGCTTGCACTATTTTTGGAGTATGGTTCACAGATCGTCTGCATCAGAGTTACCAGTGGTGTTAAAGATTCCCTCTTGGCTCCGAATTACAGGGACCACACACTAGTGGGAGGACGTATGGAAGTCTCCACTTTTCAGTAAGTTTCCCAGGTTACTTTTACATCCTCTGAAGTTTGAGAACCATTGATTGGGATTAGTAACGGGTGTATGTGATTATTTGGAAGTTTATGAAACAAATATTTTAAGTTTGCTTCTTCAGATTATGAAACATTAAGCAAAATATACCAAAGAATTGAAACACATTGATTAGTAAAATTCCACAATTTCAGTAAATTAACCATTTCAGAATGTACTCTATTCCATAGTTCCTACTCCCCACATGGGGATGAACTGGAAGCATAATCTTAATGAAGATGGGACCAGGACACTTAGTAAACACTCAATAAAAAGTAACTAATTTTGCCACATAAATGCAGCTAGCCAATAAGACATACAAATTATGTTGCATACATTCCAAAAACATCAGGATTGTCGAATCTCCAGAGAGAAATAAGACTGGGAGGGTCAACACCAGGTGCCACAGGTGACAGGGTCCATGAAATGGCAGCTATTTGGCAGTACTATGCTGTTGTGTGGAAGCCATGTCAGGAAGGGTGACAGGCAATGCTTGTTGGGTGACTGAGCATTGAAGCTTCTGAGGGGCCTATGGAATAGGGAAGCGACATAGGGGAAGAGTCAAACTTTTCAACTTCAGGAATGTTCCGATGGGAAAGGGGGCCAATTGGAAAATTTCTAGGAACCAAGGACATGAGGGGAACCCACAGAGAATGAGAAGTTCAGAAAGCCAGAGTGGAGAGGAGGAGGGAGCAACATCTAGAGCTTCGTTGCGAAATTACCAGTCAAATCAGGTAAAAGGAATTTATCCTAAGGAAGATAATGGTTCAAAGATTCCACACACATGCTGGGATGCTTATTTCTGTGGCATTAAATATGTGGACAATTGGAAATAAATGGAATGTCCCATGGTAGGAAAGTAAATGCTTTATAATATATTATCATGATCCAGGGTACCATAACTGAGGATAAGGGATATAATGATCATGGGCACTGACTTTCTTCTAGTCAAAAAGCCATGAATCCAAATTGCAACTTTGTTCTCACTGAAGAAACTTGATAAGTCACAGAAGCCTCAGATTTTTTACCTATAAAATGGGGGCAAAATAGGATAAATGAGATAAATAAGAGAACGAGCTTAGTGCTAGGCTCATCATTGTAGAAACGGTAGCTGTTGTTATTGTGATAATGATAATGGAATATCATGGGATCACTTTATTTTGAAGAGTAATTAAGAAAAGGCATAAAATATAGTACTAATGAAAAAATATGATAATTCTCCAGACAAGTATAATCCCAAATTTACATAAATATAAGACCATATATAATATACTAAAATATTGAATGGTAATCTCTGGGTGATGGAAATATTTCTTCATTACGTGTTTCTGTATTTCCATTTTACAATGAAGATTTATTATTTATAAAATTGGGGAAATTAATAAAATGAAATAAAGAGCAAAGAAAGCTCATAGGCCTTAGGGTTTTTGGAGATTTATAGACATGTGAAGACATTTTTTTTTATCTTAGCCTTCCTATGTTAAGCCTATAATGGACATAACATATTCACAGTAAACGATTGAATTAAATTAAAAAAAAAAAGAGAGAAAATACTTTATCATCTCATATTATTGCACTTGAGTGCACTCATATACTTTTGGTCTTAAATTTTTACTTTAACACACTTAGAGTTTGTCAGCAGTGAATTTTCATGTACTGTCTAGACTAAGAATAAATAATCAATTTACTAGAAATGCCAGATGAAATATTTCAAGCAATATTTGCATGAGTGCAAGGGTGAACCAAGTAAATTTTTCATTCTGTAGAAAGTCAAGCTACTCCCCATTAACCTGCCATGTACACAAAGTTAATCTTTGTACAATGAATACCAAGTTTAATCTCCATTAGTTTTTAAATATTGTAGCATTGCGGTCTCCTCTAAAGCCTGGAATTTTTTTTTTAAATGAAAAAATAGTAGCCATTTTCTAATTCTGATGTCTCTTTTATCATACAAAGGTTTTATATAAACAGCTAAATTCCTTTCATGCATTACTTATATAGAAATCTTATGAGAATAAACATTTTTTTAAAAACTTCTACGTAATAAAAGCATTTCTGAAACTCTAAGTGGTTCACTGATTATTCACAAGGCTTCAGAAAATAAGTTCTTGGACAATAAAAGAATTTGGATAGTGTCCTAGAAACTAGAACAGGATTTAACTTGCAGACAGTTTTGTTTGCTATAATTATAATTGGGTGTACTATTTCTTCCAATAATAATTACAACTTCAACCCTGCCAATACATTTTAGGTTTAAGCAGGGAAGAAAACAAATAAACAAACAACAACAAAAATAACTACTGATTTCAACCATTTTGATTTGACTAACAAATTAATTTATCTCCTTTTTTTTTTTTTTAAACGAAAGGAATAAAGATCTAAAATTCTGGGGATTTACTTCAGCCTTCTTAGAACTCAGCTCTGCATCTTTAGGTAAATCATATAATTCTGTCTTTGACCTATGTTTCTTCAATGAAATGAGGAATGAGACCAGATTAAATGTATAGTCACTTTGCCACAATTTTCTGTGATTCTATGTTAATTAAATATGGATGAAGTGGTAATTCAGTATTAGTAAAACATTAATTTCCAAACTTTCTCCAGATCCAGAGATTGTATTTCAAATGTCTGTGGTGTGGGTTGTGTGTCAAGGGTTAGTTGGATTAATTTGGGGTTAGCTCCATGCCTGCATGAAGCTGGTAAGCAGCCCTGATAACATGTCTCTAAGGGACAAATGCATAGGTCTCTGTCTCGTACCCAGGACTCTTCTGATGCTTCAAATGTCTGGATATGCACCTGGAAGTCAATTACATAGGAAGTTACCTCTGTTTTTTTTTCTTGCCTGAGTTCCTTTAGGAAAGTTCCCAACAATATTTTTGACAGTTTTTAGTCTCTTGTAAAACCCTACCACTTTTTCATAGTCTCATTGATCTCATCATTTCCTTCCTTTCTCAGCTTAAAGTTATTTATTCATTGCTTCAAAATCAATTTCACCACAACCCTCAATTTCCTGTCCCTTTACTTCTCCTTCATAGTCACTTACTAAAAACCTCTAACCGGATAAATCCCATTTACCAGTTATTTCATGACTTTTGCTTGAGCTCTGAAACATGGCTAAAAACAAAACAAAACAACAACAACAAAAACAAAAATATTAAACCATGCTGACTCTCAGTCCTGACACGCAATTCTACCCTGTTACCTAAATTCAGGGTTTTTAAAATTGAGACTCAAGTAATTGATTGAGACACAGCCAATTAATTTGAGGGGTGGCAACCTACATGATTAATGGATTAGAAGACAATGAATAGAAACAGTTGGTGTGTATGAGGTCTGACAATTAAGTTCAAGAACTTGCCACCATGTGCTTATATTGTCAGCACTCCACAAACATCTCGTTAATGTTTCATAACCTTGGTATATCACCAGTGTTCGTGTTGACGTGTGGTGGTGTCTTGCTGAGCGGAGTTCATTATTGTTGTTGCCTGCTTTTGTGACCATCGCAAGAATGTCTGAACTTGAATTAGAGCAATGAACAAACATTAAATTTCTCGTTAAACTTGGTAAGAGTGGAAGTGAAATCAGGGACATGTTAGTCTAAGTTTGTGGGGATAATGCCACGAAGAAAATGAACAGAACTGATGAAAATGTTGCAAAAATTCATCGAATTTTGCATCAAAATCATAGACTGACTGCGAGAAGCATAGCAGATCAAGTAAACATTGATAGAGAAACAGTTAGGAAAATCTTAACTGAAAATCTTGGCATGAGAAAGGTGTGTGCAAAAATGGTCCCAAAGGAGCTCACCAATGAACAAAAGCAAAGGAGAGTGGAAGTTTGTCAGGACCTTTTGGAGACACAAGACAATGTTTTGGGCCATGTTATCACTGGTGATGAAACATGGGTGTACCAATACAACCCTGAAACAAAGCGTCAACGTGCACAATGGACGTTAGCCAATTCTCCACAACCAAAAAAAGTTCTGTCAGTCCAAATCCAGAGTCAAAATGATGTTGCTAACCTTTTTTGTTACCAGAGGGATTATTCATTATGAATTTGTACCAACTGGAGAAACAGTTAACCAAGTTTACTGTTTGGAAGTGCTGAAAAGGCTGCTTGAATAAGTTAGACAGAAAAGCCCTAAACTTTTCTCCAACAATTCATGGCTCTTGCATCATGACAATGCACCAGTTCACATGGCACTGTCTGTGAGGGAGTTTTTAGCCAGTAAACAAATAATTACATTGGAACGCCCTCCCTACTCACCTGATCTGGCCCCTACTGACTTCTTTCTTTACCTGAAGATAAAGAAAATATTGAAAGGAAGACATTTTGGTGACATTCAGGACATCCAGGGTAGTACGATGACAGCTCTGATGGCCATTCCAGAAAAAGAGTTCCCAAATTGCTTTGAAGGGTGGACTAGGTGCTGGCGTTGGCGCATAGCTTCCCAAGGGGAGGACTTCAAAAGTGACCGTAGTGATATTTAGCAACACCCAGTTCTCAGGCTCCTTAAATTAGTTTGGGTGTCAGGACGGCTTGGACTTCCTAAAGGAGGTGTGAAAGAAAACTTCTGGCTTCAGGAATCATGCATTCACCATTGTCAGTTATATGTGGCTTAAGGACATTTGTATTGTCTCAGCTGAGAGTGTGGGATGGAAAGATTAAAAAAAAAAGGTAAAGCAGGAGCTAAAGAAATAGATTCAGAAACAAAAATAAAACCCATAACCACCAGGTAGAGCTAAGCAGAGCTATCTCAAGGAGATGTAGGGCTTTGTTCCAACACTGGCATAAATTCCTGATTAATAACATATTTTATTGCAGTACTTTGTGTGAAGAAAATAGAAGCACCTATCTTTGTCCCATGTTTACTGTGTGCTGACACTAATGCCGTACATGATAGCTTTGGCTATCCAAATGGGAAAAGAAGGCCAAAATAATAGGGGATTTTTTTTTTTTCTTTTTGCATATGGCTGTGGATATCAAAGTAAACTGTGAGAACTGTGTCTATTGTAAGCAGAGGAAAATCCTAATGACACAGGCAGTTTATCTGGAAACGATTTAAAACACCAAGCCAAGAGATTTAAAGTATTCTTGCCCTTGAGATGAGAAAGCATACCAATTGGAAGCTTGCTAGCCATGATATTTCACCAAGGCTAGGAAACATCTAGACTTGAGTGGGTATGTAGGAGAAATACTTCCTCCATGTAAACTTCTACTGGAATTTACTTACATGAAGTGAGAGACTTTGAAAGTAAGAATAAAAGAATACAGATAACGAGCAATAATGATGCAGAAACTACAATATACTTCATCCTTCCCACCATGTAAAAACCTGATGAAATACACAAAAGTAGACTTTAGTCTTTCTTGTTAAAGTACAGATTAGGCAGATTTTATAAGTGCTGTAAACAGGGCTTAAAAATGGGGAATGGAGATGTTACTTCTAAATAATAATAAAAAAAAAACATGTTAAAAATGATTAAAAACCTGCATGTTAGGACAACCCAGAGGCCTGAATTCTAAAATCGATCTCTTCATTTCATGGATTTTGTAACTCTGTCCTCAGATTTCAGGGTGAGTAAAGAACCTCCAAGAAGGAATTTTGGAGAGGAATAAGTTAGAGGCCTTTAGTCAAACTTGGGGGAAAAACCTGGCATCTTTCTAGCCAATTGCCATAATACAATAATTCCTCCTTCTGTGAACAGATGAATTCGGAAAACTGTCACTGGCAGAGCCTGGTGGATCAAGATTCAGACCACCTTATTCTCAGGGAATAATTTACATGTTATAAAAGGGAATGTGTCAGCAAATCAGATGTTGTTTGATTTACATTATGTCATAAGAAACCTGACTTTCAGTGTACCAAATGAGAAAGGAAAAGTTGAGATTGGGTGATATCGGTCAATTATCTTGGAAATATTACAGAAAGTTCAGGTCACCATAAAGGAGAAAAGATGTCATAGCCATATCCATGGTGCTTATCCATTCCCAACTTCTTTTTGTCCACCCATCCTAAGATGAGAAGAGGAGGGGGAGGCAGTGATTGGGTGTTTTCTGATAACTTATCTTCTAAATTGCTGATTCAATCTTCTGCTGCATCTACTCTACTCTTGATTCCCTGCAATGTATTCTTCATTTCCATTATTGTATTCTTTGTTTTAGACTTGTTCTTTTTTATGTTTTCTATCTCCATTTTCATGTTTCCTATGTCTTTGTTGAAGTTCTCCCGGAGATCATTGAGCATCCTTATTGTCTCCATTTTGTTTAGTTCTTTTTCTGGGGCTTTGGTCTGTTCTTTTATTTGGGACATGTTTCTTTGTCTCCTCATTTTGGCTGCCTCCTTGTATTTGTTTCTATGTATTAGGTAGGGTTACTATGCCTCCTGGGCTTAGCAGAGTGGCCTTACATAGTAGGTGTGCTGTTGGCTCAGTGGCGCGGTCTTCCTGGCCACCTGAGCTGCATACTTCAGGTGTGTCCCTTGTATGGGCTGTATGCGTCCTCCTCTTGAAGTTGAGCCTTGGTTGCTGTTTGCACATCAATGAGATGGACTGGCCCTTGGGCTCTTTTGTTGTGAGTTCTGGCCGTGATTCCAGTGAAGGAGTGTGGGGCAGGGGCTGACCCTACAGAGCAGGATCTGCCTCAGCAGGACTCTGCCAAATCTGTCCTTTGGGCGTGTCATATTTGGAGGTGGCTGAGTGATGCTCCAGCTCTTTTCAAAGGTTGCCCCTGGGCATGTCAGGCTCAGGGCCACCTGGGAAGGGACCCACCACAGGTCAAGTTCAGCCACAGCCTGTGCCCCATCTGGGGCCACCCAGCAGGAACCACAAAGCAATCCACAGATATCTGCCACCCATGCTGTGCTTGGAAGTGCTTTGAGAGACCAAATCACACACCGAGGCTGGCTGCCACTAGTATTGGGTTTAGGGATACTTAGACAGAGGTATGGGACACACTGAAGCCTGATACTGCTTGTCTGGGTTCCATAAACCTTTGAGAGACTCTAGGAAAGTCTGCAGCATGAGCCAAGGCAGGCAGTTTTTATGAAAAAGCCATGGGAAGTGGCTTGGGTGTGCCTGAAAGTTGGGTGGGGCAGGGTCTCAGAATCGCCAGGGTATAGCAAACAAAGAGCATTAGCCAGCTTGATGGAGACTCAGATATGGCTGCCACTTGCATCTGCATGCTGGGAAGGGGGAGGGCTCAACAAAGGAACAATGGCTTCTGACAGCTCCTTTGTCTAGAAGAAAGCTGCCCCTATGTACCTGGTCCTGAAGCCAGACAATTCAGTTCCCCTCCATATGTCCCAGCACTGGAGCTCAGAGACAGTGAGTAAGTCTGGCTTGGTGTTTTTAAGAGGAGCCCCTGAGTCTTCAGCTGCCTTCTGTCTCATTTAGCCACAATCTCCACTGGTTTCACAGCCAGAAGTTATGGGGACCTCTCTCCCCAGCACCAGAACCCTGGGCTGAGGAGAAGCTGGGAACCTTCCTTCCTTAGTGGGGAACCGCTGCAGCCAAGATATCCCTCCTGATTTTTAATGGTCACACCCAGATGTGGGTGTGGTCACAGCCCGTTCAGTGTCTCCACCACTCCTACCAGTCTTGAGGTAGATTCTTCCGTATGTCCTTAGTTGTAAGGTTTTGGTTCAGCAAGATTTCAGGTGATTGTCAATGATGGTTGTTTCGTTGTAATTTTGATGTGATTGTGAGAGAAGGTAAGCGCAGCTTTACCTACTCCGTCATCTTGACTGGAACTTGTCACTCTGAGATTCTCATTTTAATAGTGAAGTATTATAGTTAAGATTTGGACTTCCCCTGGCCATTTAAACGGGACTTGAAATCTGGGAGAAATAGCCAATTTTATTGAGCATGTAAAGAACACTGAAATCTCAGGAGAGAGGGGCAACAAAATAGCCTTTCTTGTACATGCCTACATGCTTACTAGGAATATTATTAGTGCTTCATTTTTTTTTTTTTTTGTAATGTTCAGGCATGACTTGAACAGTTAGAGGAACAGATTGCTTAGAGGAACAGGTATCTAGTGTAACCTTTCATAGATGTGTACAAGTTAAGACTAGAGCTTATCAAGCAGGGAAGTATGTAGCTTATTATATCACTGAAAGGCAAACACAAGTATAATGTTTGAAAGTGACGCAAGAAAAGAACCAATTTTTGAGGCATTGGCATGCTCAGTGAATACTAAAAGCTAATTGGTAGAAAGCTAGTCCTTTTTTAGTGACAGAAGAGTTTAGGAAACAGAGCAGACTGAAAAGAAAAGACAACTCAAGATTAATAAATCTTGAATAAATAAAATTAATGCATAGATAATTAATAGTCACTAAAACAATTAATAAAAATAAACTAATAATTGCTTAATTAAATCATTTACTGTCCAGGAGGAATTGTTAGGAAAAACTACTTTTTTACTCCTGACCTAGTTGATAGGCATTTGAGCTAGAGGATATGCCACTTTCCCAAGCTGATGAGTGATGATCTCCCTAAACTTCTGGGAAAAAAGAAGGCTGATGAGGCAGTGAATCAGAGAATGACGTGGGGATAAATGACACATGGGATCTGTAAGTCAGCCCACTCACACCTGTAGCCTTCATGTTTGAGCAATGCCCTTTGAACAGACAGATGCTCACAATGAGCTCCTGGGGACATGAGAACATCCAGGACAAACTATAGCCTCACCCAGTGGGAGGAGATTTTTGACTCTGAAGGAAACCAAAGTGAAGGATTATGGCATGATTCCAAGATGAGAAGGACTGAAAATTCACCCTGTGTCAGGGCTTCATTACACTGCTTTTTTCAGGTTACTGGAAGAAGTTATCACTCACACAATGACCTTTTGTTTTCTGTGTGGAAATTACCATTCCTTCCAGCCTGGTGTCGTTAGGAGACAACTTCTCCCTCCTTAAAAGGCCTCTTGGTGGAGAGGATATTTGTAAAGATATTTGAAGATTTTAGGAGAGGAAGTGTAAAACCATTGTAACAGTTCTTGAGTCATTAATTAATAGGGAGAGACTGAAAGGGAACCTTCCTGATCCTGGCACACCCTATCTGGATAGGACTGTTGTACGGTGTTACTTAAACTGGATAATTCTGAATTTTAGAAATGTACAAATGTCTGAATTGGCATAATTGTTTTCAAGGGTACAGTGAAAGGCCACACTTCTATGGATGGGAGTGAGTTTTCTCCTGAAGGGAATGGATGGTCTCACTGTCAATCACTTTGGGCAGAAATTAATCCAAATGATAACTGAGGACCCAGCACAGGAAAGGAATAAGGGAAAACTTCTCATCTCTGGAAGACAAAGATCATTTAGCTAGATGTGTGGTTCTCTTTTCTATCTGGACCATTTCCACGGGGGTGGACGTAGACCTGGGAGGGGTGCTTGCCACCGGAACACAGGAGGGGAGACAGGCAGGCAAGGATTTTGGGGTGGCTCTTGTTCTGGGCAGCAATGCAATATTATAAGTTACTCTTGACTTCAACTTTCTGTTATTCCCAAGTCTCCAGTTGTCTTTTAAAATGGCCAAAAAGTCACGTTCCTTCTCAGTGGCACTCTGGGAAATCAGTGGAGGGCCTCTAATCACACTGTAGGAAAAGTGGTACAGCAAGAGCAGTGTTCTCTTCTGACGGCCAGAATGGTAGTAACAGAGGTGGTCACCTGAGAAAGAAAACAATAGTGGGATGAGGGAATCCCACACCTGGGTTCCCAAGTATGAGGGAAGAGCCATCTCTGGAAGAACAAGTGGATACATTAGGGCAATTAAGTTCTAAAAATTAAGCCTGTGAGGGCTCCTGGCATTTGATTTCACATTTGTACAGTGTTCCTCACTGTTGCTCCAAGTGTTTTTTGTTTTGGGTCTTCTTTTTTTGTTTTTTTGATTGTTATTTATTACTGTGACTAACCTAAATAGTATTCTAAAAGTGATTCTGAGCTAACATTTCATGGCAGCACTCATTTTGTGTCACAAGAAGGACTATTTGAACCCATCTTTTGCTTGGTTTTAATTTAAGCTTTTTTTTCATAAATTTCTTTTTTATTGCCAGCATATTTGTTCAAATATCATATAGGTGCTCTGGTTGTTTTTTTAGGTATGTTTGAGGAGACCCACACTTGCCATGTCATATGTAAGCCACTGAGGTAAGTAGGTGGGTGAGACCAACACCTGTTGGCACTGAATTGTGCAAGGAAGCTTGGCTCATTGGGCCAGGAGTCAGTTATCACCTCCTAAGGTCATTATCCTTCCAAAGTCAGAGATTCCTCCTAGGTACAGAGAACACTTCTTAATGGTCTTAAATTTGTTTTCAACTGAACATTTTAAAATTCACCTGGATTCCTGAAGTTCTATACTTTTGCTTAAAATCACTTCCCATTTTTTATCCTTTCTCGTTGTTGCTCTTACCCTTGAAACTAAAAAAATAACAGGGAAAATAAGTTTGTTTCCCATTTTTGTACATTATCTTTTTAGTAGTGACTTCCAACCAAGTTTGTAGTTTGGAGGATAAGGTATTAAAATAAAGGCATTTCAGAACAACTCTTTATGATGTCTCATGACTTAAAGTTAATTTTATTATAGAAGGCATCCAGTTCTAACTATATTCAAACTGAGGTTCATATTTTAAATAAATTTTCAGCCAACTCATATAAAACGATAATTTACATAGAAAAATAAAAGCAATTTTAATTTATCTCCACGTCATATTCATGTTATACTGTCTTTGAAGATTCTTCTCTAAATTATAAAAATACATTGCTTTTTATTACTACTTAGACTAATAACCCATAATGGACAGGTACATGCTGTAACATAACAGGAAATTTCAAGATAATTATGAATACATCTAGTTAGTATTCAGTATTCACACTGCATCTAGAATTTTGCAATACAAATAAAAATATCTCCAATATGCTTTACTTCTGGAATAGAGTTCTATAATTTTTATATTGTAGAAGCTGAAAATGGAAGCTCAGCATAACTCTCATATAGTCAGTAGGTTTAACAATCTTCTCAATTACACAGCACAGCTGAAACAACCAGATAGCTATCTTAGAGTTTTAGTCTCATGGAGGACAGTAATCGTCGCGTCAGACTCATTGATAACGTTGAAATCACTGAAAAGTAGGACTACTTAGAATGAAGACAAACATTTCAAAGACTTTTATTCCTTAAGTATTAAGTGACAGCTGTGTCAAGGGATAAACAGGTTCATTAATGACATTTATGAGTTCATTAACTCACCAAAAGTGGTAATTCTGCAACTGTAATTAGTAACCCTTTTTATAGATCGAGTGGATGGCTCTTCATCTCTTCCAGGATGAAATTTCACTCCTCAGCCTCGTTTGTCCCCAGCCTCTTTCTAACCTAATTTCCAGCCACAGGAGTTCTTCTGACACTGCCATCTTTTCTCTGTGTCCATATATGGTGGGGTTGGGGGGGGGGATGGAAAGGGGCGCTTTGCTTTCTAGTGTCTCTTTTCATAAGGACACTAATCCTATCAGAACAGGGCTCTACCGTCATAACCTCATTTAATCTTTATTACTTCCTTATAGGTCCCATCTCCAAATACAGTCATATTGGGGGTTAAAGCTTCAACTTATGAATTTGGGGGGATACAACTCAGCCCATAGCATCACCTATGTTACCGGAAAGCAATGGTCCACTTGTGTTTCCCACTGGCTGGGGACAGAGGAGATTTTGAGAGGCTTTCCTTGAGGTCTTTGGTGAAGGTGAGGATGGGAGGTGACATGGTTGGAGTGGAGAGGAATTCAGAGAGCTTTCTCTGAGAATGGAAGTGTTCTTCTGTACAGAGGCCTCCAGAAGTGTGACGGGATCTCTGATGGATGCCTCCAATACCTCAGAGGTTGTCTTTGTCCGGAGAGCTGACTCCTGTGAATTTTAAGGAAGCCCAAGACTTTAGACAATGAGCCTATTGGGGTGACTATGGTGGGATGAATGAAGACCATAGCACCTTCCCTGATTGATCTGGACTATATGAGAAACTTGACCTTGGAACTTACGCATGAGATTTGAGGAGCAGCAACACATATCTAAGGAGTTCTTTCTGAATCACACAGGTGGGGCTCAGAGGACAGAAAATTCAGTGCAGGGAGAAATAAAGCACTGTGCCTCTAGTGTTGCCAGCTACGCCTCTATTAAAAGGTTTAGCATACTGGGCTATTGATGATTGCCTTTATTCCCTCTTTGACTTGGAATTGCTTTGGGCAGGAACTGGGTTTCATACATTTCCTTTCTTCCAGCCCCTCACACAATGCCTGGGTGACCTTGGGCCCTGATACAAGGTGGGTGTACGTAATAACCAAAATAATAATAATATGATAGAAAAGCATTGCTAAGAGAATCACTTAAAATAGAATCAGAAGGCTATTAAAGAAGTAAGGCCTATGCACATCTTGCGCCTCAGTTCTGAGAGATGCTAAGTTGCTAAACTCGTTGCTAAACTCAGGTTAAGGCTGGGCCATAAAAATCCTGTAACAACTACTACATGGATAGATATGGATTTTACCTCCGATTTATAGTTTTTGCTTCTCATTTGCATATTGGAATTAACCAATCCCTGTTAACCTAGTCAGCAATCCCTTATTTGCATGAAAAAAATACATTTTGTGGCTTTTGCCTTTATGAAACTTGCCTTTCTTTGTTCTTTCTAGAGTGCAGTTTGGGTTGCTACCGTGTTTCCCCGAAAATAAGACCTAGCCAGACAATCAGCTCTAATGCGTCTTTTGGAGCAAAAATTAATATAAGAGCAGATATTATGTTATATTATATTACATTATATAAGACCTACTCTTATATTATGGTAAAATAAGACTGGGTCTTATTAATTTTTGCTCCAAAAGATGCATTAGAGCTGATTGTCTGGCTAGGTCTTATTTTCGGGGAAACACGGTAGCTGAATCTGCTTCTCTCAGGTTGTAATCCTTTGCTGAAATAAATGCTTTTTATTCTCTATAACAGGTTAAACCTTTTTTCAGTTGACAATGCTATTGACCATATAAGCCTCCTGTTAGAGTAGAGGATTTTGTGTGGTAGATTTTCCTTTTACCCCAAACTGAAAAGTTGCATCTTAGTACAATCACCATGTAATTACTAAATCAATAATTTACATGTAAGAACAACAAATTATTTCTTAGACGGTTCATATAAGCTTACAAAATTGGCAGTAAAGAAAGCTTCTAGTGTAATTCACTTACGCTTTGGGTTTGTAAACCTTGTCAGACAGCAGCATTTCTTTTAGTTGGTTTGAGTTTCCGGTATACCAAATGCCAAGTTCTTCATGCCATTGGGGATAATTTTCCCTCCGTCGTTTATTTTATCATGTTAGTCAAATTTGGAAAGAATACATATATTTTGTATAGCAGGAGACATTGCCCAGAACTTCATCAGGAGTTCAAGGGAGGATCCTCTGATCCAATCACAAAAACGTTCCTGGCAGCTACCTAGGAGCGCCCGTGTAGGGGCAGGGATCCCTGCAGGCGGATTTGGGTTCTGCAGTAGGAATGAGCGGTGCAGCGTCGGCTCTGGGGACGCCGGAGAAGATCTAGGCTGTGAGCATCGCGCCGAGGGAAGGCGGGGCGGTAGCGCCGCGGGGCAGACGAGGGGCGTGGGAGAGCGGGCAGGGACCGGCTCGTGGGACCGCTTTCCCGCGAGCAAGCGCCCAGCGCAGACCTGGGGAAGCGGAGGGGCAGGCTCGGGCAGCTCCCCAGCGGCTCCCGCGGTGATAAAACTTGAGAAATAACAAGGAGGGGCGTCTCGGCGTCTGCTGGGTCCAATCCCGTCTCACAAGCGAACACGCTCCCAGGCAGGCAAGCTTGAGAGAGGCCAAGGCGACTTAAACACTTGCAGCAGCGAGAACCGCACCTCCGCTGGGTTTCGCATCTCGGCATCCCGTCCGGCGCCCAGATGGCGACCGCCGGGCCCCTGAGTTCCCTGCGCGGAGCCCCCTGCAGGCTGCTGCTCACGCTCCTGGTGAGTGGGAGCCACCGGGAGCCGGGGTGGGGAAGGGGGTGGGTCCCCGCGGGGGGAGCTGTAAGGGGCAAAGCAGACTAGAAGGTGATGTCCGCCGCGCAGCTTAATCTGGGAGGCAGGAACAAGCCCAAATTCAGCCTCGGAGCCGTGAGGATAGTTAGAAAACGAGCTTTGGAAGGACGACTGGGACTGAACTTTTTTGTTTGGGACGCCGAGTTCGATTGAATTCTGAGTCGCGGCGTCACTGTGCTCTGGCGGGCGCGGTCACCGGTGAACAGGGGCTGGGGTTCGCACGCCTCCCCTGGCTCCCGGGGCTGGTGGTGGTACTTAGGATGCGTTTGGGTGAAGGAGGAAGACGAGTATTTGGCCAGGTATTTCAGGATCCTTGAGTAAGCAAAACATAGACTTGAGATGTGGTTCAAGGGGCCACCTCCCACCCCAGGGTGACTTGGACTGGGGACGTTTAGGGCGTGGAGGGGTTGAAGTGGTGCTTCTAGGTCCCGGTGTGGAGTTACCTCTGAAAAACCGCTTTCAGGTTTTGCCTCCCCTAAAGGTTATTCAGCAGCTCACTCATACCGCTCATCCCCGCGAGCCACTCTGGGCGCGAGGGCGTGGGAAGGCTGGATAAAGGCTGGGGTTGGGGTGGGGTGGGTGGTGTGAGGGGACTGTTGTGACGAGACGGAGGGGATAGGGTCAAGGTGGGGGGTGGGGTGGGGTAGGCGTGGGGTTGGGTGTTACCTTGGCTCCCGGGAGGACTGCCGCAAGCCCAGAGCCCAGCCTGGGGGGTCTCCTGTACCCGGGAAACCTGAGACCCAGGACGGAATCGAGCTGGAGAGCAAGTTAGCGACAATTTTTCGGAAACTCGGGAGACAGAAAGCGAAAAATCAGGAACTCTGACGGTTGCACTCGGAAAGTGCAGTGGAAAGGAGCCGCGGACCCGCGACATCCTCTCATCCAAGAATGGGCGTTCAGTGGCGAGAGGACCCGCCTAATTCGGGAGGTCTACTCTGACCACGCGGATTCTTGCTGTTCCTCCGCCTCCAAGGAGGGAGAGTGAGTCCAAGCTTTGTCCTCTCTGAGTCAGTGAGTTTTGTGTATTGGATTGATACTTATGACCTAAGATAGATTCATGGACAAGGAATTGTACAAAAGAGCGCAACGACCTTCCATACATCTGTTCCAACAAAATGTTTGAGCTAATGAAATGACTTTATGAATAAAAACTGTTCTCTGAGAAAGGGACTGGAGAATAGGGAGAAGAAACCACAAAGGTTTTGTGTTCACAAGCTTTCCCATATTCGCTGGAGGGTAGGGCGTGGCATTCAGGGAGCTGTCCTAATGACAGAGGGTGTTGGGTTGTGGCAAAGCCAGAAGGTTGTCTAAATCTAGAGATAGCACCGGTCGTAGTATATGATACTCGTTTAGGATTATTTAAAAAAATCCTACAGTTTAGATTAAATGGTATCCCTGGAGATTTGAATACTGGAGAGTGTATATAGAATAATTCCTTTCATCTGCAATCCCCAGTTTACAAACACCTTCGATTTCTGTCCCAGTGGGTAAATTAAGACTTCTATTGGCCATCTTATGTCTGTAGTTCCTTTTGATTCTTACGACTACCAACTTTTCAGCCTAATATGAATGGCGTAACACTTTAGAAGCACAGTTTTCATTTTATAGATGCTTTAATGGATCTTTTGAAAACAAGTTTGTGTTTGAAGTGAGAGCTCTTCAAGGCAAGTCTGTAGTACAAAACTAAGACTTAACATGTTAGCCCTTCCCACTGAGCGGTCCCGTGGGTTGAGCAATTTTTCTTTCCATTTGCACTTTTCTTCTCCTGCATCTGCACCCCTTCACCACCTCTCTATTCTCAGCACTTTAAACTGCTGTGATTCCTAATGATCTCCCTCCCCCAACACACACACACACACACACACACACACACACACACACACACACACATACACACACACACACAAAGAAGAAAAAAAAAAGGAGAGGGGAAAACTCTTAATGTTACAAAAATTGTTAGGGATGGTGAAAACTGAATTGCATTAGCTCAGTTGCTCAGATGTCTTCAGCGTGGTTACAAATAATGAGATTCTTTTAAATATGTGTTTAATGTTATTCTCCATATCAAATCCACTTTGGGAATTATGTTATCTATTATATGTTAAAAACGGTATGTACTTGGACACAGTTAATCTGTCATTTGGCTAAAAGGGCTCTTTAAAAGGAATGAAAATAGTGTTTTCCTTTATAGCATAACATACTTTTCCCCTTGGAGTATATGAATTCTACCTGCAGCCTATATCGACAAACAGGCATGCTACCTTTTCAGATTTTATAGCATTAATTAACGAGAATAATGTGAGTCCTTTACCAAGAAGACTTTTTTTCCTTGAAAAAAAAATGAGTGTAATGATTCCGATTATCTTTGGTATTAGTGAAAAAAAGTTTAAGGCAAATAAAGGAAGTATTATAAATGAGAACTAGTTTGTATTAAAACCATGATCTTAAGGAAGTCAAAGTTTTAGTATGTATTTAGATAAGTGCATTATCAGTTACCTTTTAAAAAGGAGATTGTTGATGTGCGTATTGAGATACAGCTAGATCCTAAAGCACCTTCTGAATCACTTAATACATGTAAGCCCATGCACATTTTTGGGTCCTGTTGCAATCCTATTGGTAGTTGGTATTCCATATGTGACACCTGTGGTGACTTGTGATTCGTCATACATTTCACTTAACTAGAATCCCATGTTACAAAAAGTTTGGTGAGAAGGAAATTTAGTCATATTATCTATGCATTGAAAATACAGAGAGGTAAATCTTACAATTTACCTTTAAAGTGATAAGAATTTGAAAGGAAATATTTCTATTTTGCGGAAGGCAGTGTCCATAAGAAAAATGACAAATTTAAAATCCTTAACTATTATGCTTAGTCAAGAGGATCCTTGTTATTTTTCAGACATTCCATTAATTTCAGTTACTTAGCTTCTTTTTTCCTTCATTGAAAAAGGGAGTCATTTTAGAAAGCTTATCAATTACGTATTCACTATAAAATTGAACAATGTACAGAAGTGAAACAATCTCAATTAACCCCTTTAGTTTTCACACTCTTTTTGGTATTAGATTTTTCTATCAGGATTTAATGATTTGTATGATAAGCGTATATATACAATTAGTTGTATGTAAGCTTATCATACATTTAATAAAAAATGGATTGTACTTTAAAATAAAACAAAGCAGTTTATTTTTCCAGAATAGAGTGGACAATGATTTCTATTATCAATTTTAAAAACTTACTTTGTTATATTTTAATTTAAAGCTGCTTGCAACTCTAGGTTTCATAAATCAAATATTTAAAGTTGCCTTGGATGATTCTCCATTAAAACAGATTTTTTTAAATAGCTCAAATATTCATTCCATAATTCATCAATTTTTTAAGTCTTTGCATATTGCAATTTTTATTGGGCACTCTTCTATATAAATTATTTAAAAAATACATTTAAAGGTTACTAGTTCATCGTTACTAATTTAATGGTGACTTTACATTTTTTACTTTATTTTCATTAATATATCCAATCGCCACAAATATAGTATGACATTAAATTTAGTTTCAAGAAGCATGACATAACTGAAATCTATTTATGAATATCATCTCTTTCAAAAATTATGTCAATG
The DNA here is from genome assembly GCF_057876585.1 of Rhinolophus sinicus. Lineage (NCBI taxonomy): Eukaryota > Metazoa > Chordata > Mammalia > Chiroptera > Rhinolophidae > Rhinolophus > Rhinolophus sinicus. The sequence goes on along the minus strand of NC_142504.1, from coordinate 84,270,422 downwards.
AATTAATTGCAAATTCTTTCCAATGATACAGCAATGAAAATAAACTACTGCTGTATACTTAGCGTGAATAAATTTCACAAGCATAATTTAAGCAAAGAAATCCAGTTGCATACAGCAAGTATATGACTGCACATACCGGGGGTACCAATAAAATGTATACACATTTTAAATGTTGTCATCCATGCTCAAACAGTAGTTCACCATAATCAGAAGTGTCTGGACTCTGATGGTAACCACTTTGAGCACCTCTAGTAATTGCAGAAGTCAAATGTGTCTTGTAGTCATCTTTTGTTATGAGTATTATAATTAATACAGTTTTTTCCTTTCTTAAAATATGTATACATTTTTTTTGGCACTCTCTGTATTTAAAAGCCAAAAATTGGCAAAATAAATCTGTATCTCCTTTAGGGGTAGATAGATAGATAGATAGATATGCACCAATATATGGGGTAAAATAAGCAAAGGCAGGGAAACAAACAACACAAAAATCAGCCTTTAGTTGTTACCCAAGTTTTAGGGGTTGAGGGATGGAAGGAAATACAATTGGGGAGAGGTTTGAAAATAACAGTAATGTTTTATTACTTAAATGGTGAGAACTCTAGTTTTCATTTTATTATTTCTTAAAATACTCATATATGCTGTATATAGTCTTTTTCATTTATATTTTATGAAAAACATGTTAAAACAAGAAATAAGCAATAGAAAGGATGAACAAAACCAAAAGTTACTCTTTGAACGTATAGAGAAACCCTGCTATGATTGAGCAAGTAAAAAATAGAGAAGGCACAGATAAAACAATGTTAAGGAAAAAAAGGAGACACAGTCACCAAGAGGACAGATGTTTAAAAAAACATAATAATATTAATAGATTATTCCAATTAATTTGAAAACACAGACAAAATGTGCAATTTCCTACAAAATACTAATTACCAACATTGACTTGAGGAGGTATAGAAAGTCTAAATAGACTTGTAACCATTAAAGACATTGAATTAGAAGCCAAGTGTCTCCATGCACACACCTTCACATCCATCAGGCCCAGACTTGTGATAGGTGAATTCTTCCATAATTATATGGAACAGATAATTTGTACCTCATGTACATTGTTTCAAAGAACAGAAAAAACTGGAACTCTTCTTAACTCATTTTATGAGGATTGTATGAAGTTGAAAAGAAGTAACTTGACTTCACTTATGGACATATATTTGAAATACTAAAATAAATAGCAGCAAACAAAACCAATAATGTATTAAAAAATTATCATGTCCTGTAATGTTTATGCTAGGTATGGAAAGATGGTTTTACATTAGAAAATTTATTATTGTTGTGTATATGTGTATATGTATACATACATATGCATATATAGTATATTCAGAGAGAAAACCTATATGTTCTTTTCAAAATAAGGGGGAAATTATATTTATTGTGATAAAAAATTCTGAGCAAACTAGGAACATAAGGGAATGAACTTTGTCAACATAGTGAAGCATACTTAAAAATGAATGAATGTATGAATGAAAGAAAAAGACTCAAAATTAATGGTGAAAAGGTAAAAGCACTCTTTAAAGTTAGAAATAAATCTACAATGTTCACTATAGCTGTTTTTATTCGGCGTTCTACTGAAGGTCTTCACAAGCTTAGAAATAAGGTAAAATATTGAATTGCCATTTTGCTTGCTATAGGATTAGTTACAAGGGAGATCCAACACTTTCTTGACAAACTACTAGTACTAATAAAAGTAAACAACTTTCCTGGATAAAAAAAAAATCTAAAAGGATTCTTCATAGAATTGATCAGCTGATCATAAAAAAAAATTGTGAAAGAATAGAAAGCTAAAAAAAGCAAAGACACTTTAAAGGAAGATAATAGGGATAGGGATCACCATAACAAATACCAAGATTTATAATAAAGTTATTTTAATTAAAACTATATGAATTAAAGCTATGTAGTACTGATGTAGAGATAAACACGTGTACTGATGAAATAGTGCAGAGAGCCCAGAAGTAGATTCTGTATTTGTGGGAGCCGTGCCTATGATGAATATGGCATTATCATTAGTTAAGAAAAGAAGAGTTATTCAGTGATGGTTCTGGATCAATTGGCTATCCATAAGGCAAATATAAGAGTTGACAGCTGTAGTGAATCACACACAAAATACATTCCAGATGGTAAGAGATTTAAAAGTCGGAAGTATTTTACAACGTTTAGAAGAAAATATTGGATACTATATAAGGAAAGGTTAGAAGAGGAGTTATTAATACATAAAATTATAAGGTAGAAGAAATGATTAGTAAATTTGACTGCTTTAAAACTGAGGTACTGTTTATCAAAAGATACCACAAAAAAGAGTGAAAAGGCAACCTACATAAACCTATAAGTAAAAAGTACTGTAATTTAAAATAAGATAACCTTAATATGGAAATGATTAAAGGATAGGAATACACAATTTACAGAAGATAAATGGCAAATAAATGATGCTCAGTGTCAGTAGAAATTAAGAAAATGCAAATTAAAGCAACAACCATAAGATCGGCAAAAATTTTAATGTCCTGTAGAAGCAATTGTAGTAAAGAATTTGAGAAATAGAGAGATCTAATAATCTGGGGGTATATATCAGGATATCTTGTACCTGCAAGGCTATTCATTGTGATATCATTTGTGATAGAAAAAATGGAAAACAAGATAATAAATTACCATCTTAGGGAAATGATCAAAATAAACTGGTATGTTCTTGGAAAAATCTTAAACATATTGTGAGTGAAAAAAGTCAGTTGCAAAAGTATGCACATAGACACATACTACATACAATATTAGCTTGTAATTTTATGGGCATGTGCATACACAATATATATATATATATATATATATATATATATATATATATATATACACACATACATATATGTATATATATGATGAAATTATGAAAACTTACAGAGGAAGTATAAACATCAACTTAGAAGAAACTATTGCCTAGAGAAGAGAGATGGAAATGAAAACGAGCATAGGACTCTAGCACATCGGTAAATTTGAATTAAGAAAGTGAAGCAAAAATTGCAAAATGTTAATTTTTGAAACATATGAATGGATACATGAGCATTTATTATATTTATTTGATTTAAATATTCCAGAGTAACTTAAATATTTTTTAAAAATTTGTGATTAAAATATGTTGAACATGACTTTCTTTTGATATTCAAAAATACCAACTATGGAGTTAAAATATATTTGGACCAATGGGTATATTATTGAATAACACCATTTTTCACTGCAAGATAACAACTATATTCTTAGGAACAATATGCAATTGAGCATATATAACATCGTTGTTTTTTTTAAGGCAAACATCTTTTTACTTCATTGTCACAGCAATCTGATTATGACTTTCTGAAAATCATTTTTTTGGCTTGTATTTAAATGAAACAACACTATTGTATGTTGACCCCACATGTTCAGATTTTTGAGTTATTTTCTTAACTAATTCAAGCAAGGATAAGATAGATGTTACAGAAATGCAATAACATTTTGAACACAGATTAGTTAAGAATTTTGATTATACCACACACACACACACACACACACACACACACACACACACACATATATAGCCTGACTTAAAATCTTTTAATTTTGTGAAGAAATCTGATTTATATTTGATTATTATCAGAAGTGAAGTACTTCTTTATGGTTATTCAATTTATTTTGCTGAAATTACTTACATGAATTTGTAAATTTGAAAGAGCCTCTCACTGTCAATTTGTAGAGGTGGGTGTGGAAAGAATAATTTTTATATCAGTGACAATACATCTTTTTTTTGTTTTAAATAGCTTTATTAAGGCATAATTTATGTATCATAAAACTCACCCATGTTAAATGTAGAATTCAATAAGTTTCAGCAAACTTACAGAATATACAATCATCACCACAATCTAATTTTAAAACATTTCCATCACTTTAAAAAGAAACCTCATACTCATTTACAACCATTCCCCATTCCTACCCCCCAGCCCTAGGCAAGTAATTTACTCTTTCTATATATTTCTCTTCTTTGGACATTTTATATAAATAAAATCATACACCATGTACCATTTTGTGTCTGGTTTCTTTCACTGGACCTAAGGGGTTTTTTAAGGTTATGCATTGCTTTTTTTTTTTTTTTTTTTTTTTTTTAAGCAGCTGAATAATGTTCCATTTTCTGGATATAAAGCATTTTGTTGATCTAGTCAACAGTTGATGGGCATGTTAATTGTATCCTCTTTTTGATTGTAGTGAAAAATGTTGCTGTGAATATTCATGTAGAAGTTTTTATATGGTCATAGGTTTTAATTTCTTTTGGGTAAGAGTGGAATTACTGGATCATATGTTATGTTTATGTGTAGCTTTTAAGAAACTGCCAAACTGTTTCAAAGTCGCTGTACCATTTTACATTTCCACCGGCAATGAATAAGAGTTCCAGGTTTTCTACCTCATCTCAATGATTGTTACTCCTGTCTTGCTTACGTAGCCATCCTAGTAAGTGTATCATTGTGATTTAGGTTTGCATTTCCTTAATGCCTAACGATATCGGGCATTGTTTCATCTGCTTATTGGCTATTTGCATACCTTCTTTGGATAATGTCTGTTTAAATTCTTTGCCTATTTTTTTGTGTTGTCTTTTCATTATTGAGTTGTAAGAGTTCTTTATATATTTTGGTAGAAGTCCTTTATTGTTACGTGATTTCAAAATGTTTCCTCTCATTCTGTGGGTTTAATTTTCACTTTCTTTGTGGTATTTTTTTGAAGAGCAACAGTTTTTAATTTTGATTAAGCTCTATTTATCAAATTTTCTTTCATCATTTGTGCTTTGGGTGTTATAGCTAAGAAATTATTGCCTAAGCCAAGATCATGAAAAATTACTCTTCAGTTTCCCTCTAAATAGCTTTAGTTCTTACGTTTAGGTTTGTGATCCTTTTTGAGTTAATTTTTATGTATGGTATGGGGTAGAGGGTCCAAATTCATTTATTTTTTTGCATGATGTTATCAAATTGTCTCAGCACCATTTGTTGAAGAGACTATTTCTTTCCCTTCAACTTTGTTGAAGCTGTTCATTTTAATGGAGGTTGAATTGAATTTGTAGGTGAATTTTGGGAATATGTTTTCTGATGCATGATGATGGGATATTTACTTTAAAGGACATTGTTTGCTTAATTTTGTTTTTAGATTTTTTTATTGCTAGTGAACAGGAATGCAAGTGATTTTTGTATGTTGATGACCTTGAATCTGCATCCTTCCTGAACTCCTTTATTAGTTTTGATTTCTTTGTAGTGGATTTCTTAGAATTTTCTATATACACAATCATATCATCTGTAAATAGAAACAGTTTTACTTCTTTCTTCCCAAACTGGACACCTTTAATTTCATTATTATTATTATTATTAATTTGTGTAATTGCCCTGGCTAGAAGCTCCATACAGTGTTGCCTAAAAGTGGTGAGAGTGGACATTATTGTCTTGTCCCTCATGTCAGAGGATAGCAGGCTTTCTCCATTAAATGTGATGTTAGTTGTGAGTTTTCCATAAGTTTTTGCCCTTTATCATGTTGAGCAAGTTTCCTTCTATTCCGAGTTATTGAGAGTTTTTAATCATAAGTGGGTGTTGAATTTTGTCAATTGCTTGTTTTGCATCTATTGAGATGATCATGTGGTTTTGTTGTTATTCTTTTTTTAACAACCACTTTATTCAGGTAAGAATGACATACAAAAAGTTGTACATATTTAATGTATATAGCTTGATGAGTGGAGGTAAGTGTATGTCTGTGAAATCATCACCACAATCTATGCCATAAACATATTTGTTACCTCCAAAAGTTTCCTTCCACCCTCCTTAATTTATTATTTTCTTGTGATAAGGACACTTAACATAATATTTACTCTCTCAGCAAAAACTTGAAGTATACAATATAGTATTGTTAACTGTAAGCACTATGCTATACAAATCTCTAGGATTTATTTATCTTGCATAACTAAAACTTTGTTTTTTATTTTGTGCTGTATTGATTTGACCTTTTTTTTTTTTCCTAGGTCTTCAGTTTTGCTTGTGAAGCCTGCAAAAAGGTGGTATTTAATATGCCTTCTAAACTAGAGGCAGACAAAATGGTCGGCAGAGGTGAGGAGTTTCAAAACTGTTTTAAAACAGAAATTTAGTTTGCCTACAGTGGAAAAAGCACGTTATCTAACTTTTGCATTTTGAAATTAATCTGAATCTATTTATAATTTGATACAATTCAAGATAATTTAACTATATGTTTCTGTTCTTTATAACTCCGTTGTATTCTGTGGTTGATTCTAGTGTAAATGTTCTAAGCCATGCTTTTATAGTCATTCATGCCTTAAGGGTTTAAAAATTACATAAAGAATTACATGTAGAACATAACCCTTTCATTGCCCTGGGATTCAAGCTTTAGAGAGCTATAGATAAAGAGCTGAGAGAATCACAGCAGTATTTTTATTGATGCAATGGTTGCATTGGTGAACATAATAGGGTGAGCCATTCCATTCAAAACAGAACTGAATCTACCATTTGCATACTGAGAAAGTAGGGAAACTTTAACTTTTCCAACAGTAAGTATGCTCTGCCCAGGTGGACTTTCCATGTGGTACAAAGCGTCATGTTTTAAAAAGATATATAGCTTGTCCCAGAGATAGAAAATTAATTTTTTCAACAAAGTGTAGCATTTCTGGTTATAGTGACTCGTTTAATTTTATTAAGTAAATGTCACTTTAATTCCTATGTGGAGAAAAAAGGAAGTGTAAAGAGAGGTCAGGGGTGTTCCTCTAGGGAAATAGATTAGCGGTTATCATTCTGCTAAAAATGTAAAGATGAGATAAATCACTCTTAAAAACATTCACTTCTTTTTGACTAAATATTTCCACCTGTGACAAATTAGGATTAAAGGGAAAACACTATACTTGGAATTAACCACTATGCTGTACACCTGAAACTAGTAATTTAATATTGAATGTCAACTGTAATTGAAAATTTTTTAAAAGTTAAAAAGTTAAAAAAACAACAACACTATATGTGGGTGACATATGAATCCGTTGAGAGGTTATTACTTAAGTGAGTATTAATTTATCAGTTTGGTTTCTGTTAAGGCAGATAGTTGAAGAAGGGGATGGATTTGATACTTTTGATATTAAGTATCAAAACACTTATATGGATGTTTATATTTCATTACCTTTTACTACAGGGCAAAATTTCCAGGGAAAGCAGACCCCATGTAGCCTTTTAGTGGAGAGTTCTGGGAAGCTAGGAACACAAAGAAAACTGTGGGCCCGGTGGGGGGAGGGTTGTTAGGAGGGAGTGTAACAGAAGCGTGCCAGTGGGAAGAATTCGAAGATAAATTTTACTTATTTGACTATTTGCCTAACTCATACATCTGCATTGCTCTTTGGACCCGTGTAACTTCTGGCTGAAGACAGGTGTATCTTAAAAGACTCAAACTATATTAAGGAAAATTTTCTGTTTGTTTCTTCAGGTGTGTGTGTGGGTGTAGGGTGTATGGCTCAGCTTTGTCATGATTGCAATATACACACCTATATAGGAAGATCATTTTCATAAGTCTTTTAGAAACATATAAAGCTTTAAAGCACCTTATTTAATACAGGTATACAATCAAGGAATTGCTGTTTTTTAACTGAAAGAAAATTATCTTTTTTTTTTTTTTTAAAAAAATACAAGTTAAGAGACTGGTTAAGATATTTGGTAAAGGCAAAGTGGTTGATTTATCTCATTTTACTTCATGATTTTGAAGAAGATTGTATAAATTATTTTAAGGTTTTATTCCCCCCCAAGTGTTTCACTTTACAACATGAAAATTTTTACTTACAGTTAATTTGAAAGAGTGCCTCAGGTCAGCAGATCTCATCCAGTCAAGCGACCCTGATTTCAGAGTTCTAGATGATGGGTCGGTGTACACAGCCAGCACTATTGTGTTGTCTGATGAGAAAAGATCATTCACCATATGGCTTTCTGACATGAAGAAACAGATCCAAAAAGAGATTACAGTGTTCCTGGACCATCAGACGAAGGTATTCAAAGTACATTGATATTTTCAGGCATGTTTTTCTTTTTATTTAAATATTTTCATTAAAAGTTGCAGAGGACCAAAGGATATTTTTTTTTTTCCCCTCCTCTCCTTTTTTTCTTATTTTTCCTTCATTTATGTTTGCTTTTCCTTCCCACCCCCCACCGCCTTTCCTGTCTCTTTCTCAACGAGGGCTAAAACTGGCTTTGGTTTTGCCTTAGTTAAATTGCAATTACACCTCCTCTGTGAGGGCTTTTTCCACCACAGAAGTCTAACAATTTGATTTGTGTGTGAGTGTCAGTGTGGTTTCCCCTCTATTACAGCATTCAGAATTTTTTTTATTAGTGCAAACAATTTATCTGCAGTCATTTGAGGGCATGCATTGATCTCCTTTGTGCTTATAGCCTCAGTAATCCCTGACCCATTGTCAATAGGTGTATGTTAAATTCATGTTAAGAGCAGTAGTTCCCAGTGAATAAGAAGTTGATTTCAAATGCCACAGTGATTGTGATGTTAAAATAGGATGGAAATCTCGGAGTAGGCATTAGTAGGAATAAGATTATGTACTGTCACGGTATTGACCATCACTCAGTGAATTATTCACTGCTGTTCTAAATTGCACAGCATGAGGAATATGGTATAAAAGTAGTCACAGAAATGATGAAAGGTTTAGACGAGATCAATGTTAAGTGTTTTAATGATAAAGTTAATTTAAATGACTGTTTAGCACTCTAATAAGAGGTCAATACAATTTATTAACTAATTCTCAGGAAATAAAATGTCTTCCTTGCTACACCATGAAATGAGATGGAAATCACAACAAAATCCAATAGAACTTTCTGCAATAATGGACAGGTTCTATAATCTGCACTGTCTGATATGGTAGCCCAGTATTAATGGCAACTGAGCCCTTGACATGTGGCTAGTTATAACTGAAGGATGGAATTTTTATATTTTATTTAATTCTTATCAATTTAAATGTAAGCAGTCACGTATGGCTAGGGCTAGCATATTGGACACTGCAGATAGAGTGTTAAGACAGTGAAGAATGTGCATTTGCTTGCTCTGGTTTGTCTGAGAGTATGAGGTTTTAGCAGAAAGAACAAGTAAATGCTGTCTATAGGTTGTTACAAAGAGAATGTGTTCTTCATCTCTACTTGGGACAGAACAAGAAGAACTAAAGTTACAGTGATGACCTTCCTAACCTGAAAGTATGATCAGTGTTAGAAAGGTACGTATACAAAAGGAGTTCTCTAGTTTATGAAACCTTTAGAATCTGGCTACATTCTTTCTTACCCTTCTAATATAAAAAGACCTTATTATCTGGTCTTTAGCTTCAGTATGGAAATTCCTGAGACTGAACCTCCAGAGAGGCGTTAGGTTTATGGGCTGTCCACTACCTTACAGGAAAGTAAGCTTTGATGCTTTTGTTCATTTAAATTTCTTTCTTTAAATTCAGGTACTGAGTAAAAGACACACTAAAGAAACTGTTCTCAGGCGTTCCAAGAGGAGATGGGCACCTATTCCCTGTTCAATGCAAGAGAATTCCTTGGGCCCTTTCCCTTTGTTTCTTCAACAAGTAGGTTTTAAATTCCTTTTGATTGGGAGTATTTTAATTCCAAGAGTCTGTTTTGTTTAGGTTTAATAACTCTTCAAATATTTTAAAATAACAGATTTGATTGAAGATATTCATGAAATGTAATAAAAGTGAGAAAAATGAGAAAAATCACTAAAAAACTAATAATAATAATATGAGAAAGACTCTCTAGCCATTCAGTGATCTTTATTAGTTTATTCATTCATTTAGCAGCTAGTTACTGAGCAGGATATAGTAATATCCTGTGGAAGGCCCTGCTCTAAGTACTGAAGCTAGAAATAAATTTAGTTATGGTGCTTGCTCTCATGTAGTTTCTTAGCCCAATGAGGGAGGTAGAAGCAACAAATGATTACAATGCTGAGGGATGAGCGCAGAGATGGTTTGGGGTGATCTGAGAATCCATGGGATAAGCACCAGGTCCTGAAGTGAAATGGAATAGAAAACAAGAAAAAGCTTAGAGGAGGAGATCTCTGAGCTAAGTTCTGAAGGATGAGAAAGTGTTGTGCAAGTAAACAGTTGTGGAGAAGATGGAGGTGTGGAGGTGAAAGCGAGCAAGGCTCTTTAGAGGAGCCCTGGGTCGCATAGTCTGGGATCCCAGGTCTGATGGCTGTGGAGCCGGGAGGTGAGGCAGAAGAAGCAGGTTGGGGTCAAATCATAATGGAACATGTGTGTTCTGCTGGGAAGTTTAACTTTTCCCTAAAAACAAGAAGTTTTTAAGCAGGGTCAGGTTTACCTTTCCTAAAGATCTAAATGGAATATACACAATGAAAACAATTATTGAAGTAAGGCTGTGGCATGGAGCTTGCCTTTTCTCCTTAAATTTCTATTACTGTGGTTGATGTTTTATACCAATAGTGTGACCTGTGTGTTATTTGTTTACATTTTTAACTATCCTCCAGGGTCTCTTACACTTATTATTTTATCCAATGCTAGACTCTTATTTCTTCTTTTTGATTATTGTACTTTAAGCACGGAAGAGGCATTTTAAGAAATGCTTTCTGATTTTGAAAGTTATACCGGTCATAGGTAATTTTAGCCTTTGGATTGCTAAACCAGTCACTGCCTCTGAGTTTTCATTTCTTTGACATAAAGACGTACATTTGATATAGTTGACCTCTCTCTCCTCCTGGAAATACTTTCTTCACTTGCCTTCTAGGACACCGTTCACCTAGTTTTCCACTTAGTATGTTTTGTTAGTGCTTCCCTGCTCTCCGTCTCACCTAGCTCCATGCCCTACCAGCCCAATCTCTAAACTTTGTGGATTTCCAGGGCTCAGTCCATGAAACTTGTCTTGTGTGTTTTTTTTTTTGTTTTTTTGTTTTTGTTGTTGTTAATATTCACCCTCTCTGTGATCTCATCTAATCTAGCTTTAAGTATTATTTATACACTGGAGACTTAAAACTTCATATTTCCAGCCCAAATTGCCTAATTGATATATCCACATGGAAGTTTAATAGACATTTCAACAGACATACCATTCGAATGTTTGGGTTTTCTCCTAAAAACACCCTCCCATCTCAGTTAATGGCAGCCCCAACTGAAAGTTGTTGGCATTAGAGTCTGTTTGGTAAGACTTTAGTTGTAGAGAGCATATTTCTGTTATAATTAACAGATAGGGATTTACTATAGTGTACTAACAGTTTATAGAATTATTGGGAAGTTTGAGGAAAAAAACTTTAGGTTAAATTTTCAGTAATGAACCCCAAGCTACACCTCAGAATCCACAACCAAGGGGCGCGCTGCTTTCTCCACGATTGGGGAAGCCACTAATTCTAGAGCCAAAGTGCCATTGCCATGGTCAAGAAATCACCACAGTCAGGAAGCTGCTTGTCCAAATACAGCTTCAGGACATCTTAATTGCTCCAGTCAGCAAAAAGATAGATCCATACCCTATCTCTCAACATCCACTAAGCTTGTGCAAAACGACTGGAAGTTCTGCTGCTAAAAGAAAGGAAAGGAAAGGAGAGGGGAGGGGAGGGGAGAGGAGAGGAGGGAGAGGGAGGGAAGGGAAAGAAAAAAAAAAAGCATCTAAACTATGATGCCAGCAAAAATAGCAGAAACAGTGAAAATGAGACCTCTACTTCATTTATGGCTTCCAAGTCTCATGCAAGCACACTTGATTGTCTGTATTTAAATCCAGAACCTTGGTTTCAAGAGACTGGAAAACAGAGAGGTTTTGGTTGACTCTTTCCAGCATCTACACTCTGAGAAGGCATAGTGAAAGGAGGATGAAATAGATATTGTGCCCCAATTTACCATATCCATCTATTGTTTTCAGTTAAACATTAATTCTTGTATTATTATAGGATACTGGTATAACTGCATTTTACCAAGATCTCAAATTATAGTGGCTTAAAGCATGGTAGAGCTTTATTCCCCTCATGTAAAAATGTGACCTGGTAAAGAGATTCTAATTTGAGAAAACACTAAGGACCCATGCTTCTCTATTTTTATTTTTTTTTGCTTGGCCATCCTTGCAGGTTCAAGATGGCTCATGGCTGTGTCCAAATTAAAGGACAAGCTCTTTCACCTTCTAAAGCACAGTTTGGATCTCCCATGTGTAATTTTTATTCACATCCCTTTGACCTTACCTTTTCATGTGGCCATACCTAATTGCAAGAAAGGCAGGGAACTGTCTTTCTTCAGGGCAACCCTATGTTCAACCATAAATTCTCATACTAAAGAAGATGGGCAGAGGAGATATTAAGGGTACATCCTCTGAGATAGTGTCATCTTCAACTTCTATCTTCGCACCACACATCCAACCCATTGACAAATCCTGTTGGTTATGTCTTGAAATTATATCCAGAATCTAACCACCACTTCTCACCCCCCCTACTGCGACCATGCTAGTCTAACAAACTATCACTCTTCCCTAAATTCTTGCAGTAACTTTCTAAATGGTCTTCCTGTTTCTTCCCTCACCCACCCATCCAAGTCTAGTCTCAACAAAACACCAAGTATTATGTTTAAAATATATAAATCAGGTAATATTAGTCTTGTCTAAATTATCCAGTGTCTCCCCATCTGTCCTCCAAGGAAAAGCCAATATCCTTGGGATTACTTACCTGATGTTGCCTCTATTACTGCATTCTTCTTTATCGCCTACTCCTTTCCCCCAGTTCTCTCAACCACTGTGCCTTCTTGCTGCTCCTTGAACACTCCAGCCTGGAGAATACACTAGTCTGGTCCATTTACACTTCTTGTTTCCTCCACCAAGAAGAATCTTCCCTGTTTATTCTCATAGCTCATTCTTTTAATTTTTGTCCGTTCCCCTCCCTAAGAAACATTCCAATCAACATTCTCTTCACCATATATGAGAGTCCCTGTTTGCCTCATTCCTGCCAACAATGGGTATTATTGTTCTTTTCTGTCTTTGCCAAATCACTAGATAGTAAATTATGCCTTATTGTTTTTCATTCAATTTTCTTTGGTTACTGTTTATATTGAACATTGTATTAAATTTGAGCAGTTGCAAAAATCTTTTGTCAAATGTTTGTTAAACTGTTTTGTGTATTGGTGAAGTGACATGTGATTATTATTTTATTAAGTCATCTCTTTAAAAGAAAATTATAAACACATAAGCTGCGTTTTTTAAAACTAGCATTTTAATGGAATTTAAGTTTTTTACGTATTTTTTTTCTCCCTTTTAGGTTCAATCTGATGCAGCACAGAACTATACGGTTTTCTATTCAATAAGTGGCCGTGGAGTTGACCAAGAACCTTTAAATTTGTTTTTCATTGAAAAAAGCACTGGAAATCTGTATTGTACTCGGCCTGTGGATCGTGAAGAATATGATATTTTTGATGTAGGAGTTTTATTAATATACATGACTTGAAATGACTAAACCATGTTTTTTTCTGATACTTAACTCTTTCTTGTCTTCTTGCACTCTCTTCTTAGAGGCTATCTTAAAGTCAAAAGAAGTAGATTATGCAATATTTTGGAATACTTGGTCTGCTCTTTATCTCAACTTCTGTTAGGTACACTTGAAATGAAGCAAAGAGTTTAACTGTATTTGAATGTAAATTCCAGTAAGTTTCCAGGAGTTGTTTTTGCTTATGAGATACTCTCGCTCTCTCTGGTCATGATACAATTCCTCTCTCCAGGACATGGACACAATCTTCCCTCTTCTCCTCTAACTACTTTTTTTGGTCTTCTTTCCACAAGTATGATTCTCTGATCATATCTGAGAACTAGATAAGGAGGTAAAAGTGGGAGATCAAGGGTTAGTAAACTAGCATTCTGAGATGGATGTGCTTACTGTCAGTGGGAAATAACTCAGACAATTTTCAGTGTAATATGGTAAATGCGGTGGGGTCATGTGGTCATCCCTGTGGTGCAGGGACAGTGATTTCCCATAAAGAAGCAGTCTCCTTCTAGAAGAAGGAAGAGATGCTGGGTAAGCAAATGTGACTGATGTCCACCACGTGATATTTCTTAGCTTTCGGTTAGAAAATTATCAACTGTATGTTATAATCATATGCTGAATAGAAATACATTCTACTTGGCATTCCATTGCCTTTAATTAATTAGCAATGCAGAAATTGGTAAATATGTTTTGTTAGAAAAACCCTTCAAATGTGTCCTCTATTTGGTAAAACAGTAAAAGTGCTTTGTAGTTCCAAGATTGGGAATCATTGCTTTATTTAGATGATATAGTAGAGATTTTTCCCATTACAGTGAGTTTGATGTTCTCCCCCCAAAACTTTCTGATTATAGAGAGAATAAGGAATATAATCTTAGTCTATACGTTCACATTTAATTCCTCAATCTAATTGACAGAGTTGTCTCTGACTTCACTGTACTCTGAAGTTTTATTTGAAGTATAGCCATTTCTACCAAACACTGGATACTCTTTACTGTATCTCCATTTGATGACTAAAAAAACACGGAATAGAAAATTTTAAGTCATTTCTTATTGACAGGATTTGCAAGGAAGGTGGTAGATAAAGCATAGTATTCTCTCTTGCTAGGATCTTATATTAATGGCCTATTGAACTTGCTTTTTTTCTGTTTTTCAGTTGATTGCTTATGCATCAACTGAAGATGGATATTCAGTAGACTTACCGCTTCCACTACCCATCAGAGTGGAGGATGAAAATGACAACCACCCTATTTTCACAGAAGAAACTTACAATTTTGAAGTTTCAGAAAGTAGTAGACTTGGTAAGACAACATTTTTGTATTGAACTATTTTGTGCATATTTTCTTTGGCCATTTGTAGTTTTCATTGTATGAAATGTATGTTTATTTCCTTTATTCTTATTTTCCTTGGGGTTTATCTTTTTCTTAACTATTTTTTTTAATCTACATAAATCTGTTCTTTATATATTAAGGATATTAACTTGTCACATTGCACATATTTTCTCAGTGTATTGTTGCTTTTTAATTTTATTAAAGTTCTTTTTTGAGATACAGAAATTCAGGTCTTTCATTTAATTAATCCATATTAGACTTGAATGACTTTTTCCTTTCTGACTTTATGGTGAGACAATTTTTAACAGTAAAATGTATTATGTTAAATATATATGTGTACATTTTTTAAGACATTGAGTTTTTTATATCAAAGTCAGATCATCCTGAGATGATATTGGACCAGTATCTATTTACCAGAGTACTTTTCATCCCATCAAATCCAAATGACGTGTAAGTTAGGGGCTATTAAAGGACTTTGTGGTGTTGTCAATATGATACCAATTGGTTACAAAGGCAGATAATTTATTCAAACTTTGTACCATATTTGGTTTATACACTTAATTTCATTTTATCGTTATGTGGATTTATCAATTTTCTCACCTCAAGTAGACAATATGCAGGGAAGAGTGTACAGTAAAACTAAAATCAATATAGATATTTTTATTAGGTTTTATTTAGGGAGGTGTTGAATGACATCCACTAAAGATACAGTTGTGTAAAGCTCTTATTTCTTTTTCTTCTTTTAAATCTACTGTACTGCTTCTAATTTTAAAAGAATGCTGGAATAATTTTAGAAAAACTTAGATCACATGCTCTCCATCCTAAACACTTACTTTCACATGTAGACAACCAAATGTTTCAGTTTAGTTGGCTTTTAAATGTGGCATTCATGAAGTCTGCTGAGACTTGCAATGTGGGGAACAGCCACTCAAATAAAGCTAAAAGAACGTGGACTCAGTCATAAAGGATGACTTTGCTAACTTGTCTTTTAAGATTTCTTCTAGTTACTTAGATCTTCACTGCATTTTTATACTTGCTATTCCCCTTCATATTTTACTTTGATAGTTTGATGCCATAGATATTAACCTCTTTATTACATGGTACAATTACAAAAATAAATATCGTTGGTTTGGAGTTTACGAAACCTAGTTTTTGATTCAGAGTCTGTTATTAACTCACTGTGGGAACTCAGGGAAGTCCCTTTGAGTTCTCCGACCTGTAAAATGAGTTAATTACATAAGATGACCTATAATGTTTTCAGCATCACAAGTCTATGACTGTTACATTTTTCTTTTTTCAAAGAGGGATGATTGATTTCAAACTCTTTCTTGAGGATTCTGTTCTCTTCAGTATTAACAGGGAAGAATTAAGGACAAACACTTGGATGCAGATTAGCTCAGGGTACTTTAAGGATGTCACATGGGTAATTTCAGACCAATTATGGCTGTGAAACTCTTAACTAATAGGTGCTCTTGAGTTTGTATTAACTCACATGCAGAGAGTTTGGATAAAGGATGCTCAACTAATACTGAAGTATAACACTCATGGAAAGGAATTTTCAAGATTTTAGGAAGATTTTGTGTTATAAGTGAAGCAATTCTGTATCCAGAGAATTAAAATTGTGTTTGTGTCTTCCTGAGTGTCAGTAACTTTTCAGGAAGAAAACGTTATGTCTTACAAAGATTATAATTATTTTTTTCCTATGGAAACATAGACGAATAAAATTTACTTTCTTATGGTAAAAAGATTAATATTTCATGGCTTCATATTGATCCACTGCAGAAATCTTGTCATTAATTATAAGTATGTAATGGGAAATTCTCTACTATGTATAGTATGTATTATAAATATAAATATAAAAATATAGAGATATGCTAAGTATGTTTATTTACATGCATATATACACACATACATATTTAAGGATATTTTATAGTGACAAAATCATTTAAAACTAATATATCTTTGTGTTAAAAGTTTCACTAGACTTTTATTTCCTTCAAATACAATATTTCAATGAATATGTATATATGTATATGAATATGTATATATACATATGTATATGTATGTATGTGTGTGTGTGTGTATATATATATATATATATATATATATATATTTGTATGTGTCTATGTGTTGTCTCAGGTCAGCCTTACATATAATGCTATAAGCAAAGTGGATCTATGCATTGCATTTTCATGGACATTGGAACACTATTCTTACACTGTAAATACACCTGTAGGTATTCAATATGGGAAATCATTTACCAGGACAATAGTCTTACATTCCATACAGGTGACAAATATTAATAGCTCTAACTGAAGAAACAGTTGGCTTAAATTCTCCCTAGATGGTAAATATAATAAAATCCCTTCCTGAAAATTAAGTGGGACTGAGGGAAGAGGGGGTGTGGATACTAAGCTGGTAGAAAAGAACAAGACAAATCGGACTACCAAAAAGCAAAAACATCGTAGAAAGGAGACTGGGTCATGAAAGGTCAACTTAACCATGTATGCAATTATATCCCAGATCAGTCTTGATTTAGCTATTAATCAAAAGTTTAATTTTAAAATATCTGATTTACTCAGGAGACATGGTTTATCTCTCCAGCTAGGTTTGTTGTTGCAATTGTGTAGGAATGTTTATTGAAATTATTCTTGAATGCCATTTAAATAAACTTTTAGTAATCTACTATCAAACATTTTGAACTGTGAGCCAAGTAAAAATATACCTTGGTTCTCAATTTCATAGTATTTTATGTTATAAATTTGAAATCATTTTTATCAGTATTTTCTAAAGATACAATACCTCTAGTAAGAAATACATTTTAAAATAGGTTTCCACCATTATTGTTAAAATTTGAAAAGTGTAGATACTTCTAAACATATTTAACAATTCTGTAAATTAAAGACTCTTTTTTCTTAAACATGTAGGTGCTACAGTGGGAGTGGTTTGTGCCACGGACAGAGATGAACCAGATACGATGCATACGCGCCTGAAGTACAGCATTTTGAAGCAGACACCAAGATCACCTGGACTCTTTTCCGTGCATCCCAGCACAGGCGTTATCACCGTAGTCTCTCAGTATTTGGACAGAGAGGTAGCTTTCACACTCTGTAAAATATCATTGTACTGGGGGTTGAGGCTTCCCTTTCTCCTCTAATTACTGTAATTTGCTATGCTTTGGATTAGAAGTTTCTAATTTTATTTTATTTAGGCATAACATAATAAGAATCCCTGGATATGTTACCTGTTGTGTGTTTTTTTAAATATTACTTCTACTTCTTCATGTAAGAGAAACCATAAGTGATAGAAATACATAGTGATTGGTATTTAGGAGTAGAAACAAAAAGTATTTCTTATGAAAGTTGTTATTATTGAATATTATTTTATTTCTTGTGTGGCTAGTTGGTTCCAGCTCAGTTCTCATGTAGGACAAATTTTTTTATTTGTTTTACAAGCGTAGATCACAACCTCATCCCTATCCAGTTATTATAGATAAGTGTCTTTTTATCAGGAAAGGATTAGTTGAGGTAAGGTTTATGCATTACTACAAATCTGTAACACTATTTGGATGATAGTAATAGCATATTGTCATCTCATTTATAGCATTTTATGCGTAATTTTATTTGACCTTTATCATTTCTTTGTTTGACTAGACAGATGTGATATCTAACTATAGAGGAGAAATGTGATAGTCATTGATTGATTCACTTGATTTTGTCAGCCTATTTTTATCGTTGGCTGTATTATTAAAATGAGGTAGGTTAATCAATTTCATATGTACAAAATAGCTTTAGTGGAACACTTTAATGCTTCCCACTACAACTAGATTAAAATAAATAGAAGGATCAATGTGACTGGGAGAGACATGATGAAGAAGAAATCAGTAGGTTTTGATGCCAAAGAAAAAGAGAGAGATGGTGAGAACTTATTAAAAGGAATCAAAAGTAGTACCTAGGTTTTATTTATTTATTTATTTGTGTGTGGGGAGGCAGGACATTTTATGTGATAAAGCACATAATGGTAATAATTAATAGGAAAGTTTGAAAGGGACAATATGAATGTGTTTTTCATGTGCAATATGTGGAGATGATGTGGTAAGCAAGTGAAAATCAGGATTTCTTCCTCATTTTTTTCCAGATTGAAAAAATGAGGCTTAGAAAAGATCATTTTTTTAAATTAAAGTTTATTGGGGTGACAACTGTTAGTAAAGTTAACATAGGTTTCAGGTGTACAATTCTGTAATACATCATCTATGTATCACATTGTGTATTCACCACCCAGAGTCAGTTCTCCTTCTGTCACCATATATTTGATCCCCTTAGCCCTCATCTATCACCCTTTTCCCCTCTTAACCTCTGGTCACCACTAAACTATTGTCTGTGTCTATGAGTTTTTGTTTCTTCATTTGTTTATCTTGTTCCTTTGTTGTTTTCAGTTTTATATCCCACATATCGGTGAAATTTTGTGGTTCTCGACTTTTTCTGTCTCACTTATTCACTTAGCATAATGATCTCAAGATCCATCCATGTTGTTGCAAACAGCACTATTTCATCTTTTCTTATGGCAGAATAGAAAAATTAAGAATAGAATTACCATATGACCCAGCAATCCCTCTCCTAGGTATCAACCCCCAAAATCTGAAAACATTTATCCATAAAGATATATGTGCTGCAATGTTCATTGCAGCTTTATTTATGGTGGCGAAAATAAATAATTTAAGGTTACACAGCTTGTAAGTTATTTTGGGCATCAAACCCAGATCTGTTTGCCTGAACAGAAAAAAATCTAATGAGATTTTGTGGGGACTAACATAGGAAGTAAAGAAATGAACATGAGGGGTAAAGAAACAGTGCATTTACAGGAAGAAAAAACAGGGTATCAGAGTCCTGGGGCCTCTGGGAGGAACACTTCAGGGTGGGAATGTTGACTTCCGATGTGGAAGAGAGATAATTAAAATGGAGACTGGAAAAGAGATAGGAGGAAATAGAAAATGAAAAAGAAAAAACAACATAAGAACAGTAACATAGAAGAGAAAGGCAACAGAAATGATTGTGTCACAAACTAATGAGTCCATTTCATCATCAACACACCATCGGCAAAACTCCATTCCCAGAAGTATGTCAGCAATGATTTCCTAATTGCCGAATCCAACAGTTACCATAAGTCCCTGTCTATTGTCACTTACTGAAACTCTCTCTTCCCTTGGATTTCTGAGTTTCCTCCTGCTTCTTTGATCTTTTGTTTTTAGTGTTCTTTGTTTAGCCTTCTTATTTCCTCTTTGTATCCTCAGCTATTGGAATGCTGTTATGTCTTATATTCTCAGCTCTTCTTATCCTTTAACCTCTCCTAGATAATCTGATTTCTGCTATAATTTCAACCACCATCTATCTACATACTGTTGACTCCCAGATTGGTATTTCTGGCTATCCTGTAAGAATGAGACCATATATCCAAGGGCTTTTAGATCTTTCTCTTTAGATTTCCCACAGGCACATAAAATTCAATATATACACCAAACAAAACTCATTATGTTGGTCCCTCCTTGCCAACCTTGCTGGTATTCACTTCCTTAGAGAACAGTTTCTCCTGCGTTTCCTATATTGGTCGGTGATACCCCTGTCTGCTTATCTATTCCAGTAGGACACCTGAACATCATTCTCAACCCTTCTGTCTCTGTTAATTTACATATAGAATCTGTTATCCAGTCCTACTCTATTGACTCCCACCTAACTTTCCTGTCACCCTTATTTTCTGTTCTTATTGCCACTGCCTCAGATTTGGACCACCTGTCTGAGACTATTCCAGAAGCTGTGTATCTGCTTTCTTTGACTCCCAGTCAGCTTAGTCCAAATTATGCTCAACCTTCTTTAATAATATTCTTTCTAAAACTCAAATGTTTTTATTTCGTGCTCCCCCTATGACTCCTAGAAAACTTTTCCTTATTACCTGCTACTTAAAGCATAGTCTAAATTCTCAGTATGCCTCTTCATAACTTAACCTTTGCCTACCTTTTCAGCTTTATCCTGGTCTACCAAGTTCTTAGCAGATATACAAACCAGTAAATAAAAGCATGGATATACACAAATAGAAGAGTTTACAATTAAAGTTTCATTTCTAAATCTAAACAACAGTTTATAAAAGTAATTAAATATTTGCTTTCTTTTAGGTTGTAGACAAGTACACATTGATAATGCAAGTACAAGACATGGATGGTCAATTTTTTGGATTGACGGGTACGTCAACTTGCTTTATAACAGTACAAGATTCAAATGACCATGCACCTTCTTTCAGACAAAATGCTGTAAGTATATAATACCAAAACCTATTTCTGTCTATTGCCGTTTGTTATTTAATCTGAATTAGTAAACATTTATCATACTTTGAAGTATATGTGTTTATTTTATGAATAAAATTAAATAGTAGACATATAAAACTGTTTTGTTTATTCATAGTAGTATTTATATTACCACCCTGTTGTTAAAGGCCATAACATTAGTCTACCTTTGTAATGAAATTCCTCTTTCATTTAAAGATAACCCTTCATGAAACAATACCATTTATGATTCACAGTTTAAAAAATCTAGGCAAAAACTATAAAAACAAGTACTTTTGGAGTGAATGAAACATTTTACTTTCTTTGTAAAAGTTCTCTTTATGAAGTAAATGTTTAATGTGTTCTTCCTGTTGCAGTATAAAGTGTCAGTAGAGGAAAATGCAGTCAATGTGGAAATCTTACGAATACCTATTGAAGATAAAGACTTAATTAACACTGCCAATTGGAGAGCTAATTTTACCATTTTAAAGGGCAATGAAAATGGACATTTCAAAATCAGTACAGACAAAAAAACAAATGAAGGCATTCTATGTGTTGTAAAGGTACAGTAATAATGAATAATTGACATCTTGATAAGTTAACAAGTTTTAATAAACTAACGGTTTAATAAACTAAATGGTTTCATAGACTCTACAAGTTGCAAGAGAACTTAGTCTCTTTAGGCCAACGGTTCCCATCTAATGCCGCCTTTCTTCTATCATTTTTTTTGCCAATTATTAGTCAACTAATTCATGCTTGAACGTTCTTAATTATAAGAATCTCCTTATCTTCATTGGCAGTTTATTCAATATTTAGAGAGTTCTGATTCTCAGAAGTTCCTACTTCTACTGTGCCTAAATTAGTCTCCTTATATTCAATGTCTTTGATCCAGGTTTTATTGCTAATGCTGTACAGAACAGGTGTAATTCTTTTGAAAAGCTGTTATATCCATTTGAGATTTAACCTTTTCTAAGATAAATATTCCCTATTCTTTTAACTATTCTTTACATGATATAATTTAGAAATGCATATTCTCCTCTCTCTCTCTCTCTCTTCTCTTTGTCCCTCGCCTGGTTGTATCTGATTCTTTTAAATGTGATATAGTATTACATTAGACAACACTAAATGAGCTTATTCTTTCTTCTGTTTATTGTATTTGTCATTACACTGTTACATGTGAGGGTCTAGTTTATGAGCACAGAAAATACCCTGTGTGGGGGAGCACCCCTGGTTTTACATTCTTAGCCCAGAACAAAAATGAAAATTGTCCTGCATGCAGATATAGGCATCGTTCATTGAGTAAAGGAAGTTTATCTGCCAGTAACAATATGGCAGAGGCATTGGTACATAAACATTTCTATTTGAGTTATTTGCTCTGTAAGAATTTCCAGAGATTATGTCCTAAGGCTTGGCAAGTTCTGTCCAGATGTGAATAGTCAAATATATTTGTTTCAGATGACTCTCAATATCAAACCTCTCCCTATTTCAATTTTCTATAACATGATCTGCTCAAACTGAATACCTAAAAAAAAAAAAAAAAGAAGTTTTATAATTGAGAGAAATAGGAGAGGAAATAAGGAAATGGTACTAATATATTTTCCTCCTTATTGGCCCAATTCGATCCAGCCTTCATTTGGACTCTCCAGAAAGCAGAGCCCAATACATGGATCTCAATGAAGGTAGATATTTAGGGTGTGGATCCCAGGAAGCCAGAGTAAAATTGGGAAAGTAAGACAGAAAAGAATGAAAAGTCAATCAAGTCTGTGTTATTGAGCTAGTCACCTCTGGTGTTCAATCACTCAATGAACCATGTAGAATTTACTTCAGAATTATCCTCTCAAAGATGGGTACCTGGGGAATTTATCCATCAACTTCCATCCTCCATACCCATGCCTGGTTGTTTGAAGGTTACCCCTGCGAGCCTCAACTCTCTTGATCTTCTTGGCTGAGCTGTGCCTGCCAAGGGAGCTCTCTGGCTTTGGAGGAAACCTTGACTCTGAAGAGCTGAATGTGTGTATGCTTGAGATGTGAATTTATCAGCACAGATGAGGGAGGCGTCCACCACGCTGCAGCTGAAGGAGGGGTGGGCTGAGGGGCTGTGGTAAATAATTCTTTTGAAAAGGGCAGCTATGCATCTACTACAGTTTCCAAAGCTGGACACATTTATGTAGCACTGGCTTTTACTTCAAAATTGATGTGATTGGCAACAGATTTTTGTAAAAGATTTCTCCCGACATCTTCATCTATGCACCTCCCCCACTTTCGCCCTCCCCATCTTGACTTTTATCTGGAAATAAGTCAAAGGAGTAGTTTGAGATATGAGATGGATAGATCATGCCCACTGCAGTAGCTCAAGTCAAAGACCCAAGCTCAGATTCCCTGGAGGGAGAGCAATTAGATGATGATACTTTATTGCTTTTCCTCTGGCTCAGTTAAAATGTCCTCCCCAATAAAATTTGTATGCATCTGTTTTCATTATTTTTAAACAAAAGATAGCTACACTTATATTTATAATTACATTCCAGTTCCTACACGTAGGGAATATTTTTGGAATTTTAAAATAGTTACCATTCACTGAGTAACGTTTATGTCACAGGGAATGATATTAGGCACCTCATGAAATTTATATATAGTTGTCACATCCCTTTAGGATAAGGTATTATTACCATTTTATAATTTTAGAAGTACTTGTTTATAGATTACTTTTTTGCACACTTTCTGTTAAGATTTTATATCAGGATCCGGGTTGCTTCATAAACATAATTTATTTTTCTTCTTTTTGCATACTCTGAAATTGTAAAAAGACAAGAAACATTTGATGAACAGATTAAGAGATTTTTAACCTTTCCAGCAACCCTGTAGTTGTTCCTATCAGTGAAGTAACGTGCCCCAATTCATACAGGTCGGAGGTGATAAAGCCAGGATACAAACCCAGATATTCCTGATGCAGAACCCTTCCTCTGAACCACTGTGCTCTTCTCCTTCCAGCTGGATACCCTTGGGCCATGTTCCCCTCATGTCTCCTCATTTGCATATTTGGGTTACTTGACTTGATAAAGCCATGACTTCAGCTGTACAGCGGGCTTTCTCTTTTTGGAACTTCAATTCATTTCTGCTTCTCTCAGTTTACTGTTTAAATGATCTCCTTCCTCTGTCATTATCACCTTTTTTGCTAATCTTACCTTTTATCTTTCTTTGAGTCATTCATAACATGCTCTAACATTTTGGCCAATGGAACTTGCGTTCGCCATGTTATGACTTCCTTTCCATAGTGTGTGCAAACCTTAGAAAACCTTAGTTCATCACAGAGCTCCTTTGGTAACCACATTGGTCTTTAAAAGTATCTTATCCTTTTCCTTGGTAAAGATTTGTGTTTGTGTACTTGCTATATCTTCGAGAACTTTCTAACCTTTATGATGTATCTTTTATTTTACAATCAAACATTGTATAATCAGGGCATTTGAAATCCATCTTTCTGTCCTGTAGGTTACATACCTGATGGTGACTAACCTTCACCATCCTGGTTAAAGTAAAGAATCACATTGTGATTGCGCTGGAGGAATCCTTTAGCCAGGATTCTGTTTAGGATAGGAGTGTACTTTTCCTTCTTTCTTTCTTTTCTTTTTATATCCTAGAGGATTAAATAATCAGGTTAAACCAAAGATTGCTCGGGTATACTTCTTTAGCTGAACAAGGCTTCCAAACGTTGCCTTGTTAGTTGGTGTCTCCTATTATTACATCATTTTGACTGTTAACAAAAAACGCAACACTATTCCCTTCATTTACCGGTGTGACAGTTTGAGAGATTGAGAGATTACTAAAACCAAGAGGGTAGAGTGCTTATTATGTGCTACAATGTTAAATGTTATTCTTACAATAATTGTACAGAAAAGAAGACTTAGTTTTCTCTTAGAGAGAATGAGAAACTTTCCCAAAATCACACAGGTAGAATGTCATAGAGACAGAATTTGTACCCAGGTCTCTTTGATTCCAGGTATATGTTCTTAAGCACTGTTATATTGCTTTGCATAGCTATATGCTTTTGGAAAGTTAGCCTCTGTATTATCTGTAAAGAATAAGTAGTATTTCTCTCTGCCTCCCTAGTAGCTATTCAATATAATAATGAAACTGAAAGCACTTGGTAAACTATAGGATATTATTATTATTATTATTATTAATTTTTAAAAGTATTAACACGTTCTTGGTACTACTGTTTGTAATAAAAAGATAATTTGTATCTTAAAAATATATAACTTTTTTGGCACCGTAGAGACTGAGTTGGTACAGTCTTCAGCTGAGTCCTAGGTAATCTTTCCATCTCAGTGATTATTTCTATTTCAGCAGCAGCAGCAATAATAGTGCATATATATGGGCTTGAGCGAGGAAGCTATTGTTCTTGGTCATTCTCAACAGACAGGGTCCTTAGCTCCACAACACAACACCTCATTTTACTGGGAGTTGTAAGCATCTCGGTGCAGCAGTAGGATATTTTTGAACAATTTTTTTTCAATTAATGAAACAAAAAGTTACCCCATCGTGGAAGAGAATCATGTTTTTTCATTAATCATTGATTTCGTCCCAGTGGATTTCTAATCTTGTAATTTTAAGTCACTAAGACAATATCCAGCTAAGCCTTGAAAAATTGCATAAAGAAATTCTAAGGCTTTAGCAAGTGGCTCTGGATCCAATAACTGTACCTCCTCCAGTGCAGCAGCTGTTTCCTAAATTTGCATCCATTTCTCACTGTCAACAGATGCTCTGACTCTCTGCATGATCATACACCAACACGTGTGATTTGCGAGATAGTGTTCATTAGCAACAAATAAATAGATATTAATTTGTTTTCCCTCTTGACTCTGCAGTTTCTGGGATAGTCATTAAAACACCAAAAAGCGTTTCACATACTTTTTGTGAATTCTAAGATTCAGAAATTCTCTTGACTTCTTAGTGGACCCATGATACTAGTATCTCAGCCTGATAATAGCTAAGTGTGAAGAAAGGTTTGAAACAAAAATTTTACTCGTCAGTTTTGATTTTGTTCCATGTTCAGCCAGTGATTATTTTGATAAGCAGAAAGAGAATCAAAGAAAAAATGCTTCAACTTTCAGTACAGTATAAAATAACGTTTATGGATTTTGCTTAATCTGCTCTCTGAAAATCAATTATAATCAAAGGATTGATGTAAAAATTTTTAGAGGCTGGTGCACTGTTAAGCCATGTAGAATAGCAGAGGAATTATAGTGTGGTGGTTAAGGAAATGAACTCAAGCCAGACTACCAGGCTTCACACTCCAGCTCAAATGAGATTCTTTTAGCCTTGGGAAAATCAGTTTATCTCCTCTTCTCCACTTTGCTGCTCTGTAAAACAGGGATGATGATGATAATAGTACCACGGAACATGTCATGTTTCTCTTACTTAACTGCATTTTTACGATGAAAGTTTCTTTAGACAAACTACAGACAATATCAAAGTATCATTCTCAAATTGTCAAGATATAATTTTCATAAAAAACAGATAGTGAGCATGAGTAAAAGTTCTACTTAACTCTTTAAATGAAGGAGCCAGTAAGGAGACAAAACATATTCCTAAGAAGAAATGAGAACCTGGATGGGTTTTGATAAAAGGAAAAGCTGAAATAAGATTGGTCAGTTACATGCCTGATAGGGCAATTAAAACATGCACTGGAAATATCTTTTCTATCAGAGAGAAAATAAGATCATTGCACATCTTCAATTTTGTTTAAGTTGACATCTAATTTCATAAGCTCTGTAAAATGCCTGGGCCCTACTCAATAGTAAATAATAAGTGAAACAAAGTTGCATTCTCCTAGACTGGTCTGTTAGTACCCTAAAGCAGGGACATAAGAACACTTATCTTTTTACATTATCCCCAAGTTCAGAATAATTTTCCTTAGTAGAATGAACTATAAAAATACTTAAGAAATTGCTTTTCCATAACTCTATAAAACACCTGCAGAAACTTGTGGACTATTCTTGCTAAGGGCTTAGTGAAGAATCACCTCTCTCTTTAGTGAAAGATAGAAGTCAATATTGACTAAATGGGAAACTGAAATTTTTGTAGCCTTGTTCATATTGAAAAGTGTTTACATGCTATTTGAAATATCAAATGTATTTTACACTCATACTGATGTACATGTGTGTTTTTTTAAGCCACTGAATTATGAAGAAAACCATCAAGTGGTCCTGGAAATTGGAGTAAGCAATGAATCTCCATTTACCACAGATATTCCATTCAGAGTGACATCTATGAACACAGCTTTGGTCACAGTTCTTGTGAAGGATCAGGATGAAGGACCTGAATGCAACCCTACAGCCCAATATGTATGGATTAAAGAAAATTCAGCAGTGGGGTCAAAGATCAATGGCTATAAAGCCTATGACCCCGAAACTAAAAGTAGCAATGGTTTAAGGTACAAAGAAATCTATAAACACATACTGATAATATTTAAAGTAATTGAGACAGTAACATATTCTAATACATTTTATCTTTCTAAAGGCTATTTTTTATTTTTTATCAACAGGTACAAAAAATTGTATGATCCTGAAGGGTGGATCACCATTGATGAAAATTCAGGGTCAATCAAAACTTCCAAAATTCTGGACAGGGAGGCCGCAACTTCCAGAAATGACTTATATAATATTACAGTCCTGGCAATAGGCCAAGGTAAACAAAAAAGTTTTCACCTGGTATTTTATAAAGGAATTGCAGAATAATGCAATTATTCCTGTGATAAATACATGGAATTTTTAGATATTACTTTAAAGACTCTGCTCCTATTTCTCCTAATCAGCTATCAAGGTAAAACTACTTAGAACCAACAAGCCGTGTCTTAATTATTTTTATATCCCCAGCAAGATGGGACCTTAAATGCTTATCGATCTCTATGTTAGAGGACAAAGATGAAACTGAACTCTGGGACTAGATGAAATGTTCTCACCAGACTCTTCTAAAACTCTTTATGTCACTTTAAATTGAGCCTTTAAATAGCTCAGCTGACTATTAGGTCAAAATGATTCTTTGCTTGAATTCTGTTCCTTAAAGTAAGCCAGAGCTTCTCAACCCTGGTTTCATGTTAAAATAATCTGTGACACTTAAAAAAAACATCAAGGTATAGACACTACCTTAAACTAACTGAGTCAGAATCCCTCATTGGAGAGTCGAAGCATCATATTTAAAAAAAAAAAATCTCCCAAGGTGGTTGGAATGTGTATTCGATTTGGAACAGCTTTTCTGTAGTCTCTTTTCTGCTTATTAACATCTGCACCAGAAAGAACCCAAGGAAATAGAGTTTGAAATTCAGACATTTATTTTTACTTTTTGGTAATAACTCTGGTAAAAAGTTTATTGACAGTTATATCTGATATTATCAATGGCAGTTCTCATTTTAGATGATCTGCAGTTTTCATTTATCCATCCATGTTCTTACTTACCATTTCTTCTAATAACCCAGGGTTTATTAAAAATAACCATGTATCATATTTAGAATCTAGTTGATTGCTATATTTCCTTAAGAAGCTATAAAAAACTTTACAAACGACACTAAGCCTTTTTCCTTTCTTCCTAGATGGTAGATCATGCACTGGAACACTTGTAATTAACATTGAAGATGTAAATGATAATGCACCAGAAATACTTCAGAATTATCTAGTCATCTGCAAACCAAAGATGGAGTATACTGACATTTCAGCTGTTGACCCTGATGACCTTGTCCATGGTGCACCATTTTATTTCAGCATGCCAAACACTTCTCCAGAAATCAACAGAATATGGACCCTCTCCAAAATTAACGGTATTCAATGAAAAAATTACGATTAATATGCTCTGAAATAACTGAGAATGGATTTACTTATTTACTTACATGAAACATGTAAAATTGATTCTCATTAACGTATTTTAGAAGCCTAAGTTAAACTTTATCAAATATTGTATGGGGTCTATGTTATATATTGTCCATAAGCTGAAAAAAATCATAATTTTCATGAAGGCAAAATTTACTTTTACCACAGACAAAAAAGCTTTGCTAAAATATTGGGCAACTTATTCTTAAGTTTTATGTTTATTTTTTATTTTCATTTTTTGTTGTTTATTAAGTAACTCCAGTGAGGTGATGAGAGAACAGAGGATGGGCAATTTAAGTTTGCTTGCAAGCAAACTCTGGAAATGTGGAATCTGAGTGTATGGGACAAGCACCCTATAGCGTGTTGGAAGGAAACATGGTGGGATATGGACAGAGGTCTGACACTGGTGCTTTCAGGGCAGTCTCCTTGGCAGTGATTTCTAGGCGGTGTAGTTCAGCCACGGTTCACTGCTTCTTTGTTACTGGGTCATGCTCTTTCTTGCACCTGGACTTCACTGTATGCTGTCCCTTTAGCCTAGAATACCTCCCTTCCTATTTCTTAGCTTGATATTAAGTCATAATATTTAGGGAGCACCTACTATCTACAAGGCACTCTTCCAGACCCTGGGGATATATACAGAGATTAACAACAAGACAGACATGACTCCAGCTCAGATGCTCACATCTAGGAACTCTTTCTCGAAGTAGAAGGATTAGCACCATGACCTTTTGCTACCTTTATATAGTGCTTTTTCACGTTGTATTATCGTCTGTTTACATTTCTCCTCCAATAGATAGATGAGTTTCTCAAGACATTTGTAGTACATTTTTGTATTTCCAGCACCTAGCCCAGTGTTTAGTGGATGCTAACTGCTTAATACATGTTTGTTGAATCAATAATACATTAATAAATATGCAAAAAAAAAAAGGGGGAAAATACTAGGGTAATAAGGAAATCAGTGTTGTTAGACTTTAGAAAGTTTTAGTAGAAATACTGTGAGATTGGGTGGAAGGAAGTATGGAATCTGGTGATGGTACCAGGCAATGGAGAAGGGCTTTTGTACAGTAGGTGGCAGCAGGTATGCATCGGGGGTACACAAGTAAGACAATACTGCATCCAGATTTAGGTTAAAAAGGTGACATTGGTGACAATTAGGAGGACAATTTGAAGAGGGCAGAGCTGAGTTGCACGGAAAATCAGAGGCTGATGCACTCGTATGAATGAATGAGACATGACTTTGGCTCAGTTTGTGGTCTTGAGGGAGCAGAGGGATTTGAAGGATCTTACCATAGACACTGTATGATCCTGAAGGGTCAACATAAACCCAAGGAGTAATTCACATTCCTTGGGGAAGCTCCAGGAATGAGGTGCAGCCAAAAATCTTTGAAGTCCTTTTAAGCACGGCTTGTGATTTACAGATGACGGCCAGGATGTGCATGATGCTGTTAATATTTTGTCATTTCACTTAGTGCATTGCAAAAACTCAGGAAGGTTGTAATTGTCATTGAAAGTGTGTGGAGCTTTGGGGTCAGTTGATAATAAGGTCATTAAAATAAGGTATTGAGACTGTTGGAGGAAATAGCACAGTTGGTAATACGTATTGTTATATAGAATAGCTGTTTTTGCGTAAGCCTTATGGCTAGCCTAGGTGACATTAATTAGCTTTCTGGTATTGAGAATACTTCTGGAGGCAAGGCATTAATCACAAAGTGTCTATTGTGTTTTGAAAAATTGCCTTATCCATAAGGTTAATGGACAGGCACCAGAAGGCAAATGGATAAGAGAATGTGAACTTAAAACATCCATTGTTTGTAACTAAGTGTTAATTCTTTATGAGTCTCATAAATTGTTACTACAGAAAAATGCTTAAAGTGTATGTGAAAAGCCAATCTAGAATTATTAGTTTATAGATAAGGGAATAAGTAAGGCACTATTAAATACTGTTGAAATGCTACTGAGTCATGCTAATGCTGAATTATTTCTTTAATTTTCTCTCTAAAATTTTACAATGAGCAACACATATGTGGTTATGTTAAAGCTTGAAAAAGATGAAGATAGTCATTGATTTTTATCCATTTTCATGTGGCAGGTGGTTCTTTGAGAATAATATCTTTATCAACCAGTGTGGTAAAACAAATGCTAAGGGAGAAACATATGTTCATTAAAAATATAATTCTTTTATTGTCTTTCAGATACAGCTGCCCGTCTTTCATATCGGAAAAATGCTGAGTTTCAAGAATATAATGTTCCGATTACTGTAAAAGATAGAGAAGGTCAATCTGCAACAAAAATCTTGAGAGTTAATCTGTGTGACTGCACTCATCCAAGCCAATGTGTGGCGACTTCAAGGAGTGCAGGAGGAATATCACTTGGAAAGTGGGCGATCCTTGCGATACTACTGGGTGTAGCATTACTTTCTTGTGAGTCCTTTTACTTACTTAAGGTTAAAATATAGAAGAAATAGCTGAGTTCAGGAAAAGGTCTTTGAAATTAATCTTGTCCAGCCATCCATTAGATGTGAATCCCTTTTACAAATTCCTTTTGTGTTATTATATGAATTCTGGTTAACATTTTCTGTGAGAAGGAGCAAGATCCTTTTTGAGATGAAAGATTTCATATTTGGACAGAATTGCTGAAAATTCCTTAGACTGTGCTCAATCTGTCGACATATAACTTTTATTTTTTGGTCATAGTGGTACGTCTTTTAGTACCATGAAACAATCCAAAGCTTTTGCTATATCAAAGCCCAATAAAAGCCATGTTCATTTCATGCCTTCTCACCATTCAGCCACAGACTTATGGAGATGTTCAGATTGCAGGAATGTCTCTTTTTTGATATTACTTGCTGATTTTTCATTCTATTAACCTCCTCACCAGTTGTGTAGTTCCCAGGGGCACCGTATCTTTTCCTCTCTTTATTTCCACTGAATCCTCCAGGTCACATTAGCTGTTGTTCCTTTATTCTGTGATAAGAGTAGTGATTAAGGACAAGACTTGGAAATCAGACTGTCTGAGCTTGTACCCCAGCTTTGTCATTTGCACGCCATGTGACCTGGGGCAAGTTACTTAACTGTGCTTCAGTTTCCCCATTTGTAAAATGAGATAATTACAGTAGCCTACTTTATGGAGTAGCCCTGATGATTAGTTAATGCATGGGAAGAGCTTAAAACAGTGTGTGGTGTATTTCTAATAAGTGTTCATTATTTCTCATCAACTCAACAAAATAAATATCTATCGGACACCTATGATATCCCCCAAACTGTGTCTAGGTACGTGGGATTCATAAATGAACAAATCAGACAAGAACAAACAAAACCAGTCTGTCTGGAGACAGGAAATTAATAAATAAACTAAATGTGGTGGATTAAAAAAATAGAGCAAAATAATTAGGATTTGTAGTGCTGCAGAACGCCTGAGGGGGTAAGTGTGGGAGATTGGTGCTAATGATTGCAATTTTCAGTAGATGATTAGGTCAGGCCTAATGGAGAAGGTAACCTTTGATGATTTTTGGAAAAGGTGAGAGAGTTAGCCAAGTGGAATACCTGGGGAAAGGGCTTTCAGTCGGAAGGGAAAGTCAGTTCAAAGGCCCTGAGGTGAGAGTATGCCGGGGGAAATCAGGTAATGGCAAGGAGGGGAAGAGGCATAAGACATGGAAGCTGAAAGGTCCAAGGGCCCACACAGAGTAGGTAGGGGTTGGTGCACTTTTTTTGTAAAGGGTTTCAGTTTTAACCAATGAAATCTGCCCATATAGCAAGAAAGCAGCCATAGAAAATATTTAAATGATGGGTATGGCTGTGTTTCAATAGAACTTTATTTATAGACACCCAAATTTGAATTTTATATAATTTTCACGTGTAATAAATTATTACACTTTTGATGTTTCCAGCCATTTCAAAACATTAAAACCATACTCATGGGCTGTACAAAAACATGTGGTAAACTGGATTTGGGGCTGTAGTTTGGCAATCTGTGGTATCAGAGCTTGTAGAACATGGTAACAAAATGTTGTTACTGTTAGTTTTATTGTAACATATTTCAACCTCCCAAAATTATGATGTAGAATGAAAATTCTGAATAGACAAAATACAAAGTAGGTTCAATTATGAGACTTGGAGATAAATCTATTTTGGGAAAGATGTTTTGTCATGCTTTCATATAGGCAAACCAACCTTTAGGGAGTCAATAAATCTCTTTTAAAGTCTTTGGCTTAAATATCAGTGATGTTTTTTGGAAAAAAAATGTACTACTTAAGTCATGATTCTAAATACTTTAATATGATGGGTAAGGGGGGTGGGGGGTGGGGGGTGGGAGATGAAGGTAAAGGGGATCAAACATATGGTGATGGAAGGAGAACTGACTCTGGGTGATGAACACACAATGGGATTTATAGATGATGTAATACAGAATTGTACCTGAAATCTATGTAATTTTACTAACAATTGTCACCCCAATAAATTAAAAAAAAAAAAAAAAGAGCTACCATCAAAACATACATATAATCATGCCAAATTTTAAAATCTAAGCTAAATCATGGTCTGCTAATTTAGAAAGGTCAAGGTGATTCATGGGACACCGCGCTTAGTGACTTTATTTGCCTCCTGTGCACCCTAAGATACAAAAGATGCGTATTTTATTTTGTGTATGTTAAACTTTATATATTCTTTTTTTTTTTTTCAAATTCAGCTGTTCTGCTAACTTTAGTATGTGGAGTTGTTGGTGCCAGAAAAAAAAAAGGTGTTCCTGAAGATTTAGCACAGCAAAATTTAATTATATCAAACACAGAAGCACCTGGAGATGATAAGGTGGTAAGTAATTTTTTTTTTAAATGAATATTTATCTCTGAGTATCTCCCGTAATTTCTTAATTCATCCTCATGAAGTTATTTTGACATTTAGGAGTTAATTTGTATTTTCAATTGAGCCACATTTTGTAGGCATAAGTATTTTAGCTGTCAATATTCAAATATTTATGTAGTGGCATTTATTAAATTTTTTACACCAGGTATATTGTCTGTTATCTTTTTTCTACTCTCTAGTGTTACGATTTGAAACCTGCACGTTGATGTTGTAAATTTATTATAACAATCTTTTTGGCTCCTCTCTACAATGTATATTTCCAGATATTGTTTTTCTCTTTGACTATTTTTAATAGGAAAAAAAAAAAAAACTTGCTAAAAGCTCTGAAGATAAACAAAGAAAATGTCAAAGAAACATATGTTTTTAAAAAGTGTGTTTGTGTGTGTGTGTGTGTGTGTGTGTGTGTGTGTGTAGAGTGGAAGATTACTGCCAGTCTCTTGGGACCTCTGAGGTGTTTGCCATTATGTTTCTTGTTTTTTTGGGAAGTCTATAAAAAAAAGCTCTTACAAGGCATGTTATCTCCTTAAAAAGATTTCAATTTATTTATGAGAAATAGAATCTACTTTGATAAGGAAAATAAATAGGCAATGATATTAAACCATTAGCACCAATGTGATAGAGCATTGTCTGTGTTCAGAGACACTTCTGACACGTAAGTATTAATATAAACCTGCCACCTGGATCAACTGGAAAGGCCTGGTGAAGGAGGTACAGGTTACTCTGTAATTTAAAGAATAAGAAGGGTTTGAAAGTGAAGAGATGTTGGGAATAGCTAAAGGGGAGGAAAATAACCTAAAGAATAGAAAAGGAGGTGACAAAGTTTAGGGATTATTCAACAAATAGTAAATAAATTTATGTGAAATAGAAGAAACGATGTTTTGGAATAGAGGCTTGAAACTTTAGTTAGGCTTTGCACGAGAGGCTATAAGAGGAGTGGGAGGTGGGACTTTCATAGGCCACGCTAAGGATGTTGGATTTATTCTTTCATAAGGGAGGCTTTTCTGTACAAAAGCAGCCCAAGGTGATCAGTGTGATGCTACATCAGCAGGGTGATCAAGGTGAAAAGGAAGATATGGAGAAGGAGTTGCTGATACCCTGTGAGACTTAACTTTGGGGAATGCACTTGGGGGTGGGCAGAGAGTAGAGAATGTAAAACAGCGGTGTGGGCTTAGCCCCCATTTTAGTTTATTTTCAATTCTCCTCTCATTAGCTTAGAAATATGATCTCTGAACGTGTATTTATAATGACAAAATTATAGTATCAAGGGCCTTTGAACATCAGGATTTTTTTTTAAATAATAGAAATGTGCTGTAGCAGCAACTTAAACCAAAAATATAGAGTAACAGTGCCACCAAATGGCTACTTTTTAGTTCTCTTTTTCTAGTTTTTTTCCCCCCTAAGGCAATAAGTATGTAAGACTTTTATAGGTATTTTTCACGTTTAGTAAATCTGTACTTGAAAATCTTTCAGTTTAGTTAGAGACTGCATATTAAATAAAAAAGAAACATAATCAGATCTGACACACTGAGGTTCCCGCTGTAACTAAATTTCTCACCTGTTGTCCAGAGGATTGGTGTGAAATTCCAGCGTCAAGTTAAAATTTAATCAATCAATCTTTTTTATTTTAAAACATTGCCGTGACTCTTTGTCCTTCTCTAGTTTCCTCAAGTGTCCTTTTCTTTGAAACTGAGCTTTTGGAAGGAAAGGTTTATACTCAATTACGCTATGATATTACTTCCTGTTCACTCAGCACTCCTTGGAATTTCTTTTGACAAAGATCACCAGTGGCCACTATTTTACTTGAATCCAATGAGTGCTTAATTTATTTGAACCAGTGTTTATCCTACTTTGATTTTTTTTCTACTTTGATTATTGACTTTTTTTTTTACCATACTTCTTTGCATGGCTTTAGAGTCATGCCTCTTTCGTTCTCTTTATTATCTCAATGACTATTCCAGATCAATTTTGTCACAGCTCTAATTCCTTTATCCACCCCTTAAAGGATGGTTTTATTCTTAGACCTCTTGTCTTTTAGTCTACAGTTTTCTCTGGATGATGTCATTTATTCCCAGGGCTTCAGCTACCACCCATATGGTAGTGACTCCCCGAATTCTATCTCCAGTCTAGATCTCTCACCTGAGCCCCCCCCCCCCCCACATATCCATATACTCATCTTGGACATCCCACAAGTTTCTCAAGTTTACCATGTCCAAAACTGAATTGCTCATTCTCCTCTCACCCACAAGCTCTTCCTTCTTCCCCTATGTCAATGTGAATTCTACCATCGATCTAGTTGCACAGCAGAACACATACGGCAGGAATTATTCCTGACCCTCCCCTTTGCTGCCTCATCCATCTAACCACCAGTAAATTCTCTATGAAGTACATTCACTTCTTTTAATCATCACTGTTTCTACTTTGGCTTAGATCATTATCATTTTTCACCTAAAATAATTCAGTGATCTCTCTGATTACCATGACGTAATTTCGTTTCTTTCTTATTTGTCTTTCACATTATTGCCTAGAATGATTTAAAACCTACGTTCCTCCCCTGTTATGAAAACCCTTCTTCGAGTCCTCATAATCGCAGGATAGTCTACATTTTTTAGCATGGAATGTAGATCTTTATGTCTTTTGATCTTTTACAAACTTTCCAGCTTCCCCTCTCTCCCTGAATTCTATGTGGTAGCCATTCTCAACAGGCTGAAATTGAGGACCTCTAAAGCATCCTTTGCCTCTAGACCCTCTTGCATTTCTCAGTAAGAATCCTTCAGCTGAGTTTTCCAAGTCTACTACAGTTAGCATCTCTGGATTTGAAATTTAATGCTCTTTTTCTGTACTCCTATAGCATTCCATGTTCACCTACATATCAGCATAATCATATTCTTTAAATAACTGTCTATTTTTTGCCTTATTGGAATAAGAGCTTCTTGGAGCCACTGAAGGACCATGTCTATCTTTGCATCCCTAGATTGGCACATAATTGGAAAATGATAAATGTCTGTTGAATGAATGAAGGAATGAATTAATGAATGAATTAAAGGTTGAATAAATATTCTTTCTCCCTTGCCTTTTTGTGACTTTACTTGAAATCCATGTTCTCCCAGTATGAATGATCTATTTTATTTCAGTGTTCTGCCAATGGGTTTATGACCCAGACAATCAACCACTCCGGCCACGGTATTTGTGGCACTATGGGATCAGGAATAAAAAATGGAGGGCAAGAAACTATTGAAATGATGAAAGGAGGACACCACACCTTGGAATCGTGTCGAGGGCATCATCACACTCACACCCTGGATTCCTGCAGGGGAGGGCACATGGAGATGGACAACGCCAGATACAATTACTCAGACTGGCATAGTTTCACACAGCCCCGTCTTCGTGAAGTGAGTTTCCCTAAGCTATTTGACTCTGCAATTTAAGTGTCCAAGTAGAGAAAAATAGGAAATTGAAATTAACATATATATTTTTAAGAAACTGCTTTTCTGTATTCTTTATTGCATCCTCTTTCCCTCTCATTCTCTTGTTATTTTTACCCCCTGCTCTTTGGTTGTGTTACATTATTTAATATAAAAGATTTTATTTCATATGCCATATTCTCTTAATTTCTAAAATATCATGAAAAGTGGAGGTTTCTAATATCCCTCACTAAAGTTACATTTCAATTTTAGGTGTGTGTTTACCTTCCTTTAATATAGAAGAAGATGAAAAAACAAATCTCATTCCTCACAATCACAAAACTCCCCAAATCAAACCTCAGTTCCTCTGCAGAAACAAAGTTTCTGTACACAATTCTAGGATGAACGTTAAATAATATGAGCTAACTGAACTATTTTTAATATAAAAAGCACTGTGCAAACATAAAGTGTTTTATTCAGAAGAAAGCAAGGATGTGAAACAAGGGATTTTCCATCCTAACAGCACATCAAAATCCCCTGGGGAGCTTTAAAAAATATTAGTGCCTGTGCTCTACCTTGAAAGATTCTGATTGAATTGGTTTGGCTTTAAAAATAATTTTTTAAAACAATTTTTATGTAAAGCTCCTCAGTTGATTCAAATGTACAGCCCTGGTGGAGAACCACTGGATTAAATATTCTTTCTGGCACTAAATTTTCACTTCTTTGATCAGAGGTACCGTTGTAACCAGAAGTCCATCCAATCCTTTGAGGGGCTGCAAATGGGCAATCTTGTGACACAGCTCTAGCTTATTATATGTCCATGGCATTTTATTTTTCATGAAATTCAAGTATTAATCCTTTTTCTCTTTCTAGACAGTCATTTCATGTAATATCAGGTTGAGAAGGCGCAAAGCTTAAGAAGCTTAAGAACACTCTTA
The DNA here is from genome assembly GCF_057876585.1 of Rhinolophus sinicus. NCBI lineage: Eukaryota > Metazoa > Chordata > Mammalia > Chiroptera > Rhinolophidae > Rhinolophus > Rhinolophus sinicus. The sequence continues at coordinate 84,232,194 of NC_142504.1, read as the reverse complement.
AGAGTGTTTTTCAGTGTGCCTGTCAGGTAATGGGATGTGAGGCTAAAATGGTCATGACAAAGGACAGTGGATAATGTAAGACAAGGAAATAAGCTCTGGCTGAGAGAGGGAATGGGCACACAGGGGAAGAAGGGAGGAGGCACCAGAGTGTGACAAATGACAGACAGGCCAGTGACAGACCATGAATGTAGATGTGGCTGAATGTTTGGCCTCTCCATTCCAAAGGCCAGGTTTGGGCATGTGGGTTATGCTATTTTTAATGTCACTGAAATTTTTTGAGCATCTTCATTTTGTCCTGTTTTGGCTATTTTGGAAACTTGATTCAGAAACCAATGAGGTAATTCTTACCGACTTTATAATTGCATATAATATGTAGTGATTTTAGGTAACATCTATTATCTATTTACTATGTGCTGGGCATAAGGGTATTTTTCATGCACTATTTCATCATTTAAAAATTATTCTGTGAGTCACAGTCTATATTCCCATTTTAGATGTGAGGAGAGGGAGACAAAAATATTTAGTAATTTGCTCAAAGTCATGTAGCTAGTTGGTAAAGTCAGAGCTATGACTCAGAATCAGGACTGTTTGACTATTGAAGCTCGAATTCCTAACCACTATGCATATTGTCACCATTCTGTGTACTGGCCTGATGTCTAGATCTAAATTTTAGGAATATGCATTTAATGATAATTTAAATGTACTTAAATATAACATTTGTATACGTGTTTTTGTATTAATATGGATTACTAGAAATGTAAAATATGCTGACTTTATGGTATGGCTGTGATATAGACCAATCATGTGCATTTTTTGTATGTAGGACTCCATTAGAGGACACACTGGTTAAAAATAAAACATAAAAGGTAAATAAAAAATAAATTTTATGTTCATATGTTTGTGTGTTTAAAACAATAATATAGTCCTTTTCTTTTTATTTTACAGAAATTGCATCTATGTAATCAGAATGAAGACCACGTCCCATCTCAAGATTATGTCCTTACATATAACTATGAAGGAAGAGGATCTCCAGTTGGTTCTGTAGGTTGTTGCAGTGAAAAACAGGAAGAAGATGGTCTTGACTTTTTAAATAATTTGGAAGCTAAATTTACTGCATTAGCAGAAACATGCACAAAGAGATAATGCTACAATGCTACAATTAGACATGCTTTTGTCAGATATTCTGGAAGTTTCCAAAAGGAATACTGTAAATTTAAATTTCAATTTCTAAATATATATATATGAATATATATGAAGTTTTCTAAAGTTTGAATTATGCTAATTACCAATTTGTATTTTCAAAACAATTTATTGCTTATCTTTTCCAAGAAATTTAAATGTTAAAACAGATTTTGCCTTCTTTACTTGTGAGTAAATGGACGACTAGCAAATCTCATGCTGCAGCATTGGAATTAAGGTTTATAAAGGACCTGCTCTCTTTAAAGATATTTTCCCAATATGTATATTGGGTAAGTAGTAGTCCAACAATAGCTAAGTTGTAATTAGTTGAATATAGCAGAATAGCTATCTGTTCTTGTTCCAGATTTAGATTTAAGTGGAATAAAATCATATCAACACTATAGCAAATTATGATGGATTTTTAGTTTTACAAAACCAGTAGTACCTAGTCAGTAGCCCCTAAGATTTCTAGAATTTTGTTTTCCTTCTGGTTAGCAACAATATCATGAAGAGCAGCCTTATCTACTCTATTGCCCTAATAAAATTCTCAAAAAGACATAGTCGCAACTTTAAACTACACCAGTAACTATAGAATAGACTAAAAAATTGTGTTGTTTTTATGCTTTTGAAAGTGTGTTCTATGGTACATAAAAGGGTTACTATGAAGAATATAAATTCCCTTATTCTCGAGAAACAAAATTATATTCACCATACAGGGAATTATTGTCCGTATTTTAATGAAACATACTAACAATCTTTATTGAGATTATAATCCCAAGTCTTAACATTTTTTTTCCCTGTGATTCAGGACTACTATCAATAACTTGCCAGAAATGAAAATTGTACTGAGAAAAAGTTGCTTTTCTTCTCTTGAGTCTTGTACTTTCATATTTTCATTTGCAAGTATAGCACATGTAGCTCTTGTTTTCTCTCATCAGTGGTCACTTGCAATTAGACTATGTTATCCTTAGATGATTGTTGTTCTGCCTTATAGCCTGAAGAAACAGACTCCAATCAGTTATAAGTAGCAACAAGAAATAAGCAGGCGTTTTCATTCACTACCATTTTCAAAGAAAATATATTACTCCTTCTTAAGGGAAATAAATATTACAAAATGCTGTAAAGAATCAAAAGAATATAGGGAAACTTAACCCCTAGGTGCAATTTAGTATCTTTCAAGATTGCTTAAATTTTTCAGTACTTCTCAAATTTGTTGTGATACCAGTAGAGCCTCTGGAAGATCTGTGGAATGCTCCAAGGAAATGACGTTTAAACTTAAAATAATATCTAAATTTATTGTAAATCTGTTATCACACTATTGTATAATGATTTCAAGTGATGGTTTAAAAAATAGAGAAGAAATACTAGGTATCACTGCTTGAAGAAAATTTTGGAAGAAAAACATTTAAGACTAAATTAACTTAAAAATTTTGCAACTTTGAATTGGGACCTGTTTCAGGCCCCTCTCCTGCCACACCCCTCAAAAATTCATTTGACAGTTTATTGAGCTAGCCTATGAAGTGGCAATGTTCTATAGAAATATAATTTGAACTGAATACACACACACACACACACACACACACACACACACATTTAACAAGAAATGAAAAACAAAGTGGAAGATGATGATAATTTAAAATGAGGCTGGGATGTGGTGTGTCCTACAATAGAAATCCAGGGTTTAAAGAGACAGCCTCATATGCTTACCTCTTATGTGCTGCATGATAGCTAAGCATATCAAGAAATAGTTCATGTACATTTGTGTAATTTGTTTAAAATCGTATACAGATAATTAGACTTTTCTGGTTTCAGTGGACATAAAAGGTAACCAGGTGGAACAGTAGGTTTACTTTGCAATCTATTTCTGCCCCTACAAATTAGGAGCAAAATGGTGAATGGCTGTCATGGCTAAGCCTCCCTGACTTCTGGTGACAGGGTTCCAGAGACGAATAAAAACATTTTTTAACTTAATTCTGGTGAAAATAAATCCTATATCACCATTTTCTTTCTCCTATCAACTGTCATTTGAAAAAAAAATTAGAGCTAAGTAACTACGTCCACTTGGCCAGATTTTAGAGAATAAGGAGAGTTCGGGGAGATATGACTGTCCTAAGACCGAAGCCCACAAATCTGTCACCATTTGCATTGTGTTCTTATCAGAGCCTGGGAAATACAAAATGCCATTTCCCTACTTACTACCCTATTGTAAAGGGGCATTGGTGTGAGTCAGCCCTCCCATCGGGGCCCCTTCTTTAGACTCTCTCCCAGTGCTTCTCATAGCACTTAGGTGGCAAATATTCCAGGTTGTCAATCACCTTTCAGTATGAATTAATTTTTATGAGTTTGCTTTCTTACGAGGATTTTTTAAATAATAGAATAAATAATAATGTTGAATATGTGAAAGAAAAAGACTGACTGTTCATTTGGGGGATATAGGGAACTTTGGTAGAGGAGAGGGTATTTGGGGGGGTCAGAGAGAGAGAGCACGTCATGAAAACCCAGGCCTTCAAAGCCTTGAGAGACTCCAAGAAAGGGATGTGAGTGGTAGTAAAGGCAACACTGGTTGCTTCCAAGTTTTCCCTAGGCCAGGCCCTTCCTTTTCCTTCTTTTCTTGGGCCAGTGGTAGCTGCCATTTGATTCTGGTGCAACATCACCAACCCTTCCATCGTGTCTAACCTTATTTGGAGTGTGGACTCCTGGAGAAGCGAGCTTGACTGCATGATGAGTCTGAAGGCAATTACAGGATGGGCCTGAATTCGTTGTGCAGAGCAAACAAGGCATTGGTGGCAAATGCTTCATTCCTTATGTAGCCCTCTGGGCACTAAGATAGAGGTCTTCAATTAAATGTGTGTCTAAACTTCTGTATTTGATGCTACATTTTCAGTGTTCTTATTTGCCCCCGAAATCTAGATTTTTCGGCTTAGACTGTTGAAAGGGTAATTTTTCTTTTAAAGTTTTCTTATTTTTTAATGTAAACATCATTGATGTGTAGTATTCTTCTTTCCTTATATGTGTAAGGTAAAAATTATGCTATTTTAGTGTGAAAGGAAATCTCTTTTTAAAGCTTTCATTTTTTTTTTTACAGTTCATGAATTTTTAATGTAAATGTACAGATTGTTTTTTCTTATTTTTTACGAGGAAGCAGCCAACTGTCTGTCTAAAATGCAGTGGGGTTTGTCTTGTGACATTTTTAACAGAGCTTTAATTTTGCTTTTAAAAAAGTTACTTTGTTTTTAAAGAAACATGGCAGGTGAAAATAGCAAAAATTGGGTATGTAAAGTAATACTTAATAGGATGTAATAAAACTATGTTAACTTGATTTGTTGTCTTTGCTGTATTTAGAGATCAATTCCAAGGTGATCATGTTATAAAATTGTGCTTAAGACTGGCACAGAATTGTCGATAATGCCTTTATTGTATTATTAGGGAATAGAGAATGGATAATTATCAGATTGTCAACATCATTAATATATATTATACTTTTGTGAGGAGATCACCATTTGGGGCACAACTTTACAAGTAATATCCATTTGTATCTCATCAATCTTTATCTATCTATCATCCATCTATCTTCTATCTATCTGATTTTGATTGGGTAAAGAAGAATTAGAAGGTAATTCTAATTACAGAGTGCTTCAGAAATAAAATGCTGATACAGGATTCTTAATGGGAGGAACAACGTAGTCAAGGGGAAACATTATGAATTAAAAAGAAAAAAAGGCAAGCCATATTTCCATCTTGGTTCTGCCACTTCGCCACTTATAGGATATACGAGTACATGAGTAGGCTTTGAGCTTTAATCACAACTGAGTTATGGTGCTGTGCACTCCACAGTGAATCTTTCATGCAGGTGTGTGTGTGTGTGTGTGTGTGTGTGTGTGTGTGTGTGTGGTTTCCCCACAAATGTAAGGCTGACCATATCAAAAATGTATGAGTTCTATCAAAAGCTTTAAATTTTAATATACTTTGAACCACAATTTCAATTTCAGGAACTTTCATTGTAATAATTTTTGTGTGTATATTTGGCTCCGAGAATGTTCATTGAATTTTTGTTTGTGATAGCAAAACATGGATAAATTTCAAGTGTCTAGCAGAACTGATTTGGTTAAATACTGTGTCATAGTGGTTGAGAAGCATGGACTCTAGATTCAGGCTGTTTGAGTTTGCATCCTGGCTCTGCCACGTACTGTCTTTGTGACTTTAGCAAGGCTACATATTCCCTCTCTTAGTGTTCTCATTTTTAAAATCAAAGTAACAATACTGACCTCATGGGTTTGTTGGGATGATTAAATCAGTATTTTTAAAGCACATAGAACATTCCCTGTACATAGTAAAAAATTTATAAATCGTAGGTACATAGGCAGTAAAATTATATGGTTGAATATACTACAAAATAATAGCTAATCTCTCTATAGAGAAAAGTTTATGCTTATACAGGAGAAGAAAAAAGACCTGAACAGATTGTTTCCAGACAATGAAACTATAGTTGATTTATATTTTGTGTTCATTTTTCTACAATGAACATTGAGAACATTATTATTATTATTTTTAAGGATTAACCCCAGCCCTACACTGCTTCTTCATGGCTCTTGTATTAGTTAGGATTAGGATTGGCTGCATGGACAGAACACTTAAAATGGCAGCGACTTAAACAGATAAGATCCAGATTAAGTTTGCGGGCCTCTCTAGTCATACAGTTTATTTGTTTGTTTAAAATATTTTTATTAAAACTATAGTTGGCATATAACATTATTTTAGTTTCAGGTGTATACCATAGTTATTCAACATTTATATACCTGAAGAAGTGATCACCGTGATAAGCCCAGCAACCATCTGACACCGTGACATGCTATCACATTATTATTGACTATATTCCCCATGCTGTACATTACATCCCCGTGACTTATTTGTTTTATACCTGGAAATTTGGACCACTTATTGCCCTTCACCTTTCTCACCCCCTTTTTAAATTTTTCAGCTACAATTGACAGTCAATATTACATTATATTAATTTCAGGTGCATAGCATGTGTTTAGACATTTACATAATTTAAGAAGCGATCTCCCTGAATAATCTAATACCCACCTGGCACTATACATAGTTATTACCATATTATTGACTACATTCCCTATGTTTTACTTTACATCCCCATGACTATTTTGTAACTACCAATTGGTACTTCTTAATCCCTTCCCCTTTTTCACCAACCAACCCTACACCCTCCCATCTGGCAATCATCAAAATGTTCTCTGTATCTATGAGTCTGTTTCTGTTTTGTTTGTTTATTTTGTTCTTTAGATTCCACATATAAGTGAAATCACGTTGTATCTGCCTTTCACTGTCTCACATACTCTACTCAGCAAAACACCCTCCAGGTCCATCTATGCCACCACAGATAGCAAGAATCTGTTTCCTTTCCTGGCTGAGTAATATTCTACTGTATGTATGTACCACCTGCTTTTTATCCATTCTTTCATCGACAGACACCCAGGCTGCTTCCACACCTTGGCCACTGTAAACAATGTTACAATGAACATATGGATGCATACATCCCCTTGCAGTAATGTTTTTGTTTCTTCAGATAAATACCCAGAAGTAGGATTACTGGGTCCTTCTTGTCTCCTGTTATAGCCTTTGTTTTAAAGTCTATTTTGTCTCATATAAGTATTGCTACCCCAGCTTTTTTTTTTTCCATTTCCATTTTCATGAAATAAATTTTTCCATTCCTTTACTTTCAGTCTGTGTGTGTCTTTGGATTTGAAGTAAGTCTCTTGTCTATTCAGACATCCTATGTTTTTTGGAACATTTAATGTACTTACATTGAAAGCAATTGTTGATATCATTGCCATTTTATTATTCACATTTCAATTTTTTTTTTCCATCTTAAAGAAGTTCCTCTAAGATTCCTTGTAATACTGGTTGGGTGGTGATGAACTCCTTCAGCTTTTTCTTGTCAGGAAGCTCTTGATCTGTTTTTTTATTTTAATTGATAGCCTTGCTGGGTAGAGTACCCTCAGTTGTAGGTCCTTATTTTTCATCAGTTTGAATATTTCTTGCCAATTTCTTCTGGCTTGCAAAGTTTCTGTTGAGAAATCAGCTGACAGTTTTATGAGAGCTCCCTTGTTGGTCACTAATTGCTTTTCTTTTGTTGCTTTTAGGGTTCTTTTTGTCTTTAACCTTTAGCATTTTAATTATGATGTGTCTTGGTGCTTGCCTCTTTGGGTTCATCTTTTTTGGAGACTTTGCACTTCCTGGGCTTGTATATCTATTTCCTTCACCAGGTTAGGAAAGTTTTCAGTGATTATTTTTTTCAAATAGATTCTCAATCCCTTGCTTTCTCCCTTCTTCTGGTATCCCTATAATGTGAATGTTGTTACACTTGATATTGTCCCAGAGGTAACTTAAACTATCCTCGTTTATTTAAAAATTATTTTTTCCTTTTGCTGTTCCGATTGGGTGTTTTCTACTACCTTGTCTTTCAAATCACTGATTTTGTCCTCTGCTTCACCTAGTCTGCTGGTGATTCCTGTTAGTGCATTCTTATTTTCAGTTATTGTATTCTTCACTTCTGACTGGTTCTTTTTTATGGTTTCTATGTCCTATTTTATGCTCGCTATCTCTCTGTTGATGTTCTCACTAAGTTCCTTGAGCATCCTTGTAACCATTATTTTGAACTCTGTCTGTGGTAGGTTGCTTGCCTCCATTTTGTTTAGCTCCTCTTTTGGAGTTTTCTCCTGTTCTTTCATTTGGGATGCATTTCTTTGTTTCCTCTATTTGGCTGCCTCTCTGTTTTTGTTTGTATTTACTAGGTAGGGCTGCTGTGTCTCCCAGTCTTGCTGGGTGGCCTTATGTAGTAAGGATCCTGTGGGGCCCACTGGCACAGTCTCACTGGTAACCTGGGCTAGGGGCTCCAGGAGTGTCCCTTGTGTGGGTTGTACATGCCCGCCTGTTATAGTTGAGCTTTGATTGCGGTTGGCATGTGAGTGGGTGTATTGACCCTCAGGCTGACTGGCTGTGGGGTTTGGCCACATCCACAGCTAATTTGCAGGGGCTTACCCCACAAAGCAGGATTTGCCCCAGTGGGCTCTGGTGCCTGTTGAGAATGCCCTTTGTGTGTGACACTTTTGGGGCTAATTGGGTGGTGCTCTGATGTGGACTGAAGCCAACTTCCAAGTATGTTGGTTCTGGGGCCGCTTGGAAAGGGCTGCAGTGCAGGTCCAGGTCAGCTACTGCCTGTGACCAGCCGCAGAGTAGCCAGTAGGAGATACAAAGTGATCCACAGTTTTTTGCTGTCTGTGCTAAACCTGGAGGCATATAGGAGATGCCACACTGGGAACTGAGGACAGCTGCCACACCCCAGCCACACTGGGTCTGGGGTGGCTCCTAAAAAAGCCAGGACACTTTGAGGCCTGCTGCCACCTACCAGCTCCTGTAAGGTTCAGCCCCGGATAAAGCTTCCTATGATTCTCAAGTTGGGTGAGGCAGGGTCTCAGCGAGTCAACAGGGTGGAGCAGTGGAGCTCACCAGATCTGTGGGGTGGACTCAACAAAGGAAAGATGGCACCTGCCTGCTGGCTACACAGGAGAAGAGCTCCACACAGGGAAAATGGGGACTATCCCTCCAGTTTTCACCCCAAAGTTACACAACTCAGTCTCTCCCCATATGTGTCTGATGTCCCCAGACTCACCACCGAAGCCCAGAATGAGTACCTGTTTGGGCCATTTAAAAGGATGTCTGGGTTTCCTGTAGCATTCTGTCCCACCTAGATGGTTGGAATCCCCACTGTTTTTCACAGCCAGAAGTTGTGGAGGCTCCTCTTTCTGGCACCAGTACTCGGGGATGGGGAGTCTGGTATGGGTAGCTGGGGTCCTTCGCTCCTGTGTGGGGAACCTCTGTGGCTGACCTATCTCTCCAGATTTTCAACCCCCACACATGGGTGTGGGATCAACCTGTTTCACATCTCTGTCTCTCCTACCAGTCTTGACGTGACTTCTTTATATCCTTAGTTATAAAACTTCTGTTCAACTAGACTTCAGATGGTTCTTCAGGTTGATTTTTCTATAATTTAGTTGTAATTTTGATGTACTCACAGGATGAAGCAAGCACAGCATTTATCTACTCCACCATCTTGGATCTCAGGTCCATACAGTTTATTTTGATTCCATCTACTTGAACCTTAAAACTTTCATTTTCCCTTTACTTTTTAAAAATTGTGCTAAAATTTGCATAACATAAAATTCACCATTTTAGTCATTTTAAAGTGTTCAATTCAGAGGCATTCAGAACATTCGGGATGTTTCTCAACCATCATCACTAGGTTCCAGAACATTTTTACCTCCCCTAAAGGAAATCTTTAAGCAGTCACTCCCATGTCTCCATTCCCTCAGATCCTGACAACTACTAATATATTTTCTGTCTCTATGGATTTGCCTATTCTGGACATTAAATATAAATGGAATCATATAATATGTGTTCTTATGTGTCTGGCTTCTTTCACTGAAATTAAATATTTTGTGCATCCCTTTACTTTGGAAAGAAATCCTCAATATCTGAAAGTTTGTGTTCAGAATTTCTCAGAAACAAATATGACTATCAGCTATTTACCAAATTCAAAATGAATCTTTTTTTGTGAAAAATCACATGTAGTAAAACAAAAATAGACCCGTTAATAAGTATAGCCATGTGTCCTAATATATGTTATCTGTAGAAGCATCATATCTTCTTGAAAAAAATTTAGAGCTATAAAAATAGGCCACTGTTAATAGTCACAGAAAACTGACAATGCAGATACTATAACTGGTACAATTTGATATAAACTGCCCATTGATCAAATGAATCAATTTTGCATTGCAAAATGCAAATAAAAATTTAGTCTTATTGAAACAATTTTAATTAAATAATATAGAAAACTGGAAAGAGTTTATCTTTACAAGAATTTGTAAAATCAAACTAGCTTAATTTTATATGAAGTGGAAAATGTTTTTCTGGAGAGAAATATATCAATCTGGTCATAACTCTAATATCTATAGTCAAAAATACAGAGGAAAATGTTCTAAAGTATTGAAGCTCAGGTTGAAAACTTGCTTTATCCTCTCTATTCAGTTCTGAACTACCCAAATGAATCCATCTTTCTCACTATCTTTGTATTTATCAGCCCTATACACCCACCAGCATACTCTCTAAAGTAGAGTCCATTCTGGAGTGTAGTCGTTGCTGAAAACACATGCTACATTGCAGTGCTGAAATACTTTCTGTGTGATACCACCGACCATCTTTAGGATGAGCCTGTCTAGATTTTCTATATTCATGACCAAGAAAGGTCCATGCTAAGTAGCCTCTGCTTGAAAATTAGTTAACCAAAAAGTGACAGCATCATATCTACTGAGAAACTATGATATTTACCAATATGCACTCTCCCCCGGTCTGTGCCTTACTGAGTTTCAAGAGGCTCTTGAGCCCCTGACCCTGTCTATTGGCTGCCCAACTTTGTGCTTGTGGGAGAGCAGCGAAGCCACATGATTCAGCTGAGGGCAGTGTGGGTGGTGGTGGAAAAACACTTATTATTTATTTATTTTTTGAAAAATTATGTCTTTATAATACACAGGAAATTTTTGTAACATGTTTTTATTTCTGTGCTTATTTTCCAACTCGAAGCCCATTTAAGCTATGGATTCTTTCCAGGTTTATTAGATGCTCTGGAAGTGTGCCATAGAATTAGCACATAGAGACTCCAGATCTCAAGCACCCAGGTGACTACTCAGAGTAGGAGCTGCCTTGGTGACCACCTGTGTGAGTGAATGACCAAGCATCAGATGCTCTCCCTACCCAGTTCCCTTTGATATTCTACAGGAGTAGGTGAACCTACACTCATCCCCAGGAAAGGGGGGTGGAAATAAAATCCCAAATGACATATTTATTTTCTGCCACTTTGGCTCAATAAAGACTTGAAATAGACATTGAGTAAAAGAAAAATAAAAGGAGTTATATTTCTGGAACATAATAGAAGTAAATTGAGATTATTTTCTATTCAAATAAGCAATTGGAGATTACTGAAAGACGGGTAAGAAACTTGCTTTTCTTGTATTCATATACACAACATTTTCTTTATCCATTCATCTATTGATGGACATTTAGGTGTTTTGACCTTTGTGAATATTCCACTGTTGTGAATAGTGCTGCAGTGAACATGGATTATAAATACAGAGGGTGCCAAATATATATATATATATATATATATATATATATATATATATATATATATACACACACACATTTTAAGAAAGAAAAAAAAAATTAAAATTGTAATACTCAATACATACCGATAACAAAAGATGAATACAAGTCACATTTGACTTCTACAATTACAAGAGGTGCTCAAAATGGTTACCATCAGCATCCAGACACTTCTGAGTACAGCGAACTACTGGTTGACCAATGTTGTCCAAAGTATCCATTTGTATACATTTTTTTGTCACCCAAGGTATACCTTTAAGATTCTGATTTCAATTCTTTTGGATAAATAACTATAAATGAAGTTTCTGTATCATATACGGTAGTTCTATTTTTATTTTTCTGAGGAACTTCCATACTATTTTTCACAGTGGCTTCCATTCAACCATAAAAAAGAGGAAAACCATGTCATATGTTACATGTATGAAACTTGAGGACATTATGCTAAATGAAATAAGCCAGTCACAGAAGGACAAACACTATATTCACATATAGTTATATGAGGTATCAAAAGTAGTTAAATTCATAGAAAGAGAAAATAGAATGGTGGCTTCCAGCGACTGTGGGGAGGAGGTAATGGGGAGTTGATGTTCAATGAGTATAGAGTTTCAGTCATGCAAGATGAAAAAGTTTTAGAAATCTGTTGTACAACACTGTGCTGATAGTTGACAATAGTATATTGTACACAAAAACATTTGTTGAGGGCAGGTCTCATGTCATGTGTTTTTCACCACATTGGAAAAAAAAGGAACCACACTCTGTTCAGGATAAACTGGTTTATGGTATTCTTTGGGTGAGGTAATTTCCATGCTTCCTCAGAGTAGAGAGGCTTGTGTTTTACCTTTGCCTCCGGCTCCCAGCGTCCCTGGCTCCTTTTCAGGTATCTACAAGAAGGTGAACACACCCTTCAGTCACTCAGACCTCTCCTTGAAACACAACCAGAAGACACACACCTGGGCCTGCACAAACACGTGGGCAGTGCCAGAGAAGCACGTTGTTATTACATCTGACTTCAAAAGCAGAACAACTTTCAGAAGCTAATCTGAAAAAAAGCCAGAGCAGCTAGACGTTGGCTGAGATACCTGCAACCTCTCTTCTGTAATCATTCTCTGTTTCCTGTGCACAATGCAACCATAGTGGGAAGAAAATATTCCTTTTGGATATTATCAGCTAGTGTTTTACATTAGGGAAAGCTAAGAGATGCAGTGTATTTCCAGAGGAAAACCTAAATATTTGTTATGCATTCCCACAAATTTTTAAAATTGATTTATGATTTTCTTTTCAAAATACATTAAGCTAAATATATACTGTGTGATATAAATGTATACACATTTATTTTATTAAAACATAGGTTCCCATTTTAACTTTAATAGGTTCACTTCCTATGTAGAAGTATATCTCAGTCTCTGGAGTTAAATTGCGTTACTGGTTACAGAGTTGTGCTGAGAATCGGTATTCTGGCTCATAGACTATGCAAGTTTCTCTGACATGGTATGACAGGTTCCAAGCTGAAGTACAATTTCACAGAGATTCCTAATACATTGAAATTTATGGGTTTTATTCTTAATATGAATCATCATAGATAAGGTAAAGCAGATATATAATGATATAAAGTAGTTTGGGAAAATGCAAGAAAATAGCTTAAGTATATTAGGCATAGAAGGACGAAAAAATAGAGAGAAAAAGAGTGATGAGGATTTTCTTAGAATCAGATTGGTTCAGTCCCAGTTTCGTTCTGTGATTCTAATTTTATGAAGCTGGATGTATCTGATCCACAAAGAAAATGGTGCCTCAGAATTAAATATGAATACTTTCCTCAGTTCAATTTTTTGAAACACTGTATTTATTCTTCAAAAGGAAGCTTTACTCACCTCACCCTCTTGATTTAGAAAGGTCATATATCATTTAGAAGAAATTATGTGTTATATATATGTTAACCTGGGACACAAATAATATCCAGGATCACAAGTTCAGATGTGGAAAATATATCAACATTTTTCATAACTTAATTTGCCTTTATGTTGACACTCCCCTCATCCTCTATTTAGCAGAGTGGCAAAAATGAAACAAAAAATGAAATTTTATCCATTATATGAAAATAAGCATTTTCTGTCACTCTTTTATACATAGATTATGTCCAAGTTTCAGAGAGTTTCTGATACTTTATGCAATTGGGGATGAGAGTGAAAGGTTTCTCTTTCTGAGACCTTGAGATCCAGTTTGCAGCGTCTCCTTTTTTCTTTTATTTAATTGTATTTACTAATACTTGAAAAAGTTGTAAGCTCCGTGAAGCCTATCTTTCTGATCAGATTTGTTAGGTAATCTAATTAAGCAAATTATTATCTCCAGCAACCAATTGGACTAATTTCCTATCTCCAATCTATACACCAACACACATACCAAACATGCAACAATAAAATAAGATTATTATCTTGATAGATGAGGATCTGACAACTTTGGAACAATGATCCAAAGAAAAGGACAAAAAAATAAAAACAAAAACACACATGTATACATAAATTAAAAAAACCTTCAAATTTGAATGCTATTTATGTTCTAAATAGGTACAAACATTGTTTAGTTCAGCATGAGAAAAGTATTTAACTTGCCAGGTAACTTGGATAAACTACTTAATCTGACTGTGCTTCAATTTATTGTCTGAAATAAGGCCATTCATTCATTTATTCATTTACTGACGGTTATTTCTTAGTCAACTACCACATGCCAAACATAGTTCTAGATGCTAAAGATACAGCAGTGAATAAAATAGCCAAAGGCTGTGTTCTCATGACAATTAAATTCTGAACAGAAAGCGGATGCAGATAATAAACAAATGTACAAATACGAGGTCTGACACTTAAGTTCGCGAATTCATCCTTGAAAAAGTGCTACATTCCTCAGTGCTGAATATCACTATGGTCACCTTCGAAGTACTCCCCTTGGGAAGCTATGCACTGACACCAGCACCTCGTCCACCCTTCAAAGCGATTTTGGAACTCCTTTTCTGGAATGGCCATCAGAGCTGTCATCGTATTATCCTTGATGTCCTGAATGTCATCAAAATGCCTTCCTTTCAATATTTCCTTTATCTTTGAGTAAAGAAAGAAATCATTGGGGCCCAGATCAGGTGAGTAGGGAGGGTGTTCCAATGCAGTTATTTGTTTACTGGCTAAAAACTCTCTCACAGATAGTGCCGTGTGAGCTGGTGCATTGTCGTAATTCAAGAATTGTTGGCATAAAGTGCAGGTCTTTTTTTTTTTTTTTTCATGCAGCCTTTTCAGCACTTCCAAATAGTAAATTTGGTTAACTGTTTGTCCAGTTGGTACCCGCAGGGGATGATGAATAATCCCTCTGATGTCAAAAAAGTTAGCAACACCATTGCAACAAGTTCGTGAATTTAATTGTCAGACCTCTTACGTATAAACTATGACATGCATTAATAAATTCTATGCAGAAAAAAATAAAGCAGAATACGGAACATAGAAAATCACAGGAGATTTTTATTTCATTAAGAATGGTTACAGAAGACCTTTATAATTGATGACATTTGAGCAAAAACCTGAAGGAAGTGAGTGAGCAAACCATGTGACTATGGGGTCCAGGGAGGAGAGAGTATGTTCTGAGGAAAGAGAACAGCTAACACAGATGCTCTGAACTACTGTGTTTCTCCGAAAATAAGACCGGGTCTTATATTAAGGTAGGCTCCAAAAGACGTATTAGGGCTAATGTTCAGGGGATGTCATCCTGAAAAATCATGCTAGGGCTTATTTTCCGGTTAGGTCTTATTTTCAGGGAAACATGATAGGATTTTGCACGGTGTGTTCCATAAAGCCAATGCAGCTGACCTTGAAAGGAAGAGCGAGTAGGAGGAGGTGGGGAGGAAGGGTCACAGTGGGAAGCCAGATCGAATAGGGTTCTGAGGCTATAATGGTTTGAGATCTTACACTGAATAAGGTGAGAACCTATTGGAGGGTTTTGAGCAGAGTAGAGACATGAGTTATAACAGTACCTACATCGTAGGTGAAATGAGTTAATACATACAAAGGTTTTCTTCTTCATTTTCTTTTTCTCTCTCCTTCATTTCCTCTTCCTCTTCTTTCTTCACATTCTTTTCTTCTTTTTCTTTTCTTCTCCTCAATTCCTTCATCTCCCTCATTTCGTCTTCTTTTTGTCCTCCTTCTTCTCCTTCCTTTTTGTTTTATATTTTCTGCTTCCCTGAGTTAGAACTCAGTTTGCATCCTAGTTTTGCCACTTCCATATCCCCTCTTTTGCATTTTGCTGGAAAACCCATGTGAATAGTTTTGGAATATTACAAAGAATACATTAAAAGACATGAACCAGCAAGTGTTTCTGAGAACTTAAGCTGCCGATATCAGATTTAGCATCTTGTTCCTCTTCTAATAATGGGAATATAACTTGTCTTCTAACATGAACTCATAGTTAACTCTCTGTTTCTTTTTTTTTTCTTTCCTCTGTTTAAAATCAAATGCCTTATTTCACACACCATAAAAGCTCAGTGCAATTCATGTGTGTGGTGGATAGCTACTTATAAGTGCTTTCTTCCTGCGACTGCTGCTTATAAAAAACATGAATCAAATAAGTGTACTTGAGATGGTTTCTATGAGAAAATTATTTATTTTTCATACCTTGCCAACCTTGCATGAAAATGTCAGTTTGGGGCTATGGTCTATTCTCCTAAAATTCTAGTTAAAAGCAATAAGGTTAAGATTTCAGGATAGAGATCAATTTAAGTGGCTTTTTTTCCCCTATGTTTTTATTAGCTACCAAAAATAATACTTGCTAAACATACAGGTGTTGTCCACCCTCATTTCATATATCTATTGGTAATATGATATTTTTTCCCCAAAATCAGTTCCAGAATTCTTGCATTTTGAGGAGTCAATGGGAATTTTTTTCCAAGCAGAGTTGTAGCTTTTACTATTTTCACTATGACCTTTGAGGCAGAAATCATGGGCAATAATGTGGTACCAAACGTATTACTTTATTTGAAGCAGTTTTAAGAGGTAGGTCCTTTTCTATTTTTTAATAACAACATTACACAGGAAGTTGGCATAATTTCTGCAGTCAAATACTCTACTACTGCGCTATAGCCTCAGTGGCATAATTTCTGGACTTAGAAATTCCTCAGAAGAATTTTACAAAGTATTTTTTTTTTTTTTTTGGAAGTGACATACAACTCTTGTAAATTTCTTGTCAGAGACTTCACTCTGAATACAATGAGAATCCACTGGTGGTTTTTAATCAGAGGAGAGATATGAGTTATGATTCCAGTACTTACCTTACTGGATTACTCTGAATATTAACTGAGCTAGCCCATGTAAAGTTCTTAAAACATTGCCTGGCTTGGAGTGAGCATTCAATAAATATCAGAATTTGTGTGGTTATTTAATATTACCACATCTAGAGTTAGAACTGGATTTGAATTCCCAGTTTCATCACTTCCTGGAGTCCCACATCTTATGATGCTGTAAAGGCCCTCACAATGAGTTGAGTGACCTCAGTATGTGGACTCTATGAAAAACACGTCAAGGGGCCTAAATGAACAGGTTACATTTAGAGCCCTAATCTTTATCACTATTTGGCATTTTATTCCTAGTGGTCCAAGAACTTAAACAAACAAAAAATGTATTTGATGATTAATTACCTGAGTGGAGTGGCACAAGTTTAAGATGCTCTGTTTCTAGTGATGATATTACACTCTACATGGTATAGTTTATGCCCGGTAATGATCCTTGATCAAATTTCTTTTATTAGCTTAAAATACCTTGACTCTTTCAATGCAACTAAAGATGTTTTTCTTGTCTGGGAAGAGTAAATCCCTTTAGCATTAAGTGAAATGAAATGTATTAAGTCAGCTTGTTGAGGAGGTTCCTGGGGATGGAAGGGAGGGCATAATCACTTTTCCTATTGAAAACCCTCTTTTTCTGTTCAGCTTCTTGTAATTATGGTGTATCCATGTTATGCTTTCTATAATCCTGCATTCCTTGCATCTATGAACTAATCTGGGTCTTCTATGGTAACTACTTAATCCAGATGCAATATAATTTTTGAAAGCAAAATCTAAAGTTTTTGCATGTTGAAATGAGCTCTCACTTTCAAGGATTGTGTTTTTATTGGCATTTTCTGAGATTTGCTCCACTGGTCCTTTCAATTCACTGCTTTTCTCTTTTTTAGAAAGTTTCTGTTTGATTTCAGCCACTTTTGGTAGCCTTTGTATATATTTTGTTGGCTAAGGATTATATCTGTATGTTTATTTTTTATTGATGTGTAATAAACTACCACAAATGTAGTGGCTTAAAATAACACATATCTGTTATCTCGATTCCATGGGGCAAGAGTGTGAGTGCAGTTTAGCTAGATAGTCTGCTCAAGGCTTCACAAGTGTGCAATCAAAATCTCAGCTGGGCTGCATTCTCATTTGCAGGCTTGAGAGGGAAGAATTACTTTCAAGTTCTTTCAGGTTGTTGGCAAAATTCATTTCCTTGTAGCTATAGAAATGAGTGCCCCTGCATTTTGTTGACTGTTATCTTTATAGGTTGGCTTCAGGTCCTATAGTCCAAGCAAGTTCCCTGAAGCCACTCCAGTTCCTTGTCACATGGGTTTCTTCAACACAGCTGCTTACTTTGCTCTCTCTCTAGCCTGCAATGTCGGCATCTTATATAACAGAGCCTGATCATGGATGTGACATTCCATCTCCTTTCCATGTCCTATTGGTTAGAAGCAAATCATAAGCTCAAGCTGCACTCTGAAGGAGGGATGACACTAAGGCACAGACACCAATAAATCACTGGGGGTCACCTTTGGGGCCGTCATCACAGTCTTTTCCTGAAAATGAAGTTGCAGGGTCTTATGTCATTCTGTTTTGTTTTTGATGTTTCTTATTGTGCTCTTATGAATTCCAGGAGGAAAGGTAGAAAAACACTGACTTAGACCTCGATGTTCATACTAGACCTCCATTTATAGAAAATGTAATGATTTGTTGAAAGATAGTATTTCTTTCAACCATATTATATTTTCTTTTTTTCTCCCCCTGGACACCTTGGAAATGCTTAAAACACTTACAGCATTACATTTCTCTCTATATATATGTGTATATTTTGATGAGGCTCAGCAATATGTCTGTTTTTAAAAGAAATACCTCTTTCTCTTTTTAAAACATACAGTTTAAAATACCAGTAGTAGCATTGCCTCGATATTTCAAATCCTTTCTTATGTTTTTGGAGATTTCTTACATTTCTATATTTAAAGAAATGACACTTGTTCTTCTTAGAAACTATAATATGTGGACATTCTTTGTGAAAGTAATTTTCAAAGTTGTGTTGATTTAATCAACCCAATTAACATTGTAATTATGAGATATCCTCAAAAGTAGTCTTCAAAGTTGGTTTTGGCTTTCAATTACTTTTTCAATTAACTAAGAAATGCTTCATGGATAAAAATTTGTCCAAATAAGACCTTTGAGAATAAAGGGTTTGTTTTGAGAGAATCACAAACCAAGCAGTTTTAAAGGATTATTTTAACAATGAAACAAGTGTAAACATTGGAGAGATATGAGCTACTTTATGGTTTTGACAGTCTATAAGAGTGTTCCAAAATGGCAATATCCACACAAGTCAATAACTGCTCAATATCATGATAAATTTTCCTGTGCAGGTATTTCGTAAATATCTTTAATTATCCCAGTATACTTTATTATGTTCTGGTTTTTAAAAAATAAGTATTATTATAACAATGATACATGCTCATCATTAAAAATTATGAACATTCAATGAAAAGTAACAAAATAACAAAATCCCCATATTTTACCAATGTGAACTATCCTAATGAGAGACCTTTTCTATTTTTATGGTAACAAAGCTTCATCCACCACTTGGCCTAGAGTCCTGGAAAATGAAAAGCTATCTGTGATCTTCCTGACTAAGCTGAGATCTCAAGGTGAACTGCAAGGACTTCCTACTCTCAGTGGTTTTTCCTTTGTCATTTGCAGTGCTGCTCACTCCTAGTGTCAGCCAGACTATCTTAGAATTGAATCCTATTAGTAGAAATACTCAGAACAATTTTTATAACTTATATTATTTTCTCAGTACTCTCTCGGGTGTCAGAGCTACGTTATACGTAAAACCCACAAATCTCTTCTTTCTTTACTTTGGTTTTATTTTTCAAGGTTCTGAGCATGTAATTAAGTTTCATTCCTTATTTCTTTGCAACTGGTGAATGCATTTTAACTGGTTTTATACTAAATTATGTTGAACTAGGTCTGAGGACAAACCATTATTGATTTATCTGGGTGTGTACCCACTAGCATTGTTTACCAACATCAAAAATCTTTTATCTACATGCATTAAATTTATATCATGCCAAAAACCAAAGAGTTTTCAATAATAAGCATTACAAATTATCTGTCATTGGCTCGTGAAAACAATGGTAATGTTTGAACAAAATATTACGTTGGTCAATTTTTAAAATATATTAAGGATGAGTTTATACCAAAAAGCTTATTTAAATAAGTCAGCACCTAGTCATTTAGCTCATTTTTATTTTTACTTATTGTCTGTTTAGTTTTTATAAATATGTTCTAGTGGGGAAAATGTCAAAAAACTCTTGTTATTTCAGTAATGTTTCCACATTATAAATAGTTTCTCCCAAAATGAATTTCAAATATAGATATGGTTTCTTTCCATTAGAGAAAGTGCCAGATGAAATATTTTTAAAATATAAATATTTATAAATATTTCAAGACCATATTTTAAGCTACCATGTTTAATATGGGCATTTTCTTTTCCATAAAGGTATGCATTTTTAATCTCTGAAAATAGTGAGGCTAGAAGGAGTGTCCAAATTGAGAAGAGTAGTGAATCCTAATAAGACACAGATATTTTTCTGATGCTTGGTGGTGAATGGGGTGTCCGATATTGAAAAGGTGAAGGGTGGTTGATGAAAAAAAGAAATACATACAAGGTGATAAAAGGCAACATTTGAGAATGTGGCCAAGATCTTCAGAAGAAAACAATAGATTGATAGCAAGAGAAATGATAGAAAAACATCCTAAATTGTGACTTTGAAATCCAAAACCAGAGTCAGAAATTTATGAAATAAACTAATACGGACAGAAATATAAAACAAAATAGCCATGATTCTTATCTAAAAGAATAATATCTATGCCAGAGTTTAGACAAAGCAAAGAAAAAACTAGAACTCTGCAAGCAAAAGCATTCAAGGGGACAGACAGTATTTAATCTGAAGATTTAGGTTATTTTATATCACAATAGAATCTACTGGAATTAAGGAGAGTTTTATTGGAGTCCAATGGGAAAGAAATTTTCATCAAGAGAAGCAAAATGAAAAACAAATAAAAAAGAGAGAAGGAGAGGGAATTTTCCAGCTACAATTTAAAGATAGAGTGGACCAGCCAGATAACTTGAAGCCATGAGTTTGTGCTCATGTGCTGATGTGACTATATACTTAAAATAGCGGTACATGCAGAAACACAGTAAACAAAGTGGAAAGAAGCAGGTACAGCTGTCATGAAAGCAAAGTATGGAAAAATATCTAATATTCACTGGCAAGATGTAGGTAGTGCTGGTTGAGAAAGGACAATTGAAATTAACCTAGTCAAATCAGACCAGGGTGCACACTCTACACGTTCTCATGTGACACTGATTGACTGTGAATGCGTCTTCAATTTGTGTCTCAGCTGCTAATGGATAAAATCTATATTTTTATATGTGACCAATGAATGCTTCTCCTGATCATGTGAGCATTCTTTTCTTCTTTAAAATTTGCTGAAAGCAGAAGCGACAATTGCAACCAACTTAAACTGAAAGAAAATATGATATTTTAAAATCTATTAACCTAAAGCATCCTTGTTACAGCAGGGATGCTGTGTACATAAGCAGAGAAGGATCTCAGTTGTCGGGTGTCACAGTCCATTTTATACTCCTGTTTTTTACTATTTGTTATATAGACATTGATTATCCAGCATCTGCTCTAGGAATACAACCAGGAAAGAGAGGCCTGAAGCTGGTACAATGATGGTGAAGGGACATGCGGTTACAGTCTTTCATCTTATGATGTCAAAAAATTTCTTTGAGTCAAATTCAAAGGCCTGAAAAGCTGTCACTGAGATTGACCTAGAACCATGTAAAACGTCCATTCCCCCTTCCTTCTGTTGTACCTTCCTGTAGTGCATAAGCTCGAAAGATACAGGTTATATCTCTCGGATTCTCCTGCATTTAGGGTTTTGGCTATAATTTAGGTTCCACCCATTAGATGCCCTTGCAGAGGCCTGGATTCTGTTTTTTCTGTGCTTTTCTTTTGAAAATAAGTCTTTTGGAGGTACCTTATTTTCAAGCAACAGCTTCCTGACAATTGATGCTAATTGATTGTGGTTTTGTTCTGATGCTGGTAATTTCATGAATATGGCGGTGGTGGCTTTCTCCTAGAGCCAGGCACTGTAGAAGCAGATTTCATGGTGATTTTGGTCTTCAGTGTGGCTCTATATTTTTTCCTACATATTTCAACTGTTCAGTTCAATTCAATTCAGTCTATTTCCTTAGGCTTCACAGCAAATCTGTAAACACATAATTCCTTCATAAATCTCATTGCTAAAACTAGCTTAAGTGTATTCTGTTTTCCCCAAATCCTGACCTATGTGGCCCCTTGTTCCATGATGAGTCCAAATACCTAATATTATTGTTGCTTCAATCAGTGTGGTTAAATACTGGTGAAGTTAAATATCATCTAGACTTTAGGTGGCACTGAAATTTTGAGACTGGCTGCTGAAATGTGCACAGTGACTGATTATCTCTAGTGTGCATGGGTTGCACCCTATCCAATGCATTCACTATTCAATGCTGAACCATTTTCTCACTATTCCTTTGGATTAAGACTTAAGACATTTTGTCAGATCTCAAAGATATGGTTGATGTGTCATTCCAGTTAGCCAGGCAGATTACAATCTGTGTTGTGTGTAAGAATGTGTGTGGTAAGAAGTTAAAACAGGTCTTCAGCATAACCAAAGTTTCATCAAAGAACTTCATCTCCTGTGTGGTAGGAAGACTTCTGGGATTGTTCCCAATAATTCCATATCCTAGCATTCACACCCTTATGTAATCCTCCATTGAGTATTGGCTGAACATAGTGACTTGTTTCTAACCAATAGACTACACAAAGTTGATGAGATGTTACTTCTCTGATTTGGTTACAAAATATTGCAATTTCCGTTCTGCTTGAAGATTCTACCGCCTTCTTGGCTTGCATCCTGATGAAACAAGTCTCTATGTTGGGGATACCATGACAGCAAGGTTCTGAGGTCAACAACCAGAGAGGAACCAAGGTCCTCATTGCAACAGCCTGTGAGGAATCCTGTTGAATCCTGCCTATATCCACGTGAGTTTGAGGATCTATCTTTGACCACTTGAGTCTTGTGATGATTATAGCCAAGATGGCACCATGATTGCAACCTGTGAGAGACCGTAAAGCAGAACAGTCAGCTCAGCTGTGCTGGGTTTCTGACCCAAAGTAACTGTGAGATAATAAATGCGTTCCTTTAAACCACTAAGTTTTGGGATAATTTGCTATTTAGCAGTAGATACTTTTTACTTACTTTTATTTAGTTGTACTGAGTTTTTAGTATGTTTATTGAAAAAGCATCTGTCTTTTCTGTTGGCGTGCAAGGAGTCTGATCACTACTGAATGCCTTAGTTCAAAATTCCAAAGATTCATAGCAAAGGAAATAATCAACAGAGTGAAAGACAACCTACAGATTGGGAGAAAATATTTGTAAACTATATACCTGATAAGGAATTAATCTCCAAAACACATGAGGACCTCCTACAACTTAATACCAAAAATACAAATAACCTTATTAAAAAATAACCTAAGTATTTGAATAGATATTTCTCCAAGGAATACATACAAATGGCTAACAGGTATGTGAAAAAAAACTTGCAATGTCATTAATCATCAGGGAAAGGAAAATCAAAACCACAATGAAATATTACCTCACATTATCAGGATGGCTCTCATCACAAATAGCCAAAAAACAATAAGCTAGAATTTGGAGAAATTGAAACACTTATACACAGGATAAGCACAAAATGGTATAGCCATTATGGAAAACAGTATAGAGGTTCCTCAAAAAGTTAAAAATAGAACTGTCCTATGATCTAGCAATCCCATTTATGGGTATTTATCCAAAAGAATTCAAATTAGGATCTCAAAGAGATATTAACACTACCATGTTCATTGTAGCACTATTCACAATAGCAAAGATGTGGAAACAAACCAAGTTTCCATCTACAGATGGATAAAGAAAATGTAGTATATACATTTAGTGGAATATTACTCAGCCTTAAAAAGTAAATTCTGCAATATGCAATGACATTGGTGAACTATGAGGGCATTATGCTAAGTGAAACAAGTCAGTCACAGAAAGATAAATACTGTCTAATTCAACTTATATGATGTATCTAAAACAATCAGATTCATAGAATAAAACTGTGGAATGGTGCTTGTGAGGAGCTGGGGGTAAGGAGAAATGAGGAATTGCTGTTCAATGTGTATGGAGTTTCAGTCATGCAAGACAGAAGAAGTTCTAGAAATCTGTTGTGCACCATTGTACCTATAGTCAGCAATACTGTACTGCACACTTAACAATTTAAGAGGGTACATTTGGCGTTGTGTTTTTACCGCAATAAAATACATTTTTTAAAAAAATTCCAAAGATTAAAGATATTTGATGGAGACACTTCTATCATTTTAGCCAAATTTGAAACTATTGTTTAAGAATATTCACTTTGAAAATAACAGTCTCTCTTTCCTTTCACTGTTCTTTTAGGCCAGCCAACTCAACCTTCAGTCAACCTTCAGTCAGTGGTCATATTAACATAGTTTCCTATCATAATTTGATTGCATAATGTGAGATAATTGAAAATACATATTTTTTCTCTGCCCCTCAGTTACTGGCACAGAACTCCTAAAACCTTTGTTATTTCCCAAGTGATAAGAGCACTAGGAGCATCTTTTCTTCTAATGAGGTCATTCCAGATGGGCTCCTGGGTGGCTTCTGGATGGTGGCTGGTCACCAGAAAGACCAAGTCATGATTAGAAGCTTGCAAGGTGTGATCAAAAGATACGGCGAATGTATAAATTAAAAAGAAAATTATTATGGTAAAAGACACATTGCCGTTAACCCCCCTCAAAAGACTCCCCTCATTTTGAGCACACTTATCCCATCGTTCTTATCACTTTCTGAAGTAATTCTGAAGTCCTCTTTTGTGAGCGTCTTTACTTCATCCTCCATCATGACAACACTCCGTGTCACACATCGCTTCTGGTACTGCAATTTCTGTCAAATAAAAACATTATGTTGTGCCCTCATCCACCTTATTCACTGGATCTGGCACCATGTGATTTCTGACTGTTCCCCAAAGTCAAAATGACCATGAAAGGTAGACGTTTTGAATTGATTCAGGACATTGAGGCAACCACAAGAGCGCAACTCAAGACACTCACGGAAAGAGGACTTCCAGAACTGCTTCAGAAAATGGCAAGAACGATGGGATAAGTGTGTTTGAAGCAAGGGGGAGTATTTTGAGGGGCGTTCACGGCAATGTGTCTTTTACTGTAATTTTTTAAAAATTTGAACATTCACCGTATGTTTTGATCAGATCTTGTAATTACTGCATGATCCCTTTCAGCCAAATGTGTTTTACCTAGTCCAAACTGTGATTTAAGAAATGGCCACTAGATGGCAGCATATACTGGTAAGTTTGTTTTCAAGGTTAGGTCCAATTTATAATTACATGGTGCATAATTTTCACATAAAAATTTTGTTTTAGATAAACTGAATTATTTAAATCATTTAGAATATGAGAAACTTTAAAAATAGGGTTGTTGTCTCAGGAATTTCATGGGATTTTCAATGTTAATATTCTGGGTTGACAACTAAGTGGGTTAGATATTCAGTCTTGATGAGGTCAAAATGCTAGTTTTGTATGTGAGACATGAATCTCGAAATGCAATGTTAATGTTTTGACCTATCTTCTAAATCAGCATTTCTTAATGCATGTTAATAGCAGGGTTTAAAAAGTTGGATTTATAAAAGGTAAAATAGTCCTTTTCTGAAGGATTTTTCAGATATTTCATATGTTGGTGTGTATTTCTTTTCGAAAGAGAGTGTGGGGAATTCCTCAAATGGAACTCCTTTCATGAAACATTTCTGTAGGGATATTAAACTTTGCCATTTTAATTATGATATGGCTTGGTGTGGGCCTGTTTGAGTTCATTTTGTTTGGGACTCTCTGTGCTTCCTGGGTTTGCATGGCTATTCTTTTGCCAGGTTAGGGAAATTTCCAGTCATTATTTCTTCAAATAGGTTCTCTATCCCTTGCTCCCTCATTTCTTCTGGTACTTCTATGATGTGAATATTGTTACACTTTATGTTATCCCAAATGTAACTTAGCTATCTTTTTTTTTAATTTTCTTTTTTAGTTTTGTTGTTATGATTGGGTGTTTTCTACTACCTTGTCTTCTAAATCACTGATTCGAGCCTCTGCTTCATCTGCTGTTGATTCCTTCTTGTGTATTCTTCATTTCAGTTATTGTATTCTTTATTTCTGACTGGCTCTTTTTTTATGGTTTATATGTCCTTCTTATGCTTACGTGCTCTTTGTTGAAGTTCTCACTAAATTCCGTAAGCATTCTTACAACCAGTGTTTTAAACCCTGTCTCTAGTAGGTTGGTTGCCTCTATTTCATTTAGCTCTTTTTCTGGAATTTTCTTTTGTTCTCTTATGTGGTACATGTTTCTTTTTTCCTCATTCTGGCTGCCTCTCTGAGTTTGCTTCTATGTATTAGGTAGATCACATATGTCTTTCAGTCTTTGCTGGGTGGCCTTATGTAGGATGTGTCCTGTGTGCTCCAGTGGTACATTCTCCTTGATCACTTGTGCGTGTGTTCTGGAAATGTCCCTTTGGTGTGTTGTGTGTATTCTTCTATTGTAGTTGAGCCTTGATTGCTTTTGGTGCATCAATGGGTGGGATTGACTCCCAGGCTGACTGACTATGAAGATTGGCTCTGCCCACAGTGTATGAGCTACTGTGTAGGACTGACCCCTCAAAGAGGTATTCACTCCTGTGGGGTCTTGTGCTTATTCAGACCACCCTTTGGGTCTGTTGCTTGTTGGGCTAAGCAAGTAGTGCGCTGTGTGGTCTGAAGCTCACCTCTGGGTTTGTGGTGCCTGGAGTGTCTTGGGAGGGGCTCGCATGCAGATCAATTTCAGCCTTTCCTGTGACTGGCATGGAGCTACCCTGTAGGAGCTACAAAGCTACATGTGGTTAATTGCTGCCCCTGCTGGAGCTGGAGGTGTGTGGGGGTGGCCTCATTATGAACAGAGGATGACGGCCACCAGTATTGGGCTTAGGGCAGCTTAACAAATGGTTTATGGATCCCTAGGCCTGTTGTTACCTGCTCTTTGCCCATGAGGCTCAGCTGTTGAAAGAGCCTCCTTAGGTGCATGGGCTGGACTTGTTGATTTAGTGTTGAGAGTGCCCTCAGTGATAAAGCACTGGCTGGGTGGGGCAGGGTCCCAGGGAGTCACAAGGCATGGCTGGTGGTTTTTAGTGTTAATGCAGATTCTGTTCTTGCATTAGTGTCTGGCCTGTGAGTACTTTTCAAATATCCCCGAGAAAACCGCAGCCAGCCACCACTCGCCTTGGGTCTGCAAATCCCCAAGAGTTGCCCAAGATAGGCTGTGGTGCAAACTGTGGCTCACCACCCACAACCAAAAGTTCTTCAGGCATCCCCAGGCTAACTGTTGCTGTAAAAGACTTCTGCAGCTTGTTGGGCAAGGCCAGCCACCCAGGCACCCAGGCCACCCACCCTTGATAATGCAGCACTAACTGGGCAGGGCTGGGTTCCAGAGAATTACAGCGTGTGATTTTTACAAAGTTAATGCAGTTTTGGTTCTTGCACTGGTGCTGGGCCCATAACCACTTTGCAAAAATGCCCTGAGAAAACTGTGGCCAGCGACTGCTTGCTCAAGACTGCAGGTCCCCAGGAGCCACACACGAGAGGCTGTGGCACAGGTTGTGGGTCGCTTACCATCACCAAAAGGTCCCCAGGTTGCTGTTGGCCATTCACTCCTATAAAAGGCTTCCATAGTTTTTTGGTGGGGCCAGCCACCCAGGAGCCAAGAGTGACTGTGGTGATGTAGTCCCCAGTGTGTTGTGGGGACCCAGGGTGTCACCAAGGTGGTGCGCATGTGTGGATTTTACAAGACCAATGAGGTCTCTGATTTGGCCTTTTGGGGTAGGGTTCAACATAGGAAAGATGGTGCCCTCCTGTAGGCTACACTTGAGGCAGGCTCCACACATGAACAATAGTTCCTGTCCCTCCAGCTCTCGTCCTGAAGACACACAACTCAGCCTTTCCCCTTGTGTCTCTGGCACCTCTCAAGTTCTCTCCCCTCCTCTGGAGACCAGGCGAGTGTTTGCAAGCGAGTGAGTCTGTATGTAAGTCCTTTAAGAGGTCTTCTGGGTTTCCAGCTGCCTTCCATCTCACTGGGATGAGCAGCAAGAATCCTCGCTGTTTTTCTCTGTCAGATGTTGTGGGAACTCCTTTTTCTGGCCTAGGACTCCTGGACTGGGGAATCCAGTGTGGTGCTGGAATCCCTTCCTCTTCTGGAGGGGAGGAAACCTCCAGTCATCGAGGTCTCCCTCCTGGTGTTCAACCACTATCTGCCAGTTCAGGGTCAGCCCATTTTGCATCTCCACCCTTCCTACTAGTCGCAATGTGGCCTGTTCTTAATATCCTTAGTTATAGGGGTTCTGTTCAGCTAGTCTTCAGATGATTCTTGAGGTTGATTATTCTATATATATTTTTTGTGATTGTAATTTGTGTAACTTTTATTATTTTATTTTATTTTTTTATTATTCTATAATTTATATGTAATTTTGGTGTGATCCTGGAAGGTAGTAGGCATGATGTTTACCTAATCTGACATCTTGTGATCTTTACTTCTTTTACATTTTCTTGGAGCTCTTACATTTCCTACTGCAAATTCATGTTCACATTGGTAACACTGGGATCCTACAAGATACTACAGCATGAAAGACAGATCTGTTACCATTTCTACTGGACTAAATTGAGAAATTACTTGGCAAGGTGTTATTGCAACCACACATCGGTGTACTAAATATCACACACATTTTCCCAATGAATGAATTTGTTACCAGTTGTACGTGTTAGAGACAGACCAAAAACTTTCAGATAAACTCTTGGATAATTTTGAACGGAGCAATCAATTTTGATTTATTGTCCTATGCTGCCATCCGGTGGTTACTAGCGAAATAAATAAAGTGAGGGAATCCAATGTTTAAAAAAGTGGTTTGTGCTATTTGCTTCTGTGGAATAATAGAAATAAGGGACTCAAGCAGACATGTGCTTTCTGTCTCCAGAAAGAATGATATTCAGTGGCATTCTTTCATTTATTTTCTCTATCTTTCACCTTTCTGAGATAGGCTGAGTTTAAAATAGTTGCTGCATAATGCATGAAGGAGAAAAACCATAAGAGGTCTTAACAGTTCTGAGAAATAATTGTCTCTTATTCTAAAATATTTCCATTGGCGGGGGAGGGAGTAAGGACATCTATTTTCACTTTAACTTTCATTTGATCAGGTGAACTCATTTCTTTCTGAACACTTTGTTTAAACTAGGTTGTGAAAAATATCCGTCTTATCCATACAGTAATGAAAAAGCTAAAGCTGATCAGCAGAGAGCTGGGCTGATTTATTTTGAAATGCAACTATTCAGGTTTTTATCTTTTATTTTGTATCTTAATGAAACATGGTGCTGTTATGCAAGTGGTGTTGCTATTACTTGAGAAATAATCTACACTGTAATGGAATGAAAGTCTCTTGGAAGCAATTCAATATGTAAATACTTTCAATTTATTTACAGAAGATGATGAGTTACCTTTTTAAAAAAGGATAGCTTTTGATCACCTATTTATAATTTAAAACAAATTACCTGCTCTTTCATAGTTGTATCTAATGAAAACATAATTTAATGAACATTATGTTAAGGATTAATTTTAATAGTACTAATTCTTACCATTGTATTAATTGTCAAACTGATTAAAGCCATTAGTCAGTATATACTAACCAATAATTTTTGTGTTAACATTAATATTTCTATTTTACATAAATAGATGAGGATTAGTATATAGATCAAAGTCATAGAAGAAAACAGAAGTGAAAGAAAATTAGAATTCTAAACTATAGATTCAGCATTATGTTTAATTACTTATTCACATAGCTCTTCATATTGCGTTTCAGAAAACAACTTTCTTATCAAATATTTATTTTTGGCACTTTATATTTAAATATTAACAAATCATGGCTTTGTCTAATAAAAAGAAAAGCCTTGATGCTAACTTGAAGTTTTATGTCATTTCTGCCTTTTAGTTACCTACTAAATAAGGATAATTTGTCATATATTATTATGTTGAAAATCTAGTTGGGTGAATATTCCACTAAATAATCCTTCTATCTTTGTAATGAATTTTGAACTTAGTAAACATATTAAAATGCAGTCATCTTATCAATTATGAGTATATATTACAATCATCATTTTAAATTATACTTAATTTCCTTCTGTAGGAGAAAAAAACTATAACAAATCAATATAAAATGAAAAAGGTAAACAACAGCTTGCTAAATAAATAACATAAAACAATTCTCAATCAAAGTCCTCATAATTACTTTGTGGAACAGGCTGCCCTTAATACAACAATTAATTAATTTTTCCAAATGAATTATGCAAGCCAATATTTTTTCTTCATTAATGTTTTGTTGAAGTCATTAAGTTTCATTAATGAATAACAAAGAAGCAATTGGGTCTTTCTTCTAACTGATATATATTAATGTGCTTAACTTGAACTAAATATGTTTCCAGTATATAATCAAATTTGAATCAATCAAGTCAATTTACCAGTCAAATGTCTTTTTGGAGTTCCAGCTGCTTCATGTGGATGGCTCTTCACAGAGAACATGCAGAAAGTAATCCAGAAGGCTGCATGGTTCTGCCAAATATCACATCAATTCCTAATTATAATCCATTTGATTTTCTAAAGAGGCTATTAGTGCCTCATGTAGAACTCCGATTCTAATTATGATGAATGTGAATAAAAGCTTAAATTAATCAGTGTAAAATAATGACTATTAGCTGAGATGCCAGTTTCTTCTCCAAGAGAAGAGAACTGATCAATTCATGCTAATTTTAGTTCTGTAAGAGTGTAAACACAGGCAGGTATTACCATTCCTTTTTCACAAGACGTATGTCTGAAGAACAGCAAAACTCATCTTGTTTACATATCATGACTGTCTATATGAAAACACAAATACTGGTTTCTGAATTACCTGATGTATGATATTGTGACCTATAATCTTACTACTGGCACAATAGCTGACCACACTCTTATATAACCTGTGGAATGTCTGAATAGGAAAAACAATCATCAAGATACCTGCATTTGTCTATGAGCCTGGCTTTTATAAGTACCAGTTTTTAGTAATGATTATAGCTCTTTACTTGGTATTTTTCAAATTAAATCAAGTAATTCCTATCAAAAAAATTCAGCAATGTATTTTTTTGGGGTGGGGCGGTGTAGACATTGATAAGCTTATTCTAAAATTTCTTTGAAAAGACACAGTTCTTGAAACAGCTAAAACAATCTTCACGAAGAATGAAGTGAGAGCAATTACTATTGATATTAAGCCTTATTATGTAGGTACAATAATGAAGACAGTGTGGTATTGGTGAAAAGATAGGCATATAGATTAATGGATCAGAATAGAACACCAGAGATACATCCACACAAATGAACCCTAGTGATTTTTGATGAAGGTTTAAAACCAATTTAATGGAGGAATGATAGCCTTTTAAACAAATGCTGCTAGAACAATTAAACATCCAAAGGCAAAAACAAACAAACCAACCTTGACTTAAAATACATATGTTCATCAGTGATGCATTCTCTTCCCTCAGAAAAATGTTTAACCCATTTGCACACTGTTGTTTTCTTCCTGGCATTATCCCCCTAAACTGGACTAACATGTCCCTGATTTCACTTCCACTCTTGCCAACTTTAACAAGAAATTTAATGTTTGTTCATTGCTCTAATTCAAGCTCAGACATTCTTAGGACAGCGCACAAAAACATGCAACAACAATAATGAACACCACTCAGCAAGACACTGCCACATTTTGACACAAACACAGCTGTGAGACACAGATACACCAACGTTATGAAACCTTACCGAGCTGTTTGTACAGTGCTGCCAGTGTAAGTGCACGGTGGCAAGTTCACGAACTTAGTTGTCAGACCTAATACCATGGAATATTACTCAGCAATAAAAAGGAATAAAGCACTGATGCGTGCAACAGCTTGAACGAATCTCCAGAAGAAAAAAAGCCATCCTCAAAAGGTTGCATTCCATTTATATAACATTTTGAAACGAATAATTTTTGAAATAGAAAACAGATTAGTGACTGTCAGAGGTTAAGGATGGGAGTGGGGGAGAGGGGAGAAGGATATGGTTATAGGGACAACCTGTGGTGTTGGAACTATTCAGTATATTGATTGTTGTAATGGATGCTCAAAACTACAGAGGTAATGAAAGTGCATAGAACTTAACACACACACACAAATAAGTATAATTAAAACTGGGAAATTTTTAATAAAATTAGTGGAGTTTATCAATGTTAAAGCACTTGTGATATTATGTTATGATTTTGTAAAATGTTATTTGTGAAAACTAGGAAAAATGTATAAGGGATCTCTCTGTGTCATTTCTTAGAACTGCCTGTGAGTCTACAATTATCTCAATAAAAATTTTAATTAAAAAGAAAACCAGAAGAAATGATTGAGAATAAATGAACCTTTGGGAGAATTTCATGTATTTTATTAAATAATTGAGTCAAAGATTAATGTCAATGTATATAATCTATTAGGTGATTTGCTAGGTAAATAGCCCAAACTCTTCTTTTGGAAGGAAAGACAGTGAAACAATCAGGGTAGTAGAGTAGGTGGAGTGGGAGACTCTAGCAAAAGGAAAATTATGACTCATTAGGAAATTCTTCAAGCAAAAATTTTATTCTAGCCTCACATCTCTAAGATGCTTACCCAGGGAATAGACCTCATGAAATAACAGGAGGTACCATTACTGAACTAGGTTGCTCTAGGCTTTACATACTCTCAGCACACACCATAGTCAATCTTTTTGAAAAAACAGAACAAAACAAAACACAAAAACTAAGTTTTTATCCTGTAGACTTCCTGTGTTATTATTCGCCTAGTAGACAGAGTTCATTGCCATCACTTCTCCCTTGTTATGTTTTGCCTTCAGTACCACTAGTGTGGACCTCTGTTCTTATTCTTCTTAGAGCATAAGGTATTGTATAAATACCAGTTTCTCCGCCCATAGAGGTAACTGCAACACCAGTGATATTTCTCAGTTTTGTAGGTTCTTCCAAAAGGAGTAAACTTTAAGATTTATCATCAATACAGCTTTGTACTTTCTAGTTTTATATCCTTGTAATGAAGCATCATGAGTTTTTAATTATAGGACATCACACAAAAGGCGATAGTGTATCCAAATCAACACACTTCCGAAAGAGTAGCGAGTGCTCAGAGGTCCATTTAGGAAAGCTTGAGCAGTTCAAGTTCGGTTGTGTTTATGTTATGACATTTATAATGACAAGCCATCTGGATGAAAAGCGCAAGTTCTGTGAATCAACCAGATGTACCCAAGTATCTAAATTTTCAGCATCAAAATACTGAGTGAATTTTTATCTTAAGATAATTAGCTTCTGGTGTGAGTGTATGATTGGAAGATTATTATGCCACCAATGGTCTGCAGTATTCAGATGTTATTTAGTCATCATCTCTTGATTGTAAATAATTAGTAGAAAGCAGCACTTAAGAGTGAGGCCTTAGGAGTTTGACAATACTCAGTTCAAATCTGACCTCTCCCACCTGTGATCTAGGTACTCTTGAGAAAATCTGCTATTCTCATCTACAGTACAAACATTTTAATCATGCCTACCTTCTAGAGTTGATGTGAGGCCTAGAGACACTGTCTAACATACAGTAAGTATTAAGTCAATATGAGGTACTATTGTTGCATGTGGCTTTTAGTTTTTACACATATTAATGTCTCGAATGGTTTACTATCTTACACAGTGCTTAACATATAGAAGTTGTTCAGTAAATATTTAATAAATAAATTGTAACGAAATTTTGTTATGTCAGTTCCTTTTTTAAATATAGGTTACGATTTTAAGTCCTTTAAGTCCTATCTGTGATAGCATCTATTAACTGATCAGTGGGGTGTCCTCTTTGGGTAAGGAGGTCACACTAGATATATTTCTTAGGAGAAGGCTAGTTGAAAAAGCTAGAAATTCTTACTACCAATTTTTTTTTTTTTATAAAAGGTCAGAATAGTTTATTTTACTTTCTATTATTATAATAAAAATCCTTCCACTATAGATGAACACAGTGAGATTTAGAAATTGCTGAAAGTTGTCCAGCTATCAGGTGGGAAAAATGGGCTTTGCACCAGGTATTGTCTAACTTCCAAGGCCCCGTTCTTAACTACTGCCCTCTACTAACTCTTTATAGTCCAGGGTAATGGCTAAATGTCATCTGAGTGCTGTAGACCATTGATAGTGTAATGAACTTCCAATCTTACAGTCAATAGGAAGCTAATTATATTAAGATTAAAAATTCATTCAGTCTTTTGATGCTGAAAATATAGATATTGTCACATTATTATGACAAAGACACATATCCTACCTTATGAAATACAATCTTTTTCAAAGTTTAAGAACAATATATAAGTATAGTAGTTTCTTGCTTAATGGGATTACAGGGACTATGTTCCAAGACCCCCAGTGGATGCCTGAAACCACAGCTAGTACTGAACCCTATATTATATACACTATGTTTTTTCCTATATATGTATATATATAGGTAAAGTTTATCTGCAAGAAATTAACAATAGCTAATAGTAAGATAGAACAATTATAACAATATACTGTAATAAAATTTATGTCAATGTGGTCTGTCTCTCTCTGTCTCTCTAACTGATAATTGATCTGATAACTGAGCCAGCTACTGACTGATGAATGGGGAGGGAGTGTATACAGTGTGTATACACAGCAAAAGGGATGATTTATGTCCTGGGCAGGACGGAGTGGGACAGTGTGAGATGGCATCATACTAAGAATGGTATGCAATTTAAAATTTATGAATTAATTATTTCTGGAATTTTCCATTTAATATTTTCAGACCACAGGTAACTGAAACCATGGAAAGCAAAACCATGAATAAGGGGAGACTACTGTATGAATTCTTTTGTATTCCTTTGTATGCAGAATGTGTACTGATTGGGTCCCTACTATACACAAAGCTCTGGACATACAGAATTATCTGAATTGGATATGGTTCCTGATCCAACTGACAGACTGATAGAAGGAGACAGACATAAAGAAAAATAATTACAATACAACGATAATGCAATATTGTAAATATGCACAAAGTATAGCAGTTAAAAGGTGGGAGAGGTCATGTCTACCACAGGAATAGAAGGGTAGGGTCAGGATAGCTGTATGACAGAATGTGATACTTAAACTGAGTGTTCAGAGTGCATCTTCAGGGTCAGGACCAGGAAGGCCATTACAGGTAGAGGGGCAGTAAGAGCAAAGGCTTGTTCATTGCCCTATTATTCACAATCCAAGTGTCCACTGACAGGTATACAGATAAAGAAAATGTGGGATGTACATACAATGGGGTATTACTTAGCTTTAAAAAAGAAGGAAATCCTGCTGTTTGCGGATGACCCTTGAGGACATGATGGTAAGTGAAACAAGCCAGTCACAGGAGGACAGATACTACATGATTCCACATAGATGAGGTACCTAAAGCAGTCTAATTCATAGAAGCATAGACTTCCATAGTGGTTGCCAGGGGTTGGGTGGGGGGTTAGGGAAAATGAGCTGTTGCTTAATGGGTATAAAATTTCAGTTACGCTAGATGAATAAATTCTAGATATCTGCTGTGCAACATCATATCTATAATTAAAAATATGGTGTTGTATATATTTCAAAATGTAAAAGTATAGATCTCATGTTAAGTGTTGTTACCACACCCAAACACATATACACATAAAAACAAAGGGACACGAGGACATTCTGGGAGGTGTTGGATATGTCTGTTACCTTGATTGTGGTGATGGTATCATGGGTGTGTGTGTATGTTCCAAGTTATCGTATTATGCAGATTAAATACATACAGTTCTTTGTGTATCAATTATTCCTCAATAAAGCTGTTTTTTTTAAAAAAAAGAGCAGAAAGAGACAGGCACAAAATTCCACAGTTCATTTGGTGAACTGCAAACAGTTCAGTCTGACTGATGCAGAAGAACACAGGGAAGGAAAGGTTATGGTGAAAAATGGCTTTGCAAAATAAGCAGGGGACAGGTGATGGAGGGCTCTGTATGCCCTGTTTCAGTGTGTGCTTGATGCTGGGGCCAACATGAGCCGTGGAAAGGCTTTAAACACAGGTCATTCTATTAGAAATAAGGCAAATTCGAAGGATGAAGACGGAAAGATCAGTTGGAAGACTATTATAATAATCTTGTCAAAAGGTAATAATGGCCTTGATGAGTGGTTCTCAGTGCTGGCTCTACAGGAAAACAACCTGGGGAGCTTCCCAAAATTCCTGATTCCTGGACTCCACATTAGGCTAATTAAATCAGAATCTCTGGGGATAGAATCTGGCATGGGTATTTAAAAAACAACAACTCCCCAGATGATTGTAATATGCAGCTAATTTTAAGAACTCATGCCATGGATTACAATAATACCAGCAGAAATGGAGAGCAAGAGTTGAATTAGAGTTTTTAAGATGTGAATTATAGAGCAATGCCTCTTAAACTTTACTATACGTAAGAATAAACAGAAGATCTTGGAAGAAATGCAGATTCTGATTCAGTAGGTCTGGAGTGAGGGCTGAGATTCTGAATTTCTAACCAGCTCTCAGATGATGTGAAATAATTAAAAATATGGTGTTGGGGAGCAAGACCACGTATTTTGCAGGGGAGAGAGAGAAAAAAGTAAGTTGAGAATGGCTTATTAATTCTGACTAGGATGACTAAGGGAAACTGGTAATAAAAGTTGGGAGAAAGATCAGAAATTCAGTTTTGAACATAGCTAGTATAAAGTGCCTGTGAAAAACATGACAGAACATGCGAGTTCTAGAGCTTGGACAAGATATTTGGGCAGGAGAAAAATATGTGTATGTGTCATCAGCCTCTTCAGAGTAGCTGAATGAAAGGAGGTAATAACAATGCCTGGGTAAGCTGTGGTGTGTGAGATGTGATCAAAGAGAGAATCCCGAGAACAGTAAGAATGGGACACTAAAGGTCAAGTTAACCACTGCAGGAAAAAATAGTAAGATTTCCCAGGATACAGGAGGATAGTCAACAAGATAATGTCACAAAAGCCAAGGAAAGCAAGAGGAATTCAAGACAGTGGTCAACTCTGCCAAACCTGCTTGAGAGCCTCTATAAGATTACTGAAAGAGGCTCATGGGATTTAGCAGTAAAGAACTAGATGTTAATCTTGGTGAAGGTGGCTTCAGAAGCCCAGTGAGTGGATAAGTGAATTGGAGGCAAAGAAGTTAATACTTCTCAGAGATGCTGCTGTGCTGTGGATGGATGCAGAAGAGGCAAATAGGCAGAGGTAGTTGCAGGGTCCAGAGAAGGGATTTAAGAAAAAAAAACAAAAAACTTGTTCCACATTAATTTGACCATTTCTTTTTCTAACAGTTGGTTTATTTTCTCTCTTTAACATATGAAATAGAACATTTTAAATTGATTTTGGCATGACCCATTATTTTAATGTATACTCTGCTGCTAGTTCAAGTCTCTAAAGACCTCTTTAATGTTTTTCTGTTACTAATTCTGTTTTGACTTCTGGGTATAACTTGCTCACCAAGGGCCTTAAGTTCTGACATAGAGAGTCTTCCCCATTCTCTGGTTCCCAGCTTCACTGGCCATCCTCCGTTCCCTCCTCCTATACAAGTCCCCTTCACGACATCTCTTCTCAGCACTTTCTCCCTCTCCATGGTGCCTAAGCTGGTAGTCATTTCCTTACTCAAGGCTGCACTTTTTACCCAGAGTGCTGCAATCTGACACTGTAGGGTGGGTTTTTATCCTCAAATGCACATTAAAATCACTTTTAGAAATACGAATGCTTGGGACTCAGCCTTGGCCATTTAAATCAGAATCTCTGCGGTAGGACCCAGGTTCCAGCACGTGATCCTTATGTGCTGCTGCATTGAGAAGCATTGCTTTGTAGACACTGGGACTGGAAGAGTGACAATGACTCTGTATGTAGGACAAGGCCGCCCCCGGGGCAGATGATTTCATAGGACTCTGTATTTATGATGAAGGAAGAGAGCATGAGCAGCTTGGAGAGTGAGGTGGCTTTTAGGAAATGAAATACAGACAGGGATAACCTTGCTTTTTCAAGAGCTCAAGAAATAGCCTATCCAGGCGGGAACTGAAACATGTCAGTAGTGAGGAAAGTAAGGTTTGCCAAACCCCTATTACCTGTCTCTTTCCTGGTAATTTGCCAACAGCACTCCTCATTTCAGGGTATAATGATTTGTATTAATTCTGTGTTTGAGGTACACGAGTAGATGGTTTAAGTGAAATTACATTAAAGACTCCTATTTCTGGCTGTGCCTGTGACTATTGATTAATTCAAACAGTTTGATTCTGCTATGGGAATAGATGACCCATCAGTCAGTTGCTAAATGATCACTGCAATTTAGACACTGGCATTCAAAATTGCATTTAGTAAGTCCAAATGACCATTTAAAACCACCTAATTTAAATGGCCTTTCATGACTGAACAATTGCTTTATTCTCAGTAATTTAAAAGCCGAAAAAAAATATAATCGACCAGACAAAAAGCTAATTCAAGGCAGAACTAATTGAGTGTATTTTTGCTCACATTGCTCAATTTTAGTAGTTTTCAGTCTTTTAAAATTATTGAAATTAAAAATTAGAAAATGTTTAAATTCGTTTTAAGTTCCCTTAATAGCAATGTTATAATATATTAAGGATAGACCTTATTAGCTCCTACAATTAGTCCCCATTTGTCACAGTAATTATGAACTCACTACTGTGTTTACTGTTGCATTAATTTCATTGTAAATGCCCAAAATGGTTTTAATGAAATACTTCTTTGTTGGTAAAGACACATTTAGCATGAGGTACTTACTTTGAAACTTCATCATTTGTTACAGCACTAATATGGAATCATTATAAAGTGAAAGTTACTATTCAAAAAAGGAACAGCTATTCAATCTAAAGCATTAGAATGTGTTACAGAGCTAATTGTAATTTCTATTGACACAAAATCATTTAGCTTAGAAATTGATACTATTAGTTTGAAGGAAAGATTTTCTTTATTCCCTTAGGCATTTTCTTGACTCTAGAAAAATATTTTCCAGTTTGTGAAGGAAACAATAAATAGTCAATGACCTATGCTTCTCCTCAGCTGATACTCTCATGGATGTTAACTAATTGGTTCCCTAGCCCTGTTCCCTGGCTGCCCTGCAGGAGTGTCCCATGTCACTGCTGAGCGTTAGATGTGTGGTACTGATCTGAATCGAGAAGCACTGATCTGGATTTTAAAGACTTAATATGCCAAAAGGGTATCACTGTCTGATTGATGTTGTTCTATTGATTACATGTTGAAATGATAATATGTAGATATATTGGTGCAAGTGAAAATGAGCCTGGGAAGGTGGGTAGCAGTCAAAACACTATGAACCTGAAGACCATGATGAGGGTTTTGGATTTTTTTCTAACTGTCTAAGAAGACATTGACAGGTGTTGAGAAAGGAGTAATGACTGCTTTTTGGAGAGGTCATCATGTGAGAAGAATGGGATCAGAGCAGAGGTGTGAGACTGATGAAGAAAAACTGAGATTCTTGCATTAAATTCTTGCAATTGATTTAGGCTAGAAGGTGGGGAAGGACAGACTTACGGCTTTATTGTGAAGGTAGAATAAAATGAACTCACACTGGAAGCAATATTCTGGAATGTAAGCTTGCAAAAAGACAGGATGAGGAAAAAACCTCAGGTTGTTTGGCGTGCAATGTCTAAATTTGTTCTCTTTCTTGAGCTAATTCGTTATCAATCTCTTGCATTTTAGTATCTCTGGGTAGATAGCTCTGTAAAATATCAGAAACTCGTATAGCTGAGTTTTAGGATAACAAGAAGTCTCTCAGAAGAGCCTGGGCTTGACATGTCTTCCGAAGGCACAAGGTCATCCAAAAACTCACTTGACACTACTTATTTTTCACCATAGAAAAAACTGTATTTTATAGGAGTGAAGGTGATTTTTGTGTGCTATGCTATTAATCTTTATGAGTCTAATGACCAGCAAAATTCAACAAGAGGTTAAAGCTAATTATCCAAAGATGTGGGGGGAAAGAATCTGTGACTTTTATGTATTTTGACTCCTTGGAGCCTTTGAATCAAGCCTGCATCTCACTCAGTGGTATGCCTAAAAAAAAAATATGAACATAATGCAGACATTTTTACTTTGAATGCCTCAGTCACTATTTAACATTCCATCTTCATATACTGTCTACATTGTTAAATTGCCTGAAACTGCAGAGCAGTCAAGCAGTACACAAATTAAGCCACAAAGTAATCGGATTTCAATCACTAAAAATTCACAGCTCAATTAAGTTATTTACTGAGATGTTTGTCTTAGCTGTTGAAATCTTTGCATATTTATAGGCACTTCACAGTAACCTTTTAAAAAATCCTGATGTGAAAATAAAAAAATCACATTTGTTTTATAAGGTAGGTTCAAGTTATGGCTCCAGGTATTTAAAAATGAATAAAAAGTCAATTATCTCACGTTTTCCAAGAGTATGATTTGGTGCCTATAATAGAAAGCTGACTACAAATTGCCTGATTATGCTTTTGTTTCTGAAAAAGAATATTTAAAAAAAAATGTGATCCAAGTTACAATTTAATCTTCTGTTCTTCCTTCCATTTTGCGATGTTATAGATGGATCATATTTTCCAGATTCAGCACTTCTATCTTCTGCTTCATATTTAACCATAAAATTCTGAGAGTGGCTCTGGATAACTTGGTTCAATTCAGTTTTGGAAGTTTCATTTCCTTCACAGCAGCAAGGGGATAATAATAGCTATCTAAGACAACGTGGTTCTAATGCTTCTCTGACCACGGTAAAAAAACACACTTGAAAATGTCTGGTAAAAATGTACAGATACATTTATAATATGTGATAACAGTAGCTAATATTTGTAGCAAGAATTAGACACATTTAAAGTATCTTACAAATACCTCCTTTAATCTTTTCACAACCCTTATTTTTAATACCCATTTTACAAACGAGAAATATTTAGTTCTGAGGATATTAATTGCCTAGCCTTGTAGTACATGACCATAGGCCAAAACAGCATATTTCAACTGGATCTGTCTGAATTCAGAGCCTAAGCTCTCAAATATTAAACCTAATTGATTCTCTAATACGAAATGACATGACTCCGACGGAATTAGTTTCTACTGTTACTGTAACAAATTACTACAAATTTGGTAGATTAAAAACAACAGATATTTGTTATGTTATAGTTTGGAGGTCAGAAGTCTGAAATGGTCCTACAAGGTTAATATTAAAGGCTGAAGTCTTTCTAGAGGATGAAGGAGAGAATCCATTCCTTCCTTTTCTAGCTTCCAGACACTACCTGCATTCCTCTACTTCTGTGTCCTTGCGCTTTCTCTGACTTGACCCTCCAGTCTCCCTCTTATAAG
Source organism: Rhinolophus sinicus (assembly GCF_057876585.1). Lineage (NCBI taxonomy): Eukaryota > Metazoa > Chordata > Mammalia > Chiroptera > Rhinolophidae > Rhinolophus > Rhinolophus sinicus. Next base: position 84,190,835 of record NC_142504.1, on the reverse strand, counting down.
GACCTTGCGATTACATTAGGCCCACCAGATAATCCAGTAAGATCTCCCCATCTCAAAACACTTAATTTAATCATAACTGTAATGTCCCTTTTGACACGTAAAGTAACATATTCGCAGGTTATGAGGATTAGGATATGGCATCTTTGGGTGGGGAGGAGGGCAATATTTTGCCTACCAAATTCATATTGAAATAAAAAATATGGTTTAGAACATGTCTTGGAAAATGGCTACTAGCTCCATGTATGACAGTAAAGTATCTTACTCATAGAGTGATATAATTCAATGGTATTTTTTATGATGAAAATTTGCATAAATTTGATCATCTAAATTCTGTAAATCTGTACATTTCAATTTTGGCCAGTGAGAATGTAAAAAGTTACTATTCAAGGGTCCTATTAGGAGATAAATTCTTTCATCCAAGCACCATTTGCACAGGGCAACTCCCTGTCAGTTAGTATTCACACAGGAGAAGTTGTTTTATAATCATATGTGATAATTATATCAAACCTTTAACATTTTCTGCACAAATTACTCCTGGTATGAAGACTATTTACTTTATTATAGTCATTCAGGTAAAAATCATTTAATGTAAGAGGGTAAGAGAGAACTGAAACAATATCGATTTTTTAAACATTTTTTTAGAATTAGAAAATATTTACAATATTATGAAGACATTTAGGGTCTTAGAAGATATTTATGGGATAGAAAAAAATAATTTTACTTCAGCGTTTTTGTTTGTTTGTTTTACCCAAACATAAATGTAATATATCCAATATTACTGTTAACAGGTGATACATATTAACTTTCCCATGAAAGGCTCAATGGAAAAAGATGATCAGTATAGGCATTAGTCTTCCAATTTTTTACTTCATAGTGGAAATTCCTGTCCTTTATCCTATCCCCCAAATGTCAATGTAAGTGACAAACTTTTTGTTATACTCTGAGAGAATAATTCCCATTTTCTTTACTTTTCTTCTTCCTTCGTTTTTTTCTCTCCCTCTTTCCATCTCCTTTCCCTCCTTCCTTCCTTCCTTCCTTCCTTCCTTCCTTCCTTCCTTCCTTCCTCCCTCCCTCCCTCCCTCCCTCCCTTCCTTCCTTCCTTCCTCCTTCCCTTCACTCTTTCTGTCACTGTACCTCTTTCTGTGAGAAGGTTACACTATAAAATGACATGGTTAGAATCTCTTTATGTCCCCCTACCTAAGTTTAATATGATATTAAATATTTTTTCTCCTACTCCATCTATAGCTTAGGCATGGTACTTGCCAATTCCAATTCTGGGACAGATATTTCCCAGATTAAGAAAACTAAGGGTGGAGAGGGCTTCCCCCTGCCCCCAGTGCAATTCAGAATGAAGAAAGGACAGATGTTTTCTGCATGGTACAAAAGAAATGCCTCTATATACATAGTTCTGAAGTCCTCTTTAGCATTAAAGTAAAACTGCTAGAAAAAACCAAATGACTGAGCCTGTGGCTCTGAGGCAGAGCAGGACAGGAGGGACCTTGGAGGGTGGGAGAGGGGAGAGCGGAAAGGTTTGAGTGCCTCAAAGACCAGTGAGGAGGATGTTGAAATACCCTAGGGATGCAAACCGGGCTATTCCCCAACTGAGGAGCTAGTGGGTGAGCTGTGAAGTTTCCTTGTCTACAGAGGACTATGTCCATTGCCACCCATGGCTCAAGCCCGAAGTTAAGAGCTTTTCTGACTACCTTTCCCGATCTACCTCACCTGTGCTACTAAGGAACAAAACTGCCGTTTTGTTATTGGTATTGTTGTTGTTGTTCCTTTATGGGAAATGTATGTGTTGCCCTGATGTGAAGTGTTTAGTAAAAAGGGGTTACATTAGCATTAATCTTGTTAGAAATTACATTTTAAAGGAAAAGTGCTTTGTTGGTGAAGGGCTTGACACGTGATTTGATCTGTCAGTGAAAACAAAAATGCTATTGTCATATTTTCTTCTTTAAGGCTGACACTACTGATTACTTCCTACAGCACAAGAAATGTGGGAACTGACAAAAGGATGATGGTTTTCTGCATCCAAAACTGCTTTCTGAATTGCTGAATCATCTTACTATGCTATTAGCCTCATTTTCTCTGAGATACGATACTAAAGAGTTTTACTTTCTTTTCAGGAGAAATGAAAGTTTTTAACGGGAGCTTAGAGCATTTCAGAATTAAGGGCAAAGTGTGTGTGTGTGTGTGTGTGTATGTGTGTGTGTGTGTGTGTGTTTTAAATGTTCAATAAAATGGTAATAATTATTTTATTACTGTTATAATTATTTTTATTTCTCAAATTTTATGCTTCACCACAATAAGACATATTTCTCCATTAGAATAGTGATTTTATAGTATTTACTTGCTTGCATGCTTACCTTATCATTAGACTGAAAACTCACTGAGAACAAGGACTAAGATTTTAGTATGTGTTACACAAGAGAAGCTAAAATACTCTCTTCATTAAATAATTAAAAGTCAGCTTTTTTGGGGGGGATGTGGAACTCAGATGGGCAAGTTCACAAATAGACTCCGTTATGGGTTGAATTGTGTCTTCCCTCTCCCCAAGAGATATTTTGAAGTCCTAAATCCCAATACCTCAGAAGGTGACCTTGTGTAGAAATAGGGTCATTGCAGATGCAACTGGTTAAGATGAGGTCACATCAGAGTAGGGTGGGTCTCTAATCCAGTAGGACTGGTGTTTTTATAAAAGGACAGCCAGGTGAAGACAAAGACACATAGGGAGAAGGCCATGTGATGACAAAGGACTGGGCTGATGCATCTACAAGCCAAAAGCACACCAAAGATTGCCTACAAGCAACTATTGTGTTTCCCGGAAAATAAGACTTAGCCAGACCATCAGCTCTAATGCGTCTATTGGAGCAAAAATCAATATAAGACCTGGTCTTATTTTAATATAAGACTGGGTCATAATATAATAATATCATATCATATCACATCACATCACATCACATCACATCACATCACATCACATCACATCACATCACATCATATCATATCATATCATATCATATCATATCATACTGGGTCATTAATTTTTGCTCTAACAGCTGCCTGAGAGCTGATGGTCTGGCTAGGTCTTATTTTTGGGGAAACACGGTAGAAGCAAGGGAGAGGCATGGGAGGATTCCCTTACAGGTTTAAAAGGGTGTGGCAACACCTTGATTTTGGACTTCAACCTCCAAGAGCTGTGAAACAATAAGCTTCTGTTGTTTTAAGCCATTTGATTTCTGCCTCTTGGTTATGACAGTCCTAGAAAAACTAATAAGACACTCCTCATAAAATATTTCTTAAGTATAAGTCCCACAGCGTGTTAAGAAATGTTCCTTTTTATTATGATGAAGTAATATATTTTTGAGACGGTATGTTGCGAATGTATCTAAGCCAGTTTGGCGGTTTATGTTTATTATATTTCCTTCTGCTGCTATCAGTAGCCTTTCATTATCAGAGGTATGTAAGGACTGTGCGCTTCCCACACAGCTGCACCATCTGGTTGTACATTAAAATAAAACAACTTTCAAACTAAATTCTGCAGATGAGTTCGGACAATTAAGTTCGCGAACTCATCCTAGAAAAAGTGCTACATACCTCATTGCTGAATATCACTACGGTCACCTTTTCAGCACTTCCAACTAGTAAACTTGGTTAACTGTTTGTCCATTTGGTACAAATTCATAATGAATAATCCCTCTGATATCAAAAAAGGTGAGCAACATGGTTGCAACAAGTTCGCAAACTTAATTGTCAGACCTCGTACTTAAAAGCACATGAGAGCAGGCACAAAAACAATCATTCAGTATTGTTCTTGTAAACTCCATGAGGTCCCAGCTCTGTCTTTTTAGGCACTCCAATAAGCATCTTCTATAGAAGGTGCACTTGAGGCAGATGAAATAATTACCTAGAGCAGTTCCTCCCAAACTTTTTTATATCATAACACCCTCAGCAACTGGTAAATAACTGTAGAGGAAGAATGAATTTCCCCAAGGCCACGGGCTTTGGCTGCCTAAGACTGTACCCAGGAACCCTGAAGTTCAGGGTCCTGAGTAGGACCGTTGCACAGAGCCCTAAATGATGAACGTTGCTGGGTTTGTTAGATTCTCAGACCATGACCATGACAGAGCTGAGGGACTTACGACATGTTTATAGTCAGTCTACATACTGTGGACAAAACTCATTCTACCAATTAAATATCATTTCTAAATCCTTTATGCCAATTCATACCCTTTAATTGCTTATGAGAAAATAAAGATTATTAAAGCTTTTGAAGAAGCTGACGCTGGAATGCAAACTTCTGATCAGAGGGTTTAAAATGCAGACTAACTACTTTGGAATGGAGAGTAATCCTAATTAAAGTATTGCATGTTTTATCTGATAGTCCATACTGTGAGCTATTATACTCTATACCACTATTTATGCTCAAGGATTTTAAAATAAATGTTTTATTAGTTTATTAGAATTAATATATTCATTTATTTAATAAATATTTATTGAACATTCATTATGTGCCAGACACCACGCTAGAACCAGGAAATACCAAGACATATAATATGTTCCCTGCTTTCATGTTATTCAAAATCTAGTGCTGAAAATCATGGATGTTAAATAGGCCATTACTTGTGTTCCTGTGTGCCTTTGGGAGTTGGGTGGGTAATGCAAACCTAGGTATGGGGCATGAGATAATTCAGATACAGGCATACCTTGGAGATATTGTGGATTTGGTTCCAGACCACTGCAATAAAATGAATATCACAATAAAACAAGTCACACAAAGTTTTTGATTTCCCAGTGAATACAAGGTATGTTTACCCCATATTATAGTCTGCTAAGTGTGCATTAACATTATTTAAAAAAATATATTTTAAAAAAATATATATAAGATATATACATATATATATATATATATATATATATATATATATATATATATATATATATATACAGCTTAACAATACTTAATTACTAAAAAATGCTAACCATTGTCTGAGCCTTCAGCGACTTGTAATTTTTGTGCTGCTAGAGGATCTTACCTCAATGTTGATAAAAAAGCGTTATCTGAGAAGTGCAATAAAGCGCTGCACAATAAAATGTGGTATGCCTGGATATGTCTGTCTAGTATCTCTGTGCAGATGCATTCTTAGCATCATACATTGACAATCTTCCTGAAATCTTCCTAATCTTTTTGCAATAAATAATCTGACTCCATTTTTTTTTTTTTTTATATTTAATTGCTGACAGCTTTAAGCTTTAACCCTCCCTTTTCTTCTCTACCTGCATGTGAGCTAAGAAAGCCCAGATTCTCTCTCCTTAGGCATTGGTGGAATATTCAAACCACACTAGCTCTCGCATGCATGTGGCATCCCTCAGCCTGGTTCTAATGTCCAACCACAATGAAAACGCCAAGCCAGTCTACTTACCTTGGTCTCTCAAACAATGTCAGACTAGCTGGGGAGACCTGCCTGCTCTACTGTGATGTAAGTAATAAACCTTTTTGTACACTCTTTTTGTGTGCTTGGTATTATTAATATTCAAGCTGAATTTGCAATGGGTGATGGTCCATCCTTCTTCTTCATTGATTCTAAAATGCTCTCAAAGTTAGGACAGGCTTCAGGTCATAAGACCACGGTTATTCAGATATATTTAATCTAATACATACAAAAATATTTATGATGACTTTTATTACTACCTAATGGTGTGATGATTTTTATCCTCTATCTTGCACTACAATTTTAGGTGGAAAACTTGCATTTTAATAGTAATCATACCTCTTTTTCTCTGACTCTTTGTAGCAGATCTAGCACTACTATTTGCACAATGTTTGTCAGTAATTATGGATCAAAACCATTTATCAAAGATAAATTGGTGGCAACAACAGGGCAGAACACATACTGGACAAAATTCTAAGATAACCCAAATGACCTACACCGTTGTATAAGCCCTTCTCTTTCAGTATAGGTAGAACCTGTAATTTTGATTCTAACCAAGAGAATATGGAAAAAGTGATGGAATGTCATTCCTGTAATTACATTATGTGGCAAAATGAAGGGTTTTACAAATGTAATTAAGGCCCCTAATAAGTTACAACTTTAAGATAACCAAAAAGGAGATTAAGTGACATCAGTAACTTAATCTGAGTAAGACACCACTTGTTAGTGCCCCCACCCAACAAAAACAATTTGGGATCCATCTATGGATGGATATGAGCAGTGTTATACTGGCATAAAACAGACATATAGACCAATGGAACAGAATAAAAAGCCCAGAAATAAGCCCCCACATATACGGTCAACCAATATTTGACAAGGGAACCCAGCACATGCAATGAAGAACAATCAGTCTCTTTAGCAAATGGTGCTGGGGAAAGTGGATAACTACGTGCGGAAAAATAAAATTGGACCCTTATCTTCTCTTACACCACTCACAAGAATTAACTTTTATGCTGGAAGGGGATCCCGAGCCTGGGATGAGATCACAGCTCCAGGTAACAAGTTGAATTTAACTTAGTCACACCCTGAGCAGAGGGCTCAGCTAACCTGTACCCAGACCCCTGACCTGTGGAAACTATAAGATAAATAAATTTGTGTTGCTTTAAGCCAAAATAAAAAAGTGAGGGGGAGGAAGTTATTCTGTGTGAGTCTGCCCTAACCAGGGAAGCCTTTTAGGAGAAGATCTTGACATCACAGGAAGGAGAAGCAATAGCAATGGCTCTTTTGTTGGCTCAAAGAAACAATCTGCCATGTGTAGAAAGGGTCTCAGGCAGGGAACTGCCAGTAGATTGTAGGAGTTAAAAGTCTGTGCTTTATCACCATAAGGAACTGAATTCTGACAGCAAAGGAGTTTGGGAGATAAACATAAGCTTTACATGAGATCACAACTCTGGCTGATACCTAGAGTAGAGGATTCAGCTAAGTCATGCCTGATTCATGGAAACTGTGAGATAATAAATGAATGTTGTTTTTAGCAGCTAAGTTTGTTACAGAGCATAGAAAATGAATACATATATGTTTATAAGCATACTAGCATTTTAGAAAGATCCCTTGATAGGTGAAAAATTATTCATAAGGATTTGTATTAATTTTCTATATTGCCTTACCAATTTACCACAAACTTAGTGGATGGATTAAAAGAACACAAATTTATTATCGCATACTTCTATAGATCACAAGATGGACACAGGTCTCACTGGGCTAAAAACAAGGTGTCAGCAGGTTGTGTTTCTTTCTGGAGGCTCTAGAGAAGAAACTGTTTCTTTGATTTTTACAGCTTCTTGACACAAGCTGCATTCCTTGCTTTTCTGACCCCCTTTTCCGTCTTCAAATACACTGAAGTTGCATCTCTCGGATACTTCTGTCATTACATCTCTTTCTGACTGCAGCCAGGAAAATGGTCTATTTTTTAGGACTCATGTGATTACATTAGGTCTACCCAGAAAATTCAGGAAGCTCTCTGATCCAAGGTAATTGACGTTAATCACATCTACAAAGTCCCTTTGTCCTGTAAAGTAACATATCCACAGGTTACAGAGATTAGGTCGTGGACAACTTTGAGGGGTCATTACTTTGCTTACCATGACACATAGCTGGAGGTGAATACCCTAGTTAGGAATCTTAGCAAGAAACGATGAAACTCCAAAGGAAGTTGTAGTGACAAAAAACAAACAAACGGAAAACAACAAAAAAACAACTTGAAGAAATGCAAGTACAATGCTAGCAAGAACTTGACTATAAAGAGTGAGGGGAAAAGGGAAACATAGAAGACTCAAATATTTAGTAACTAGATGAGAAGCAGCATAATTTATTGAAAGAGGCTCCCAAGATGAGAAAATGATATAGGTAGAACATGAAAATGAGATCAGTATTTCATATGCTGAATTTAAATTCTTGTGGGATGTCAAGTGATAAATGTACAGCAGATATGCCTTGAAAAACAACAACCCTAGAAATCTGCTGGTCAAGAAAAGGAAGGCGAAGCGTTTAAACTAATTAGAGTGTCCTAGAAGATTGAAAGGTGACAGTGACCAGCAAAAATAATAGTCAAAATCATGGAGTGAGATTATACAGTGAAGATTGGAAAGAGACATCCGCTGGGTACAGAACTCTGGGAACAACTCAATTATGGGTGATAAAGAACAGAGAAGCCAGCTAAGTGGACTGGGCTGTAATAGATAAAAACATAAGAAGAGAAATAGCAGAGGGCACAGATAATGAAGCTGAAAGAAAAGGTTTTCTAAGGAGTGGTTACAGCGTTAATATTGCAAAGGGATTAGGTCAGATAAATCACAATCAGACCTTATAAGGAAAATTTACATGGTTCAGTGGAGGTATCAATAGTACTGCTGACTGGGAGGTGGGTTGGGAATTTTGCCTTGACTATGCAGGTTTGTGTCTCTTCTGTTTAAAAAATTTCAAATAACTTTGGTAATCATAATGAAAATTAGATTTTTAGTCACTGTTTTGCATATGGGCATGCACTCATGATTTTTCACATTAAAACTCAAGGTGAGTGATGGGAAAGTTAACGAAAGGATAAATACACAGTAGTACTCAAAAGGGAAAAATGGTGAGCCAATTTTCGGCCTCCTTATTAGTATGGCCAAGATGGGTGTTTTTAAGTGTAAAAATTTAATTCAGATTTTGCATCAGTGAGAGTTGCAATTATTTTCTTACACATAGGGGTTCCTACTTTGAAGAAATAACATCTAATTATGTTAGTTTAATTTGAATGTAAATGTGTTCCTGGCATTAGGACCCTGCTGAATCTAACACCTGCTGTCTCAAAAGGCTAATAATCATTTGAAGCTGTTGCTGCTTGAAACAGTCCTTTTTCATATGCCTGTTTCTGAAATGACCGTTTTTGAAGTTCTCAAGTTTGAAATTCTAGTTTTTCTGAAAATTGAAAAAAAAAAAAAGATTTTTAAAGAAAAGCCACTACCATCATCCACAGAATGGAAATATATATATATTTCCATTTCATTGAAAGTTTTTAGTTTTAAAGGTAGAAAAAGTCCTTGGTCTTCTATTAAATGCTAATGAGGCATAGCCTCTGGGCTGAGGAGCAAGATAAATTAGGTTTCACCTTCTCCTTAGTTACGAAGGAGGCTATTATATGGGAAAACACATTTTAGCCTTATATAAGGAAAATATAGCCTGCCTATTAACAGGAAGTTGACCCTACAGCTTGTGAATCAACAACCCTGGCATTTTTGGGTTAGGTTCTGTTAATTCCTTTCCAAACCTGGCTTAAGTCACAAGAGTGACAGTGAGAGCTTTTGTCTTAGCCATCCAGGATGGATGGCATCAGTTTCTAGTTAGAATATTTCTGACTTTAGATCTTTCTTCTAATAGGAAGGAGTGGGTATTAACATTAACTACAAAATAGTATATGGAAGTTACTTGCCAGGCTGTGAGAATTTCCAGTTTACACCTCTGAAAAGGTTTTCATTAGTTAATTTTTTTCTTTTAGTATTAAATCAGCATCATTATGATATTTGTTATTTACATAGAATTTACTGTCTGTCTGCCATTGTTCTAGAGGCTTTACATATAGTCATTCATTTGGTAGTTGTCTAAAATGATACTGCACTTGGACAGAATTATATATCTGTTAGCAGACAAGTAAATTTCCACAAATAAATCACAACACAGCAGCTTAATTATCTTTTCAGTTAATGTATATTAAATGTGTATTAGTTATCTATTGCTGTATAATAGATTGCTACAAAAGACAGCAGCATAAGGCAATAAACATTGTTATCTCATAGTTTCCGAGGGTCAGGATTCTGGGAGTGGCTTAGCTGTGTGATTCTAGCTCAGGGTCTGTCACGAGTTTGCAGTCAAATATCAGCTGGGACTCCACTCATCTTGGCTGGGTATGGAGGTATCTGCCTCCAGGATCAGTCACTCCAGTTCCCTGCTAAATGAACCTCACCTTAGTACTGCTCATGACGTGGCAGTTGGCTTTTCCTAGAACAAGTGATGTGAAAAGAAGAAAGAGGTAGAAATAGAGACAGAGAGACAGATAAGATAGAATGAACAAAATGGAAGTCACAGTGACTTTCACAATTTAATCTTGTTGGTTTACAACTTATCATTTCTGCAATATTCTATTGGTCACACAGACCAATTCTGGTAACATTGTATGAGAGGACTGCAAAAGGATATGAATACAGAAGGTGGAGATCTTGAAGGACCATCTTGGAAGCTGGTTACCACACAAAAACTGGTAAAATGTCTGGGCAAAGCTGATGGAAACTTTGCCTAAGAAGTTACATAGTACAATAATGAATATTGCATTTCGTGGAATGTGCTTATTGCAGTATTGTTCTTAGCTTTATTATCTATTGATGTTTTATCAATAACTAAATGTTAGAATGCATATTTCATAATACATGAAAGTAAATGCATTTTCATATACATTACTTTCATATATTTATATAAATAGAATTTAAAATGTTTTCAAGTGCATGGAGAAACAATAAGAATAAGGCTATTTAGAAAACACATACACGCATACACAGACACACATAAACTCTCACTCATTTTTTTCCGTTTGTTTCTTTCTGTAGTAGATCAGTCATGAAATAAGAAAAATAAAAGATGCTATAGACTGCCCTAAATCTACAACACCACTTACGCAATGGAGAAGCCTGGATGATTAAACATAAGCTCGAGTTTTAATTGGACAGTTTTAGACACTTGAAGTTGAGATCTATTTTTTCATTCTTCACTTTTTTTTTTTTTTTGCAACAATATAAAAAGGGTTATTTTCAAATTGTTGGCTTCCTATATTATGCTGTTGGAGCTAGTGAGTAAATGAAAACAATAATACAGTGAAAGGTGGTGAATGAATGTAGGCAATTGATACATTAACATTAGATTTGTTTCATTTAATTCTGTCCATTAATATAAACTATTATAACCTCAGAAATTTTTTCCATATTGTCAAAAACAAGAAATAATTTTGACATTCAGGTGACTAACAGCCATTTCTCCCTGTGTTGATAGTTCTAGTTGGATTTTAATGATAATGTCTCTTTTCTTTGGGCAGGGCATTTGTGGCCTTTTGCATAAGGGCCACTTCTACGTAGATTAATCCATTTCTAAATATGATTACTAAGAACTTTATTATTTTAAAATATAGTTAATATTTTATCAATTAAAACAGACTGTAATTATTAAGGCATAGAATTAACAAAGTCTTTAATCTGTACAATACAAATCATTGATTCCGTTCCCCTTCATTAGTTGTAAAATATCCTCTAGACTCACATTGAAACATAAATGCAAGCAGCAATCAGAAGCATCATTAGATGTCAGCTGTAGATTCAACCACCAGTCCATTTTCACTATTTCCTTGCTGGCTGGAAATAAACAAAGGCCACTTGCATGAGAACACGTGGAGGCCATTTATTCAGAGCTTGCTATCGCAAGGGCCACTATTACCTGTGGTTGGCAGAAACTCAAAGGCAAGTAGGGAAGCAGGAAAGCTTTACAGAGGAAAATAGGAAGGCTTCAGACACATTTTGACCAGAGAAGAGATGGAATAGAGAAGCTGGCAGCCACTGACCAAGTCCTGACTATTCTAAGCTGCTTGCTGCAGAGGTTGTGGCTCAGAGTTCTATCATCATATATAGTCTGGCCACTGCCCCTTTGTATATTCCATCTCTCACTAAAATCTTAGAGCTGAGGCAACAAAGACCCTTTTACCCATCAGACACTTAGGTACCAGTCTAGAACCCAAGGGATTTCAGGGACCTCTGAACAGATCTTGGACTAGAAAGAAAATGTAGGATGTAAACATGAAGAGAGAACCTAGACAAATTACATAATGTTTAATTAAACGTCCACAAAACGTAATATTATATCATCTTCATAATTTGAAAACAATTTATGGGCTAAATTTTTCTCAATTGACAACAATTACAGAGAAATAATAGTCAATTATAATTAATTAGCTGATGGTCTCACAGGCAAATAATTTTAAAAGCAAATTTATAATACTCCTTGCAAAAAAACTTTTACAGCAAATTTAATATGGTTCGTGAGGTCATTTGATGAGTTGGATATGATGTAGGGTGAGGCCTCCCACAGTCAGAGCGCACCATGCATGTGGGGGAATCCACCAGCACTAGTTCTTGGAATCAGTGAGACCTTGCCCTGGGGGTTCAGTTGATAATAAGGATAAGGGTTAAGGTACACTTTTACGTTGCCCAGACTGCTTTACTTAACTCTAGTTAAACTGAAAATTCTGCTCTCATCAGGCATCATTATAATTTAGATTGTGGAGGAGGAGTCTTCTGGGATGCTTTGGATGCATCAGAGTGGCAAAGACATATTGTGCAGTTAATTAACCTCACAGAAAGATGAAAGAAAACTACCCAGTAGCACAAACTTGACTTATGTTTATTTTTGTATTTGTGCTTTTGTCCTCATTTGCTTTTCTTCTCCCTTGCCCACCACCATATGCTGCTGGGACTCAGCTGTAATTATCCTACCCATAGACGAAACACCAAGTGAAATAAAGCAAGCAGCAACTTCACCACCAAAATTCAGGGTACTTTTAGGAAAATGCCTGCATTTAGCATGCCACAAAACAACTTCTTTCACATGGAAAGAGGATATTGAGACTTTTTTAATGCAAACCTATTAATGAGGCCACAACTAATTCATGACTCATACATCTGAACCTGTTTTGAAACCATAGAGATAAAAAAATAAAAAAAATAATTCTATCCATCAGCACTGCACATTAAAAATACCTGGGGTACCTAAAAAAAAATCCATTCCCAGTTCCACTAGGACCAAATAAATCAGAAATTCTGAGGGAAGTTCTCAGGCACTGGTATTTTTCATCCCGGTTCCCACCCCATCTCTGCTACATATGTAAATGTTTCTAATACGTAGGCAGCCAGACTGAAAACGACTGAATTATGCCCTCTCTATATTTGAGGTAATAGTACAGCTGTGTGTATTCTCTATGGATCTCCTCATTTGGAGTAGTTTTGTTGATGAGTAATTAATTAGTAGCCATTCTTTTGAGGGATAGTTAGTGAAGATAAACTACCAAGTTGATTTTCATATCTAAACAACTCAGAATTTAAGTACTTATAAAGTGTGAAATTTCAGGGCCTTTATCTCTTTTGTATTGGTACAAAGAGACTCCTAGAAGTTGAACTCAATTGTTCTGACTGATGAAGTCACCTTGGCCAAAGAGAGGAAATCCTTTCATATTGTCAGTACAATGATTCATGTGGTGTTTTTACAGGTCTACTCTGCTTTAAAATAAGCTAGTACAGGTTATGTAGCAAATAGATTAGAAGGTGATCATTTACAACCATGCAAAGATCCAATTTGGAAGCCAATAACCAGGAATTACATTTTTCTTAAGTTTTGATGACAAATAATAGGGTGTGTTTAATACTCAATTTTTCACTTGTTTCAGAGCCAGAGAAGCTTCACAAAATTTATTGTCTAATAAACAGATAATGCTTGTATTAAACTTTGGTTAAATATAGCCAGTGACTGTTATGAAGAAAGGAAAGACACATTTTAAAGAAAATTGTAAAAGAAAACTTTATGTTACTGCATCAAAGAAGATATACAGAGGGCAAATAAGCACATGAAAAGACACACTCTACCTACATGTCATCAGGGAAATTCAAATTAAAATAACAATGAGATACCACTACACACCTAATAGAATGCCCAAAATCTGGAACACTGACAACACCAAATGCTCGCGAGAATGTAGAGCAATGGGACCTTTCATTCATTGCTGGTAGGAATGCAAAATGGCAAAGCCATGTTGAAGTACTGTACAGTGGTTTATTACAAAATTTAGCACACTCTTACCATACGATCCAGCGATTGTGTTCTTTGACATTTACCTGAAAGAGCTGGAAACTTATGTCCACACAAAAACCTACACATGGATTTTAATAGCAGCTTAACCATAATTGCCAAAACTTGGAAGCAACCAAAATGTCCAACCAAGACGTCCTTTAGGTGAATGAATAAATAAATGGTGGTACATCCAAGTAATGCAATATTTTTCAGTGCTAAAAGGAAATGAGCTAGCAATCCATGAAAAAACCTGGAGGAACTTTAAATTCATATTACGAAGTGAAAAAAGCCAATCTAAAAAGGATATATACTGGACATTCCAACTATATTACATTCTGAAAAAGATAGACCTATGAAAATGATAAAAAGATCAATGGTTGCCGGGGCAGAGGAGTGAAAGGATAAATAGGCAGAGCGCAGAGAATTTTTAGGGCAGCAAAAGCTATCTATGATATTATAATGATGTATATACGTCATTACATATTTGTCCAAGCCTATAGAATGTACAGCACCAAAAGTGAACTCTAAGATACACTACGGGCTTTGGGTGATTCTGGTGTCTTAATGTAGGCTTCTCCTTTGTAATAAATGTATCATTCTGATGAATGATGTTGATAACGGGGGAAGCTATGCATGTAGGGGCAGGGAGTATATGGGAATTCTGTGTACTTTCCTGTCAAGTTTGTAGTGAATCTAAAAATTCTCTAAAAAAAGCAGTCTTTAAAAAAAGCAACCTTATGCTAACTGTGCAATAGACAGTAAGACTGCTAACTCCTGGCAATTCTTCAAGTTCTTTGTGGGGTTTTCTTTTGGTTTGCTTATATCAGCAAAGTGGATTCCAATTTTAATGTAGCTAATGTCTCACCAAATGCAAAAAATTTCACTTGTTTTAAAAATGGGCTTCTTCCACTGTGGGCTGTAACATTGTCGAATAGAATAGAAGGTTTGACCTTAAAATGTAGGTGTAAACTCTTCTTTTAAATTATGTCTTGTAGAGTTCTACCTCCTAACGCTGAGATGACAATTTAAAGCAATAAAAAGAAGTATCTAATTTATAAAACTTCAATTTACATATATTTGCTTTGAAGAATACAACTTCTCTGAAAATGAAATACGTCTATATACCTTGGCCAAAATCATGTGCTTGCAATAACTGAAATGGGTGATTTGCTTTTTAGCATGGAAAAGAAATTTATAGGCAAGAAATTTTTCCCACTTAGATAATATATACTCCCTCCCCTTTTGTCTTTTTTGCCTAAGGGTGCATATATATATATATATATATATATATATATATATATATATATATATATGATCAAAACCTCTACTATGAAAGCCTTTGTTCTAAGCTAGAGTACTTTTTTTTTTTTTTAATAAGGAAACATCCAAAGTGTCTGTATTTTAAAGTCAGAAATAAAGTTACTAAATTATTTCAGGTTATATGTCAGCTTAGGCTATGAACTAAAAATAAAATAATGATGGGTATCATGACTCCTCTGAAAGAGTAAAGATGAAAACTGAAAGCAGAATGAAAACTTGGTGAGCATTAATGTCATAAAAGGGACATGAAGAATCTACTAAACTGAAATACAGAAGGCTTTGTAATCTTAACAAAAGCAGTGGAGATACAAAAAGCATGTGCTGAATTGGATGGGGTTAGACACTAAAACCCAACTTCCATGAGCAGGTCTGGCTACAAAATTGCAGGGTTCACTGCAAAATGAAAGTGTGGAACCTCTTGTTAAAACACTGAAATTTCAAAATAGTGATAGGACAGCCTAAAACTGAATGCAAAGATCTTCTATGTGTGGGTCCCTGTGTGACTGCACATGTTGCAGGTTGATGAAGCCATTCCTGTCCACAGAAGATGTAACTCAGCAAGACTACGCATCAACAGTTCAGGTTGAATTGGAGAGTTTCTCTTGTGGAATGATCTAAACTGTTGGGGAACAGATATCCAACAAAGCTGGCCTATGAATCTTTAGAGATTTGTAGAAGAAGCTGTTAGCAGTATATCTCCTAGGCTGTAGATAATTGTTGAGAATTTGGTGGAATAGGGCAGTGACAGAAATTATTTGTTAGGAAGATTAAAATGATGTTAATGGGACTATGGGCTGAATTGAAAGAGATGAAAGACGAGACAGGATAGTAAAAAATAAGGCTATTTCAATAGCCTTGAATAAGGTGAAATAAATTATGTGAAAAAGGTATCCATGAATAAGGTGAAAAAGATTTGAATCAGCACCTTGCGTCATATACAGAAGAATTGGGACCATCACACATTGCTGCTGAAAATGTAAAGTGGTGCAGCTGTGCTACTATAAATGATAAATACTGAGTTACTATATGACCCAGCAATTCCACTGCAAGAGAAATAAAAACATATGTCTACAGGTACAAAATCTTGTACAGGAATGTTCATAGCAACATTATTCACAGTAGCCAGAAAGTGGAAACAATACAAATGTCCATCACTGACAAAACAAAACATGGTGTATACATACAATGGAACATTGTTTGGCATAAAAAGGAATGAAATACTGATACCTGCCACAATGTAGATGAGCCTGGAAAACATCATCCTAAGTTACAGAAGCCAGACATAAAAAGACACATATAACTCCATTTATATGTAGCCTCTAGAATAGGCAAATTCTTAGAGGCAGAAAGTAAATTAATGTTTGTGAGGGGCTCCGAGTAGCGAGGACTAGGGAATGACTGCCAAAGGACATGGGGTTTCTTTTTGTGGTGATCTAATTGTGACACTAGTGGTGATGGTTGCACAATTCTGAATATTCTAAAAATCATTGACTTATTTAATTTAAAAGGGTGACATTTATGGTATGTGAGTTATTTCTAAATAATGCTGTAATAAAGTAGTATGTGATTCAAAAATTATATTGTAAAGTGTAAATTATTAATTACGCTTAAAAATGTGTAGTTGATTATATTTCCATTATATGTCAATAGAAACTGTTTTAGAAAACCTTTAAAATAATACCTATATAGAAAATGAAAAGTGAAAAAAAAAGTTTGAAATACAAAATATTTAAACTATTTTTAAATATAAACATTTCTGTATGGATGGTGAGAGAATTTGGAAAGATTTAAAGCTAAAATTAATATTTAGGATATTCTTTTTTTCCCCCACTATAAATCTGTTTTGTTTGGTAATGTGAAGACCTGAGATAAAGAGGAATCAAAGTGCTTGATGACAGAGTGCATTATAGTAGATAATAAGGAATAAACCGACACAGGTTGCAATGTAAACAGAGGAATAGGTCACTATTAGCAGATGAAGGAAAGGTTCTTTTCACATTTTAGATTATTGAAGGCAATGAGCTTATCTTTCTTGTTCATTGATGACTTTCCAGTATCTACTACAGGGGTACCTCAAACTGTGACCCACAGATCAAATCCAGCCTGCCACTGGTTTTTCTATGGCCTATGACTTAAGGTCAACCATTTGGTTGACAAAAAAAAAAATCAAAAGAAGAGTAATAATTCATGACATATTAAAATTATATAAAATTTCCATTTCAGCATCCCAAAGTAGTTTTATTATAACACAACCATACTCACATTGCAGCTTTTTTACTCTAATGACAGACTTGAATAATTGCAACAGAGACATATGGCCTTCAAAGCCTAAAACATTTACTATCTGGATTTTACAGGAAATGTTTTTTGACCCTTGGATGAGTAGAAAGCCAACACATGGTAGATATTCAACTATTATATGTTAAATGAAGGAATGAAGGGAAAGAAAACTGGACTATGAAAGGATTTTGTTTGTAATGTAGTTAGTTTGAGGTTCCAGGGGATCATCTATTGACAAGTATCTACCCGACATTGGGAGAGCGAACACTGGAATTGAAGGAGGGAGATGGGATAGAGACCTCAAGTTGGGGATCATTCTCATACAATGAAAGTTATGACATCACTAAGAGAAACCACTTCAAGAAAAAGAAGTGAGGGCTAGAATGTAGGGAACATGCTATCTCATTGAATGGCAAGAGAAAGACGAGGAGGATAAGAGGCAGAAAAGGCTTTGTTAGGTAAGGGGAGAATGCTTGACAAAATACAACAGAAGCCCAGAGGAGGAAGGAAATATTTCAGGATGGTTGGTTTTGCTTAGTGTCAATGCTGCAATCATGAAGTTATTAGTGACCTGGAGAGTAAATTTGTTTAACAGAGGAGGAGGCAGCTATAATATTTGGATGAAAATACCAGTCAAATGATTTTACTAAATATTATATTGGCTAAGGCATTGAGAGTTTAATCCAAAACCCTTTTCAAATAGTTATTATATGGGAAGCTCTGAAATGGAAAACATTCTGTGTTCAATCTGTAGAGGTGTTTTGATCACCCAAGCACAAAGACTAACAGGATAGCAATGCATCATTAAAAATAAATTGTCAAATTAATTTTTTCATAACTTAAGCCCAGAAATCCAACACAAAACACTTGACCGCTTGTTTTTCTGAACTCAGAATGTCAGAATAATTGTGTATGTCTTTTGCATTCTTGGAAGAAGATAAATACTTTAATTCAAATAACAGACATTCTCCACATTTAATCTTTGCTATTATTTTATCATTTACAATAGATGGTTCAATAAAAATGAAATACGATTTTTGCCATCATGCTGTGGCTGTCTTTTGATGTTCCGTAAGCATTGTGTTACATACAAGTCATTTAACTTTCCCCTAAGGTCTATTGGCATTAGGTAGAGATCTTGATTGATAACTGTTTATATGCAACACTAAACCTTCTTGTGTTTTGTTTATTTCTAATAAGTGAAAGCAAGTCCCTCTAGCTCCTGAGGCAACATTTAAATCAGTATTTTACCTCATGCTGCACCAGCTTGCCTCTCACGGATCTAATCCTGCTACAGCAAATGTTCCTTTTCTATCACAGTCAAGGTGATCAGGCAAGTTTAATTGCTTCAAAGTGATGCAATTCAATTTATACTTTTATCAGCTAATTTCCAGTTCTAGCAGTGGATGGCTAAACCTGGTAGTCAAAGAACTTGTTATACATACTCACTTACACTCAACTGCTTATATGTGGTCTTTTTGTTTTGTTTTTTGAATTACATAAATACCAGAATGTTCTGCTACAGTGCTAGCAAACAAAAGGTGTAAGAAGGGGCATTCTTTAAAGGTACTTTCATTTATTTTTGATTACATTGTATCTTATCATTTTCATTTCAGACCCATTAGGGGCAGTAGAACACAACTCAAAAGACTAGCTTATAAATACACTCTACCTTTTTCATGTAACCATTTCGTCCAGTATGATTTGTCTGAAAGATGAATATTTTAGAAATACGTTTCAATAGAAATTAGCGTGTCAAATATAATAAATATTGGAAAATATAGCATTTACCAAAAAGAATGCTTATAAAACAGAAGATACTTTGCATTAGCCTATTATTAGCGTGAGATAATCTGTTTTTAATATTAATAGTGCTGAATTTTACTTTCATTTTATTAGTTGCTCCCTCTTTTGAGCTCCATTGAACTCCCACTGTTGGTTTAATGTGATATTATTATTTGATTTCTGTAAGAGAATGTGCTTGACTTGATGGGCCCAAACTGAGACCTGACAGAGTTCAGCTCCTAAAAGTTGAAATGACAGGAATCTGTAGAGCAACGTGAAAAAAAGGAATTCACTTTCTCTTGCCATTTTCCTATATCTGGATATTTATTTTTCACCACAAAGTTGGTGGAGATTTTCTTGTTTTAATAACTCCTGGGGAAAAGGGAAGTACAAGGTCTTTTGAATTAGAGCTGTGACTAAAACTTAGCCTTGAGAGTTTTAAAGGGTTACCTCAGAGGGCCTACGTTGTCCAAACTTTGCCCATTCCGAAGGTCTTCAGACTGGCCCTTGACTGGCCCCTAAAATAATTAAGTTTAATTTCTGTCTGTGTGACTCCACTGAGAAAGGACAGCTGTAAGCTTTGCTTCTCGTGGACTCCACCTTATGTACCTGTTTCCTTTGCTGATTTTAATCTGCATCTTTTTGTGTAATAAACTGTAAACTTGAGTGAAACAGCTTTTCTGAGTTCTGTGAATCCTAGCATGTCACCACATCTGAGGGTGGTCGCGGGGACTCGGATCACAAGCAGCAATTGAGATGTGTGAGCAGTTGCAACTCTAAGTAGTTAAATTACTCTGAGTAACAATGTATAATATTTTTGTGTTGTAAGCAGAATTGCATCTTCATATTATGTTTCCTCTTGAGAAAAGTATCTTTTTCAAAATAGATTTTAATTATAGAGTGATTGCAAATTGTTACTTGTTTTTTGGAGATACATTTTTTTTCTTTTTATGATGCAGCTTGGAGGAGCCTGGAAGTGAGACTTACAAATTGCAGGAAGGATATGAGTTATGTTCTTGTCTTATTTTGAGGGACACCCCCAACTTTCTGGCTTTGTGAAGCTCTAGCAGGATTGCAGTATTGATGAGAACATCCATAGTTATTAGAGTTGAATAACCCAAATATTGAGAAATGTAAAAGAGGAAAGATCGTCCTTTCTGTTGATAATTCAGAAGGGTGAAATGTGATAAAACCACCCCTCTGCTACTACACTCCTTGTACAGATATTGAGCTATTTCAATTGTATATTATCACTCTCCAAGGGTTATAGGTTAAAGTCATAGGTAGAGGGTAATATATATGCTAAATTAAGTGTACATTCCAATCTCAGTCATGGTGAAAGAGACAAGTCCTATGGCAATAAATATGCCTTAGGGACACTGGTCTTCCTTTTTTAGATCTGGACTCTGGGGATTCTGGATGTGCTTGAAATCATTCTGGGTGCTGTTGAAAGACAGTGTACCTGTGTCACAGGAAAACACGGTGGGAGGAGGAGAACCTTTCCTGAGGCATGGAGGTAGGTATGTAGGCAACACTTGAAGATGGCGGACACTTTTCAGGTCTGGGAACAATGTTTTTAGGAACGAGGTGTGAGAGATTTGATGGAGATATATATATATATATATATATATTTTGCTGTTCTCCTCAAGTGCTTTGTAAAAGAAATAACATAACCGTGTGTGTGTGTGTGTGTGTGTGTGTGTGTGTGTGTGACATGTGCACACTGTGGGGCATTAAAGACCTATGCTGGATATTTTCTCTTTGCCTCTCTAGATCTACTCTCCACTCGACCTCTCTGTTCTGTGCTCTATGAGGCAGATGTATGGACAGTAGCAATGCCTGCTTGCTGGCTTCCAGCAAATATTATTAGGAGGTCAGAGGTTGGAAAGAAATTAAGGCCAAGATTTTTATTACCCTGGCTCCTTCCCTGTTGGGAGCAACAGGTTGACAGCATCTCTCTGCCAAAGGCGATGGCTCCTTTCAGAGCCTTTCAGAGCTGATTTCCTCCAAGTTCAGGTAATAGTCCCTTCCGTTGTTCCTTTATACCCAAGCTCTCACTGTTGCTAGTCCTGGTGTGCGCTATTCCGTCTTGATTCCCCTTAACCCTACCCATAACTGTGTACTAGTCAATTACCCTCTTGAGTGTGCTATGTCCTGCCAGGACCCTGAATGGGTCAATAATGACCTGTGTGACCTTCGGTATTCTATGGAAAGAAGTATAAATACACTGGAAGAATTTTGCATTATTATTTCTGCCCAGAATGCCTCCGTTACACTTTCCTGTCTTCCTAATGTTAGCCTCGTAATTCTTCTCGACTCAGCCTGAGCACCTTTTTCTTCAGGAAGCCATCTCTTACACTTCTCTTTATTTCTCTTTATTTCACCTTTATTTTCCCACTGCCCAGTTTTGCTTTGGGGCTTTTTCTATACATACTTGTACTTTATCATACCTGTATGGTAATTATTTATTTATTTGCCTGGTTATAAATAGAATGTAAGCTATTGGAGGAGTACTATATCTCTTAATTGCTTGAACTTTGGAGAGTTTTTGTATTCTTTTTATTTGTTCTTTCTTTTGTTAATAAAGTAGGCCATTGTTTCACAGAGAGTTTTAATGTAATTCAGAAATAAAACAATGGGGAATTTTGCTAGACTGGTCATTATGCAAATGTAGAAGGAAACATCAACATAAAAGGTAATGCAAATTAAAACATTAAAAATGTGGTAACTTAAGGGAAATATTTGGTAAGTTAATGGAATAAAAAACAATTAAAGATGTAGGTAAAGTGCTGATGTCATAGTATTCTTTTTCAATCAAATACAATCTAGAAAGATGTTGTGTATGCAAACAGAAAATCTCCTGTCCAAATTATAGTCAATCTAATTCTTAAGTTTAATGAGAAATATATTCATTATAGCATATTAAGTACATTTCTATATCGATGAATTAAATTAATAGCATTTATTAAGTATGTACATAGTACTGGGGGAAGTTGAAAAGGATTGTTAAGACATGGTTTCTGATTTCCTGGAGTTGCACTCTAGTTACTAATACATGAAATAGACATAGGAAGAAATTGAGTAAGTTTAATGCCAGAGTAAAGTCAAATGGGTTGATAAAATGCATTAATATTTTAGAAAAAGGAGATTATTATGTGCTAGAAAGGGTTGAAAAAGCAAAGCAAGTGAACTGGGACTTCAGCTGAACTTTGAAGTAAGACATGGATAACTGAAATGGAGGGGACACTACAGATGGGAGAAACAACCTAATATAAACTGGGAGCCAAGATGGGTATGATGTGGTTGAATGACAGCAGAGAGGTAGAAGCATGACTTCGTGTAAGGAGAAATGATGAGAGAACTATTCAGATCGGTATGTTATAACTAGATGCATATTGACTAAGCCGTTTGGACTTTACTTGCTGGAAAAGAGAATGGTGAGTATTGAAAATTTTTAAGCAAGTGATGGAAACAATGAAACTAGTGTTTTAAGAAGATTGTCTGACTATGGTGTGTAAACTTGATTTGAATCAAAGGAAACCACAGGCTAACCAGGCAGATGGAACAATTAAGTTGTGAGGTGGTGAGCACCAAATAAGTTTTGTGTTGATGGAATGAAGATGAAGCCACAGATGTGACAGATACAGAGTAGGAAAAGGGGGGAGGGCATTGCTTTAGGTGATACCCATTTGGATCTAAATTCTGTCTCAGACACTTAGAAGTTATAAAAGGTCTTAAGTGAGTAACAACTTTAAGCTTTAGTTTTCTCATCAAAATCATGATAGCCATTTGAGAGATTGAGTTAATTCAAAATAAATTACTGCAATGCTGTTTTTATCATTGCTTCACTTCAAGTTCTTGGGGAAGTACCTGGCACATGGTAGGTTCTCAACCAATATTTATTGAATGAAAAAAAAATGAGTAAATGGATAATAAATAAAACTACGCTCATTGCTTTCAATAATGATTATAAATAAAGGAATGCGATGATTGGTTTGATTACATGGATAGCAAGTGAAAAAAATATTCTCAAAGTCAAGAACTTTGGTATTTGTAAAGTCATCTCATCTATCTCACATCTCTATGAATGGTCTTAAAATTTAGTTCAGAAACCCTCCAAAACAATCTGCAGAGAATACACAAGGAATGGAGCACACAAAAGTGTCAATACCCTAGATGAACACATTTCTTTCTGGTCTTCCATCCCTATATTGCTGTTAAGCTTCCTTTAAGGACACAATAAAAGGGAAGTGATGTCAAGAATATGTGTATTGAAACTTTAACAATAGCTATGTGACAAGCTATCTGAACCTTGATTTCATTGTTGATAAAACTAGATCAATATACTCTATATCACAAGTGGTAAGTGTGCTGTGAAAATTTGTATTTTATTTTATAGATATGTATATGTATATATACATATACATATATATGTGTGTGTATATATATATATATATATATATATATATATATATATATATATATACATATATATATATTACACTCTCATTATGAGTATCCTGGGAATAATATAATTATTATTCCAGGTGGAAAAGATAAATTGCATTACATGGATTATGTTTAAATGAGAAATAGTACATAGAATTTGGTTATACAAAATCAAGCACTAACTTAAAGAATTAAAAGTGACTTAAATTGCAATCATAAGGCAATATTTTGGGTTTTGTTTTCAGAAAGGTTTTCAATATTGATATGTAATTGGAATTATTGATTCTCCTGGTTTTCCATAAAATATAAACAGTCTCTATCATATGGATAGTGTTAAGTAATGTAGAAATTATTCAGTACTTTGCCTGATACAAATGATTGCTAATGTCATACATGAGGTATTTCATTATAAAACAGCTCCTCGGTGTAATAAGTAAGAATTTTCTGACAAAATAAATATTCAACATCAGTGCTCTCTGTCAAAAAGTCTTGACTCAATATGCCAAAGATATAAGTGTGTCAAATAATCCTTTAATTAGATTACAAAATGAAGCTATTATATG
Source organism: Rhinolophus sinicus (assembly GCF_057876585.1). Taxonomy (NCBI): domain Eukaryota; kingdom Metazoa; phylum Chordata; class Mammalia; order Chiroptera; family Rhinolophidae; genus Rhinolophus; species Rhinolophus sinicus. The sequence goes on along the minus strand of NC_142504.1, from coordinate 84,166,591 downwards.
TCAAATATCTATTGATCCTAGGAAGAAAATGGTTTGAGGTTTCTTAAGTAGGCAACACCAAAATTCATTTGCCATGCAATTAACTCCAAATTACTTCCTTGGGAAATTAATGTTAGAAAGAATGTTTAGGCATGTAAAAGCATATAATTGACATTTAGCAAAAATCTTAGTGATGAATAATACAGTGTTTTAAAAACACTTATTGCCAATGTATATACATTTTAACATTTTGCTCACTATACCTGGTTTGAACATGCGTTTACCTAAGAATTTATATGTTGGGTTGCAAATGTAAAATTGTTCAAGCTCTGGGAAGAAGGGAATTTTTCTTCCAGCTATATAAGCCAATTCACCATACTTAAACATCAACTGCAGTTATGTAAAGGGATTTACAAGGACTCATGAGTCTGGTCCCATTATACCTACCTCAGGGCTAAGTGAGGCAGCGCTTTGGGAGGATAAGTGATAATGACTTGAGCAGAATCATGGCAATGAGTTAAGCACCCAAGAAGAGGGGATACTTACAGACAGGATCTCTTCTGGGTAACATCCCATCTTTTTTCTTGGTTCTGGCAATTTGGTGTTTATTGCAAGAGATGGACACACCAGTTGCTAAACACAGGTCTGCCTGTTTAGGAAAAATGGGAACAACAGTGACTTCTGTGAAATGGCCAAGACCAGCCTTAGGAGATAAAAAGGAGGCAAGGACACAAAAGTTGACTAAACCCATGGAGAAGCCATGAAAGTAGGCGACAATACTCCAAAAATCACTGATGCAACTACCTTTACCCACCAGGAAGTAGAAATACAGGGACAGCAGGGCACCGAAGCAGATCCCTGGCTTTACAATGGGAGGCTGGGGCTGGGGATATTTGATCCCTGCATTTAGTATGAGATTCAGAACTCAAGGAACAGAAACCCATTTTATTTACTTTTTTCCCCCTACGTCTTATAATTAATATTGGGAAATGCTTATTATCTGACACTTTGGGCTCTTTACCTTTAGAAGCTAATTTCCTAATTTGATGTTGACACTGTCTTCTGAATACCACCTTCTTTCACACTGTGTAAATTGAACAGCATGTTAGGTATTGGATTACTCAGCAGACTTATTATCTAAATTTCTGGATGAAGGTAAGTGACACTCCAGAAGGTAATCCTTCTTACTACTCTTTTTGGTTGCTGATAAATTAATTAAGCATATTTACACAGTTATCGACAAATATATGTTACGGTTTTCACAAAAACCATACGGTTGAATTAAGATAACAGAAAGGAAAAAAATAAATATATTCTATGCTATCTACAAGTACAAACAAGGGCACTGAATTTCTTGGGAGATTCTGTAAGCGTGAGTCCTGAAAAACTTGAGTATTCAGTGTTTTAAGTGCTACTATAAAAGCCATACCCCAAGGAGATAAAGGACAGGGTAAGTGATATAAGATAAGCCAGAATGATGAATAAAAAATGAACAAGAAACAAAGGAGAGGCTGGAAAGATACAGAACATTCTCGGCCCGGGTTTGCATGAATTATCATTGCTGAATCATTTCTCAGAGAAGATCTGATCAGTTTACTTGTAAGGTTTAGGAAGTGACAGTGGATGAAGAAGAAAACGTATAACTAAACAAAAACTCAGACATATATTCATTTCTTCATTTGTCTGGGATACATTTGTGATATCTGTGTGACGACAAGAAAGATGTCTTTTAAGATAGTGTTACACACCAACTCCACATGGAGTTGGTCCAATTTCTGTTAACTGTTAATCAACTACACATACCTGGAGACCAGCAATGCTGAAAATTAAAAGCTTCAGGACTGCTGTGAGGGAGGTGATTCATGGTAATATTTTTCTTCCCTCTCCAGGCAAATCTCTATTTATCTCCTACAGAGTTAGAAAGTTTGGGGTTGACTTCTAAGACAGGCTGTCTTTCCCAATAGATATCTAATGTTCCCGAGAATACTGTGCACAGCTTTTTAAAAAGACAGTGTTTGTATTTGCAAGTGGGATTTCTATTAGGCGTTTCATAGTTGTAGGAGTTTTTTTTTTTTTTTTTTTTTAAGGGGAAACTTCTTTTTCATATCTGTAGTCTGTGATCATATCAATATAGTTCCTGTCAAAAGCCTGAAAATTCTAATTAAAAATCTGTGAGGAGAACAAATGGGGTTTGAATTCAAGTTTTTTGCCGTTTTCATTAAAATTATTACCTGAACCTTAAGATAGCTATTTAATAAGCTAAAGGACTTCAAAATAAATTTAAAATTGTATCTTAAAGTGTGAGGGTGTCTAATCCTCATTAAACACACACACACACACACACACACACACACACACACACACACACACACATATATAAAACAACATGTATTCAGCATAGCTAGTGTGGTTTAGTGTGGTTGATTACTGACATTTGTCAGTAAGTGGGCTCTGGAGTTGGGCAGTTTAATCCTGGTCCCATCTTTCCTAGCCACGTAATTTTTTTCCTCCAGAAATGTCAGTTTACTAATTTGCACAGATGAGTAAAATTGTACCCATTTTATAAACCTGTTTTAAGGATTAATGTAAAGTTTTCTGCACAGGGCTTGGCACTGAATACACATCTACTATTAGCTATCTGATTACCTACTTAGTATCTATATTTCTATGCATCTGTGTATATAGCACATGGCAGCACTTAGAAAATGTTCACATTTGCAATAGTATTTTTGAGGAGGTCTTATTTGAAAATTAAAATGGATAAACCAAAGGATAACTAATATGTATTCCAAATATCTGTTATGTATTGTAGATAGCTCTACTAATGAAAATTATAGTCTCATTTAATTCTTCAAACAGTCTTTTATCCTTTGTCTGTTTTGCGACTGAAATCAAGGTAGGTCTCCATCAGCTCTATTGGAACCACTCAGGAAAATGCAGCCAGGATTCCCACTCTTCCCATGTCTGCTTTGATGGCATGGTCCAATCTGGAAAACAGCCTCAATAATTGCTGCCTATGCTGCCATCGCTATGCAAAATATATATACTTCATCAAGTTAGACTGATCCACGTTTCTAAAATAGACTCTTTGGACATAACCTGTAGAAAAAGGTCTATAAAACAAAATTTAAAAACAAAACAACCCTTTCCTAGCCTTTTGAAGTAGATGTATTCAGTTACACAGCCCAGACAGGAGACCAAGTGAGAGTAAATAGTTTACCAAAAGGAAGGGTTGGTTAAATTTGGCATTAGGATTTGAACTAACCTTTTTCAGCCTATTCAGTCCATGCTCTTTCCATGTCATCACCCTGTATCTCCTATACAAAACTGAGAATGATTTGTGGGCATACAGAATAAATAGGCTTACCATTAGAAATAGATGCGGTCAACATACACACATTATTGCCATCTCGGTTACCCCTATTGAGTACCTAATGTGATAAAACATCTGTTCTTATGTTTTTATGGAGAAAATGGGTGATAAGGTTAATGTGAGTAGAATGGTAAATTAATAATATAGTGGAAGATTTCTTACATTTCCCCATTTTCCCTTTGAAATGCAATGAATAAAAATTGAATTAAAAAATGGTACAAAATCATTGTTATATAATTGTACACATTGAAGCTTAAAAGCATTTGGACTCAGTTTAAATACAGAAACATTCATGTGCTTTGGGATTAAGGGACTCAGAAAGTAATATCCTTGGGCTATCTACGGGAGATGATTTTCAAGCTATTCAGATGACAGTAATTCTTCATTTGGACCAAACACAGAAACACGATTTAAATGTGGATCCAACATAGTGGATCTTTATAAGAGGATTTAGATGTTAAATTTGGAAGAACCATAATTTAGTTATTCTTATGAAATCGTGCTATATTCATTGTCTTTTTGGAGCTTGTCTTACTTCTACTAAGAGCTACTCACAGATGCTATTATAAGTACCCATAGGAAACCTGAAAATGTGCTGGATTTTGTATATACTAAAGCTTAAACTTTAAGCATGTTACACTAAAAAAAATATACAGCATGTGGTGGAATTAAGATCTGTAGCTTGGGGCACCGTAGAAGTTGCTAAGGAAACACTGTGGGATATAGTATAACATCTCTAAGAGCAGCTATTAAAATAAAGGTAATATAAGAATGTATTCTAGAAAACAGATAAGATCAAGATTTTGTTTCGTTCAATTCATGGGCTTACTTTCAGGTCTTAGAATTAATAATGGAACTATTGCAGTAACAAAAGATTGTTCTGACTGTGACTATCAAGAATTTAAAGAAAGTTTATGCATAAACTAAGGGACCACAACCAAAATTTGATGAATAGTTGAGACAATTAGATGGGTAATCCTGGTGATAATAGTGTGGATTTTAGGCTTTATCTTCAAGCAACATTTTAATGTTTGCCTTAGTATCCAAATATAATACATTTGGACTGGGTTTCCATATCTCTCCCTCTTTTTCTCTCTCCTCCTCTCTCTCTCTGAATAAAGACAATTTCTACAGCTCTGCTTTGAATGTGGCATTTATTTTTATTGTGGGACTCATTATGAACTTGTAATATATTAAGTGCCAAAGCCACATAATAGTGTTATGTATGATTATATAATATTTTTAGTCACATTAATTTAAATGAATATTGAAATTAAGAAATTACCTGCTCTGTTTTTATGTGTTCATTATGGCACCATGCCACTTAGGATATGCATCACTTTTTATATAGCACCTAATCCTAAACCATAACAATAAAACTAAACAATACCACATAATGCCAAACCATAAATAAATACTGTTTGTTGATGATGAAGCTTTGAGCTTAACCACTTATATGAACTTGCGATTGATATTTGGATGCAGAAGTTAAATATTAAAAACATTCATTTTAACTTTAAGTATATACTTAATAAAATAAACAGAGATGCACATAATTTTATATAAAATTTTAATAGTAATTTTGATTTTTATCTGATCTTGCTTTCAATTTGAGAAAATCTGTAGTGAATAATAGAGAAATTAGGAGAAAGTGATGAAAGAAAAAGGTTGTCCTAGATTCAAAAGTTATTTTATCATGACAATTTGTAGAACACATATTTCTCTTATTTTTAGACTTAAACATGGAACAGAAGCCATTCAGGGGCCCTTTCTTTGGTATTTTGTTTATTCAAGAATTGTTAGTGTTTAAATATAGATTACTTTTATTAAAATGTTATTTTCATTTATATTTTTTCTTAGTAAATTTGACTTCTTATATTCGCACATCCATTTTGTAGCCAGATGTACACCATTTCTTTAGACTTGCGTGTTTGTTTCACTGGTTTCAGAGCTCATCACTTTTAAAAAATCCTAAATATCTTACCCTCAAGAACTGAATTTTGCCTGATTTTTTTTTGTTTGCTAACATATCTTCAATTTTTTAAAAATAGTGTATTTTTACAGCTCTCTTTTTCTTTCTTCACACTTGACAAATAACTTTCCTTAGTATGAAATATGTAGATCCTAAACGTTTTCCTTTTAATTTTAAGTTAAATTTTATATTTTGTGATTACTATAGATTCACAGCAGTTGTGAAAAATAAGACAGAAAAATCCCCTGTACCCTTTACCCATTTTCTCCAATGGTGATGTTTTACAAAAGTATAGTATAACATCACCATGAAGGTGTTAGAATTGTACCTAAGTATTTCATTTTATGGGATGCTAATATACATGATTTTGTATCTTTAATTTCAAATTCCACTCTTTGTTATTAATCTGTAGGAAAGCACTTGACTTTTATATATTAATATTACCCTGAAACCATGCTATAATCACTTGTTAGTCCCAAGAATATCTTTGGCGATTCTTTTGGATTTTCTGCATAAATGACCATGTCATTTGTGAGGAAAGAGAGTTTTATTTCCTTCTTCCCAATCTGTATTCCTTTTATTTCCTTTTCTTGCCTTATTGAATTAGCAGGGACTTGCAGTAGAATGTTGAAAAGAGAGTGGTGAAAGGAGACATCCTTGTATGATCATTTTAATATCTCTGTTTTGTGTTGGTTTTGATTGATCTTTCCGCTCATTATGGATAATGTTTTGAAGCATGTTTGATAATTTTTTTATTGGATGCCAGACATTGTAAGTTTTACCTTGCTAGGTGCTTGATATTTTTGTATTTCTTAAATATTTTTGAGCTTTGTTCTGGGACACAGCTGTGCAACTTGGAAACTTTTTTTTATCCTCAGATCTTGCTTTTAAAGGTTTGTGATGCAGGCCCAGAGCAGCAATTAGTCTAGAGCTAACTTTTCTTCTCTACTGATGCAAGATCCTTCTGAACAGTAGTTTTCCAGTCTAGCTTTTGGTAACAGAAGAAGTGTAGTTTCAAAATACAATTCTTCTCATTCCTTCAGGTGGTTCTTCTCCTGGCCATGGTTAATTTTCTCACATGCAGTGATTATTACTTTGCTGTATTCTGAGGTGGACTCTTTGCATATGTCCAGAATCTCACTTTGTGTAGTTTTAGCTTTTGCAGTATTCTGTCCTAAAACTCTAACCACCTTGGTCTCACTAGAGTTTGCCTGTGTGTTGCCTCCTGTACCACACCCTGAAAACTCTCTTAATGCTTTAAGCCGGGACAATTATAAGAATGACTTCATTTGTTCTCTGTATCTTAGAAATTACATTTTATTGTTGCCTGACGTCTAGTATCCTGAAAGACTATTGGTTTTATATTTTAATGATATTTTAATAGTTTAGTTTAGATAGGAGGGTGAATTCAGTCCCTATTATTTAATCTTGCCTGAAGTGAAAATCTCTTTTCTTTATATTTTTGAGTATGATATTTGATACATAAAAAGAATATATGTAATTTATATATAAATTATAAAGAATAACTTAAATAGCATCAGTGAATCCACTGTGCAACCCAAGAACTATAATATTACCAATGACTTATTGCTACCTATGTGTACTTCCCCTATGCCATCGCACTTCTTAACAGTATTATCCCATTAGTATTAATAATTACTTCATTTTTATGTCTATTTTTCCCTTGATATTTAAAAATAGCTTTGTCCAATGCATGTGTGCTTAATCAATATAATGATTATTGGGGTTTCCTTTGAGCTGTATATAAATGAGTATTCTTTCAGTTACTTAATACCATGTTTCTGTTTCAAACACATGTTTTAGTTGTGATCATTTATTTTTATAGCCTATTAATATTCTATTTTATGAATATACCAAGATTTATTTATCCACTTTCCTGACAGTATACATTTGTGAGATTTCAGTTTTATGTTATTTGTGAACATCGATTTTCATGAATATTATTGTCTAACTCTATTCTCTCTCTTTTTTTTTTGTAAGTAACTTGATTATTGTAGTTTTTCCCAAGGGCTGTCTGACTTATGGTGGGATCTTACTGTTGTCATTAACACATTACAATAATGTGTAAAAATAAGTCTTTTTATGTACTTTTTTGCTTATAATATACTGAATTTCTGGAATTATCAGAAGCCAGTCTCTTCTCTGGGAAGAGATACTTTTTTTAAAAAAAATGCCTGAATGTTTCTCATCAGAAGCCAGTTTCTTCTCTGGGAAGAGAAACCTTTTTTTAAAAATGTCTGAATATTTCTTCTGTGTCATTTGCTTTAGTTTATTCTCATGGAAATGTTATCAGCATATAAATAAAATTTCCGTTATCTGGTCTCTTCTATTAACTTCTCTTCCATTATTTTGATCTACTTGTTTTTGTATTTCAAGAAAGCACAAGTTTACAACTCACAGATTTATTTTTCTATTCACTGAATAATTTAACTCATATTTATTGAGTTCCTAATATGGATCTTTATGTCTTCTGAACCTTCCAGCCTCTAAAGTAGCTTTTAATTTTTTAAAATTCATTTGTATCCTTTTTTATTTTATCTACCTAATTTTCTTCTCATTCTGTCAATATTCCATTTTACCTTGTTGCCTTTGCAGAGAAGCCATGGCTTATAAGCTATTGTTAGCACTTTTTTGCCATTGTCTTTTGGATCCTGGACTAAATACAATTCAGATGACAATTCTTTTCCTGATTTTTTTAGGTTCTTTTTCTTTCTCTTTTTCTGAACTTTTTTTCATAATTTAAAAACAAATTGTGTTGGTTTCATGATTTCTTTTTTTCATTATTCACTTGCATTTAAGACAAGATTATTTCTCAATCAGTATTTGTTAAACAAGAAGCTGGCTTTATTGCTCAAGGCTCTGTCTTCTCTGCCTTAGGGATGGGAAACATATTCTTAGAGAGCAGATGCATGCAACTCATAATTCTAATTTTTTAGCAGGCATTTAGCAGTTGGAGTTCTGCTTTACTCTGGTGTTATTTTCCCCTATCTATATGGCTTTGTTCTGTTCCCTACTCAAACAACTGGTGTAATAGCATATATAGTTACGAATGGTATTCCTTTCCCAACCACCATCAACACACTTTAATTTTAGGGGCTGGAATTCTTACAAATCAATATATGAGTCATAGTCACTTCTAAAACCTCCATTTGAAAATATGTTAATGCTTTCTAAATTAATCTAGACAGAATTTATTTCCAATTTTAATGACATTTTATGAACTCGTTGAAGTAATTTTAAATTTAATCTCAAAGAACATGCACAAGTATATCAGTGATCTTCTCAAAAGAATTGTATTTAATATGGGATAATTTAAAACAGCGTGGATATCCAATTAAAAGAGACTAGTTTAAGAAAAGTGTGGAAGTCAGTGTTATAGGAATTGTTTTTTGTAGGGTTTGGGGATTCTGGAATAAAAGAACCGTTTTTCACTAGAGGCCTTACACAGATCCCAGTTTCTTCAGAGATATAGAGATATCTAGGAGAGTGGTTGGCTGCCATTTTTGGATGTTGGAGAGATTACTGTTCTTGAACAGATTATTCTGTTAACTTCCCCATATTTCGAATTTGCTTATTGTTCTTTGGTAACTAGAAGCTTAGAAATTTTTCAAGGGTCAGCCAGGAAGAATGTCTAATATATATTTTGTAGCCATCTACAATATACGGTCTAAATTTCAGCTCTTTCTCTCCAATTTATTTCTTAATAAAATTTATCTATCTTTTCTAAAAGTTTTCAGAATCTCTAGTCTACTAATCTTCTCTTTCCCTTTGTTGTTTTCAGTGTTCTTTTGATTTATTTCTTTATGCTATTTTTCAGTTTTATTTTACTAAGATTTTGGTAGGGTTAGTAAATAATGCATGTGCTCAGTCTACCAACTTAAACCAAAGGTCCAAATTTACTTTTATAACTAGAGAAATAACTCTCTATTTTGGAAAAGAAAAGTCATATAAACCTGAAGCTATTAAATATTAAAGTCATTTTTATTTGAGGAGAAAATATTGCTTTACTAAAAGTTTCTAACTCAATTTTTAAAAGGTGCTATGTATTAAAAGACTTAATATTTCAAAAGAAGTGAGGAGATAATATAAATAAAAGAACTGTAAGATCCAAGGTCTGACATTTAAGTTCATGACATTTATGTTAACTTGTTGCAATGATGTTGCTAACTTTTTTGATATCAAGGAGATTACTCATTATACTATTTTTACCAACTGGACAAACAGTTAACCAAGTTTACTATTTGAAAGTGCTGAAAAGGCTGTGTGAAAAAGTTAGATGACCTGAATTTTTCGTCAACAATTCATAGCTTTCACATCACGACAACGCACTAGCTCACACAGCACTGTCTGTGAGGGAGTTTTTAGTCAGTAAACAAATAACTGTATTGGAACACCCTCCCTACTCCCCTGTTCTGGCCCCCAATGACTTCTTTCTTTACCTGAAGATAAAGGAAATATTGAAAGGAAGACATTTTGATGACATTCAGGACATCAAGGGTAATACGATGATGGCTCTGATGGCCATTCCAGAAAAAGAGTTCCAAAATTGCTTTGAAGGGTGGTGTAGGTGCTGGTGTAAGTGCATAGCTTCCCAAGGGGAGTACTTCAAAAGTGACTCTAGTGATATTCAGCACTGAGGTATGTAGCACTTTTTCTAGGATGAGTTGGTGAACTTAATTGTCCAACCTGTATATGGGTAATTAATAGTGACGTTCAAATTCATATGCACTCTATACCAAACATAATTCCTAGCTGGATTTTGCCTGTAAGTAGTATGTGATCCTTGGTATTCACAGAGGTGTAGCCAGATTCTAACATTAGGAGATGTTAGCATATTAGGTTGAAGCTAGGCTATTGTGGCGGAGGAACAAACTTTCTTCTACCCTCAAGTTTCTTCTGACTGGACTAATAATCAAATAGACATCAGACAGATTAGCAAGAAAAAACAACTAAATTAAATACATGTATCTGTATGAGAACCCCACATACATGAGAGAGTCAGAGACCACATGCACGAGAGGTTCAGAGATAAAAAAGGGGATTGAGCTATATAAGATATTTTGAGCTAGGGATGAAGTAATGAACCTTGGGGGCTTCAAAGGGTCATCACAGGATGATAAAAAGAACAGATGTTTAGTAAATAGAAGTTTGCCCTCACCTACAAATAAGTCAAAAGAAGATATCGCTGATAATCTCTGGCAGGCAAGGTCCCTAATTCAAATTCTTCCAGGTATTTAAAGAGAGGGGAAGTTAAAGGAGTAGTTAAAGTTTCTCTTGAACCCTTGCCTTGAGCTCACAATAATCTGCCTACCACTGAGGCACATCTTGGGGTGGCTTGTTCTGAACCCCCACACTATGGCTATGGTTAGGGTTATTGCTAGGTGTGGAAATTAGCACACAAAGCACCTTCTCTATGCATCACACAGTCTTGCTTCCACATCATGTTTTCTGTTATCTTTCACCATAATCATACAATAAGTGCCACGCCAATGTGTTACTCTAAAAAATTGTGTTGAAGAAATTTAACACTTCTTTGAGAAATGCGTTCCTCCACTGAGATAATGCTGGGTATAATGTGTCAAAGAGAAGGTAAATTAGATCAGTTAAACAGGTAAAGAAGACTTTAATCAAGAGTGTGGTAATAGGGGAGAGAGATTGAACTAAAGTCCATTGAAACAAAAAGCAGGAAGGAGTTTTAAACACTGGTGGAAACTAGTGGAAAAGTAACTGAAGGAAGCAAGGGGGGAAATTGCTTATTATGATTATGCTATCCTTGGTTGCTAATTGTCATTTATGAAATTGATAATTGTCACTTATTCCTCAGCAACAGATTACGGGGCACTATCTTTCTTGATGATTACATTAAAAATGGCTCTTAAGTCCTTAAAAAAGACATTCCAGGGTTGTAAAACTGGCAGGAAGCTGGGAGAATATTTATACCACAAAGGAGCAGAGAAATAATTTATAATTGCAAGCTTTCTAACTTAAATGCTCTAAACAGAGGAAGGTCAGTGATCAACAATCAGGAAGAAACCTGTCTATAGTTTAGTCAACCTGAGGGTCACGTTAAGGCCATTTTAGGAGGCCTTAATTATATAAATTTATATACTTAATTATATAAATTATATAATTATATAAATTATATGAATTTATATACTTAATTATATAAATTTTTTCAGAGCCATATTCTAGACAATTTAAAATTATCACACATTACACTTTTTTATAGAAAATTATTAAAATATTATAAGTAAATTATAAAGTATGTATCTCTGGTTAAAAAGTTCACTGTTATCACCATATATGTAGATAATAAAGTATAACAAGAGGACTTTAGAGAATATTTATAAAAAACCAAACCATATAATATTATTCCTTAATAATTTCAGAAGATATTAGCTCCTCTGGAATGTTCAACCAGCTAACAGAGAGATGTAATGGTTGAATTCATGTTTGGAGACCATTGATACCCAACAAAAGCATTAAAATTATATCAGAAAATTTTTTCTTTTCCAACTTTTAATCAGAATGTCTTAATTAGAAACACTTATGAAAACACTGTAATGTAGAGAGCCTGAAATGTATAAATAGGTGAATGTATTATATCATACAATCCTGACACTTATACAAACACACTTTTTTTGTTTTGTTTTCATCTTTTGTCTGATCACAGTTGACGATTATAGCTAGAAAGCAAAAGAATTGGATACAATATTTTGGACCGTCAACTTTGTATGTAGACTCTGATGACCATGTGTTAAATTTATATCATTTGACTATCAATCTTATTGATGTATAACACTTTACTTTTAGTTTCTCTTTAGACAACATGATTACATGTATCTAATTATAAATTAACTAAGTCAATTCAACCCAATTGTCTTCTAAATACTTCAATATTTTTAGTTTTCATTCTATACAAGCTTCTCAGTGCAGAAAAATAAAAGTGAGTGGGGGAACTCTTGGCAGATGGGAGAGGTGGATACATGCCCTTCATGAAATGTGCCTCTTCTACCTATAATCGCTCTGACTCTCCTAATCTTGTTTGCATACTGCTTTTTCTAATGACTTTTCATCACGAGCTTAAGCATCGTATCAATATATTGTCTTTACTATTGATATGTCTTCATTTTAAAGCATCTTCTCAGAGGAGCATCTACTGACAAGGTAGAGTCATGGGGAAGTGGGAAACCTGTTTTCTTGTTGTAGAACTTTGTACTATCTAGGTAAATGTTAATGGTTAAATTTGCTTTTACTGTTATTTATTCTTCTAATTGGATTGTCTTTTATTTTAATTTTTAGTACCACTTGATTCACCTACTTCTAATCAATTTTTCCCTCTTTCTCTAACTGCATTCTGGTCCTTTTTCTGATTGATATATTATCTTAAACTCAGTAATAAACTTATTGCTGCTCTAATCATGTGTTAGCATTTGTCATTATAACTTAATAATACAATTAGCACTATTAAAATGCTAAAACAGTTTGCCTTTTCAACATTCAATTTCTGAGTACTTCTCATTGTTTCTTATACCAATAGATCATGTGTCAAGTTGTGGAATTTCTTTTTTTCCTATCATATCAAGAACACAAACATTTCGAAAAGCTTTGCGGAGAATTTTCATATAGACTACAAAACAAAACTGCTCTATGAAATCATTTTGTTTGTATCAGTATTTCCTTAAGTCTCTTTTATTTTTCCTATGCTTTTTAAAAATGTGCATAGCCCCCTTATTGTTTCTTACTTTGTCCCTTTATAACTTTCCACTAATTGACTTGTAATATAAAACTGAATTCTATTTTAACTAAATCATGGCATTTTAAATAAAATTGCATGTCCTATATTATTTATTTTAACTATAATGTTTCTTTTCTTTCCAGAAACAAACCAAATTCATACAATGTTAAAGCCAAAATTAGGTTGAGGTTTCTTTATGTGGTCTACAATTAATTTTTTTACACCTGTGCATCAGGAGAACTATTCTTCAGTCCCTATTGTACTAAAGCTCTTTACTTTGGTTTTGGTTCATTATTGATGACTGGTAAGCCTCTGCTGTGTCCATTTGATGCCAAAAGATGGTTAAAGATGCCAAGAAATGACAAATATAGTTAGAAGGTAAGAACTTCAAACCATCGAGAGTTGTTAAATATAACACTAACTTATGCCTGGGTAGAATTACTGCAAATGGAATGTTATGGAGTCTGACACTCTGGCAACATGAATGTATGTTATGGGGATAAAGAAAGCATACAACTTTTATTTTCAATTCATTTTAGGGAAATATTTGTCATCTGACTTCATAAGCAATCTTTTGTAATAGCTATAAAATTGATTTAGACAGGCATCTCTAAGTTAATTAAGATAATTAATATGATATTATTAACACAGTCACAGTGTTTTCCTCCCAGAAAATTTGACAGAACTTAAGCCTAGCAATACCCGAGCACTGGCAAAGTGGAACTGTGTCTCTCTCCACGTCTCCCACCATCTCCCCATCAGTACTAGTCCAGTGAGTTTTCAGGCAGGTATCAGATGCTGGGAATATGCGATTCATGGGTAAGTGAATGTGACAATAACTTTTACTGAGTGCCCAATTTATTCAAAGCCCTAGGCAGGGTGGATGATCACAGAAAAACAGAAGGAAACAAATAATCTTTTTATGCCTCTTAGGGATTTATAGTCATGGCAAAAAGGGGTCACCTGTTGGGCCCAGTCAGTAAGAAAGAGCAAGAGTTAGACCAGGCACCAGTTCAAGTTGTACAAAGAATATATTATATTGTGTTCAAGGAACCAGAATGAATTGCCACTTGGATAAATGTAACACGATTTATGTATTTCTAAGAAGCACTGTGACTCACCACTTCTGTAGCATCTTAATCTTTTGTGATTGTAATTCCTGTCCCTATTCAGTTTACTTCAGCAAACATTTCAAACATATGCTGTTATGTGTAATATACCCTGTTGGGTCTCATTGGTGCCATAATGGTAAATAGAATTTTATCTTTATCTTCAAAAATTAATATCGTCTCTCTCCTGTTTCATCTGTTTGTCTCTATCTCTCTCTCCATGCACATACTGAAGCGTGCACGCACACGTGCACACACACATACGTGTGTGTTTATGAATACATGTTATATATACACATATGCACATATGTATTATGCAACTGTTGACAAGGATAATACTTATAATTACAAAAAAGATTATGATAGCATAGAGGAAGAAACAGGTACTGATAAGAGATTTAAATTCTCTCTGATAAGAGAAATAAATTTATATTGTGAATCTCTGTATTTATGTTATTGTTTAGAAAAAAACCTCACATAAATGTTCATTACAGTGGGGCAGATATAACCATAAATTCATAAGCAATAAATGCTCAGCAGAATAATGAATCAAAAACCGATCTGTTGAAAGCAAATCAACACATGAGCATTGAGGTGACAGGGTTGTATGAGTTGTGGGCAATATAAGAAAGGGTAAGTAACAATAAACATAGAGAGGAGCTACGTTTTGCCAGCCTGGCACAGTGCAGTGTTAGTGCTTTATGAGTCTTATTGAATGTGATTCTTCTAACAACTCTATGACCTAAGAATTTTGTTCTCTTTTGTAGATGAAGAAACAGCTTCAAGTGATTTGCTTGACTAAGAACATCTATATGATTACAGAGAAGCATTAATGAATGAGGAGTTGGGGTGCTGCTTACAACATCCCGTGGAAAAGAATTTATTTACATAGATTCCTGGGGGAAAAGCGGAAAAGCAACTGTTTAGTATTGCTAATAGTAGCAGATTAAACCTATATTCAGAGTGTAACATGAGTATTAAACAGAGACAGATCTACACCCAGAACAGTCTGTGGGAACCAGAACAAAAATAATCTGAAGAAATGTGAATGCTCTCTCCTTTGGGTTCTATAGATAAATTCTCAGCTCTTCCTCACAGTGTGGAAAAGTAGTATTTTTGTATGCTGAATGCTGATGACCAAATTATTATGAAAGTATTGGAAAGAGCTAAAGGTTTAATGCTGTGCTGCTAACAGTGTAGATAAACAAAGGACCTTTTTTCATCCTCAAAGCTAGAGGAATAGTATCAGAATTTGCACAGGAGGACAAGCAGCGTACCTCCTTTTGTGTATTCCTAGATGTCATTTCCTTTCAGCTTGAAGCAGAAAGTAGTTCATATGATATTCATTTGAACACTTTTGTAACCCACATGGGACAAAATTGTGTCTCTAGAAGCTATTTTCAGTTCATTAATATCAAAATAAAATAAGTTGCAGGAATGTTAAAATTCTCAGCCTGATTTTACTTGGTGAAAAACTCCAGACTCAACTCTTTTGATGTATCCCAATTTTAAAGTTTCAAGGATTTAGTGGCTAGCAATCAGGACTCACAATTATTTATACAGATCTGATGAAATAGTCCATTTCTTTAGTTTCTAATATTTTCCCAGCAATTTTAATGACAGCAGACAGAATCCTTTCCAGGGTGTATGTAAGCAGAAAAAACAAAGTTTAGCGTTTTTCTTACTTGCCCAAGACCAATTCTTTAAGATATATCACTATAAAAGTGTCAAAGCAAAGGATATCCTCATTTTCAGGAATTGGTAAGAGAAAAGAGTTTCTAGTAATCTAAACATATTTGGCTGAACTTTGTATCTTTACTTAGGTCATCTTCAAAGAGTACAACTTTCCTTGACACTTTAAGACTCTTCGTACATTTGGAATTAGAATATAAATTACTTTATTCCCCCAGAGGCTTTAAGAATTCACTGTTAGCAAATCTATGTGCACTCTGTGAGGTCTTCTAGTGATTGAGGCATATAATTTTTCTACTTCTACACATATTAGGGAGAGAGTGTTAAGTAAATAGAATGTGAGTAGAATCACTCTTATGTTTGTCAACACAATTTCTGAGAGACAAACGGACAACAGGATTTTCATTTGTTATATTCATTACTCCATCCTCAGTACTTATAACATTGCTTAGCACATACAAGCATTCCATACATATTAATTGAATAAATGTATAAATGAATGAATCCGTGCTAATTATATGCAGCTTTTAAGGATGGCACCAAGCCAAATAATTAGTGAAGAATTAACTTCACTGCAGACTTAGATAAATGGACTTATAGGTAATACATTTCTTAATAACATAACATAAAATCATGTTGAACCATATCTGTTAATAGAAAGAATAAAAAGATTTTCTTAATTTTATTAATCATGTTTGTTAATATATTTATTTTAAACTGTTATCCTCCAGAAAATCTCTGAACATCACAATATCTAAATTTTGAAGTCTTCCCAGATGGCAAACTTGATCTAGTGTTGGGAGTACGAAAAAGGGAGATTTTTTACTTTAAAAAGCTACAGATCTTTATCAATTAGGAAATAAAAGATGACCCAAGAAGGATTTCACATTGGTGGATGTTCCAAATGATAATTGTAAGATTTCTTCCAATTAGAACATTTTCTGATATTATGATTATTTTCCTGGGTTCTTTGATCACTATGTCTTCTGAACTCCTACAGATTTTATTTACCCCAAACATAATTTAGTCATGTTTAACAGCCCGTCTTTATTGAAGCCCCATAAGGGCAGGAATTATGTCATACACTTTCCTGGTATTCCCCACAGAGTTTAGCACAGTGCTGTTTACAAAGTATTTATTTATTGTCAAGTCATTGAATAAGATACAAGAGAATCTTATTATTTGCAGCAATAGGTTCTAGGTACTTATACACCAAATTTAAAACAACCATATGACATAAGTAGTAGAACTGAAATCAATATTTAGGCCTGTCTGAATATACCTCTGCATAACCCATACAATTTAAATGATTATCTAGTCTGAAGTCTTGGATAAGTGCTCTGCTGCTTTTATTAATATATGGTAATACAGTCCTCTTAAGAGTCTGTGGTTTGACCGAGTCATATAGAGGGCTTTTCACATATACGTATATATTATTCTCTCTAGGCAATTTTTAGGCATTGGAGAAGTAATACCCTTTCTTACATGTTGGATGTTTGGCTGGAAGAAAAATCACAGATGAAGCATACATAAAAACTATGAATTTTGACTCAAAACTAGTATGAATGCCAAGACTTGTCATGACTAAATGTTTGCACCTCTTTTAGTTTCTTGAATTAAATACAGCTATGATTATGTTGGCAAAAGTGAAGGAATGTATTGCTTAAAATCTATTGTTCCCTATCTCTTGTTTCCATTAATTGCCAATCAACATAAAACAAAATTAAGATTTAGTAAATGCTTTAGGAATATTTAATAAAAATACATAGTGTTTTTATTTTCTTTTCAACTCATATCCATTTTTCATTACTTGTAGGACATACTAACTTTCAGTTCTAGTAATTATTATAAAAACAAGTTTATGCAGAGAAACAAGGCTAGTCATCTTTTATAGGAATCGAAGACCTGTTTATAATCTCTTACCTGGTCTGGTGTTAGTGTAGATTTTTGTTTATTATTTTTCAATGTGAACCTGAGACTTTACTAGCAGTGTTTAGAAACCCTTGGCAGTCTTCATTTTGCAAATGGTCATTTATGTCATTATGCTAATAAGTTGAATAAGTTTAACATTGGCCTTAGAGTGGATTTGAGTAAGCTTCTGGGAAACCTCTGTAAATTCACAAAGTTAATGGTTTGACCTCCCAATTCTCCAATGTAAAATAAGCTATTATGATTTTTCAGGCTCTTATTTCCCCTGCATTAAAAAAAAAGAGCTCCCATTTACTTCAATCGACTTGACTTTCTTTATAATCTAATTGTCAATGAATAATCCCTTATTTATCTCCTAAAATCATTCATGTCTCTGGTTGGGACCCTCCTTCATGACAAAGAAGGAAACATTTCTTAGCAGATATTATGAACAAAGACAGTGGATTCTTTGGAATTTATGACACCAGGAGGATATTTCAAAGTGGCAGCTCATATATTTGAACAAATAACCAAAGAAGAAATATGATAAATATTTTTCATTTTTAATTACTTCATTTACATAATGTTAAGATAGGAAGGAATGTATGTAATATATAAAAGGATTTGGCATGTCCTTTTAAGAACCTAGAAAGGAGCAGTTGAATTTTAATTTCTTTAACATCACTAAATTCTAACAATTTTTTGTTAAACTGAAACTTTGCCTACCACATTGCATATATATATAGCTCTGTTCTCAATGAGTGGTTACTCATTCACAGCTAATACTTGAGTAAATTGGTGTTCATCTAAAGGAAAGTCTTACTATTGTTTTTGTAGTTAAAATTAATGCAAACAGGGTAAAAATAGCAGGATGATTTTAGAATTATTCAAAATTGGTATAATGTATTTTTGCTATACAAACAAAAATTATTATTAATAGCAGAAGCTAATAACATAGGTAGAAAAAGAAGCTAATCAAATAATTATCAAATCTGGTAAGGACTGATTTTGATCTGATCAACAATATTCTTGGTATTTATTGAAAAATAGTAGCAAAACCTCTTATTTATGACTCTTTGGTTGAAAGCCACCATATGTCTGGTGAGCAATCTCATTATGGGATATATTTTGATAGGCTTTTACTCTTAAATTTTCCTCTCTTTCTTGACTTAGGAATTTATAAAGGAACAAGCAGAGTATTGTACTAGAAGAGTCTATGAATATCAATGTTTTCTGATCTTAGAGGGGAAAGGAAACTCCAATTTCTTTTTTTGTTTGTTTGTTTGTTTGTTTTGATTAGAGTCTCTCCCTTTAATGAATTCCTTAAATTTGTTCACTTACTCTAATGCTTTCTAATCAGAATCTTTATTAGTTTTGAGTTTTAGGAGGTAGGTTGAAGGGCTGTTTTTATAACCCCTATTTTCCTGGTGTAAGGATTTATTCAAAACTGATGATAATATTCTTAATCTTTGGGGTCCTGGCTGAAAGCAGAAAGAATTCACATACTTAATTTCTTTCAAATTTTGTAACGGCCAAATAAGGCAGTGGTGTAGTTAAGCAAAGGTCTTAGGTAGTAAGCATGTTACCTGCTGTCCTGGATGACATATCCCTGATGCCATTTCACACTAAGAATATGATTAAAATCCAAAGGAGAACAAGGAGCAGCTTTGAATGAAAATGGGAAATGTGAATCCCAATGTGAAATGTCCTGTTTTCCCTGGATTGACTTTGGCAAGGGAACACAGGACAAGGGAGACACTAGAGATAGCTGCCTGGTGCCTGGTTAATAAAGCAGATGGTATTTTTATAAGCTGAATGGCCGTGGCTGTGCTGTCTCTGAAAGGTCATTGTGTGTTGCTGATTCACTTAAGTCCACAACATAGACAACTGTGCTGAAAGGCACTTGTTCAGATATCAGCTGTAAAAACTAACTAACTGAATAGACCCCTCCACGTTGCAAGTATGTTGCTAATATCTTGAAAATGGCCTATTGTTTGGGAATCTTATGACATATTCCCTTAAAACAACATTCTCATCTTTCATTATAGCATCTTTGAGGAGCACATATCATAAAGTGATACTTACAATGAGAATAATTTGCTGGGAGACAGAGTTATTATAGGAGAGAAACTAAGAAAATATAGCATTATGAGTATTGGTTCTGAGAACTTTTTAATGAGGTTTTAGATGCAGACTGTGAAAGATTAGAAAGAGATATAAATTATTTCTACCTGATGGTTAATTTATATATTTTTATAGCAACCTATTAGTCTGCTCTTATTTTCAATTTGATCAATGGGATCCTGTAGCCAATATATATTTTTTAAAATTAAATCGCAATGATTGAAAAATATGTAAGCATTTTTATTCTACAGAAATGTCACTTGTTTGCTATTGAAATGACATTTACAGCACCTAAACTTCTATACTTGGTACACTTTTGGTTTCATTAGTGTACACAGGTGTATCGGTACTGCGTCTTAGTCCTTTGGAATCAATGACTTTGAGATTTGGGCAGGGTTTTGCCACTAATGTGTCTGTGAACTTTGGGCTCTAATTGGAAGTTCTTTCTGTAGAAAGTTATATCAATGTAACAAATAGAATCATAGATAGAAAGAGACTTTAAGAAATCATCTGTTCCCATCCATGTCTTCAGAAAGGGAAAAAAAAAAAAAGCCTCTTTAGTAACATCAAGGTCTTCTGATCTAGCCAAAATTAAATGGAGTGTTGTGTAATTCTTCAATGAATTTTGGTTGACTTTACAGGCAATGTAGGTATTTTTTAGGAGGAAAATCCATTTCTTCTTGAAGGACCCATCTTAAATGAACTCATAACTTTCTACAATATGTTGACTATGTAGATGTAATTCAAACAGGATGATTAAATGATTTGACATCCTTTGAGAAATATAAAATATCAGTGATATGTATTCTTTTCTCCACTGTTTTCCCTCAGAATTGAGGCTTCCTGTGTCCACACCTGGATTCTATAATCTCACCAGTGGGAATGGGCTTATAATAACAGTGATAACTGATGTTCCATTCTCTCTCTGTCTCTCTCCCTCTCACCCCTCTCTCCCTCGTAATCAGCCTCTCTATTCCCTTTCTACAAATACCCCCTGCCCATTTTGATTGTCACAACTTTCAGAAGTCCTACCAGGATGTTTCTCAAGTGGATTCACTAAAAGTGCCTTCAGCAAAGTTTCCTCCTTAAGCAGCAGTGACACTTTGCCAGACTCTATCATCAATACTGAATGGGATTCATACAATTCCAATATTGTACAGTGGTGTGTGGCAAATTTGGAGAGAAAGACTGACTACTCTTGTGTGATGTTCCTATAGAGGTAAATCTGCCTGTGTTCCAATGTGTTAGAGTTTTAATGTCATGCCTTTCTCAGTTTTTTTTACAGTGAAAAAATTTTATACTTAGAATTAGCCAGCTGGGCTCAGTTTAGATGATCCAAGAATCATAGTTAGGAGCCAGTGGAACATATGCCTTCTTCTCTCCATCAGGCCTGATCAGGGTGTTGACCTTGGTCCCGTCAATGTCACAGCTTCTGCACAGCCTGTTTGATCTGGTGCTCGTTGCCTTGACATCCACAATGAACACACGTGTGTTGTTGTCTTCTATCTTCTTCATGGCTGACTCGGTAGTTAGGGGAACTTGATGGTGGCACAGTGGTAAAACTTATTTCTCCTGGGGGCGCCCTTCTGAGGATATTTGGGCGGCATTCGTAGCCGCAGTGTCTTGGGCCTTGGAAGGTGGGTGATATGCGGATCTCCTTTTATCGGTGGCTGTGGATACCTTTCAACTCTGCTTTCTTTGCTTTCAAAGCCTTTTCTTTGGTTTCGGCTTTGGAAAGGGCAGGGGCTGGATGCCTGCTAGTAGTTGCACTTAGACCATCGCACAGCCACCCCAGGAGGGTATGTAGCTCCGTCTTCTTTCTTCCCCATCTACAGGAAAAGCCACAACATTCTCAGTTGCCTTGCTCTTCAAAAGAATTATGTAGGAGGCAGACCTGAGGATGGAAGTCATGCTTTCAGAATAGTCCTACAGTTGATGGTTTAGGATGCAAGACTGGTTTAAGATCATGGTGCCTGGAGTTATTTCGCTCAGAATGAGTTCTTCTGCGAGCCCTCCTGAAGAGAGACTCCTGGAGAAACCATTTCCCTATTTTTATAGACTTACACTAATATATCCAAGTACTACTTAGACTCATGCTGTGACCTCCTCCACACTCTACCTGCATTGCTATTCATTACATGACTTCATGAATTTTACAAATTTAGTAGCAAATTAACTTTTGCCTTATAATTTCTTTAATTGCTGAAAGCTTCGGTTACTTCACTTATCTGAACTACAGCGCAGAAAAAAGCGACTATGTATTTCACGTAGCTTTTAGTTTCGAAGGCATATACATACTTAAAGGGGTAGTGATTTCTTTTTCTTTTTTTTTTTTTTTTTTTTGTGTGTGTGTGTGTGTGATTTATTTTTATTGACACCTCTAGATCTCTTTATTTCTCCCTTATTGTAACATTCATTTGGAGGCGACCACACAAGTTAAGACATGGTTTTCTAAATCATTCCAATTGTAACAAGCTAGAACTCCCACTTTCTTTTCTGTCAAACTCATGCAATTTGTAGCCTCTTTTGGAGAGTTTGCATGTGGGAAAAATAGATAAAAGAATATTCTTAGAGGAGCTTAGCAGTTCCAGCACAACTATATTGGAACTGTGAGGTTTCTTTCCATGTGTTATTCTGTGTGTGTTTCTTTTTTCTTTTTTTTTTTTTAACTTATGTATCCCAAAATGTAGTTTGTACTATTACAAAATGACTTTGGCTTCACTCATGTCAAGGTAAGGAGGAGATGTGATCATTTGCCTACGCCCCCAGTGAGGTTGCCCCAAGGATAGCAAAGCGAAGTTATCGGTTCACCAGAATGTGACATCACTGCAGAGAGAAGGTGGTGCTGTTGATCAGGAACAATTCATTGCCCCACAGTTTTCTATCAAACTCATGATCAAGTTGTTATCATCACAGTCATTCTTTACTGAACAGAAAACAAACAAACAAACAAAAATCACAGTGAACTGGAACTTATTCTGGCATTTGACTTCAGTTACTTCTGTGCTTAAAATCAGCTCCTACCCTGTTATTCTATTTTATGTAAATCTTGGAAGCTGTGTGAAAAAAAAAATAAGTTAAAACATAGTACATGTTGTTTCCCTCCATGCAGTGAGGTTTAACATTATCTGCAATGACAGCAAAACATTTAGGGGCCTGGATAATTCACTGGTCACAAGAAAAAGCCAGACATTTAAAACCAATGTGCTATTGTTGCATTTGAATATTAATGTTTCCTGAGCATAAGGTATTGAAAGAACATTTTTTGACTGTGGGTTGTTCACTGGATAAATACTTATTGGGTGTGGTACTCAAACAAGCTGAGGTGTCAATAAAGGAGCCTGTCTTCCCGCCAAACAATATTGTGGTCACATCCCAAGGCCCTTGCATGTGGTTCTGGGAAGGGATGATGGGAACCAGGCAGGATCAGACTCATGTCTTCATGAAAGACTCCGGGAGGGGCAGGAAAGGGAGAAATCAGGTCACCTAAAATCATCTGCAACATCATGGAACTACAGCAATATTGAAAAGTTGTTTTACAGTTTAAAATAAGAGTTAGGGTTAAAAGTCAAATCAAGGGAACCATGAGCTGCCTACAAAACCCAGGCAGCAGGACGCGAGGGAACAGGAGGACATGTTTTGTGTATTTAGCTACTGATGCCTCTTATTAACATATTAGTTAACACCAATTTGGGAGAACTGTGTTTAGCTTGAAAGATCTGTTTGTATTTTGTGATATACGGTGACACCTTTTGGAGGAAAGCTCAGACAAGAAGAGTATCTTAATTAGCAGTGATTGTAAGCTTTAATTTTTCCAATGAACTTGAGAATGTTGTTCTCCTTTTCCAAAAATTCCCAACATTTCTTCTTAGGTTCCCTTTCTTCATGGGTTGTAGGTGAATCTGTATCACATTCTGCTGGGGGTAACCAGCCTAAAGATCTGTGGCAAAAGGCAATAAAATATACTGGTTTGGAAACACAGAGCTCTATAGAGAATATTTTATATGACGTTTATTGGTAATTTCAGACTTTTGATTTATATGGCTTTTCCTCAAATCCCCCAGATTGGGCAACTTGGCCTTGATTCTGTGTTCCCATAATACTCTATACACTTTCCTGTCTTTAGGAGAATAGCATTACAATTGATTGTAATTGCTTCTCTTTCTTTATCGCTAGTTCTGTGTATGAGCAAAGGTTGAATCTTGTTTATTGCCATGTCCATAAAATTTATCAAGGTGTCTATAATAGGTACTCAATATTTCTTGAATGAATGAATGAAATGAGTGGTGTAAGGTGATCAGTTGTGTTTGTGTGTGTGTGTGTGTGTGCGTGAGAGAGCGAGAGCGGGAGCGAGAGCGAGAGCGAGAGCGAGAGCGAGAGCGAGAGAGAGAGAGAGAGAGAGAGAGAGAGAGAGAGAGGAGAGGTGGGAGAGAGATTAAACTAGAATTGGAGGTAAAAGATTGTCATTTGAGCTCTAAAGGGAAGGTTAGACATGTAACTAGCTTGTCTGATTTCCTGGAGAATTTCTTCAAGGAATGTGGGTCTCAAACTCTCTGTTTATTCTCTGGTTATTTTAATAAATTTAGAGGTGCTGTAGGAAATTTCAATTTTTTTGAAGGAAGCACAAATTCTTAACATGTATTGAATGCTGTGAGAACAACTAGCTCACGGTAGTTCATAGACTCAACATTAGATCTTAGTACATTCTTTTCAATTATATCTTATCTTTGAAAAGTTGTTGCGTCAAAAACAAGTACAAATTGAAAATTTGGAGGTTGCATCTGGTTTCCAAATTTCAGAAGCTGTGCAGTGCCCAACAGGGACATGCATCTCATTAGTCGGAAATCACAGTTATTTAAGAATGAAATCACACTTATTTTTCTTTCCATTTATATGTATTATCTTTTCAAATGTATACTACGCTATGAGTTCATAAACACTTATTAAGTTGCTTGTACCTCACAACTTAATAAACGGAACCACTAGGTATTATTTCTTTTGGTCTAAAGGCACTGCTAAGAAATGACAGAGACACTAAGCACCCTGAACTGAAAAAGTTTAAGGGCTTCAAGGGTAAAACATGGAAAACTGGAAATGGGGCCTAGGGCGCAAAGATTCCGTTTTTTGAAGGTGGGATGCTGCCGGTATTGCAGTTTAGTGCCTTGAACATAGGTCTACAATTGAAGGTCAGCACCGATAATTAGAGACCTGTGATTCAAGTCTAGGTGAACAATTTAATTATATTATTGTTTAATAGAGTAATTGCTACATGAGACTTGGTTTTATTTCCTCACAGACCATAAAGCCTTCCCAATTAAATCTTTTTAAATTACCCATGAATCAAATACTATAGAGCCTAGAAAAATGACAGGCAAATATAATTTCTAAATTTTCCCTTATAAATTAAGATAATACTGTATTTGTAGCCTTCTTTTTAAAGCTGCTGCAAAATTCTAAGGCAAAGATTGTCAATATTGTTTCACTGAGTTTTGCCTGAAGTTGATATTAGCCTATTTAAGCTTCCTATCAGTCAAATTAAAAAAATTACCATAGAGGTATCATAATGTTATTGTGAGTTTGGGTATCAGTCAAAATTGGGCGTTTGATTTTTTCTTACTTTACATAACTAATTAACAATCTAATTTGACAACAGTTTTTTTTTTTTTTTCTTTCCTTATTTCATTTTAAGGAAAGATCAAAATTCAACAGACTTTGGAAAACATCATAATTCTGAATTTTAAATCCGTATTTTAATAAAAATGCTGTTTTGTAATCTCATTGGTTTTCATAAAAGCTTTCAGATATCTTTCTAAAAGTACCAACAATGTATAGCAAATGTCTTCAATATTTGCTCCTTGTGATAGACATAGAAAATATTTCCTGGGCCTGCATATTAATTTTGTGATTTTCTCTATTTGAAAAGAAAAAGAATATGCATGACCTGGCAGTCAATCTGAAGGCAGTATTTTCCCTTGATGAGTATCTCATCTTTTTTATTTAGCACTGCAAAGTACTTTTGTTCTTTATTTGCCACTGATGCTTATGATAAAAAATTAAATTACTGTTCATCCTTTCAATATGTTTTCCTCAGAGGATCTCTGCTGAAGAACAAACATTTAAAAGAGGATGCAGAAGGTTTAGTTTTATACACAGCCCTGCTATATTATTCATTGCAATGCATTTTTAATGTTAGAGAAAGAAAAGTAAAATACATGTTAATTTCTACAGTGAGACAGTCGGTGATTGAGGGAATGATAAATTCACAGAAACTGGAGATGTGCATGTGATAATAAAATAAGAAGGCCTCTCTCTCTTCCAAATCCCAGGCTTTTTTCTGCATGTGGTAGGAAAACTTGCAAGGTTTTTTGAGTGAAAATCTCAAGACATAATCTCCAATAGCTAACGTGCTTCAGACTATTCATACTTTCAGTTGAGAAAAAGGCCACTAGAGCAAGATTATTAAAAACAAAAACAATACAAACAAAACAAACCAAAAAAAGGCAGCTCTGTCAATATAACTGATAGGATTTTGCTATATCCTGTATGAGATTGCCAGTTCTCATCTCTTCAATTCTTTTACATTTCTTAACAAAATTTGCACTCATGTTATTCATAAATAAGCCAATTAGTTTTCCTAAATAGGTGAAAAGATTTATGTAAGCATTCTTTTCACTCTTAAAAACTGATACTATTTTATAAGAACAACGAATGAGTAAATTGCTTTATTTTGTTTATGAATTGTCAAGACTAATGGTTTTCTTTGAGTCATATTCCCTTGGAATCCAACAATTTATCTTCAACCCAAAAGAATTACAGCATCTGGTAAGGAATTGATTTTCAAACTTCTAATAATGTAAGAGAGCAGATTACACTTTATGGACTCTTTTCTTCAAGCTTCTATAAGCTTCTCTGTTCCCGAAAAAGGGATGAACAGTGTTGTTTAACGTAAACAAGAGACAGTGAAACATACATGAGTTCTATATTCAATCTGTTGTCATTGGAAAACATATATGAAGTTTGGACAATTAGGTTCGCGAACTTTCCACCGTGTAAGCTCATGGTGGAAAGTTCATGAACTTAATTGTCTGACCTTTCCCTATTTTGAATTTAGGGAGGATGAATACAGAAAAAAAATCCAACTGTTATGTGGAGAATTGTCTATTCTTGGTTTTCTGCCAAATACCAAATCGTAATTGAGTCAGTCATTTTAAAAAAAAGGGCATTTTCCAATTTCTTCTGTTGAGCACAGATGAGCAAAAAGGGGGGGAAATACCATATATTTAGGAAAACATGTATGAGGTATGAACTGTCTTTTCAACATATTTAATTTTATAACCTCTGAACCCAAAACAATATGCTATGTTATATACTCTTAATTGCATTTAGAGCATCTTGTAAAATTCAGTTTTTTCATGAAATCGCTCTATGTTAGCATTTCTCTTTCTTCTTTCATATGATTAATATAAAACTGGAAATACCTACTGTTTAGGCCAAACGTAATTTTATTTCAGTGTTCTTATGTAAAACAACAAATGCCTGCTTTTAGAGCATTACCTCATTGATTTTATTCTAGACATGTAGTGGTCTTAATTTTATTTTACTCATTTTATAATGACTGTTACCATAGCAACCAGGCAGGTTTTACCGAAAGAAAAAGACATTCATTATATATAGCTTCCTCTAATGATTCATGATAAATAGGCTATACACCAATACTGAATAAATGGTAATGAAATTCAAATTATCAGTCACAATCAAAGACTAACAAAGCCAATCACCCTAAAATATGTTATGTCTTATTCATTTCTACTTCTTTGTTTTCTTCTGCTCTATTGCCAAGGCACCTAGGAAATTCATTAGTTTAAATGACAGAAACCTGGGATTCATGGAGAAAATTTTCTTAAAAAAAAAAAAAAAATCATTGCTATTGTTATCTAAGTCTGTGCAAATTAAATCTTAAAGAGAGGTGTGGTTTCTATAGAAGAGAACTAGTTAACATGTCATGGGCCACCCAACGTAATATGGTCTCAAAGTGTCTGTGTCTCAGATGGCAATGTTTATATAAGCGTGAAATCATTGTTCTGGAAGGCAGGGCTGTAGCTTGTCCCAGAGCCTTGTGAACTTGCCACTTTCTGGTTGTGTAACCTTAAGTCATTGATTTAAAAATCCTAAAGCTCATCGTTTTTATTTTTAAAATGGTGTCTGCGCAACAATTAATTAAAGCAATTGTGTATATATTCAGGCACAATAGCTGATACATAAAAATTGCTCAAAAATGTTAACTCCAGTAGAATAACAAAATCTCCAATAAGTGTACTTTTTGCTTTTTCCATCTCAAACCATATTTATTCATATTACCTGGTGGAATTAATGTTAAATTTCTGAAACCTTTACTTGCAAATATAGTTATCAGGTCAACTTAACAAAATAGGTCTATCTTTTTTGTCACGCATGGTATGTAGCCATATGAACCCTGCTTCCATGTCTGTATTTAATATCATTTCAATCTTCTACCTACTTATCTTAGAAAAATACTCATAGGGGCAAAAATTAAGTGATTCTTTTGTCTTTAAGACTTAGATGTTATTTACAAATACAAAAATATTACTTTGAAGCTCTCAACAGTATTTTCTTAAAATACTTTTTTTCCTATAGATCTACTGGACTCAGGACAAATATTAGCATCCTTTTTCCTGAGCATAACTGAGGCCCATTAGTTTTAGACTTGAGCACTGTGGTTCAGATCTGAAAGAAGTGGGACTCCTGGGTTTTCTTTGTATTTGCCGATAATGAGCCTTTTATGGTTATTGCATCCAATCTAATATATAACTCAGAATACACTCACTCGGGAAGTTACTTCTAGAAACTACAGTCAGACAGATGCAAAAACCAGACCTTGGGGTCAAATCTGAGATCTGTGCTAATTCTTCTTAAAAGGTTTTATCCTTTGCTGCATTCACCAAAACACATTCATAAACTCTAAGAAGGTACAAAAAGAGCTAAGTGATAGAGGTCTGGAGTGACACTCAAGATTCACCCTCCCAGCTCAAGAAATTAATTAAATAGCACCCACTCTTTACTGTGTAATGCATAGTGATTATAATTAATAATATTGTATTATACATTTGAAACTTTCTAAGATCTTTAATATTCTCACCACAAAAAAGAAATGGTAAATATGTGATGTGATGTATATGTCAGCTAACACTATGGTGCCCCACATTATACACCTTAAACGTACACAGTGTCATTTATCAATAATATCTCAATAAAGCTAGACAAAAGAGCTAACACTATTGTGTACATATTACTTACTGAACATAGTACTGGACACCTTAAAGACATCCTTTATTTAATTGTCATAACAGTTTGAGAGTAGATATTATTACCTTTGAAGCTCAGAGAGGATAAACAACTTGTTCACAGCTAGGGATGACACTGAACCCAGCTCCTATGGACTCCAAGGCCCCTTACTCAACTCCTGCCATGCTTACTGCTCCAGAGTAATTGGGATCTCAACCCTTTGTGTTTGGCAGGGTTGGGAGGGATTTATTTATTTTTTTGTTACCAGTTAGCACTAGACACTGTTTGGGAAGAGATGTATCTTCATTTGGAAACATTTTTGTATGCATTCTTTGGATATATGGGGCTAGGGAGGTCTGAATGTTGTCAGTTATCAAATCATCATAAGTAGGGGAAAGCAGCTATATCTCTTATATATGATAAAGTGAGAGATTAGGGATTTGTAGTTTTTGCTCCAAAAAGGGAGGCGAAGAGAGAAATAAGGAGTAAAGAAAAAGATGAGAAGAAAAGGAGTGTCGCGTCCAACGCAACACGGGCAGTGAGAGAACAAGAAGGGGCGGCGAAGGGTTAAGAAAGAAACAGAAATCAAGAAAGTTTTGAAACAGTGGCCAAGGGTGTGACGGCCCAGCTGCCACAAGTCGGTTCCCGAATGGGGGAGTGGGAATGAATAAAAGACACTCTCACATATGATGATGGCAGACCCCAGTGATGCTGAAGTCACTAAGTTTATTTTACTGCACCCATATAAGCAGTTTGAGTACGTGCAAGTATGTATTAACATAACAAATGTAAATTCTTTAACCTTCACATAGAGGATACAAAATTCACTGAAACTCTCACAAGTAATTATCTTATCAATTGCCCTGATAGGCATCAGCCTTCTGTGTCCGGGAACTGGCCTCCCACCACATTCCTCAGCAGCTTACAAGCTCAAGCTCCCCTCAGGTGCAGGCAGAGACAATTGCCTCAGGGGGAGGAAACAGGTAGCATAAACCGAGCCATTCTGTAAAGCTCAGAGTTTCCTGTAACCATGGCTCCCCACACAAGGGTCTCACAGCCTCAAAGGACTGAGAGCCCCGAATCAGGCCACCTTGTGGCTCATATTGATGCACATACAAGGAAGTAGCATTGTTTTTTCTACAGTCTATGAGTCTCATACACCATACCAGAAAACTGGTTCAAACCAATCACCCTTGCCTGCTGAGAGCCCCATGATGTATAAATAATTATTCTTTGTACCTCCCCAGGGGACAAAACCTTTATGTTGAAAACTTGCTGAGATGGAGAACTGATGTTATCTCATCTAGAATCACTTCCCAAGCAGGTTGTGGGAAGGAATACAGCCACAGAGGCAGAAGCTTTCCTTAGACGGGGGAAGGTCGGGTCTGTGCCCATCTCTATCAACCCCGTAAGTTCTCCTGGTGGTCCCCACACGACTGTGCCTGTCTTAGGTCATTTCTTTCCTGAGGAATCTTACCCGTCATTGGCTAGCCAGCCATCCTTTGGGGCCAAACAAGGAGATGGCATAAAGGTGAAGCAATATCTCTGAAAGGAAGCGTCTCACAGAGTCTTCTTTCTTTTTAGGGGTGGGTACGAGGGGACAGATGGGCAGGCAGCCGCATGACAACAAAGGAGGAGCTCATAAAACGAAGAGAAGTTTGAGTGATGGGTTTAGTAAGCTTTGGGTAGGGTAAGGGTAATTAAAAATGGTGCTGATTCATGCTCCTTTGAAAGTTGTTTGTCTGTCTGTGATATACACATAAAACACTCCTCCATCTCCCCTGGTGAAATTTACTATGTTTCTGAATACATTTCAGAGTAGATTTTGGTGTTATCTTAAAGATTGCTCTGGGTTTCACATCTGGAGACATGGTGAAGCCCAGACATAAAGGACACAGAAGCAGAGGAGTCAAATTAGACCATGAAAACACGTATGTATCTGAGACATTTGCAGATCTTTATGGGTGTTAGTAGGACCTGGTATTTTAAAAATTCAACCAAGTATACCTATCTCACAAAAGGGAAGTGCTGACATCTGTGTGGCATTTTTAAAGTATTGAGTGAATATTTACTTCAAGGGCAGGATCAGAGTGAAGGTTCCTTTACATAGCTTTGCTTCTTAGATGTTGACATATAGCAGAGACTTATCAACCATACTTTTCTGGAATACAACAATTCTCAGAGGTGTATTGCAGGCTGAAGCCACAGACTATACCACATTCGATCATCACTATTAAATCTTCCAAACTCTCTGTTGCCTGTGAAGCATGTTTCAAACTTTGGGTCATCACCATTGTTTACTTTCTTCACCCTGGCTTCTGCTTCTGTTCATAGGAGACTCATTGCTGCTGAAGAAAATCAGAAAACCAAGCTGACCAATCTTAGGCTCTGTGACCTCAGGTATAAGAGCTTGCATTGACTAAGATTGTCCATCTATCAGACGTAATTACATATTTCACAAAATATCACAAACATTTGTGTTAGGCATGGTTATCCCCATTTTGCAGGTAACAGAAATTGAAATTTCAAGAGCTTATATAACTAACGATCAAAAAATTGATATGTGTAGAGTCAGCATTAAAGATCGTACACCAACAGCAGCAACAAAAGGGTACTTGTCTGAAGTCTGGCACGTGACTTGCACCCATTGATCACTATGGGTGGGGTCCAAGCTCATACTCTTTGCTGCTTCACTGCCATTCAGCAATGTCTGAGTCATCTCCTCCTGAGTCCCCATTCATTTTTTTTACTGCTATCCCGTTTGCAAAACTTACACTTTTCTCAAGCTTTAATCTCACCTCTGCTCCTCTCACTCTGAGCAGAAGTCCTTGGCTAATACTCTACTTACTAAGAAAATTCAAGAAAACTAACACAAAATTCCTCAGTCTTACTCCTTAGCAAAACTTTTGTATAACAACATCCTCGTTTCTACATCTACATTTCTAATCATTTTTTCTCATGATTATTGCCTGTCCTTTGTCTCCAAGGAAAACTATATCTGTTTTCTAAGATGAACTAACCTTTCCACCTATACTCTTGATCTTATACTGTTTACCTTTACAGGACCTGGTTAATCATTTATAGTCTCATTTCCATAATCAATGCCTACACATCCCCCAACATCGGAACTTTTCTCTATGCCTATAAACATTTTCAGATCCTTTACTCTGAATTGAACCACACCAAACCAAACCGAAACCAACCAACCAAAACAAAACAAACCAAAGCATTAGAAAATCATCTACAATAGACCTAAAACCTGATTATTGCCCTTGTTTCTCACAATGCCATTCTGTTGTTCTTTTTCCTCTCCTGAATACATTTCTTGAAATAATAATATTTTCTGTCTACACATTCTCACCCCAATTTTATTATTGTACATTCTATGATCCGATCTTTTCCTGCAGCTCCACTTTCAAAGTTCAACATGGACTTCACATAAGTAATACAGAGTCAATACAGAACTTTCAAGGAAATCAAATCATTGTTTTGGTTTAATCACGGCAGGGAGGATGGGAATTGTTGCTGGATAAGTAGTATGCACCTTACATGATAAAGAGCCTTGTATTTTTGGTTAATATTTTGAATTATTTCCTGAAAAAAATAGGGATTCATGGAAGGATTTTTAACAGTGATAAAATTCGGTGTGTGGTATAGAAAATAGAAACAAAACAGCTCTGTGAAGACTATATACTTCATCGTAAATATTTCAATATGTATCTCTAAAAGATAAAGATTCTTATAGGTCCACACATTGCATTTGTTTAGTATGTCTCTTAAGTCTCTTTTAATTTAGAGATTCTTACCTCCCCCCACCCTTGTTTTTTCCTTGCAATTTATTTGTTGAAGAAACAGTCATTTGTCTTGTAGAGTTTTCTTCATTCTGGATATTTCTGAATGCATACTGTAATCTGGTTTAATATGTTTTTCCCTCCCTAGTCCTCTAGACTAGTATTTTCTTTTTAATTCTATTAAATTTATTGTGCTGTGTGTGGGATTTACTTTGAAATAATTTAAAATGGGGGGTGGGTATGTGGTAGTGTGGGAGGTAGGGTGGGTAATAGATAAAACTAGATCGGCCATGAATTGATAATTGCTGAGGCAGGAGATGGTTACATGGAGATTCATTATGTGGTTCTTTCTACTTCTATTAGTGTTTGAGTTTTCCATAACAATTTTTTTTTTTAAGAATTAAAAAAAATATATTAACATTGTAGAATTATCAGCTCAGAAATTACTGCAATTAAACAGGAAGAAAATGATGATTTTTGAACTAAGATAATAACAGTGAGAAATTAGAAAAGGGAATAGGTATGTAGCTATTCCTTTTTTAATTTTCAAATTTTTTATTATGGAAAATTTCAAACGCATAAAGATAGAGAGAAATTATAATGATTAATCATATATTCACTCAGAGTTAGTATTTTTTCCAGCTTCATTGATAATATAATTCATATAAAAGTTGTGTAAGTTTAAGGTGTACAACCTAGTCATTTTATATATGCAGATATTGCAAAATGATGACCACAATAAGGTTAATTAACACCATCTCCTCACATCATTACAAAATTTTGTGTGTGTGGTGAGACTTTTAAAATCTACTCTCTTATCAACTTTAAATTACACTGTAGTCACTATGCTGTACATTACATCTTCAGAACTTATTCATCTTATAACTAGAAGTTTGTTTCCTTTGACAACCTTCACACATCTCCCCCACCCCCCACCAACCACCCCTGGCAACCACCAATCTGTTCTCTATTTCTGTGAGTTTAGATTTTTAGACTCCACATGTAAGTGAAATTGGACAGTGTCATTTTTCTCTGTCTGACTTATTTCACTTAGTAAAATGCCATTAAGCTTCATCCATGTTGTAGCAAATGGCAGGACCTTTTTTCTTCCCTCCTTCCCTCCCTCCCTCCCTCCCTCCCTCCCTCCCTCCCTCCCTCCCTCCCTCCCTCCCTCCCTCCCTCCCTCCCTCCTTCCCTCCCTCCAGGTCTTCTATCTTTTATTTAAGCCTCATGTGAAATGTAGTTTTTCAATATTGCCTATTTTGACACCAAATCTAAATTAGCACTTCCTGTCAGTAATTATTTTTTATCATCCAGTTTTATTTTTGTTCTTAGTTCATATCACCACCAGAAATTCTCTCTTCTATTTATATACACGTTTACTGTCTTTCTTCTCTCACTAAAGTATTAGGCCCAGAAAAGCAGGTACTACATTTATCTTGTTCAACAAGCACTCCTTGTGCTTAGGTTTGTACTTGCAACCTATTCAACACTTTGTATTGAAGGAATGAATCTATACTTGCAAGTTCTAGCTACTAATATTCACCCCATTCTCTCACACATTTTCTTCTGTCACTGGATTTTTTCATTATGGTTTCCTATTTTGGAACACTTCAAGTCCACCTATTTACAGCAAAGTTGCTCTCCCACTTTCCCAAATCAGAGCTGTCATCTGACATCCCTGAATTGTTAATGGTATGTCATGTTCTTATTTGTCCAGTCCTGATATTTTCGAGCTATCTTTGGATTATCTACCTTATGTACCACATCCAATTAATGCCCAAGCCTTTCAGATTTTTCCTTGGCATATCATTAGCATCAATTTTGTCCTTGTCATTTCTATTGCTAAATACACATTCCTGCCCTTTTTTATCGGGAATATACCAGTTCCTTAGTTCACTAATGGGTCTTTCTATCTCTAGTGTTTTTACATTCTGACCCATTCCATTTATAGTCAAGATCAATCTTCTTTAAAGTGGCCTAAAATTTGATACTCCCCACCTGAATATTCTTTAATGATTCAAACTTGCCTATGGAATAATGTCTCAAATTCTCCTTAATGTAGATAGTACCTTAACCAGGAAGAATTCTGCTGGGGGAAATTTTAGATGTTTTCATGGAGCAGCCCTTTCAAACCACTCTAACTTATCAGACAGTTTGGAATTTATGTTCTGTAAATCCAATTCCTCTCTATTTCTCTATCTTTACTTTTGCTCATTAACTTTTATTCTAGCCAAACTAGAAAGATGTTTTAATGCCTTCATTTTCTCTTATTTGGCTACCTTGATGTAGAATAGGAAAATAATATTTTTAATGGAACTAATAATTCTATCACTTTTCTCAAAATGTTTCCCTAAAACAATTTTAGTTTTCTTAAATTAACCTATATCTTTAACATAGAGTTTTTTAGTCTACATTCTTGGGAATGGATTTTGTGGATAATATTTTAAACTGAGATATTATTTTTGTGTTTAACCAAGTACTGATATTATCTCCCAACTCTGGCAAGAAGGAAACTAATTTTTATCATTTAAATGTACATAGCAATTTACCTTACTTAAAAAAATAAAATTTGGTACAAAAGTATGAATTCTGCTAGGATGATGGCACTGTACTTTTTTTGTACTTTATAGTATTTAAAGATAATTTGCTATGTGATTTCTACCTACCTCAAGAATGAAAAAAATAGATTTCAAAAATAACTTGTTTTGGGATTTGAGAAAGTGCTAACATCATTTGATAGTAACTGTATAGTTCTCTCAAAACAATATAATACAATTGACCATACAATTTTATTATGTGCTATATCTTATGAAACACTTCAATAATAACTATAAAATGTAAATAACACTTCCTTTTCTCCTCTTCCTTTTCAAATTCCTCGTGTGATCTACATGTGACCCCATGATCGGTAGAGATCATATGGGGATTTGCTGACAAAGAATTAGAAGCCATAATTCTCAATTTCTAGTTCAAAACTGTTTTAGCAATCATCATTTCAATTTTTTTTGATGTTTCACTACGTTTAAATTTTTGAGTCTTATGAGAAAAATTTAATGCTAATTCTATTTTATATCTCACCTTTTTATTTCTAAGAAAAATATTTAAATAACTTTATGTCTCAATTTCAATGAATACAGAAGTAGAAGATTTGGGGAAGAATCCAGAATGAGAAAAACCAAAAACAAAACAGTGTGTCTTTTTTCTCTGTATACTGGTCCTTTAAAAACTTGAGGTCCTCTTTCTCATGTTTCTACCAGCACTGTTACCCAATCCATGGATGCCATTCACTTCTTCAGGTTCTAGAGTGGAATAGTGACCAACTGTCTGATAAGTTTGAGGGGTTTGAAAGGGTTGCTACATGGAAACATTGAAAATTTCCACCACCAGAATTATTTCTGGTTAAGATACTATTTACATTAAGTAACTATTAAAATATATGTTATTTAGAAAACATAATACATACACTACTCCATTTGCATTTGTACAAGGCAGGTTGCCAGATTTGCTTGTTGGATACCTGTATAACAAAAGGTTCCTGAACAAAAGAAACTCAGAGCAGGTGAATTTTGATGGAGATACAAGAAGGTCAATAATGGCCCATACACTCACATTAATTTTTTTTTTTCCTATTATGCTCCTACAATCCATGCTGAATCACTTCTCAGCACTTTTCTCCTTCGACATTATCCTGCTCTTGGATAATTCTGAATTCTTCTCTCTGGCATAGGAGAAATAAAATATAATCTTATTGCTATGCAGCTTTTTAAGCATTAAGGTTGTAGCTTTGACATAATGAATTGACCTTCCAACAAAATAGACTTGCATAATTTGGGAATCCAAGAAGCTTTATGTTGAAATAGCCAATAATCATTCAAAAGTTCACCTTGAATCTGCTCTATGACATCTATGCAACAGGGATCTGCAGATAGGTTATAAATCTGTCTTTACCCTCCTGTGAGCATTGACTAATGAGTAGTTTACTAATGAATTTTAATTTTATTCTGACTTCCTCGATTAGGATATCTATTCAATGCACACAATGCTATATTACTAAGATTGCACATTCCATGCGATTTCTTTATCCTCACTTTAAGAAATAGTGGACTGATGAATAGTAAAATAGTGGCAAAAGTTTAAATTCGTCACAAATGCTTTTTCCAGAATATCTGCTTTTCTTGTCAGACAATCTTACTCTAAAATATATATATATATATATATATATATATATATATATATATATATATATATAATTTTTTTTTTAAAGTGTAGAGATGTGGCCACCACCACACATAAGGTCCTTCTTTTTCTGAATAACTTATGAAGAAATATCCTCTTATTATTTAAATGTTTTTAGTTATGTTCACACATGTGGCCAAAAATTAAATATCCCAGAAGAATTTGGTACCACTGCTCTCTCTTTGTGTTATTCCACAGAGGCAACTACTTTTAACCCTATACATTTTTACTTGTCTTTTTCATATTTTAAAAATGATTATACTATGCCGTACACCTGAAACTAATATAATATTGAATTAGATTATATTGTAATATAAGATAAAAATTTAAAAGAGAAAAATGATTATGCTACTATTTCTTGATTTTCAATTTTAGGTTTTTGTTTTGACTTAGTGCTATGCTAGGATTTAGTTCTCATGCGTTCTGATTGTTACTTTTTCTTAGGATCTGATTCTTGTTTTGTGAATGTAGTATTGAATATTCATGAAGAGAGCAATTAGCATCCTCCCTCCCTCCCTTCCTTCCTTCCTTCCTTCCTTCCTTCTATCCTTCTTAAAATAAGCATGTGCTATTCAAAAAATAGCTACAGATTTTTTTTTTCTTTTTATAAAAACGAAGTCCAACCATGTATATTAGTGTCCCTGCCTGAGAATTTCTGAATCAGATTCTTTGGAAAGAAAGTTTTAGGATCTGAACTTTTAAAGTGTTGCTTACATGATTCAAATGCACGCTTCAATGTTAGACTCAGTCACTTAGAGAAAATCCATAATTAGAAAAATAATTTTAAAATGCTATTAATATATCCCAGTTAAGATTTGTCCATGTATATACAAATAGCATAGATTAAATTATATGACTGAATTAAAGAACTCACCACGGTATAATGTAGTCCTGTAGGAGAAAGTTCATTGGACATTGATTCAAAAGAGATTTGCAACATGGTTCTCAATGATTTTTGTTATTTTAAAACAGTCAACAATTCTCTTTACAGAGAATAAGAATAATGTGTGCAGGCTGAGAGCCACTCATTTCAAATGATGACTTGCAAAAGTATTTAGCAACGTGACATCATTGGAATGGGTGCATAGTCACCGAGAGTAATTTATTAGAAGGTGAAGACTGATTTTTATGTAAAAGTTCTGATATGAATACAACACAGCTGGGTTCTAACATAAGCAAGTCTGCTATGTACAAGGCAAAGTGTGGTAATAAAAGAGAGGAATCCTGGATGTGAGTCATGAGGGTGGGGTGGGGGTGCAGAATTCTGGAGTAGCACTGACATCCAGGAAGAATGGGCAGCAATTAGAGCAGGTAAATCACACTGGCATTTCCTTGATAGGTCTGGAGAACCAAAACAATCCAGCCTCAGGGTAGAAGGGATTTCCAGGAAGTGGCAATAGCCTGACTCCGGGAGATGGCATAATTATTGTCACTGCTCTTCGAGGGTTGAATTGGGGAGCAGCAGCCAGGCTTTCTTATACCAAGCCTGTTCTGCATGTCTTGTATCTGACCACTGTTTGTTTCTGTGCTTTAAAAACAGATGAATACAAACATGTTTGCATACCTTGTATGAAGCTATAACCGTGTGATGAACATTTGCTGTCTGCTGCCCTATATCCTTCACTCTGCTGATAATAGTAAACTGGTTCCAGGGACAGTTTCCTCCTCCACTCCCCACTGATGGTCCTCAAGTGGAGCTGACTGAACTCCTGGCTTGAGGAGCAGCCACGTATAACCCAGACCAGATGACTTCGATGTTATCCTGCCCTGAGTAACAGTGATTGGTTCAGGAATGCACACCTATCCTAAGTGTGTAAATAGGCACACTAAGAGCTACCCCAGGATTTTGCTTATTTGTCTGAGGGACTGGAAAAAATAAATTTCTTTTCCACAGAATTTGAACATGAAAGGATATGGTCTAAAATTGGCAGCAATCGTGCTACCAAATGTAACCACAGACTGA
The DNA here is from genome assembly GCF_057876585.1 of Rhinolophus sinicus. NCBI lineage: Eukaryota > Metazoa > Chordata > Mammalia > Chiroptera > Rhinolophidae > Rhinolophus > Rhinolophus sinicus. The sequence goes on along the minus strand of NC_142504.1, from coordinate 84,127,379 downwards.
GGCTAACACAGAGCCAGAAGTTGGAAAATCAGCAGGTCCTCGATCCAGAGATCAAGCCTCTGCATCCAACAGCATCCAAAGCCCCAAGGATTTTTCAGTTATGTGATCAATAATTTCTTCTTATTGTTCAATTCAGTTTGAGCTTAGTTTTCTGTCATCTGCATCCAGAAGAGCGCTGGGTACTGGTGGCAGATTAAAGAGGGCTGCAAATTCTTTGATACCCTCCTTATTTAGAGATTGAGTCTGTGATAGCTCTTGGTGGGCCCTGACTGCTATGCCTAATAGAGAGTGGCAGAATAGACACTGTGCCAGTTTCCAGTTCCAGACCTTAAGAAACCAGCAGTTTTTGTATCTTTTCTGTTGCAATGCAACCTCTGGGAGCTCTCAGACACTGTGGAAGAAGTCCAACAGCCCTGGGACTAATATACTCCAGACGATGTGTTGTGTAAGCGCTTTAGTGAACAGTCCCACTGGAGAACAGCTTTCTAGCCAAGGCAGGTGGCCTGTGACTGAAGCTGTCTTAGACTTTCCAGACTAGCTCATCCATTTGAGACCCACTTAATTGGAAAAAATAAGTAGTCAAATACCACTGAGTGACCTCAATTGACCATACAGGAAGCTAAAGTATCACCTAGCTGAGCCGTGACAAAATCCTTGACTAACAAACTTGTTATATATACTAAAATGGCTAGGTTTCACGGCAGTTTGTTATCCAATATATAACCTGAACACAGATTTTAAAAGTTTTACCTATTATAATTTAAAGTTACTTAATTATTCACCTATTGCTAGTATCCTTCCTTCCTTCCTTCCTTCCTTCCTTCCTTCCTTCCTTCCTTCCTTCCTTCCTTCCTTCCTTCCTTCCTTTATTCCTTTCTCTCTTTCTCTCTTTCTTTTTCCCTTCCTTCCTTCCTTCCCTCCCTCTTTTCTTTTCTTTCTTTTCCCTCCCTCCCTCCCTCCCTCCCTCCCTCCCTCCCTCCCTCCCTCCCTCCTTTCTCTCTCTCTCTCTCTCTCTCTCTCTCTCTCTCTCTCTCTCTCTTTCTTTCTTTCTTTCTTCTTTTGTTTTCTATAGCCAGTAGGTATTGAAAAGTTAGATAAGATTCTTTTCCAGAACAGTGATAATCAAGCTAAGGCACTTCTTGTTTGAGAGGTGAAAATGGTACTTCCGATTTCTTGGGTGTGAGCTACACCAGACAGTGTGTTTTCAATGTTAAAATTTTAATAAAACTATCTAACTTGTTTGGTTCAGCTTTTTTACGGTTGGTAAGGTAAACCCTGCCTACTACACAGACTCAGTATAGGTTTTAAATGAAACCTTCCATGAAGCTCCATATCTATATCTATATCTATATCTATATCTATATCTATATCTATATCTATATCTATATCTATATCTATATCTGTATATATATATATATATCATAAATTATAAATCTGTGTACAAATTTTAAGGTACCATTACAATTCCATTTCTAAATTCATATATATATGTATAAAATGAACAGGTTAGTGATTAAAAAATTGATTTTTATTATGACCACCACCTATATTATTTTATTGTGCAGAACTATATACAATTTCCATGTAAAATAATGTTATTTACACTGGAAAGAAGATTTAGAATTATAACTAAGGAAAGACTAATTACAAAGGAAAAATAAAACATTGATCTAAAGTTTGGCAAACCCATGGAAATTCAAGTGAGTAAAACTTCTGTGGTCAGATATAATGTGTAAGTGTCACATGGAAGAGGAGGATGGTATGATGGTGGTATGATGGACTTTGTGGCTCAGAAGATGTGATTTGCATTGTTTGGCTCTGGCACTCACTAGCTTTTGTATTTGGGACTCATATTTGTACCTTCGGTAAACCATATAAGCAGCATTGTTTTGTTTTGTGCATAATTTATTTTGAAAGTAATCCCTGAATGCATGAGTGCTATCTGCAAAAAGTCTATGCTCTGACAAAATGAGTACTTGAAGGGGTATACATTTTGTATGTACATGTTCATTAAAAAAATGTGTCATTTCTTTATATCCATGTCATATTGTTCCCTCTATTCTTCCAGTATTTTGAATAAATGGAAAAAGAGAACTGGAGGCAATCTTCCATGAAGCTCCAAATTTACTTAAAAAGTAATATAAAATAATGTGCATTGAAAATTGCTTCAATGAAATTAAAATTTAATAAAGTTAGAGCTATTCATTTAATTATTTTCTGACAATTTATAAATATTAAATGATGGTTTATTTCTTTATTTTCAGAAGAAGATAATTGTAGACATTAGTGTTGTCTGGAAAGAGTCACTATCAGGGCTTTCTCCTTCCTCTTGTCATTATGAAGCAACATTTCCCATAATATCCTTTTTAACCAGTGATGAGTGATGCCTGATTTCTTTGCCTTTCCCTGCTTTGCAACTCAGAAGCCTAATTTTAAGTGATGCAATTTTTCACTTTAAATATTTTTGAGTTTCTGTAATGATTTAAGTCTATCAATATTTCCTGCTTAGTTTCTAGCCTACAGCAGAGTTGTGGAAAACATTATGATTTTCCTGCGTACGTTTAATTTGATGCTGTAGTTCATATAATTGAGAAAAAAAATTGCAATCTTATTTCCCTGAACCAGGCTCTGACATTGGGAGTTTTATTCAGACATCTTTCCTAGCATGGCTACACTAAAAGCGACGCTGTTTTATGAGGTCTTTCTACCTGAGACTGTTAGCTTAGAGTTAGTGGATCATCTGACTCAGAATCACCCTTAGGATCTTGTTAAAAATGAAGATCCCAGCATCCCACACACAGGATTCTAATTTAGTCAGTCTGGGATGGAACCCAAGGATTTGCATTTTTAATAGGTGTCCGAGGAAGATCTTATGGAAACCTACAATAATTCACACAATCAATATTAAGCCTTTGTTAATAAAGTTTTCCCATACATGTAATGTGTAGTCACAGACAAAATGAAGTAGAAAATAGAGATAATAATTTGACTAGTTGTTTTTGGAAAAATCCTTAATGTGAAGGAAATATCTTCTTGGATGGTTATATGATTCATTTTATTATAAAATTGAAAACCACACAACCTCATATTTTTCCCCAACATGGCTATAGCAGTGGATAAGGAGCTTACATATAATATCAGCTAAATAGTTGTTCACATTTTGGTGGTTTTAAAATATGTCCATAAATTCTTTGATACCCCTCCCTTCAAAAGGAGCAGCCTAATTCCTCCCTTCTCCTGAATGTGAGTGGTACTTAGTGACACTCTTCAAAGGAATAGAAAATCACGGAAGTGACTGTATGAGATTTCTGAGGCTCGGTCACAAAAGACACAGTGGCTTCTATCCTGAACTCTCTTCACCACTCATTCTGAGGGAAGCAGGCTACCATGTTGTGAGCAGGCTAACAGGCCCTGTTAAAGCCTACACAGGGAGACTCAGGTCTCCTGCCAACAGTCAGCACCAACTTGTCAGTCATGTGAGCAACTTTAAGCAGATCCTCAAACCTTAGACAAGTCTTTAGATGACTCCAACCCTGGCTGACATCTTGGCTGTCACCTCATAAGAGACACTGAGTCAGAAAGGCCTAACCAAGCCATCCTTGATTGTGTGGCACACAGAAACTGTAAGAGCCATTATAGTTTATTGCTGTTTAAGGCGCAAAGTTTTGGATATGCAGCAGTAAATAACCAGTAAACACACTTAGGTAGTTATACTTCATGCTAATATTTTTACTACTCCACTTGAAGAAATTATTAAAAATTATGAATATTATTTAATAATATTTAAAAATTATTAAAAATTATGAATATTATTTAATAATATTTAAAAATTATTAAAAATATTCATTACTCTAATATTTCACACTGATGATTAAAGGTCGTTCATAGGCCTGTCTTCATCTACCTTGCATTCCTGTAACCTTTTTGTTATCCCCACAATTAAATTGTTAAGCTCCTTTCTCAAATCTACATTTTTGAAAAAGACATTTATTTAACAACAATAATATTACTCATGAGCTTAAGTGAGAAAAGGAATACTTTTTCCTGTGTGTCATCTATTCTTTCTTTCAACAATTATGTATTAATACCTACTATGTGTCAATCATTCTTCTAAGAGCTTGATATACATCAGTCAACAAAAGAGACAAAAATCCTTGTTCCCGTGGAACTTACGTTTCAGTGTTAGTCATTAATCGTTCATTAAATACATATATATTGAGGATGTGTTATGTACAGTATATGTAGAAATATGTATATGGCATAAGTCCTGTCTTCACTTAAGCTATCATGTACCTTCCACATAAGTGCCTTTTTTGTGAACTCAGCATTCTTCAAAAATAAACTTTAAAACAATTTTCATGTCAGTTAAAACATATATTACAGTGACAAAATAAATTAAGATAGTAATTTTGTCTCTCTCCCATCTCTTGGTTATTCACCTAAATGCAATAAGAATGTTTGAAGTCTTCTGATTATTCTGTCTGTCAGCCCGTCACATTTTAATACCAACTCTCTGTTCATTAGGGACATTCTACCTGGGGGGTTCTATCTTTTTGTTTCATTTAGTAAAGAGTGATAATGTCACAAAGCACATGAGATTTTTTTTTTAATAACAGCTCCTTCACATAGCAGCACTCTCACTATAAGAAGGAAGACAAGATAGCTACTTTGTCTGAGCCAAGGATGATACTGTCCACTACTTTTTATAGCGTTTACATTAAAATGAAGCTTTCCTGGATTGATCAGTGATCTATAAAAGGACTTTTTAAACATAAAATAATGAATGCAGGCTTACAAATTTAAACCTTATTTCAAATGAGGTCAATGGAAATGTAATTAGTAATAGCTGTTAGTAATAAACTTTCATAGGCTTAAAATTTTTTTTAAAACTTTGAAGCTTGACATAGACCAATAGTTAATTGAGTTCAGATTCATCAGTTTACAGATAAGAAACCATAATCAAAGAAATTTTAGTCTAAGTTACCTAACTTTGGCAGTAAAGCAACAAAAGCCAAGCCTGAAAAAGACAGCCCACAGTCTTTTTCATCACACTGAGTTTTCACCTCATTATTATGTATAGAAAGAAGCAGAGAAATATTCATTTCATGAGTGCTTAATTATTCATCTTGCAGAAAGTAACTTCAAACTTTAATACCTTATGTTCTTGTTAGGCCAATGTGAATTTATTCTTTATTTTTATTTTAAAATGGAGTTAAGAAAATGACTACAAAAAGTTTTTAAAATAAAGAAAAAAATCTATAAAATCATTGCATCAAAAAACAATTGGATTTATTTTTGTATTTTTACATTCTAGTTTTTAATGTAATTATTAGTAATAGCCAACTTAAATTATACATGTGTTTACTCAATATTCTATAAGTTGCCCAATTTTTGGAATTACAAACACTATTGAAAACAATATCTTGTGAATTGTGCTTTATGTATCTATAATTGTCCTTATTTCATTAGAATTATTTTTCTAAGAGCATTAATAAGTTAAAAGATATGGACATATATGCCCTGATATATATTTCTATGTTACTTCCCCAAAAGGCATAGTACCAGTTCTCCATGTTATTAGCAATGGAACGAAGGTAAATAAATCTTTTCCCGTTTTGCTTCTCAGTTTCTCCATCACTTAGTCCACAAACTGGCACAAAATAAACACCTAAAAATTATTGCTAAATGATAAATAAATAGAAAAGTAGCAGTTTCTGTTCCAACCTCGTGTCTATTTCACTGCTTTGGACATTACTATTTAAAAATACTTTGGTTGAATTAGCTGTATATATAAGTTTTAGCATTTTATAATCAATATGTCCACCATTATGTGACTATTTACTCAGTTACGTTTCCAGAACTTATTCATTAACTATTCACACACTCTGTAACATGTAAGCCAGTCATACCCCATGACTTCTAGGGTAAGAGCAAAGCTCAAGTACCCTCAAACTGGGAAAGAAATGGCTTATCAAATAACAAAAAGAGTAACAAATTCCATGTTTCAGGTGGGAATCTATCATCTTTAAATTCATAAAAATTGTGATAAATTTAGGGTGTGAATGGGTAGTGTGATCATATAATTTGTTAACTGAAACACTTTTGAGAGTGAAAGAGGCTGCTCTTCATAATTATGCCAGGACAACAGGTATCAACCAGGAATCCTCAATGACAGTCAGGATGCAGTCATGCTGATCATGGGCATACTAATAACCTTATTCTAAAGTTAGTTTTGTCTCTAAACCTCCACTTACATCATTAGGAGAGGGCACTCTGTTGTTAGAAGAATGATGCTGGGGAAGGGAAGTCATCTGAGCTGTGTTATGGAGGAGATGACTTCTCTATCAGTAGAAATCCAAGTCACAAAGGTGTTAGAGGAGATGAAATTCAAACTAGAGACAAGGCAACCTAGAAATTGCCTTGAGATTTCCACAGGCCAGTAACCAAGGAATGAGGGGTTGTTACCAAAAGTTGCGAATTAGAACTGCCCAGTAGGGCTGTGAACCACTGTGGAATTGTCCAGGCAGAAGCAAGGAGGGAGATAAAAGGAGGCATCAGGGGTCCCTGGAACCACGTGGAGATACAGCCACTGCCATAGCCATATCCGTGAGGCAGAGAGTGGGGTGGGGGTGGGGGTAGGAGTTACTCTGGCTTCTTCCTTCCTCCTGCTCTCCAATTTCCTACCTGCTCCCGTCATTGGCTGAATCAGAGATCAGTTCTCAAAGGAGCCTGCAGATTATACTTTGCAGAATCAGCCTCAGTGATAAAAATAAAAAAAGTGTAAGGTCGGAGAATGTATCTGAGAGCAACTAGGAAAATGGTCACCACATCCAATAGAATCAGCATTTAAAGAGAATGAAAAGCAATGTGCAAGCCAAACTGGTTAATTGGTGGGCTGTGCTCTCAAGGTCTCATGTACAGCTAGACAAGTGTGATTTTCCATGTGAGTTACAGTCATCTCTTAGCCATTACAGAGCTCCCTGGGAACTTAGAATGGAGCAAGGGGCACTGATCTGAAAGGCTCTGTCAGATGTAACGTCTCTAGTCAAGGGTACAGGACAGTGCAACTCAGATTTATGTTTTTGTTCATTAAAATATGTAAGACTTGTATGCATAATAAGTAGGTAACCTAAGATGTATTTATATTACCTGTTTAAAATGTTGCTGTTATTTTACTGAGAGACAAGTAAGAAAAAAGTCAATAAAGAAATGGAATTCATTGAAATGAGAAATCTTGATGCATGTTATTAACTAGTATCTTGAATGCTTTTCTCTTTCTTTATACTTTAGAAGTAAGTGGAATGTGTATGCATCATTTGAGAGGAGATGCTGCTTTTATCTCACCCTCACAGCGTCTACAGTAAAGATTTTGGTTTCTTACTTTTTGACTTCTTGTAATTTGCATAGACACAAACATCATCCATGTATGATACCCACTCTGTCAAAACCAGCGCGACAGCCACCTCTGTTGATTTTAGTGTCTTGCATATTCAGCTGAGACTTTCTGAAGCAACAGGAATCAAGAACCCTTCAGTATAAATTGGACAGCAAAGCTCCTCTTTGGAGAAGGAAAATAACTACTGGCTAAAGTCTAATTAGAATTCTAAATTAAGAGCTTCAAAACGCGTAATCACTAGGATTCTCTCTGCTTATTTGATCTCACTTTCTGTAAAACTTGAAGTCAAACACTGTGCTCCACAAAAGCAAATGTGTCCATTTTCACCCACACAAAACTCCACGGACTCAACCATGAATCCTGGTCTCCCATCATTTCACCATCTAATACTGTCTCATTGCTTTCTACAAGTCATAACATTCTGCTTTCCGTTAATACTTTTGCATAACTCATCTTTACCATGATGACTTCTCTGTCGGAAGAATGATCATGAAACTTATTATCCAAACTGTGACACTGTTAAGAGTAAAAAAAATGCTATTAATAATTACACTAGGAAAAGGAAAAATTCACAACTGTCTCTGGCAAACCAAGGTAAATGTTCACTCTAACAACAGCCCTAATTTTTGCATAAACCTCTGAGCATCATATATACATTTAAATAAATACAAATATATACAGCACAGCCCCCAAACGAGCCAGTTTGTCTTATACATTGTTTTCCTCCTCCCATATTATTCTACCTATTAATCACTATGACCTTGATTTTGCTCAAGATCAAAGGAAAGCATTATTTTGATATTTAAATGTATGAGTTTTTCCAACAACCCTCGTTCCCCCAGGGACTAATTTTTAGTTTGTTCTTTGGTGACTACTGAATATTATTGTTTGTCTTACTTTTTGCTTATGCTTCTCACTGCATTGTCTGTTCATAGCTGACAGGGTTTGGAGCAATGGAAGACTTGTAACTTCTGAGTAAAGGTGGGACATCTGTTTGTCATGCTAGGGGCCTGGGAAACAATAGGATAGGACTGATCAACAAGAGTTAAGGATCAGCCTGACTGGGCAGGAAAGCCATCAGATGCTGTGAATCTAAGTAAGGGAGTTGTTAAGACCAGAAAATTCTGCTCAGGAGAAGGCGAGAAAGCTGTAGGCCATTCTATATGACTGTGTAACAATAATCCAGATTCCTGGAGACCTGGCGTGAATACCAGCATTGTTAACTGGTGCAAGCCTGTTGCACACTTTCCTGTTTTTACTGTAGGATATGTGCAAGTAACTTTTAAACTGCAACTCTTCATTCTAGGAAGAAGTCACCTTGTGGCTTGCTGGTACACGCACCCTTGTGAAATTGTTTAACAATATTATACTGTTTAGCAAAGAAGGTTCCTCACCCTGTAACCAGTAAATTTGTCTGAGATTTTCCGAATTTAGAATTGATTTGGCAATATTTGCCTGAGTGTTATTGAAATGTCTTATAAGCATTCAGCTAATATTTGGGGCTTTTGGTTGGGTAAATTGCTTCTTTTAAAAAAACAACACCAAAAATCTTTTTCAGTCATATAATGGATTAATTTATGATCACGCACCAATAAAAATGGACATAATTTTTTCATCGATTTAAAAATTCATTAAAAAGTTTTTACTTTGTCTTATAATTAAAGTTAAAAAGAAGAAAGAAAAGAGTTGCACTTACAGCTTTTGTTGTTAGGTAATGTGTCAATAAAACAAGTTCCTTTCAGCTCCCTTGCCCACTCCTTTTATCAAACGTCATATCCACTGCTAGTGGAAAAGACAACCTAAAACCCGAAAACACTTACCACCAACAAAATGGCCTAGGACTTGGGAGTAACAAGGGATTTTGGAGAGTTAGTTTAGACGCCTCAATCCATTTTCTACCTTTTTAATTTAAATTAATTTTTACTTGTTATTCATTTGTTGAAAGTTTTTTCTGTTCCATCAATGGCTCTTACCTTACTAGAAATTTCTAGTCCAAATATTAGATCACTTCTGAATGCCATATGCCTCATGATATAAATGTAAATGTGTTTATGTACATACACATATATACATACACATGCATATATAGACACACACACACATATATATAATACACACATACACACACACATATATATATATACATATATATAACTATGAAATCTTCTTTTATTTGTTTTATAAACTGTACATTCCTAGAGGCCAGCAATTGCATTTTTTCTTCTTTCCTTAGTGTCCCCAAAATGTCTCCAACAATCATGGTCATATGACAGATGTTTAAGAAATAGTTGCTCAATAAAGAAATATCTTATAAAAATGCATTCAGATAGACTTTGACTACCATAAGAAAGTAAATGTGGCACAGAATTGTATTTTTCTTAATCAACTTGAATAATATCAAATAAGAAGGAAATTAAAATTACCTTCCTATATCAGGACTGGTGCTATGTACAGTTAAATATCAACAACCAGTGAAAATTACAGAACTTATTTTAGAGTTATAGAGATGATTTAGGGGGTAAAGTAAGGTCAATATCAAAAAAGCAATATCTGGCTAATTCTTGTTTCTATGTGATAGAAATTTATCTGTTATAAACTCTTGCTGTCAAAGCAGTGTAGAGATCATGGGTATTATTCTCTGATTCCCTGAAGGCCCCAGAGACGTGAGTCTGTTCTCAAATTGGTTCTCTGCTTGTATATAATGTGGAACAGGGCTGTTAACCAACACTGGTAAATACAAAGATGTAACTGGTCCTTGATCCATTTTGCAAGATGTTTGGCCTGAGAAAGATTATTATTTTGAAATTATAGTGCATTATTCATCAATACCAAGAAAAGGATAAGGAAAAATGTTCTTTTACACTATGCTAGATTTCAGGTATACATAAGGAAATGTCTTTTGGAGATAGGCAGGGGAGTGAATGTCTTTGGAGTTCTTCTTAAAAACTTCTTCAAAATGTTCCTCTGGTATAACTTGAATACAATCTTGCCTAAAGATTATATTTAATCCCCTTCAACCACCCATCTCCATGAATCTCTCAAATATTTGCATATATTATGCACAAGTGTGATATGATCCTTTTAATTGTATATATGTGTGTAGATTCACTCATTAAAAACACTTTAAGGATAAGTAGACTGGTTTATGCTTTTCTTCCTAAGCACCCTGTTTCTTTAAAATAAAAGCAGCAGACTGGGAAATGAAAATTTGAAAATGAAGTTGACCAAATACAGAAGAATTAAGGTGGAATTTCTCATGCAAAAGTATACAAAAGACATACAAAAAATAACTGAAGTAGCTTTACTTTTTAAAAAAATTGTAAATATATCTGTACCTTTAATATGTCTGGAGGCCGACAAACACAGCTGTCCATAATGAGAAAGAAGATTACATCATGTTACTCTAAATAAGCCTTCTAATGAGAAATCAGGATTAAGTTGAATCTTGAAGAGAAATATGTATTTGCCTTGAGAATTTCAAGCTGATCTCCCCGGGGGAGAACGATGGAACATTAAGAGATTTTAATTTGAAATGAGGTTATAGGATTGTAAATTGCTGACAGATATTTAGTAAATGATTTAGTGTTTGTGTTTACATTCTAGCTTAGAAAAGATTTTGACTTTTTCAGCAAACTGAAGAAATATCTTCAAAACACATTTAGCTAATCAAAACGAAGTGTCCAAAGAGTGGGGAAGAACGAGCAATTAAATCGATACATTTGAATTACGCATTAAAATTCAGCAATAAACTGTTATTCTCTGAGCAAGCTTCAGTCTTTATTATTAATAAGTAGTTTAGTGCCATAAAATTAATTTATTAGTATCAATGAAAGATCTAGTGGTAATATCTTTGAGCAAGTGTTATAACTTACAATATCAGGTTTATTAAAAATACTTCTACACCGTTCCACATTTCTAGAAGAGACACAATTATACAAAATCCAAAATTTCTTTTTTGGTGATTTATCACATGCTTTTTCTGAAAGCATTCAGAAAGTAAAGACTATGTATGTAAGATATTGTGTTTATTGTACACCCACCAGGAGTGAACAGCATAGCTCATGTCCAAGTAGCTCTATAAAAAGGGGGCCCCTGGGGAAGATGGATAAGGCCAAGATTGATAACACAATGTACTCCCTTTTTTCTTTTGAAACTTTTATTTTCAATGTGACACCTACTATCATACACAATCACTTTCTCTTCTTTGTGACAAACTCTCACAGCTTGCGAAATGTGATTCAGCCTTCATTAGAGAAATACCACCCAAAGGGTCTCTTTCAAAGGCTTTGTGTGGTTCAGCTGGAGACAAGACTGAATACATCACAGTTTCTACAGCCCTCGAATATCTACTCCAAGATAGAAGCCACTGCCATTACAGCTATTGCAGGGAAATGCTAGTTCTTACTGAGCTGCCTTGTGGACCAATGTCACTGGGGAAATATCAGCCTGGTTTATGGGAGGCTGTCTTATTTTATAAGCAGGTATCATAACGAGCTTTATGCTTGGGAGGCTCGCTAAGAATACAGTGCTTTTCACTCAGCCAAGATTCTCCTTTTTATTTCTTCTGTTGGAAAAAGTGGCTCACCATCTACCTTTTGATGTCTATTTCTAATTTGGAATAATCTCCTTTCTCTCAAATTTCTAAATCTAACACCCTCTTGAGGTTTGTGTCCTTCCCCTCTGCATCTTCACATACATTTTCTTCTGCCCTGAGACCTTTGCAATTAACTTCTGTCACCTTAAAAGCCTTCCTTACAGCACATTGCTCCAGCTGTTGAAGCATATGTAATTACATCCTACCCTACCCGGCCTGGGGCATGCTAGTTTCATACAATTTTCATATCACCCCTTTTTCATTATTCAAGCAGAGTGAAATTTTAAGGACAGTGTGATTAGGCTGAAATTGGAACTATTCAAGGTTTGGCATTTTGTGAAAAAGCAGGCTCTTTCCTTCCCTATACCGGACTAAAAAGCTATTGTTAAAAAAAAAAGGTTCAATCAGCTTGGCAAACACACTGGTCACACATTCAAGATTGTCACGGTTAAGACTTTTCATGGAGCCATATAAGATTCATTAGTATTTTCATGACTGAGTTGGAATTTGATCTGAGGGAAATGGTGTTAATGATAAACGATTTTATAGATTCTGTCCTTATTTTTGCAATGAGAACCAAGAAAGGCACATTGGAGTAATACAGGCATTTATGCAAAGTATTCCAGTGAGGTACTTAAAGAATATTGAACATTACCTTAAAAATTGTAATACAAAAAGAAAGAGGCATAAAAAGCTTAAATAGTTGTTCTCTCCTTATATTATATCTAAACAAAAACCTATAAAGCAGACATAAACATGGAAAGTGAACTCAATCTATTTTAAATTAATAACAATTTTCCTGACCTAACTCCTAGCCCCATAGTTCTCTAAGATACATTGTGGTTCGATGTAATCAACAAACTTTTAAATCTTTTATTTCCCTAGGATTAAATTGGGCTACTAAATACATTAAATTTGTAACATGTCTGTGATTTTGATCATTTATTTCCATTTCACTGCCCACCAATTAAAAATAGAATTGAAAAGTTAATCAATGCAAAGCCTCTAATACTGTAAACCATGTGCAGACCTGTAAATGCTCTATTAGTTTGAAATAATTATGTCACACAAACTTATTGTTTTGATCAGATTATCAAATCCATGATTATATCACATCAAATTATCAGGGGAATTCAGTATGTTTTGAGCTTCAAAGGAGAGCCAACAAGCCATAAAGCATGAGGGAGTTTAGGCATAAAAGAGGTATGTATGTAAATATGCATTCGTCACAATATGGGAACATTGTGTTATGTGTGTGTTATTTTGCTATTATTTGCATCTTTCCTTTTAATTAGCAAAAAATCGCAATGAGCTATTTGTAATCCTAATTGCTAGTTTATAGGCTGCATTTGAATGTCATAACAAGGGTCTTTTCCAAATATGAGCAACAGTCATAGTAATAAAAATCTATTTCCTATTCAGAAGGACTAGAACTTTATGATCATGTGAAATTTTGCATTGTCTTTTGCTCAGTATACATGAATCTGTTTAAGAATATGAATCCATGTGAAAAAAAATTAGGAGGTCTGAAAATACCAAATATTGGAAGGGGTATGTATCAACAAGATCTTTTGTCTAATACTCATAGGTGTGTAAATTGGTATAAGCAATTTGGAAAAGAGTTTGGTATTATCTAACAAGATTGAAGGTGCATACATCCTTTGACCGAGAAATTACAATCCTAGATATATTACCTAGAAAAACTTGCATGAGTGTACCTCGGGATATGCTAGGAAATGTCTATTATAACTTTCTTGTAATAGAAAACCACTGCAAAATGATCCCAAAATCTATTGGCTGAAGATGATATAAATTGAGGTATGTTACATACCAGTGAAAACAAATTAATTAACAGCAATATGAATAAACACAATTAAACTCAAAGTCTAATATTGAGCAAAAAAAGCAAATGTTAGGAAAATACAGATAGTATTATTTTATTTATACAAAGGTAAAAAAACTAGGCAAAAATTGTCTGTTCCTTTCACAGTGAAAACTTCGTCTTCCTGACCACAGAACTGTATACATTCCACTCTGCTTTCATTTCCTTACTGAAATGCACAGAGGAGCCAAGAGAACCAAATATGCAAATTGGAACCAAAACATAAACAAGGATCCCATCCTGTGGTACAATCCTCAGAGGAATGAAAGCACTGGAAAGAAAAGAAATTTATGAACTCCATGTTCAGCGGAAGCAGGCTACAAAAGAGTTTAGCTGTCCTTCTAGAAAACAAAAATTAATTCGCTTTGGCCAAATTAAAATTAATTAAAATTTAAAAAATTATCTGTTTCTTGGAGATACATACATATTTGATAAAAGTATATAGAAAAGCCAGGTTACGATCAGCTTCTAATTTAAGGGCAGTGGTTATTTCTGAGGAAAATATGACTGAAGAAGGGAATAAAGAGGCATTTAAAGGTAATGATAAGGTTTAATTTCTTAAGGAAGGTGGTAGCCTCATGAATGCTATTTTTTATTTCTTACACTACAAATATCCCTCTATACATTTTATATGTATATGATATATATCACATATATCATATATAAATATCATATATATCATATATACCACATATATTCTTTTGTATGTTTGATATATTTTTACATAAAATAAATTGAAAAATTACACTTATTTAAAGTTTATATTTTTTAATGAATTCTGCTTGGATCATTTGTAAGCGCATACTATTTCTGCAAATGTTTAACAATCTGGCAACTCTTCCTTTGATTGATATTTATCATAATCTGCTTATGTTAAAGATTATGATAGACAAAAAAAAAAAGGTAATGCTGAGATTAAAGACAAGGCAGTCAGATTTTCTTCCCTCTATACATACTACCTTCAAAATGCTTTTCCATTTTTTTTTGAGGTAGCTCTCAATACTAGTTTTGTGTAAAAAAAATACACTGACTGTGGTATATATGCAAATAAAAATTAAAAGAAATAATGTTGCATAGGATGTAAAATTGATTGATACTTAATGGTTTTATACCTTTGACTTTTTCTCCAAAGTTTAACAATAGTTTGCATTTTTATAAAAATAAACTTGTTCTAAGATATTAATTGATTGTTCTTTGTGTTCTACTTATTGGTATGTTTTTTTTTTTTTTTCAGTTTAGAGACGTGGGACACATACATTTGATTCTTTGTTGTTATAAACCTTACTCAATTTATTTTAATAGGCACTTGTAAAAGCATTCCACTTTTTAAATGCCTTTGGAATCTGACATTCTACATATTGTCTGAATGAGGTGATCTCTGTGAAACTGTTATATACAAGATCTGAAGAAATAATGATGAGATGTGGAGTTCAGCCTACTGAATAATAATGGTAGGGAGAGAGAGAGAGAGAGAGAGAGAGAGAGAGAGAGAGAGAGAGAGAGAGAGAGAGAGAGAGAGATTGATTCAGATCCTGTGAGAGTGGCAATTAAACCCGACTAAAGACCTTCCTCAGAATCCTTGCAATGTATTTTGTAGTTCAACTCATTTGGTTTTAGGACTTCAGGAGACTAAATATATATTAAATGATTTATTGAAAAATTATCTGAAGCAACTGATAGAACTCAAAATACTGTTATGAGCGTGGCTGTTCCCTCTGGGGAGAGACAGAATAATTGGTGGAAATTAAATTCTGAAAGAACACTGTACTAAAAATATTTCAATCCATTCTGATATATGAAAGGAAGTAGTTATAGATTTTTTTAAAACAGATAATCTGTTCTTTCTAGTCAGTTCTTTACTTGCTTCTCCTGTTGGTAAACGACTAGCATATTTTAATAGCTATCTTTTGCTCGAGTCCTCATTTCATTCTGGCATCATTCTGAGCACTTAATATATGTTCTATCGTTTATCTACAAGCAACACTTTGAAGTAAGTATTAGTAACAACCTAATTATATAGATGAGAAAACAGAGTCACCTAGAGTTTCAGTAACTTGCCAGAGGTTACACAACCAGAGTTTGGATTTAAACACAGGTCTCTTGGACTCCAACATTTGCATTTCTAACCTCTTCCACCTTAGTATTTTCATTAGCCTCCCAGATTTTTTCATGCTCTGATTTTCTCTGTTAAAGTTCATCTCTTTTCTAAATCAAGTTTTTTGAAACCTAACCAATTAATCTAAAACAGAACTCCCTTAACTATGATATTTTTTCCTACATGCTATTTATCTTAACTGCTGATGTTTTCTCACCTACAAGACCATTACCACTTCCTATGCTGACCTACTGGGTTAGCCTTTGCTCCTTGATTCCTTTGTAATCTTACTTTCAATCTCAACATTCTCTACTGAGGAAATGCTGTGCCATGTAAAAATGAACTTGCTTTGAGATACAAGAAAAGTATTTTACCTTAGGATAATAATTATTATTTTGCCTTATTTTCTAATAATATAAAATAAATTCCCTGTTAATGTAAACTATAACTGTGCAAAGTCACCAATTACCTTCTAGAGAAGAGTCCATTTCTCATTTTACACAGTTTACTCAACCTGTTTTTGGGAATTTACCTTTCTATTTTTATATTTTGTTCTTTGATAACCTTGTTCTGTCTGGAATGTCCTTTCCCCCTCTTCATCTATTCTAATCTAATTTAAATTCATTTCAATCTTTTTTTCTGAATCCTCCCTGGAAAAATTACTTTCTGTGCCTCTGTTATAACACCACAGTTTTCCTGAAATCATTCTTTTTGTATCTGCATCTATGCTGGTTTCTCCCACTGGAAAGGAAGCCTCAAATTTTTAGAAATTATTTCATAGCCATTTTCGTTCTTCCACCATGCCCAGCACAGTGAATAGCACATATGAGTTTTCAATAAATATTTGCTAAGTGGAATCAAAATTTAGTATAGTATTTTGTCAACAATTAAGAACTTGACCAATATAAACTATTTACTGAAAAAGTAATGAGAATGGGGTATTACTTACTTGAATAGCTATTATCTGTTTAAGTGTGCTCTTGTCTGTCTAACTCATGGCCATGAAAATGATACAGGAGATAATCAAATAGTAATTTATTTTTATTTCCCATCATTAAAAAAAAAATCTATGTATGTCTTCAAAGAAATCAAAGCAATTCAAAATAATATCCTTTTTAAAGTGAAATTCACCTCAGCAATATTTTATACCATCTTGAAAAAAATGCTATTTGGAGCCATTTAGAATCAGGATAAACTTACGTAAGATGTAAAGAATAAAACTTCAAGGGTTTTTTTTTTTTTTTCTACCACATGTGTAACATTTTCTGTGAGATGTTATTGATTTTTTGCAAAATAAAAACAATAACATTAAATGCAGTACACTCTAAATTCGTGATTTAGAGGATTTGAAGATCTGGGGACCCGGTTTCTCCATAGGAGCCTTGAAGTGAGTGTTGATGTTTCAATTAGTGCCAATTCACAGCCCACGAGAGCTGTGGAGAGGTACCATCTGGTGGCCTACTACACACAGAGAAGAAATGAATGTCTCGTGGATATAACTAACTTCCTGACGGATAATTTCTCTGTGAATAAATTCTCAGAGCAATTCAAGTGCATATTTATTTCAGCTTTCTATTGGAATAGATGAGACAGGTGAGCAAATATTCATTAAGGAGTTAGTGCCTTTCATGGAACTTACGGTGACAAGAAGGAAATATACGCGTAAGGTTCTCAATCATTCACAGAAGAATTGTGCAGCATGGTTTTAAGAGAGCCAATGGCACATTTGGACAGAATAAATGTCTGTTGTTCTCTTAGATTAATATTCCAAAGATCGAATTTAAAGCCCCTAATCATGTGGATTTATTTTAAAGTTCAGCTATAAAGCTTTCCAAAGTTATAACCCAGCCAACCAGGAAGGCTTGGAGCTAAGAGTTTTGTGGCTCATGCTACTCGAGGATGAATATGGAAATATGGTATTAGACAGCTTGCTGTCAGTTTCTAAAAATCATTACACCCACAGAAATTCTATTTGGCCCATCGAATTTGCATTCTCCCATCTCATATGTCCTAGTATTATATCTGTTTTGCTGTTTCACATCAAATTTCTTCCAAAAAAGAGTTATATGGCAAAGGAAATGAGAGATTGACTTTACTTAATTGAGTTTTCTCAGAGTAAACCTTGAATTGTATTAGGCTCACTGCATATTTAGTTTATCAGCACTTGGATTAGCATATATTTCTATTTCTCTTTTTATGCTACCCTTCAAAATAGATTAGTGAGATAATGACCCTTTACTGAGTGCTTAGGAAATGACAGATCTTCTCCCAAATTATTATATGCATTTATCATTTCTTGTTACAAACATACCTCTAGGGTAGTTACCACCTCCATTTTCTGATAAGGAAACTTGTCCAAAGTCACCAGCTGAGAAGCAGTTTAACCAAACTCAGTTTTATGCTTGTGTTTATAGGCTGTTTGACATTTGTCTTACATATCAATATTTTCAAACTATTATTATATACTGCATATCCAAAGATATTGCTTCATATTTCAGGTCTCCTACAAACATTTAATTTATTATACTAAATAAAATGATCATAATTCAATCAGGAATATTTGAGATTTTTGGATGCTTATATACAACCATAGAGGGAAAAATGGTAGGGTTTAGTTTTGGATAATATTCTTTTCATAGATTTTTTTTTCCAGTTGTAGTTGACATACAATATTATATTATTTCAGGTGTACAACATAGTGATTAGACATTTACACGTATATAACTTAGGAAGTGATTATTCCGATAAATCTAGTACCCACCTGACAGCATACAGTTATTACAATGTTATTGACTATATTCTTTAGGCTATACTTTACATCCCAAGGCTATTCTGTAACTACAAATTTGTACTTCTTATCCCTTTTCCTTTACACCCATCCCCCCAACTCCCCTGCCATCTGGGAAACCTCAAAATGTTCTCTGTATATATGAGTTGGTTTCTGTTTTGTTTTTGTTTTTGTTCTTATTTTGTTCTTTAGATTTCACATACAAATGAAATCATATGGCGTTTGTCTTTCTTTGTCTGACTTCCTCAACTTAGCACAATACCTGCTAGGTCTACCCATATTGTTGCAGATGACAAGATTTTATTCTTTTTTTATGGCTGAGTAATATTCTATTGCATATATGAGGTCTGATAATTAAGTTCATGAACTCATCCTAGAAAAAGTGCTACATACCTCATTGCTGAAATCACTACGGTCACCTTTGAAGTACTTCCCTTGGGAAGCTATGCACTGATGCCAGCACCTAGTCTGCCCTCAAAGCAATTTTGGAACTCTTTTTCTGGACTGGCCATCAGAGCTGTCATCGTATTATCCTTGATGTCCTGAATGTCATCAAAATGTCTTGCTTTCAATATTTCCTTATCTTCAGGTAAAGAAAGAAGTCATTGGGGACCAGATCAGGGGAGTAGGGAGGGTGTTTCAATACAGTTATTTGTTTACTGGCTAAAAACTCCTTCACAGACTGGTTGTCAAACTTTTTCAAATAGCCTTTTCAGCACTTAGAAGTAGTAAACTTGGTTACCTGTCCAGTTGGTACCAATTCATAATGAATAATCCCTCTGATATCAAAAACAGCAACAGCACTGCCACAAGTTTGCAAACTTAATTGTCAGAACTCATATATTGTACTTAGGTTGACTAATTTGAGAGTCTCATGCTCTACCGACTGAGCTAGCCGGGTGCCACTAAGGTTGACTAATTTGAAAGAGTATCAAAACAGTATAACATAATGCATTATATTTGAAGTTATAATTCCTGTTGACATTTATCTTCTCTCAATCCTTTGAAGATTATGTTTCATGTCTTCTGACATCTGTTGCTGTTGTGGAGAATCTGTGCTTCTTTTCACAGCCATTCCATTGTAGATAATCTTTTTTTTCTCTATTTCAGGATTACCATCATTGATATTTTTTCAGTTTGACTACAGTGTGTCTTGACATAGATTTCATTTTATTAATCTTGATTGAAATGCACAGAATTTGTGGATCTATATTTCTACATCAGGAAAATTTGAGCCTAATATGATTTTAAAAGGTGAGGCCCACTTGGTCACATCACTTCATCCTTCCAGCTACACCCCAGGACAGTGTGGCAGCTGTGGGCCATGCCTCTCTTGAGTGGACATTGAGGCAGATGGCAAGTGAAAGTGGGCCCTGGTCACCTCTTATACTTGTGCACAAGGTGCTGACCCCTTTAGGGGTATGTGACAAGGTCTCTGTGTCACTCAGGGCTGGGTCCACATACGTTGACTCCCCTGGTCATTCTTTATTGCTTTCTAAGTAATTTTAACATATATCTTTCAAATTCATAAATTCTCTTTTCAAATGCATCTAATGCCGTTTAACCTGTCCATTGAGTTGGTTTTTGTTTCATTGATTATGTCTTTCATTTCTAGAAATTCAATTTATTTTTCAAATCTCTCAAATATCTTTATGGCTTCTTGTTCTATGCCTACCTTATAGCTGCATTTTTTATTTCCTTACATTTTCTACATAGCTTTTCTATACTCTATATCAGGCAGTTCACAAATCTGCAGTCCTTGTTGTAAAAATCTTAGTATCTTGTTTCTGCTGTTTATTATTATAGAGCCTTGGATTCTAGTTTGTTTGGTAATTTTCACCTGTGATCTTAATTCTGCAGGTATATTGGTGAACTTTCCTTCAGATATAGTTCGTTTCTAATTCAGACAGTGACCTACCCTGATGTACAACCACTTCAGCACCTGTTTGACTCAGAGGAGATGTCTCAAGTTCAACTTCATCACTTTACCACTCTTCCTATACAACTAAGGGCATCTAGTCCCTGGCCAGCCCACAGGCTTGTCTGTTTCAGTTCTTTCCTGCTCTATGTTACACTCTCTTTCTTTAAACCTGTCAGTATCATCTCCAGATCCAGCTTTCTGATGCTCCAAGTTCAGGCTATTGAACATTTGATTCTTGGTGTCCTAACTCTACTCAGGTTAATTTTTATTGGCAGGGAGGAAGTTGAGCCCAGAGACTTCCTCTACCACTGTCAAAGAAAATCATGGTATAAAATGTGAATCTCATGTTGTGGGGACATCACCACTCTGGTAAAGTATTGGTAAGTTTTTCAATCTTCTCTTGAAACATACACACTATAGAGATATAGGGATAGAGATGATATATAATAGATAATAGATAGATGATAGATAGGTAGATAGATAGCTAGAGACATTTTTTTCTGGCACTTTGCTTTCATGTTCTTTTAAAGAAGCCAATCAACCATTCTACACAAGGGAATTATTTTACCTAGCTCAGAAGAGTATCGTAGAGTTTAAACTTTCGTATTGTTTCCCTAATATTCAAAATCCATTTTCATTTTTCTAACTTTATATTTATTTCCTGAAAACAATTCTTCTTATAATTGTAGATAATGATCACAGTTCTCTTGAGTTTATATATTATATCCATTCCTTCCATTTTAATAATGTTCTCTTATGTTATCCTAGCTTAAGCTTTATTAAGGATTTTGTAGGGTTTTCAAAATATGGTTAACTACTTACAGACCTCTTAAAAAGAGACATGCAGTGGGAAAACAAGTCTATGTAAAAAAAGTTATTGGGCACACCAAACAATATATAGTAAAATGTAATTACTTTAAAAAATAGAATCAGTGAACTAGGTCACTAAACAGCTATACACAATATTTTGATTTTCTTTTGGTTTCTAACTTATAACAACTCTATTTTCAAAGAAAAGGAATATGAAATTATTGTCTGTGAGTTAAAGAATTTGAACAAAACATGGCATCAAAGCTAATGATCTTTTTATGCCTAGATTAAAAAATATATGAGATGATAAATTAAATATTTGTTAACTCAATTGCAGCACCTAGATAAAAATACAAATGTGATATGTAAAACCATAAATAACACTTAATTAAATAATGACTCAGTGTCTGGAGAAAAGGAAACCTATGCAATAACTATGTATTTTTTTCTTCCTGATGAAAATGCAAATTAAATCATTAATAGTTTATAAAAGAACCTAATTTAGAGGCAGCTAATGTATATCCTGTTCTAAATTAAATAAAAGCAATAATGGTTCTATTACACTTATTGAGGTAAACTCCAAAATAACTTTATCTTTATGAAATATAAGTTTGAAATGTTTATCTTATTGTTTTTCTCCCATGAAACCATTCTTTATGGTACTATAAATTTTGGCATAAAAGAAAAGCCAATTATAACATCATTTTCTCTCATTCTATTCAATTTCACCTGCTTTCTCTCTTTGCACACATATACACACACACGCACACACACACACATACACACACACACCAAATGTTTATATCAGATGAGAGGGGATAAGAGACAATAAAATCACATCAACTTATTAGCTTTTGAATCAGCCCCAGAATTAAGTAACTATATTCTTGCCACTAAGAGCTATTGATCACATTCAGAGTTAGGTCTCAGTATGTTACATTTGACTTTAATATTTATAGAATTTGTTTGCAGCTCCTCCCTCTACTCAAGGACTTTATAATATGGTGGGAAAATGGAACAAGAAAGGCAAATGTGTAATATGACTAACTTTTAATGATCAGTAAGTTTTTAAATTGTGTATCTTCTCTCTGATGGACTTTTGTTTATATACAGATCATCATCTCTCTATATATTCAGAATATATACTTAGAATTCTCCTCAGTACCTCCCTCACCCTTGCCCAAGGAATGCAAATAAAATTTAATTTTTGCAAGAAAAAAATGTATAATTATGAAGCAAATCCTCTGAAAAAAATGCATCCCCCAAACATATATAAACTGTCCTTACCATCGAGGTTGGACAATTAATTTCGTGAACTCATCCTAGAAAAAGTACTACATACCTCATTGCTGAATATCACTATGATCACCTTTGAAGTACTTTTCTTGGGAAGCTATGCACTGATACCAGCACCTAGTCCACCCTTCAAAGCAATTTTGAAACTCTTTTTCTGGAATGGCCATCAGAACTGTTGTCGTATTGCCCTGATGTCCTGAATGTCATCAAAATGTCCTCCTTTCAGTATTTCCTTCATCTTCAAGTAAAGAAAGAAGTCATTGGGGGCCAGACCAGGTGAGTAGGGAGGGTTTTCCAATACAGTTATTTGTTTACTGGCTAAAAACTCCCTCACAGACAGTGCTGTATGAGCTGGTGCATTGTCGTGATGCAAGAGCCATGAATTGTTGGCAAAATACTCAGATCATTTTCGTCCAACTTTTTCACACAGCCTTTTCAGCACTTCCAAATAGTAAACTTGATTAACTGTTTGTCCAGTTGGTACAAAGTCATAATGAATAATCACTCTTTCATAAAAAAAGTTTAGCAACATCGTTGCAACAAGTTCACAAACATAATTGTCAGAGCTCGTATTATCAATGTCCTGCTTCCCTTCATTACAATTAGTAATCGAATCGCCTGTAAATAAATTATTTGAACAAAGCTATATATAGCAAACAACAACAATACAAATTATAGGAATAAATAAATAGCTCATCAAATATTCAAATATACTTTAGAATTTTACATTGGCTAGTGTAGTGAGATTTGAGAAAAATAAGTAGGACAGCAGATTAGGGAAGAATTCTCAGGAAGAAATAAATTTACATAATCTGTTTTACTTTCATTTTAGTTATAAAGTACTGTCATGCCATAAGAAGATGACGAGTTGTTATGAAATTATAATTAAGAAAATAATTTTGTGTGGGAGGAGAAATAATGGTGATAGAGCAGGGCAAGATGAGCCAAAGTAAAGTATTACAATAGCATTTCATATTTATATAGTAATTTGTATCTGATATATAACACATTATTTCATCTGAAATGTATTGATTAATAAGGTAGATGGTATCATTCTAATTTTAAATATGAAGAAACTCAGAAAATATGAATTATCATCACCAAGATACCCAATTTGAAATTTACAGAACTGGGTCAAATGGTACAAAATATTTATGGTAGAGAATTTTATACTTTTCATGCGGGTGACTACTCCTCAACAATGTAGGGGATAGTTTTCTCAGTGTACTATCTCCTAGTGAGTTCAGTGAGTGTGTACTTGAGAGAATTTTCCTGTGGTAAGGAACATAAGCAGGCTCAGCCACTCAGCTTACCAAAATAATGTTGATGACCTTATGAAAGGTATGAAATTGTTTCAAAGATGGCTGTAGCAATTCCTGCCATGTTCCTCCAAGCAAGTGGTAGAGTCAGCTTCTCCATCCCTTGAACACAGGCTAGCCTTGGGACTTCCACATCAAGTTTCATTAGGCTTTTAAAACAGTCTTACAGAGGAAAAAAGATTTACAAATAGTGTTTTATTATCTCTCTTTCTAGGCTTTGAGGGCAGCACTGTTTTAGTCAGCTCAGGCTGCTATAATAAAATATCATAGGTGGGGTGGTTTAAACAAGGAACAGTTATTTTTTTACTTTTCTGGAGGCTGGGAAGTCCAAGACCAACGCTCTGGCTTATCTGGTATTTGTGAGGGCCCACTTCCTTGTTCTCACATGGGGGGAGGGGTGAGGGAGCTTCCTGAGGTCTCTTTTATATGAGCACTAATCCCATTCCCTGGCCCCCACTCTCATGTCCCAACTCATCCCAAAGGCCGCATCTCCTAACGGCACTGGAGCCCTGGGTTCTTGCTATCTCCCAGGATGGAAATCAACAGAGATTGCCAGACACCAATGTAGACAAAGAGAAAATTTTAAAGCTGTGCAAAAGGAAACTAACATTGTGAAAAGGAAGAAAGAGGTCGTTCTGTAGGGAAGCTGGGGCAGGGGTCTTAAAGGGAGTTCAGTGGAGAAAAGCTATGTCTAGACATGTCAAGGTGGAGCTATTTTGGCCCCTGTGCAGTGTGGTTACATTTTTTTTTTTTTAATGCATGTCTCATTAGCATGTTAAATCTCCACCGCTGGCATGGCTTTTAGCATTATAATGAAGAAAAGGTCACACAAGGGCATCTGTGAGCCTGACTGTGCATTTGGAACCCAAGGGAAAGTCCCTTGTCCCTTTGTAAATGGGTCTTTGCCTTAATGCTAATTAGTCTCTCTGGGGCCAGTGTCCTTGGGGAACTTATATAAGTATTAGTAGCTGGCTCCTGTTTGTTCACCCTGATACCATCACATTGGGAATTAGGTTTCAACATATGAATTTTAGGGGAACACAAGCATTCAGTCTATAGGAAGTGTTTTATTCTTTTCTGGATACTGCTTTCTCTCCATCTTAAGCATTGAAAAATACCTGACCCCAATTGTATGAGCAATAAATCATACATGCAATAAATGTTTACTGTATACATAAACAGGTTGTATTTGTCACTAAAACAGCTAGTTTGTTACTCAATATTAAATCTTCCTTACCTTCTTACTAACAGAGATCTGATTTTGTTGTATATGCAGGTGACCATTTTAAAAAAACTGCATTTCCTCCCATCTCTTGTAAATAAGGGATATAGTTCTGGCCATTGAGATTTAAGGAAAGAATAGCGTGTGCCTAGCTCCATAAAAGGATGTCCTATCTACCAAAATGACCCTTTGATCTTTTGTTCTTCCCATATTTTTGCCTGGAATATATTTGTGATACAGAAGCTCCAATAGATATGTGTCACAATAAAATGAGATGAACATAGTAAAGACAGCTGAGAGATGGGCAGGAAGAAACTGGGTCTCTGGTGGTATCATGGAGCTGTAAAGCTTGCCCTAAATTGCAAATCATGGAATTTTTATCATTTGAAGAAAAAAACAACAACACACATATATTTATCTTGTTTAAGTCTCTATTATTTATCTGGGTTTTCTGTTACACATGGCCAACCTCAATACATTATCCTCATGCAATGCATATTATTCCATTTCCAGATGACCAAACTGAAGTATCTAGAGGTTAAATGATGCCAAAGATCATCAAGTAGGTTTCAAAGTGGAAGGGAGAACTCCGGTTTCTTGAGCTTTTTTTGTTTTTTTCTCCCAGAGTAGTTTCACTATAACACAGCTAGAGTGCTTAAGGAGTAGTGAGTAGTGAGATCTTTGAAAGCAGAACACTACCTTTACTATTTTATTTTATTTTATTTTATTTTATTTTATCTTATCTTATCTTATCTTATTTTACTCTTTTGAATATATCTTGTGTCTTCTGAATGTAAACATATGTTTCTGACACTGTTTTTGCTAGTGGATACCTAGAGAAGAAAAGCAAGTCTCCTGTCTGTATGGAATTTATATTCTCACGAGTGGATGGATGAATGTGTGAACAATCAAGCTATCGCCTTCTCTTTCTGAATGACTGACTTACTTGAGATGATAATGACTTATTTTATTTTTCACATTTAGAAAAGCATATGAATATGTCTATTCCCTTACAACCTCCATTATACCAATGAGTAATTTGAGATCCATGAAACACTTTGGTCAAGGACAAACAATCCTGGAAGAAGCCAACATTGGGTGAGAAGTTGATATTACCAAGGTCGTGAAACAAAATCAAACCGTTAGGACTCATGTAACAAATTACAAGATGTATCTGATAGGTTAGTCGCAGCTAGAAGCTGCAGGGAGGCAGGATTCCTACTGCTTTATTGGGTACATGGTGGTGGAAGCAGTTTTGTTTACTCTAAGTAGGCTAATAGGAAGCCAAAGAGCAAAGAATAATGGTTTCAGAATGCCTGCAAACTGAAAGGTCTACACCAAATTATACAGAAACAAAATGCTTCATATTGCTTTTACATCAGAGCAAGATAACCACCTGGGACAAAAGGACCAAACAGAATCTAAAACAGCAGGTGGAGCCACAGAAAGCATGTGTCTATAACACCAAATGCCTCTCTGAGATAGTGACTCGGGACACAAAGCACCAGCCCTGGGCAAAGTTGCTTCCTTAGAAGCTCCTCTGCAAAGTCACAGGATAGCTTTGATTGATGCTGAGTGCAAAGAACCTAACCAGCACTGGGGTTTTAAAGAGTACGTAATCCTTAATGAAACGAGTTAATAATTTGAATTAAATCTGACACTTCTTTGTCAGGGCCAATTAGAGTTTAAATATTTCTTAGTTCTTTGAAGAAAATTTACAGTATTTACAGTGAAAAACTTACTGTAGATCTTAAAACTTGGCCTTCTTTTTTATTAGTTCTTATCAGCAAATTCTTTAAGACAGGTTGTGTTCCTAGAGGATTGAGACCACATAGGTGACAATGTATTTTGAATGGAATAAGAGGTTTTGTTTTCATTTTTATTTGTTTATTTTTTTAACTAGTGAAACCATGTCAAGCTTAATATATTTTATTGATCTTCTGTCCGCCAGTTTTTAGTGCATGAGCCTGGTCGGTACAATGGCATCACGTAAAGATAGCTCAAACACGTCCACTGATTTTCCTATCAAGGGTATTATCTCAATCCAGATTTCTAGGTTTTTGTTCTACACATTTTTAAAATTATGGTGAGAATGTGAATTCACTGAATAACTATGGAAGTCTTCATGAAACTTATTCTCCACATGGGAAGAAATTTCCAAGTTTCCTGCTTGTGTTATATATATTGGCTGAATGTTTTCCTCACATGAAGATTCACTTTACAGAGACAGATGCTGTGAAAGCTAAGTTTTAGCAAATTCCTTATTTTAAATAATCACATTTATTTGTGTGTGTGTGTGTGTGTGTGTGTGTGTGTGTCTTTTACATGATTATGGAAAAAGTGAGAGAGAACAATTTGAATGTTAGGATTTTTTTCCTGAGATATTATTATTATTATTATTTGATCCAGAGACGGTATAAGATGGCGTAATAGCTAAACACTATGTCTGCAGAGTCCTATAATCACTTTAAAATTACAGTTAATTTATAGAACAATCAACCTTGAGAAACACCTGAAAACTAGCTGAACAGAACCCCTGGAACTAAGGATATAAAGAGGAGGCCACATTGAGACTGGTAGGAGGGGTGGAGATGTAAAATGAGATGACCCCAAACCCACAGGTAGTGGGTGAGCACCAGGAGGGGCACCTCGGTGGCGGAAGTACCCCCTGCAGAGTGAGGGATCCCAGCCCCACATGGAGCTCCCCATCCCAGGGTCCTGTGATGGGAAAAGAAGTCCTCACAACATCTGGCAGTGAAAATCAATGAGGATTCCATCCGTTCATCCTGATGAGATGGAAGGTAGCTGGAAACCAAGATGTCCTCTTAAAGGGTTTACGCATAGACTCATTCACTTGTGAGCACTCACCCTGGGCTCCAGCAGAGGGGTGGCAACTTGAGAGGTGCCAGAGACATACAGGGAAAGTCTGAGTAGCATGACTTCTGGGTGAGGGCTAGAGGAACAGCCATCATTATCCCTGTGTGGAGCCTGCCTCAGGCGTAACAAACAGGAGGGTGCCATCTTTCCTGTGTTGAACATTCCCCCAAAGGGCCAAATCAGAGACCCCATTGGTTTGGTAAAATTGTAGCATGCGTGTACCACCTTGGTAATGCCTTTGGACCCCACCCTGCCTG
The DNA here is from genome assembly GCF_057876585.1 of Rhinolophus sinicus. Taxonomy (NCBI): domain Eukaryota; kingdom Metazoa; phylum Chordata; class Mammalia; order Chiroptera; family Rhinolophidae; genus Rhinolophus; species Rhinolophus sinicus. The sequence goes on along the minus strand of NC_142504.1, from coordinate 84,098,922 downwards.
GCTAGTGTGATATCACCTGGGGCACTCTCACCTCTTGGATGAGTGCCCCACCCCACCCTGGCAAGCTGCAGGAGGCTAGAACAGCAGCATAAGGTCTACAGCAGCCTAGGAAACTTTCAGTTGTGGGCGGTCAGTACTAGCTTGCACTACAGCCTTTCTTAGGTAGCACTTGGGGGTCTGTGGGCCTGAGAAGAGAGGTGGCTGGCTGTGGGGTTCTCAGGACATTTTACGGAGTGGCTACAGGCTCAGCACTGGCTCAAAAACTGAATCTGCATTAACTTTGTAAAAACCAAAAGACAAACTGCATGGCTCACTGGGACCCCATCCCACCCAACTCGGGCAATATCCTTTTGGTCACTATCCACATTGAGTCAACCAACCTGGCCTGCACACCTAAGAAATCTCTCTCAGTGGCTGAGCGTTACAGGTAGCTACAGGTTACAGTTGGCAACAGGCCTAGGGGAACCCTGGGCCTTTGCTAAGCTGCCCTGGGCCTGATACTGGTGGCAGCCAGCCTGAGTTCACAGTGTGGCCACGACCACACACATCCAGGTCCAACACAGGCAGCAAATATACTTTGTAGCTCCTACCAGATAGCTCCAGGCTGAAATTGAACTGCATGGGAGCCCCTCTAAAGATGTACCAGAAGCAACACACACAGAGGCTGGTCTCAGACCATATCAGAGTACAACCTAATTAGACCCACAAGAGGTAAACACAAAGGGTTGTCTCAACATGCACAAGAGCCCACTCGAATTAATCCCTCTCTGATGGGTCAGCTCCCACACAATAGCATACACGGGGGCATAGCCGATTTTCATAACCAGTCAGCATGAGAGTCAATTCCACCCACTGACACACCAAAAGAAATCAAGGCTTAACTACAACAGGAGAATATACACAGCACACACGAGGGACACTTTTTGAACACATGCACAGGTGATCAGGGAGACTGTGTCACAGGACCTACTACATAAGGCCACCTGGCAAAGACTGAGAGACATAAGGTCCACCTAACACATAGAAGCAAACACAGAGAGGAAGCCAGAATGAGGAAAAAAGAAACATGTACCACGTACAGGAACCAAAGAAAATTCCAGATACAGAGCTAAACGAAATGAAGGCAACCAACCTACTAGAGACAGGGTTTAAAACACAGGTTGTAAGAATGCTTACAGAACTTAGTCAGAACTTCAACAAAGAGATAATAAGCATAAAAAGGACATAGAAACTATAAAAATAACCAGTCAGAGATAAAAAATACCATAAATGAAATGAAGAATACACTAGAAGGAATCAACAGAAGATTAGATGAAGCAGAGGATCAAATCAGCAACTTAGAAAACAAGGTAACAGAAAACACTCAATCGGGACAAGGAAAAAAGGAATAATAATAAAAAAAGATAGCTTAAGGGACCTCTGGGACAATATCAAGTGTAACAACATTCACATCATAAGAGTTCCAGAAGGAGAAGAGAGGGGAAAGGATCGATAACCTATTTGAAGAAATAATATAACTGAAAACTTCCCTAACCTGATGAAGGAAATAGACAAGCCCATGGAGTGGAGAGAATCCCAAATAAGATGAACACAAACAGGCCCACACCAGGACACATCATAATTAAAATGGCAAAATTTTAAGACAAAAAGAAAATCCTAAAGCAGCAAAAGAAAGACAACTAGCTATGTACAAGGGAACTCCTATAAGACTGTTAGCTGATTTCTCAACAGAAACTTTACAGGCCAGAAGAGAGTGGCAATGAATATTCAAAGTGATGAAAAGCAAGGGCCTACAACAAAGACTACTCTACCCAGCAAGGCTATCATTTAGAATTGAAGGAGAGATGAAGAGCCTCCTAAACAAGAAAAAGATAAAGGAATTTTTTAACACCAAGCACTTATTAAAGAAATATTAAAGGTACGACTTTAAAAAGAAAGCAGAAAACAAACAAACAAACAAACAAAGAAGATAAAAATAAGAATAATAAAATGGCAATAACTATGTACCTGTCAACAATCACCTTAAACATAAATGGTTTAAATGCTCCAATCAAAAGACATAGGGTAGCTGACTAGATAAGAAAACAAGACCCATACATATGCTGTCTACAAGAGATCCACCTCAGATCAAAAGACACACACAAACTAAAAGTAAAAGGATGAAAAAGATATTTCATGCAAGTGGAATTGAGAAAAAAGCTGGGGTAGTAATACTTATATCAGACAAAATAGACTTTAAAACCAAAACTATCATGAAAGACAAAGAAGGACATTACATAATAATAAAGGCATCAATCCAACAAGAGGACATAACCTAGTAAACATTTATGAACCCAAAATAGGAGCCCCTAAATATATAAAACAAATACTGACATACATAAAATCAGAGATCAACAGTAACACAATCACAGTAGAGGATTTTAACACCTCACTGACACCAATGAACAGATCCTCCAGACAGAAAATCAACACAGAAACAGCAGCCTTAAATGACACACTAGACTAGATGGATTTAATTGATATTTTTAGAACATTTCACCCCAAAGTAGCAGAATATACATTTTTTTTTCAAATGCATATGAAACATTTTCCAAGATACACCACATGTTAGGCCATGAAACAAGTCTCAATAAATTTAAGAAGAATGAAATCAAATCAAGTGTCTTCTCTGACCACAGTGGTATGAAATGAGAAATCAATTACAAAAACAAAACCTGAAAAACACACAAACCCCTGGAGAGTAAATAATGTACTACTAAATAATGAATGGGTCAACAATGAAGAAATCAAAAGATACCTCGAGACAAACAAAAATGAAAACACAATGACCCCCAAATCTATGGGACTATGTGAAAGCATTCCTAAAAGGGCAGTTCATAGTAATGCAGACCTCCCTTCCTAAAGAAACAAGAAAAATCTCAAATCAACAGTCTATCTTTACACCTTAGGGAACTGGAAAAAGAACAGCAATCAAAGCCCAAAGTGAGTACAAGGAACAAAATAATAAATATTAGAGTGGAAATAAATGAAATAGAAACCAAAAAACAATACAAAAGATTAATGAAACCAAGAGCTGTTTCTCTGAGGGAAAAAACCAAACAAGATAAACCTTTAACCCAACTCATTAAAAGAGAGAAAGAGTGAGAGATAGAGAGAAAGAAAACCCAAATAAATAAAACCAGAAATGAAAAAGGAAAAGTCAAAATTAACACCACAAAAATACAAAAAAAAAAAAAAAAAAAAAAAAAAAAAATTAAGAAAGTATTATGAGCAATTATAAAACAAAATGGACAATCTGAAAGAAATGGATGAATTCCTAGCATATAATCTTCCTAGCCTGAATCAAGAAGGAACAGAAAATCTGAAGTCATGAATTATTTCTAATGCAATCAAATCATTAACAAGCTACCAACAAATAACAGTGGCCTCACAGGAGAATTTTCCAAATATTCAGAAAAGAATTAAGACTTGTTCTTTTCAAACTATTCCAAGAAATTCAAGAGGGGGAGGCTTCCAAACTCATTCCACCAGGCCACCATTACCCTGATTCCAAAACCAGAAAAAGACATTACAAAGAAGAATATTATATGATGATATCCCTGAAGAATATAGACGCAAAAATCCTCAACAAAATATTAACAAACCAAGTTCAGCAATACATTAAAAAGATCATACACCACAATCAAGTGGGATTTAGTCCTGGTATGCCAGGTTTGTTCAACATCTGCAAATCAATTAATGTGATATACTGTCACATCCAGCGCAACATGGGCAGCGAGAAAACGAGAAGGGGCAGCAAAGGGTTAAGAAAGAAACAGAAGTCAAGAGATTTATAGAGGGGCCAAGGGTCTCACAGCCTCAAAGGACTGAGGCCACCTTGTGGCTTTTATTGATGCACACACAAGGAAGTAACATTGTTTTCTCCACGGTCTGTGAATTTCATACATTATACCAGGAAACTGATTCAAACTAATCCACCTTGCCTGCAAGCAATGGAACCGTAAGTCTCAGGATGTACCTTGCCAAGGAACAAAACCTTTATGCTGAAACTTACTGATACGAATAGATGGAGAACTGTTATCACATCATTGAATCTCTTCCCAAGCAGGTTGTGGGAAGGAATATAGCCACAGAGGCAGAAGGTCTCCTTAGCTGGGGGAAGTTGGTGGTCTATGCCCACCTCTCTCAATGCCGTGGGTTCTCCTGATGGTCCCCAAATGGCTGCGCCTGGCTTAGGTTATTCCCCCCATGGGGAATCTTACCTGTCATTGGCTAACTAGCCATCATTTGGGGCCAAACAGGGGGACATATGGTGTAAGCACAAAGGTGAAGCAAAGTCCCTGAAAGGATTAGTCTCACAGACTCTCCTTTCTTTAGGGATAGGTACGAGGGGACAGACGGGTAGGCTGCTAAGTGACAACAATATACCACATAAACAAAATGAGAAATACAAATTATATGATCATACCACTTGATGCAGAGAAAGAATTTGACAAAATCCAGTATCCATTTATGATAAAAACTCTCAGCAAAGTGGGAACAGAGGGAACATATCTCAGTATATTAAAGGCCATATATGACAAATCCATAGCTAACAACATACTGAATAGGGAAAAGCTAAAAGCATTCCCCTTATGATCAAGAACAAAGCAACGATGTCCACTTTCACCACTTGTATTCAAGAGAGTCCTAGTCACAGCATTCAGACAAGAAAAAGAAGTAGGGGCCGGCCCAGTGGCTGAGGTGGTTGGAGCTCTGTGCTCCTAATGCCAAAGACTGCTGGTTCGATTCCCACATGGGCCAGTGGGCTCTCAACCACAAGGTTGCTGGTTCAACTCCTCGAGTCCCGCAAGGGATGGTGGGCTCCACCTCCTGAAACTAAGATTGAACACGGCACCTTGAGCTGAGCTGCCACTGAGCTCTCGAATGGCTCAGTCAGTTGGAGCATGTCCTCTCAACCACAAAGGTTGTCAGTTCAACTCCCACAAGGGATGGTTGGCTGTGCCCCTGCAACTAACAATGGCAACTGGACCTGGAGTTGAGCTGCATCCTCCACAACTAAGATTGAAAGGACAACAACTTGACATGGAAAAAGTCTTGGAAGTACATGCTGTTCCCCAATAAAGTCTTTAAGAGAAAAAGAAGTAAAAGACATCCAAATTGGAAAGGAAGAAGTAAAACTGTCATTATTTGCAGATGACATGATACTAGATATACAGAATCCCAAAGATTATACAAAAAATTATTAGAACTGATAAATGAATTTAGTGAAGTAGTGGGATACAAAATTAATATTCAGAAGTCAGCTTCATTTTATATGCCAATAATGAACTATCAGAAAGAGAAATTAAGATAATATCCCATTTACAATTGCATCAAAAAATAAAAACCAAAAAACTTAAGAGTAAATTTAACCAAGGAAGTATTAAAAGAACTGTACTCAGAAAGTTATAAGGCATTGAAGAGAGAAATTAAAGATACAAATAAATAGAAGCATATACCATGCTCGTGGATAGGAAGTATTAACATAGTTAAAATGTCTATAATACCCAAAGCGATCTATAGATTCAATGCAAAAATACCAATGACATTTTTCACAGAGCTAGAATAAATAATCCTAAAATTTATGTGAAACCACAAAAGACCCTGAATAGCCACGGTATTCTTGAAAAAGAAGAATAAAGCTGGAGGCTTCATACTACTGATATCAAGTTATATTTGCCATAGTAATAAAAATAGCATGGAATTGGTATAAAAACAGACACATAACTTAATAGAACTGAATAGAGAGCCCAGAAATAAATCCATGCTTATATGGTTATTTAATCTCTAACAAAGGAAGCAAGAATATACATTGGGGTAGACAGTCTATTCAATGAATGGTGCAGGGAAAACTGGATTGATACTTGCAAAAAAATGAAACTGGACTACATTCTTACTCATATACAAGAATAAATTCAAAATGGATTAAAGACTTAACTGTAAGACCTGAAACTGTAAAACTCCTAGAAGAAAACAGGCAGTAAACTCTCAGACATTACCCAAAGTAATATTTTTACTGATATATTTCCTCAAGGAAGGTAAACAAACAAAAAAAATAAACAAATGGCACTACATCAAACTAAAAAAGTTTTTGCGCAGTAAAGGAAACCTTCAACAAAAGGAAAATATATCCTACTGAATGGGAGAAGATTTTTGCCAATGAAAAATCTGATAAGGGGTTATTATCCAAAATCTATAAACAATTTATGAAACTTAACATCACAAAAACAAACAATCCAATTAAAAAATGAGCAGAGGACTTGAATAGACATTTCTTCAAAAAAGAGATACAGCTGGCCAATAGACATATAAAAAGATGATCAATGTCCCTAATCATCAGAGAAATGCAAATCAAAACCACAATGAGATATCACCTCACACCTGTCAGAATGGTTATCATTAATACTCAACAAACAACTAGTGTTGCCAAGTATGTGGGAAAAAAGGAAACCTTTGTGCACTGTTGGTGGGACTGCAAATTGATGCAGCTACTTCGGAAAATAATTTGGTTGTTCCTCAAAACATTAAATATAGAGCTATAAGATGACTCAGCAATTCATTCCTGGGTATTTATCCAAAGAAATCCAAAACACTTATTCGAAAGGATATATGCACCCTTAGGTTCACTGCAGCACTATTTACAATATCCAAGACATGGAAACCATCAAAACGCCCATCAATAGATGATCAGGTGAAGCAATTGTGGTACATACGTACAATGGAATATTACTCTGGCATAATAAAGAAAGAAAATCTTACCATTTGCAACAACATGATGGACCTAGAGTATTATTCTAATTGAAATAAGTCGGACTAAGAATGACAAATACCATATGATCTCACTTATATGTTTAATATATAGAACAAAATAAACAAACAAACCAAACAGGAACAGACCATAGATACATAGAACAAACTGATGGTTACTAGATGGGAGGAGTTTTGAAGGCTGGGTGGGAAAGGTAAGGTGATAAGAAAGACAAATTTGTAGTTACAAAAGAGTTACAGTAATGTAAAGTACAGTATGGAAAATAGTCAATAATATTGTAAAAATTATGTATGGTGTCAGATGGGTACTACACTTATCAGGGGGAATCAATTCATAAATTATGTAAATGTCTAACCACTATGCTGTACACCTGCAACTGGTATAAAATAATATTGAATGTAAATTATAATTGAAAAAACAATCATGGGGATATATAGTACAGCATAGGGAATATAGTCAATAATATTCTAATAGCTATGTATACTGTCAGATGGGTAATAGACTTATTGGAGTTATTACTTGTCGAAGTATATAAATGTCTAATCACTGTATTTTTGTACACCTGAAACTAGTAAAAGATGAGATTTACAGAATTATGAGGACTTGAAAGGTTTTTTTATGTATAGGGTATCTGTCTTTTTAAATGTGCATTTCCATAATATAGAATCCAAAAATTTATTACATTTATTTTATATAAACATCATGGGAATAGATTATCTTTATACAGACTCCGATATTAGTTATAAAATCGAAACTTGTAGATATTTGAATACTGTGCGCACACTCAGGATTTGAGAATTGTTAAAAACAAAATTCAACAGAGTAAATTTGGAGATCTACATGGCTTTATTAAATGATTTATGAATTGAGTAGCATCTCATCTAACAGGCAGAGAGATCCTTCCAGGCATTGTGCAAAATGGTAGGCTTTTATAGGGAGGAGGATCGGGCAAGGAAGTTATCATCAAGGAAAACTGAAAGTTCATTGGGGGAAAGTAAGAGTTCAGGTGACAACGCCTTCTCACTGGCTGAGCTGCGGTGTTTCCATTGATGGGGTTTGTTGCTGGGCAAGAAAAAAAAAATCTTCCTTCCTCCTATTGGGGTAGCCAAGTAGTTGCACTTCCTGTTTGGGAGTGCAAGGTACATCTTTTCCTGTTGGGGACTGAATTAACTGTAAGTGTAATTGATGACATTGTCCTGTCTGGGGTGATTGGCAATGAGTAGTAGAGTGTGAGCGTTCCCTCCACAGGGTTTCTGGACTCCAATTTTAGTTGAGGGTTCCTTTATTAATTTTCACAGAATAAAGTTGGGCTTGAGAAAAATTATTTATCTTCCAAATTTTTAGTCCCATTACCTGTAAAAGGGAAGTACATTTCAGAACTCTTTAAGTATAAACGCTGATGTGGAGGAACCTTGCATGGGACTTTTTATGACTGCCATTATCAAGTGTACAGACCACGTTTTAAGTTTGTAGGTTACCAATACAGGCAGTCCAGAACTGATAACAATAACAAATGTGGCAATAAACATTTCCACGCTTTGGGCTAACTGCTATAAGTTCATCCTTTCACTTGATCTTGGCCTCTCTAAGTTTTCTTGGTAAATGAAAACATCATCCTTTGACTTGTTCAAGCCCCCAAACATTTGATTCTTCCATGTCCATCATCCCTACATACAATCCTTCCGTGCACTCTATGAACTCTAAGCTACTATCACCTCACATCAGGACTATAGCAGTAACCTCATAATAGGTTTTCTGCTTCCATTTCCCCCCGTACAACCCATTTTTCTATACAGCAGACAGAATGAACTTTTCAAAATGGCAATGAGATCATGTTACTGACCTGTTTTAACCTTCCAATGGCTCCAAAGTTTCACTAAAATCTATTTTTCTTACCTACAGTGACCTGAGTCACCCAACCACAGCCTGCTTGTCCTACTATCTGAATCACTTCTTTGTGACCCCACTGTAGTCAGCAACCAGGCCTTGTTCTATTTTTTATAAATTACACATTTATTCTCACCTCAAGGGCATGGCATTTACTCTTTCTTTTTGCCAAGAATACTCTGGCCCAAGTGCTTCACACTGCTGGCTCTTTCTTGTCAAGCATTACTTCTTCAATGCCACCTGCCTATGAACACTTTCTGGAGTATTATCACAAGTGTACATTTGTTGCTTTTACTATGTTATATCTCTTTAGTGTCTAATTCCCCTCTCAGGTGATATCAGGTCTCCTTAGATATAGGCCCTGGAGCAATTTGTCATTTGTGTGCAGTACCATGTCATGTGGTTGTATATACTTGTAGGTGTTAGTTTGAAATAAACAAATACATGATCCATTACAGTGGACGATTTCTCCCAGGATCTGCTCCACTGTGTAAGAAAATCTGTCACATGCATATTTTAAGAGGACGTTTTATTGGCAAAAAGAAATTCAGGATAACTCTTCTAAAAGAACTCACCTCACCACACACACACACACACACACACACACACACACACACACACAGAGGGTGCCAAAAAAATGTATACACATCTTAAGAAAGGAAAAAACTGTATTAAAATTACGGTGATGGTAACCACTTTGAGCACCTCTTGTAATTGCAAAAGTCAAACGTGACTTGTATTTATCTTTTGTTATCGGTATATATTGAGTATTACAATTTTAGTACAGTTTTCCTTTCTTAAAATGTGTATATATTTTTTGGCTCTATCTACCTACCTATATACATATTGGAATATGCATACTTATATATACATAAAAATCATGAGCATATATATAGATTGGTTAGTTTTTATTGAGTTAACACATCCATGAACCAGCACACATAGTAAGAAACAGCATTGCTGGCATCTGAGAAGCCATGCTCTTTTACCATTCCAGGTTATAGTATGTTGCTCTGTTGCTCCAAGGGTAACCATTATCCTGACTTTTAAGAGGTTAGATTAGTTTTTCCTGGTTTTTGAACTTTTTATAAACAGGAGCATACTATAGCACTCCTTGGTGTATGGTTCTTTTTTTCTCAATAGTGTATTTTTAAAGATTTGTCCATGTTCCTGTATATAGCTGCAGATATTTTGGGGGTTACTCTATGTATTCCACTAATTAAATAGAACAAATGTATTTATTCTGTTTGGATGATTTTCAGGAGTTTTGGCTATTAAAACTAGGCTGCTATGGACATTCTTATATATGTCATTTGGTGACTATTGTGTGCATGTTTGGTGAGTTGATGACTAGGAGTAAAATTATTTGGCCACAGAATGTACATCTGTTCTCCTTAATCCAATACTGATAGTTTTTCAAAGTAACTGTATGAAATTTTACTCCCAACAGAAGTGTAGTCCTGTTGAAATACTTTTGTCCACTTTTTATGTGATTATGATGTCAGCACAAAATACATTAATTAAAGCCATCTTGTCCGAGTTATTTATTCTGCTAAATCAATTCAATAGGAACTTCAAAAAAGTAGAATGCTCCTTGATTTTCTACAGTCATTTCCAAGGGAATGCTGCTTTCAAAATAAGATAGCTCTCTAAACATGGTAACTAGGCAGAATCCTGAGACAGTCAGGCAGCATGATATATGAAAAGAACATCATGCTAAAAAGCCTATGTTCCTCTGGTAACCACTAAACTATGGGGGGTGGGGGTTGGGAGATGAGGATAAGGGGGATCAAATATATGGTGATGGAAGGAGAACTGACTCTGGGTGGTGAACACACAATGGGATTGATAGATGATGTAATACAGAATTGTACACCTGAAATCTATGTAATTTTACTAACAATTGTCACCCCAATAAATTAAAAAAAAAAAAAAAGCCTATGTTCCAATCTTGGCTCCTCCCTTTATTGGCTCTGGATTGTTCAAACCATTCAGTCTATTTTCTCAGTTTCTTCATCCATAAAATGGGAATTAAAGAAAAATTTCTATAACTAAGTTTTTGTGAGGCTTTAATAAAGCCATGTGCGGAATTCTCTCTGTTTACCAAGATGTAGAATAGTCCCTACGTCAGCCATAAAAGGTTAATAAGAAGGAAAAAATTTGACTCTTATATTTGACCATGCTTGTATAATGCTTCTACAGCATTCTTTGCCCCTATTCCCTCCTTTCAAAAACTTGATGTGGCTCTTTAGAAACACCCGTGGTCTTATGAATAGATTTGCAATCCTTAGGCTTTTTCCATTCCTGCACGTTATTTTCCTGGTCACAGGAATTATTTCAGCAGTGGCTACTCCAATCAGCACAAGTCTCACCTCTCTTCTAAAAGCATCCGTTTTTTTCATTATCATTTTTATAACAGCTTTATTGAGATATAATTCACATATCAAGTTACCCACTCATTCAGAGTGTACAATTTAATGATTTTTAGTACATGCACAGAGTTGTGCAACTATCATCACTACCAAAAAGAAGCCCCATACCTATCAGCAGCCATTCCTTATTTCCCCCTAGCCCCACTCATCCACGGACCTAGGCAATCATGAGATTTGCCTATTTTTGATTTGTTTTTTTTTAAACGGAAACACACAGTATGGTCTTTTGTGACTGGCTGCCTTCATATAGCATAATCTTTTTAAGGTTTATATTGTAGCTTGATTTGGGGCTTGAATAGTCAATGTATATTTTGGCAGATATTCCTGGTGAATCTGAGAATGCCTCCTGAAACTAGTAGGAGTTGAAGATCTCCTAGTAGGCCCCTGTCTTATTGGATTATGCTACACTGATATACGTTATCCTCTTGTCCCTAGCCCTGCACACAAAGATTTTTCCTATGCCCTCAAAAAGGTATTTTCTGAGCTGCTCATAGACTAAACCTATGCTGAACTTACTTTCTGACTCTCTTTCTCACACACATTAGGGATCTCTGTAAATTTGAATTTCTGTAACTTTACCTTTATGTTGTCCTGCTAATTTTGATTGCTGGGGTTGGTCAAAAAGTTCAGTGACATTCAACATTTTCCTCTACTCTAGAATCTGGCTTTGGAAATAACCTTGATGATGAATAACATCATTGCTTGTAAATAATCCTTACACTTATTGGAAAATCCTCTTTCAATGGCCAGAGCCAGCCTTTTTATTTCTTTCTGTTTCAATGTGTATTACTCCTTGTTGCATTGGGTCTTAAGGCTGACCAAGGTTGGTAAACGTTGGGCTTAATAATGCTAAAATCTTCTCTCTAAGATCTCTTATTCTACTTAATTTCTCTAGTTCTTAATGATTCATTAACTAGATTTTCTCCCTCTCTTTCTCTTTCCCAAATCCAGGTCAAATTCACAAAGCAAACCACCATAAACATATAATAAAAATGACTGCTAAAACAGTGGGAGAGTTGCTTCATTTTTATGTGTAATAGCATGTGTTACCATGACTTTACAAATTTATCACAGTGTTTTAATATTTCTTTCTAGACTTTCTGCAACAAAAAAATGCTGCCTTTAGGGTCTCCTACAGTCTTTAGGGTCGTCCAAACTCTTCTATTTCAACATTTGACTTCTACACATACGTCATGAGTTTTTGTTGCTATTGTTACTCAAAGCTGATTTTGTCATTTAATTCACAACAATTGTATTAGTTTTATATTACTCTTACACTTAATACTGATACAATAATATGAAAAGTTTCAGTTTGGTAATATGAGCTTGCTCTACTCCCCAGACCCCAGAAAAATAACATCAATCAGGAAAGAGAGTGAGGAGATAAGACACTAGGCAAAATGAAGAGGGAAAAGTCACAATAATTTTATTAATTAACAGTGTAGAGCATCACTTCAGACAGGGCAGAACAGATAACTGTCTCTTTCCCTCCATGATTCATAGGGTTTTGGTCTGTGTTTGAGCAAGCCTCATTCAGTAAACACATATTAGGTATTTCTATAGTCATGGCATGAAGGGGAAATAAAAAACTAAACCACACATAGGGCTCTTTTTCAAGGGTGTTACATTTAGACGTTTGGACTGCTGTCTGTCATTCTAATTGATATTTCTAAGACTAAGAGAAGATTAATTTAACAATAAAAATTCCTTGACAAATTTCAGCACCTCAAAATTAGAGTTATTGCTTAAAAGTTCATTCTATTTGAATTAAAATTCTCTTTAGATATTGTTTTGTTATGTTATTAACTTAACAACAGAAATAATTTCATTTCAGGACATTTAGATTACCTATAAAAATAATGTTTGACTAAAAAGGCAGACATTATCTTTATTAAAAATAAACACCACCAAAAACAAAACAAAAGGCTAAGAATTCCTCATAATTTGGGGATAGTTATTTAAAGGTGATATGATTCAATTGGGATCACTACTTGAAAGTCTCCAGCCAATAACACAGGGGAGCACACGTTTTAGGAAAGTCTGCAATATGAGCCAAGGCAGGCTGTTTATATGGAAAAGCCACTGGAAGCAGCTTGGGTGAGTCCACAAGTTGGGTGGGGTGGGGTATCAGAATGACCAGGGAAGGATGGATAAGTGGTTGATGGCAGCTGCCTGCATTTGCATGCCGGGAAGGGGGAGGGTTCAACAAAGTAACAATGGCTTCCACCAGCTTCTCTGTTCTGAGAGAAAGCTGCCCCTCCAGCCCTTGCCCTGAAGCCAGATAACTCAATTCCTCTAGGTATGTCCCTGCTACCTTTGGAGCTGTTGCCTCAGCAGTAGGGTTCAGAGTGAGTGTGTCTGCAATCAAGGAAGTCTATACAAGGGACCTTTAACAGGAGTGTCTGAGATTCTAGCTGCCCTCGTCTCAGTCAGCCACAATCTCCACTGGTTTTCACTACCAGAAGTTATGGGGATTTCTATCCCTGACACCGAAACCCTGGGCTGGGGAGCCTGGTGTGGGGCTGGGACCTCTTGGACTTCTGGAAATGGGGGGACCTCAGCAACTTAGATATCCTTCCAGATTTTTAATGGTCACACAGAGGTGTGGGACCAGCCCATTCTGCCCCTTCTGCCAGTCTTGAGGTGGATTCTTCTCTATGTCCTTAGTTGTAGGACTTTTGTTCAGTTAGACTTCAGAGGATTCTCTATGATTGTTGTTCTGTAGTTTAGTTGTAATTTTGATGTGCTTGTGAAAGTAGGTAAGCACAGCTTTTACCTACTCTGGAAATATCCAATAATTTATTATTTAAACAGTGAAATTGAGTTAGTGTCTAGTAATAGTTTTAAATTTTTCCTATTTATTTTTATTTGGGAAAAACTGAGATTCAAAGGTTTAAAATTTGTTCAGTCAAGACACAAACAACCTATAGCAGAACTAGGTTTCAAAACTTTTGATTCTAACTTCAGTGATTCTTTTAAAAACAAAATTAGTTTAATTAGATATTTAAAAATGTTTTCCTCTTTGGTCCACTAAAGTCTGTCCTTCTGAACTTGTCCTACATGCTCAGGAGAAAATGTGAAGATAGCTTAATAATGAGGTAAATAATTGTGACCTAAAAGTTCTGCTCAAGATTATCATTAGATCGTGTTTTTATTACATCACCCAGCAAACTTGCTTCATAAAGTCAAGGGGTGAAATAATAAACTAAATGTAAACTCTTTAATGAAGGCTTTTTTGAATGATGTTTAAAAAATACACATTATTTGAATGTCTCAGCAAAATTAACATGATAGAATTTGAGCAATCTTAACAATAAATTTTTATTACTCTTCTAAATTCTTAACTTGAATTAGAATGATTATCTTTGTTTCTGCCATTTTAGAAAAATGCTGCAGTTGTTTTGGTTAAGTGCTTTAGTTCTAAAAGAACAATTTATATTTTTAACTCTAAAAATTTTTAAATGATGTATAAAATGACAGATATGCAGGAAAGAACTTCAGTTTTGACAGTCTTTCTTTGATCAAAGTCTGTTAATTTAATCTATTTGTGAGAATGTCAAATCAACTGAATTTCTTGATACTTTAAGGAGGCCTCATCTTTAGGAGATATCCAGTTAGGACTAAAGATAAAATTCTGCCTGTTCTTGGCTGGACCTATATCAATACTTTAAAAGTGTTTTGCTGCTTTGAAAAACAGGATTGGTTTCCTGACAATGATTTATGTATTAATATCTCGAGCATATTGTCTCTTTTTCATAATCATAAACCTGTTCAAGTTTGAATATTAGAGCTGAACATACCAGTATAAAACATGCTGACCCTAAAGGAAAAGGTTCTATCGCATGCAAGCACACCATAGATAATAGCAAATGGATAAAAGTTTAAAAAAAAAAAAAAAGAGAGAGAGAAAAACAAAACTTTTCAGCTCATTAAGGACTTTTTTTGGGGGGGATAATAACATTTTAAATTAATCTTTTGGACTGAGTAGATTAGATGCATTGGCTCTCTGGAAATACTATAATTGGGTGCCTCATGCAGGGCAAGTGATTTGGCACCCTTTTAACACATAGAATTTTGACAATTTTGGGGGAATTTGAGACCAAGTCAGAGAGGGAGGGACCACAGAGACAGACTCAGCCATTTTCTATAGTATAACTAAGAAATTAGTTCTGTCTCAGAGATTGTATGCCCTTTTCAGAAGACCTTGGGTATAATAAGACTTACCTTCCTTTAAAGACCATTTAGTGACCACTTGTTATCAAGAAGGGCCCATAGGATTCTCATTAATTTCTACACTCATCCTACATGATTTATCAACATCTTCCTTCTAACCATATCCAATATTCTGCTCAAGATGAGTTTTGGAAGAGCAGCGTTATCCATCTTACTACACTCCAGGGGCTGTGTCAGCTTCCTGTTGGCTCTACTATAATTTGGCTAGCTGTGGTAACACTCTTGTTATCACTGAATTTTCTCACTTTTACCTTCTCTGACCCCATAGGAAAGTGTAAATGGGTGCATTGAATGAGTCATGTTCAAAAACATTTGAGAAGCAAAGTCTTAAAGAATGATACTAAACATAACAAATTGGCATTAATAAAACAGTCTTTTAAATAAACAGTCTTTAAACAGCATGGGAAGTCAATACTTTATATATTCTTTAAACTATATGTAGTTCTACAGCTTCTGGGTTAATTACTCTAATATCAGTGATTTAAATGTTATTAGCATTAGATATCAAATTTACTTGATCATTTATAGAGATTTCATGAAAACCGCCTTATTATGTAAAACAGAAGAAAAATAGATTTTAAAATATTTTTTTATCCCATGATAGAAAAACCCATAAAGGTTTTCATAGAGTCTTCC
This sequence comes from Rhinolophus sinicus, assembly GCF_057876585.1. NCBI lineage: Eukaryota > Metazoa > Chordata > Mammalia > Chiroptera > Rhinolophidae > Rhinolophus > Rhinolophus sinicus. Next base: position 84,082,923 of record NC_142504.1, on the reverse strand, counting down.
AATTCAATGTAACCTAAACAGTTTCCCTCAAACTCTTACTAAAACCAAACAAAACAAATTTATTTCCCATTTTACATTATTTATATCATTGATATCGTCCTCTTATTAGTCTAGTCCAGAAACAGAGGAACTTCATACTAGATTTCGCCTCTTGGTTGCCTTCCATGGTCAATAACTGAGCATTTTCTCACTGTCTTAAATATCTCTCTCCTTGGTCCCCTCCTCACCATTCTCACTGTTTTGCCCTAATTGTCTTCCTTCATTCTTTTCACTTGAATAATTAATTGTATTACGTTCCTTATCTTTCTTCCTCTAAGGTTACCTCTCTCTAGTCCATCCTCAATGTCATCTCCAGAACGATCTCTCCAACACAGATATCTGACTGGTTAACTACAAATGGAAATGTAATTTAAAAAACAAAACAAAAACTGAGAGAGTAAAATCTTGTCTTCTGCATAATGTATCAGATTCTTCTTAGCGTGAACTTTATATAAATGTAGCTGAGCTGATTCAACATTCCATCTTCCTTTTCCGAATTACTTAGTATTGCCAGACTCTGTCAGACTCATGCCTTCACACCTGATATTCCTTTCATCTGTCATGCCTGCTGCTGATTGTCACCCAAGTGTCTCTTCATCTTGTCAGTCTTAGCTCAAGGCTCCCCTGTTCTTTAAATACATCTTGGATTATCCCAGGTAATTGTCACCTACCTGCCTTAATTTCTTCCTGCATCTGGTATGTAACTTCATTATAGCAACAATACATTGCATTATAATTTTTTTGTTAGCACTCCTATCTCCCTTCTGTTTCCATTCTACAAGGTTCTAGAAGGTAAAGAAAAATTTGTACCCTATGTTTGTATCCTGAGTACCTAATATTGAGTTTGAATGAAGTAGAGATAGCACATATTTTGTAGAACAAACAAATTTGCCAAATAATCTCTTCTATGAATGCAAGGACAAAAAAAAATACCAAAAACATTATAGGTTTTCCAAAATGTCATTCAGATTAAATAATTCCTCATTTATAACCACCTCATGAACTCTAGCTCTTAAAACTACTTGGTCTCTGTGAGAGACAAACCACTTAGGATTCTGACATCACCACACTTTTTGCAAATGGTGATAAGCAGTGATAAAGGAACCATTTCCCACTGGTTGCCTGACAAATATCATCTGGAAAATCTTGTCTATTAGAATGTAGAAATCCCAAATTCAGGTTGTTCTGTGACACACAGTTGTAGTAAAAATGTACATTTTATTTTCCTAAGGCATTAAATAAATGATAAGCTACTCATCTCTATTTTCCTCTGAGGAATATGACAAGATATGTATCAATTTCAAAAAAATAGACTTGGATGGTAGGGGGTGGATAGCAAATTTACTGATTAGATAACATAGAGTGAGGTGGTTGCTGGGAATACTGAAGTGAGCATTGCCTTTTGCATCCTTACATTAGTTTTGTCAACAAATATGAAGCTTGAATTTCTTCTATTTCAAGTAGAAAATTTCAAAAACATTTTAATATAAAGTGACAATGTCAACCTACTCTGATTTGAAAATTCTTTACTTGACAAATTGCTTTTTTTCTAGCTGTTTTTTTATTCTTAAGTCACCCTCTGCTAGGCTAAATCTATGCCTATATAGGAAAAATATCATTAAAATTATTTATTCTTGGGTCTTTCCTGATGCAGAAAGTATTGAAAAATTTGTTTACTTACCACTCAATGTAAAACCTAACAGTAAAGTTACTTTTTAAGATATACATATACATAAATTGCACCTGTAAGTATATACACATAAATGTAATTTTAACCAAGGTTAAAATAACATGATGGAGGCTTGAGAAGCAGTAAGATTAAACTGGATACTAAATTTTCACCAAGGCTTTCAGAGTTAAAGCACAAATGCTGGCTTAGGGGTAGTGATGCGTGAAAATGATTCTCCCAAATCAGTTGCATTTGGTTTATGCTTAGAAATCCCCCTTCCTTGTCTAGACTCTGCCATCTTCAGTCACACTCACTCTCATGCTTCTCCAGCCAGTGTTTCGAGTTGACAAATTAAAAGGAGATATATACTTCCCACCCAATAGTCTTTTGAAGTGATGTGAAATATGTGGGAGGGACAATAAAGAAAGCCCAGAAAAGAGTCATGTTTCCTGGGAAGTGGGAGGGAATCTCTGGACAGCTTGTCATGGTCTCAGAGTGGGCAGAAGCGAGGCTCTCCAAGCCCCTTGCTGCTTCTCCTAGCTTGGAGGAGGGGAAAGGCTGAGGAACAGCCAAAGAAGGAGAGCTACCAGGCTGCCCCCCACCACTTTCCACCTGAAATGTTCTTGCCTTCGGTAGGCCCAAAACAGAGAGGGGAGAAGCTTTGAATTGTAATAAAGTTTGGCGTTTTGATTATTACTTTCCCTGAACATAAGGATGACTGGAATAGATCTCTTGGATGATTACAGGACTAATGTGACTGACTGGAGGCCTTTATATTATAAAAACAGACAATAACAGAGAAAGTTTTGGGCTCTGCTTGATTGAGACTTCATCCAGAAAAGGAGAAAATTAAGCCTGACCAAATGGGTTTGCAGAGACAATGGAAGAAAAGAATACATTTGCTTCATTATTGCCTTACGAGTCCTACTTGTGTGGTGTTCCAGGGAACAAGTATGGCTGGCAGCTGCTTTAAATACCGCGGCAACAAGGAAGAAGGGAATTTTGTTTTTACCTTGGTTTATACAAAATCCGTGTATGTGGCACAAACTGGACTTAATTTATGTATGAGAATATTTCTAAGCATTGGTTTTAAATATTTGTTAGTTTACATAGGATATGCAAATGTGGTATTTTTTATTCTTCTAAAGCTTCAATGAGGTAAATTTTAAGATACATGCATTTTTTTTAAAATCTGTGTTTCAGTATATATTTACAATGTATTTTTAAATGTAACATTTTGTCTCTGTACCAGATATTTGTGCTGGTGGAATATGAGGATTTGGGGATAATTTCCATTAAAATTATATTATGTTCATCTATAATTTACAGGGCCGTTATGAAGATAATGCACATTATAAGCCTTTGAAAACTTTAAAAAATGTTATATATTATAAACAAGATAATAATGCACATTATGAGCCTTTGAAAACTTTAAAAATATTATATATTATAAATACTATTATGTAAATGCTAATAATTACTCTATATTACTCTATACAAAATACTTTAATCTAATTTTAGTGTCTTTTTGGCATTAGGAATATCAATATATAAAGTTATAAAAAACAGCAATGTTAGACTGTACAATTTCTGTTTTGAATTTTAAAAGCCATGTTATTATGGCTTTTATATTTAAATAAGTATAGAAATAGATATTCGATCATATCAAGTAAGACAAATATTTTTATCATACCACTTGGCATTTTATATTTGAATATTTTATAATGATTTTAAATGGTCTATTAAAAGAGTAGTAATACGTACTTCGGTATATGACAAACCAATAGCACACATACAAAAATACAGAGGGTACATTATAGGAATAAGAGTTCAAAAGTCAGTCTTTATGATCACCTCCTCCCTTTCCCAGAATTAGCCAGTTTTGTACGATAGAACATGTACTTATAGAAGCTTATTTTATACAACAGAATCATTTTTAAGCCACCATTCTGTAACGATTTGCCCCTTATTTTATATTTACTGATCATTTATTACAATCAGCATTTTTTGCCATTGCATTCCAATTCTTACCACATTCTTTTTTAAATCCTCGAATAAATACTCCATTGTGCAGATTTATAGTAATTTATTTGATCTGTCTCCTATCCCTTAATGCTAACATCATTTTTAATATTTAAAGGGATTTTCAGATATTTATATCTTTGAAACTTTCAGTTTAAAAGCTGTTGGCTATTTCCTAAAAGTGGACTTGTTGATGTGTTGATTTGCAATAAGAATTTTTTATCTATATTTCCAAATTGCTTTTCAAAAATAAAATTTATCCCATCAATAACAGATGAGAATATCTGTTCTATCACAGCTTCACTGCCATCAGATTTTATGGAATATTTTATCTTGTATCATTTTGGCAGTTTAGTGATAGGACATTATTGATGTTTTATAGTATATTCGTTTTTTGTTAATGAGTCTGAACATTAATTTCTAAATTTGTTTTCATTTAGTTTTACTTTTGGTGAAATCTGTTCACATAATTTATCTTTTCTTTAAATGAGATATTGGTTTTTATCTTATTGATTAGTAAAAGCAGTTTAATATTTAGAATAGTCTTGCGGCTCTAGCTTTCCTTTTGTGTAGGAAGGAGTTCTCAACATTATAAAACTATAAATAATTCTTATATTACATTTTTTTACTGGAATATATTCATATGCAAAATATTTCTTTTTTATTACCTAAAATGATTATAAAAATTAATCTGCAGAAATAAAATGTAAGACTAGGAGAACAGCGAATTTTACTAGGTAATTAGAATGCTACAATATCACAATTGACAGATCAAGATATTAAGATAAAAAGTCTAGGAGTAGACTGTGTTTATTTCATCATTTTTGATAAATGTGACATTTTAAAGCAATGGGGATATGATGGGCAATTTAATAATTGATATTAAAAGCTATATCCAAAATGTGTCACTACTTGCATCAGAATTAATTCTGCATCAATTTACATGTGTAAATAAACAATAGACATGCTAAAAGAAAACCTGAATTGTTTTCTATAATTTGAATGGTGGATATTATTTTAAAGAGAGTATAAAACAAAAAATTCCTAAAGAAAAATAAACAACAGTAAAATAGACCAGCAATTATCAAAACACACCAGAATCTCAGAGACAGACAACAAACTCCAAAAATATTTGCAATACATAAACAATATTTAAGGAATTCTATGCTTTATTTTGATACAGTCATTTTGATATAAAGGATGTTTTGATAGGGCCACTATTAATTTTATATTTTTTCACAAATAACTTGATTTTCTTCAAAATATAAACGTCTTTACTGCTTTTTCCTCTGATATTACACTTGACACACATTCATTGTAAGCTATTAAGTAAAAGGTTTAATGAAGAAAGTTATAACTAAGATGCCAAAATAACCATTTTCAATATATTTGTTGAAAACCTTTCTCGTTTCTGTTGTTTCTCTTCCTGCCCATCTCTTCCTTCTTTCTCTCCTTTCTACCGTTAAAAACAAAAATACCATCATAGAGTACGTGCTCTAAGGGGCTTTCTTTTGAACTTAATGTAATTTGGACATATCCAAAAGCTAATTACGTATTTATTTTTCATCTGTGCAGATTACTTTTTTTTTTGTAATGTGGATCTAGACTATGTAACTAAATATTGTCGTTGATGAACCTTTAGGCTAATGATATTTTGCAGTACTATACACAACTCAGCTGTGCATATCCTTATACATTTACCACTTACAATATGACCAATTACTTCCTTAGGTTAAATTTTCAGAAGTGACCTTTATAGATCAAAGTATCTGCACATTAGAAATTATGATGCCTTATTGCCAAATTGCCTGCCAAAATGATGGACCTGGCACTGGGGTGTTATTATTGTTATTTTATTTTTTAATTTTTATTGGGGACTATTGGGGAGCAGTGTGTTTTCCCAGGGCCTATCAGCTCCAAGTCATTGTCTTTCAATCTTAGTTGCAGGCAGCGCAGCTCATTGGCCCATGTGGGAATCGAACTGGCAGCTCTGTTGTTAAGAGCTTGAGCTCTAACCAACTGAGCTATCCGGCCGTCCCATGGGGTGTTATCATTTTTATCATCATCTTTTAATTATATCATTTTATTTTTTGTTAGTAATTTTCGTTTTCCAATCTACCTTTTGAAAAAAGAAAACACCTCATTTAATTTGCATTTATTGGCTTGTTAGTGAGGTTATTTGTCATATTTTTATTATATTTTAAAAATGACTTTCTAATGATTTCCTGTACATTTTCATTGCCTATTCTGTCTCTTTCTTTAATTTTTTCTTTTTCTATTTGACTTGAAGATTTCTTGCAATAATCTCTTGTTCTATGTACTAAAATATTTCCCCTATTTGAAGTAATTTTTCAATTTTTTATGGTTTTATGTAATCTAATATATTTTTCTTAATGGTATCTGGCTAGGTTTTATATTTTAGGAAATTATTCCTCAATCTTTAGTGTAAGAAATAGTCACCCAAAAATTCTTCTTTAAAAGCAATCATACATTAGCTTCAGTCAAATCCCCTCTCATGAGAGCTCTTGTTTCCACTGATATCTTATTCCTTCCCAAATATGCTTTACCCTTTCTTCTTGAAGTGGAAAAAGTATGATGGCAAAATAAGTAGTGAAATTTCCAAAGCATTTGGAGCTACTGAGTAGGCTATGGGCAGGCATTAGTTTTATAGCCTTAGAGATGGTTCCCAATTTCATGTTGAAGTTTCAGATCACAACCCAGTGCTGCTGGCCAACTGTGTTTGAACTAAAGTTACTACAAGAGCAGTAACCTGAGTAAGCAGATACCAAAGAAGCTAGCAACAACATCTCAATACCCATCAAGTGGCATTCATGACCACTGAAGAGAAAGAACCCAAATGTGCATGGGAAGTAGGGTGGTAATATAGGGAATGATGCAAGCGGGGAGAGGACTAAGGAAAAAAATGTGGACGGGACCATGACTGGGTGTGGTCCATGGTGGGGAATGCAGAATATCTAAAGGAAGACCCTACTCCAGTGACTGGATGGAATGCTATACAGCTAGCTACTTTGGCCAGTCATTGAAAAACAGAAAATACATTTCTGTTTCTTATTTTTAGGTTTCAGTATCTTCCCTGATGTTGATCCAATACTCTTTCAAGCCCCAATTATTAAACTGGTACCTAGTAATTACTAAACTGGTCAGTCTATGGCAGTAGATACAACCCAAATGACAGCATGCGTCTGCTGCTAGATATTATTTTTAGACGGAATGGTATAAAAGATACCATCTATCAGAAGAATCACACTGTTGGGCATTACTGATTTGCTTTAATATCTGTTAGTAAAATCTTGCAAATAATAACTTAGTTTCTCAATGGCCAGCCTGATGAATTAGAGGACACTTACCCAGGTCTATTCAGCATCATTAAGCAAAACTTGATAATTGTCACAAAAGTAATAGAATTTCCAAAGTTGCCAGTACAGAAACATTCCTATAACACTCGACATTGATCACGAAAACATGCCAACCACAATCAAATACAATAATGTACAAGGTATATTGATATACAATGACTAAGTGTCTAACAAAGCATTGATTTTGTATCTTTTACAATGTAAATTCTATAAACACATTTTTTTCCCCTTAAAACTGAAACATGATGACATCATCTGGCCAAAAGAAATAGATGAATTCATATCAATCACTTAATAAGTGCTTAAAAAGTAGCATCCATGTTCTCAGGAGAATGTTAAGAGCCCAAGGAGACTTAAAAACAGATTTCAAACAAGGAATTTATTTTCACTAAATCTGGAAGTATGAGAGAAGAATTGATATGTAAGAGGCATCATCATATTGGGGCGAAGAAAGTGGACTCAAGTTCAAATACCTGGGTTTGAGTCTTGGCTCTGCCATTTATATGCTGTGCGACCTTGAATAGGTTAATTAATTTTTCTGTTTCTTAGTGTTCTCAGCTGTAAAGTGGGAACAATCTATTTTATACAGCATCTATTTTATACAGTTGTTGTTTGAGTATTAAATGGTTTTAATTTTGTAACATGCTGAGAATGCACCTAGCACATTACATACTAAATTAGAGAATGAATAAATGTAAAATAATTAGAAAATAATAAGTGCTAAGTGATGAGCTATAAACAGTGGACAGTATTAGCAATAATATAAACCATAATGGTAATAATAACCTCCATATATTTAAGGCTGATTTTATATTTCACACTGCACTAAACACTGTGCAGGCATCATCTGATTTAATTCTCGTAAGAATCAGTGAGAGAGGTACCATTGTCTTTATTTTACATTTAAGAAACTAAGCTTTAGAAAGTTAAAGTAGTTTAACTGTCAGGGCTAAGATTTAAACCATGGTTTTCTTTGTTTCTGGGTAATCAGTAAAAAGTGGAATAATCAACTAATCCTTCCATCATCCCTCCCTCCCTTCCTTCCTCCCTGACTTCCTTCCTTCCTTCCTTCCTTCCTTCCTTCCTTCCTTCCTTCCTTCCTTCCTTCCTCCCTCCCTCCCTCCCTCCCTCCCTCCCTCCCTCCCTCCCTCCCTCCCTCCCTCCCTTCCTTCCTTCCTTCCTTCCTTCCTTCCTTTCTTCCTTCCAAGTTTGTTAAGTGCCAACTTAATGCCACAGGTCATGATTTAACGTGTTAGAAATATAACAAGAGCAGGTAAACTTAATAGTAGGGAGACTAGACTAGATTTTCCCAAAACACGACATAAGCAAATAATTGAAACTCACAACAAGAGAGACTTTTGTATAAACACAGTTTCAGGCTATGACTTAGGTGTGCCAAAAGGTAACTTTTCTCAATAGAATTCTTCCCACTTGACTGGAAGGGAAACAACATAATCTTACTTAGTCAACTCATATAAACTCAGTCAATACAAGATTTAAAAAAAATGAATTTAGGATTCTTCCTCAATCCTGAACCTTCCCAAGGACATTTTCCCTCCATGAACCATGTATATCATCACATCTGGGGGAGTGGGAAGCTCCCAATCACTGCGATTGGTATCTTTCCTGTTGGCTTGTGTGAGAGCCTTCCCGTCTGATTCATTCTCCACTCCCAATAATGCATTTCTTTATAACTGCTACAAATCTTTTTCAGGTCCACTAGCTCCAGGTATCATGTCTTTGACACTCTCAGCCCAGGGACATGGAGGGGGCTGGAGATCGGTTGCTCCTGTGTCCTATTAGAGCATGTGGGGACTGTCTTGATATTGCCTCACGCTCTTTCTAACATGCACGAAGCATGTTTCCTCCTGCAACATTTGTGGGATCAATGTACCCCTCTTGTACATACACTCTGGAGCTAATGCTAGATAAGGCAAGACTTGATGCCCCTTCAATGTCTCTTACTCTCTGACTCTTCCCTTCTTCCCATTCTGCAAAAATCTTTACCAGTTTTAGGTGCCTGGAAATATCATTTACTAATAGCTTATTTATTCACTGCTCGTTATATTAATACCAAGAACTTGGTTCTTGACGATCTAAAGATATAGCCTCTTGCAATTCAAAAAGCTATAGACTTTGCCAAAGGGTTCATTGTTTATTTTGATACAAAAGTTAAACATTGATGGTTTCTATCTTCGTTTCTGCAGTTATGTTCATTACCTGAGAGAGGCAATGTGCTCATCCTTGATCTTTTTTTTTCTGGTTCTCCTGTTCTCTTGTTTCTCTCTTTCCATGACTTTCTTTTTTGTACTCTCCGACAGGGTACCCTCACTCAAAGATCTTAGATTTGGTCACAGGAAGAACTTCGGCAACACTGAAGTGGTGTGTAAAATCTTTCACTATTAAAAGCTGCCAAGAATCAAGAATTCATAAACTTTAATGGGATTTGTATTTGCTTTCAAGACTGACCAATCTTGGGGAAATATTTAGAGTGAATTCCTCATAGATTTTGCTTGTCACTTCTCACAGTCTCTGTCCTAGTTCTGTGGAACCTGCCCTGCAGGTTTTGCTTGCTTAGTAACTAAGTGGGAAAGGAAAGCCAGTCAAAGAATGAGACAGTGTTCAAACCTCTAGACCTGAAAAAATAGAGGACCAAAGACTTTTTAGAAAGAACATTTACTTTATGTCTTTTTTCCCCCTATTACTTTCCATCATCTTGCTTTTACATTCCCTGGAATTAAGCACCAGTAAATGAAATATTTTCAGCCAATTTACAATCCTGCCGTCTGAAGGTGCTGTTAGCAATGCTGTTTTTCCTCTGTATACAAGTGTTCTAAGAAATGGTAAATGTAGAGCAAAAAGGTGACTTTAATGAATTGAATTGCTACCAACTTGTGCAGGTTCTATAGAAATGGACCTTTCTTTGGCTGCGTTTAATGACTAATTTTCTAGGTTAGTTTAACTGTAAGCAGTAAAATGCTAGAGAAATTAGTATAGCATCACATTTGAATTCAAATGTTAGAGTTAGATTTGAGTCTGTCATCCTGTATCATTGCTTTATTTCAAATCCTGCTGTGTTGTTTTCAGCCCTAGATTCTCCATTTACTCCAGAATCCTACACAGAGCTCAAACTATGTGTTTTAATAGCAATGCTTCATTAAAAGACTTGGACTGTATGTCAGAATCTCAAAGTAGTGAAAGCACACAAGGGGTTAAGCCTTGGATTGCCCTTTCTTATAATTCATGGTAGTCTAATGGTGGTAAAATAGCTCACTGCAATTTGTTATTTTAAAGCTATTGATGCTACCCACACCTATAATGAAAAAGCCACACATTTTTACTTACTTGAGGTTATATTTAAGTGTCTTGGAAAGAGTAATTGATTAGTGTGGTCATCAGAGAGAGAATACCTATAATTTTCCTAAATAGCTTCTCTTCAAATTGTTGAAATGCTGCCAGAAAACATAGAAACAGTTGTTGAGTATAGTATTACTTTCAAAGCTACTTCATCTAGGAGTGGTGATTTAGACACTACTTTTGGCAGAATTATCACTGAAATGGTCCATAAATATAATAGTGCAGAATAACTTTAAGTATATAATTTCTGAGAAATGCAATTACCCATGGAAAAGAGTTCAATGTAGAGCTCTGTATATGTTGCTCCTTCTGCTGGGATGTGGTAACAATTTCAAACCTATGGGATGTAGTTTATTACTTACCTACCTGGCGTTATTTTAGCAACCCTATTTTTTATTCACTTAACCCTAAAACTTCAGAGGCAAAGCCTTATAACATATCACGTTCATAGTATGTACATGCAAAGATGCTTTTTGAAGAGTATAATTTTCAGTTTTCCAATGGGAAAGAACCTACAGGTGGTTTTCTATTAATTTATTCATTAAGTAGTTCGTTTTACATGATTATTAAGCTTCTAATTTGTTCCACTGATTCTGAGTAACTGGATGATATGGTATCATTTTGACATATGTAGAACAATTTAGTAATGGAGTGATTAATGAAAAATTTTCAGGTAAGGTAAAAGTTAACTTTTATTATTTTTTTTTAACTTCCCTTAACTTCCCTGCCTTTATCTGGAGATATAGAAAGAGCAGAACATTTTAGCAGAGCTGTAGAAATCAATATTATTTTATCTTTGGAATATATTGAACCCTGGCCCAAGGGAACCTGCCTGCTTTATCTTGAAACTTATTGCCATTTCTATACATTCCAGAGAGCTGTGCAGACTGAAAACTAAGGGATTCAGGTGAACTTACATATATCATTTTTCCAATTGGTTATGTGAAATTCTGAACTTTGTATTTTGCTTATTGAGGGGACACATTTTGAATCAAAAGTAAAGGCAATGTTATTTTAACCAGAAATATTTCCATTAGTGCCAGTAAAAATGTAAATAAAGTGAGACTTGCCAGAAGAAGCTTCCTAGAGGAGGTGATTCTTGAGATTGTCATTAACTGATGTATAGGAGTTACATAAGGAGAGAAAGCAGGACAACAATAGTAATTTCTTGGCTCCTCTGGATTTTACAACTGCCTCTAGAAGAGCAACTATCTTATTTTACATGCTAGTTTTCCTCTCCCAGTTTATAGGAAAAGAAGCCTTCAGGGAAGTAAGTACACTTTCCTCATCTTTAAGAACAAGTAAATGAACAAATGATTGCATGACAGTGATTAATTTGCTAAAGAGAGAAGCAAAACTAGCTTTAACAAGCATTTATGGTGATGACTTCTTTGAAAGAAAGTTAACTTAGATGGATGTTGCAGATTCATTTCCTAGGAAGCCAATTGTGAGACGGAGTTTGTTGAGCTGGGTGGTTATTAAGGACAGCCCTTGGGATCAACACCTGTGAAAGGGAGGCAATGATGCAGGAGGGGGCAGAAGTTGAGAATGCAATGCCAATCATGGCCTTAGCAAATGCTATGGGGAGCTCTGGATCTACAATGACCTTTCCAAGTTACAGGCCAAGTTGATCAGGACTTTATGGACATGCACTGATCAGTCATTGGCTGTATCTCACCCTGAGAAGGGGCATGACCTTGTGAAAAGTGACTCTCTGCAGTGAGGCACTTACCACTGTGTGAGGGATATAAATGATATATGTCTAATTATTACATTGTTTTGTGCACCTGAAACTAATAAAAAAGTTATGAACAAACAAACAAACAAAAACACAAAGGCTCTGGCATTTGAAAGCTGGTTACCATCAGCGCTTCTTGTAGATGGGGCAACTAGTCCTTGTGGGTGGTGCATTGCAATGTCCCCCTCAGTGGGATGAAGCTAGATCAAAAAGACTATTGCAAGTCATAACACAATGGTTTAGGGTAAATAAAATTATGAATGGTGAGCACGTGGCCCTTTTTTTAAAGTACAATATTACCATGAAGTTCATTCTGTTAGCAGTATGCAGATTGCTTAGGACTGAATGGAGAGATCAAAGCAGGGGAGCCAGTTCAGGACACGGTTGGACTGATTCTATCATGAAGCAACGAGACCCTGACAAACTAACAGCCATGGGATGACAATTGAATTTGACACCTGAATGGATTGAGGAATTAGGGAGACGTACCTCAGCTACTTTTGAGCTTCTATGTGCTAGATACTCTGTCTATATTTTGCATTTAATATTTTCAGTAAGATAGATATCATTATAATTTTATTCTACAGTGGAATAAATAGATACTGTGAAAGGTTGGATGAATTGCCCAAGTCTTCCTTTCTGGCAAGGGAGGAAGACTAGATCTGTCTGCAAAGACTACATTTTTACACTTTAGCACATATCTCTTCTGTGAAGTTGATAAGCCACAGCATACATTTCATCTTTGAAGTTTAGGTTGGTTAGAGAATAATATGGAAATGCCATGATAAAATATAGTGAAAAGGGAATAAGCTGATTTGTAATAATGAAGACTAAGAAGTTCTAAAAAGATTCAAAAATTTATTAGATTATGGAATAAAGATGATAACTACACCTAATTTATCCACTAATTTATTATGTGTTAGCACTATGCTTTAAAGAACTATGCGTTAGTCTTTGTGAGAACTCTATAGGGCAGATATCATTATAATCTTCATTTTACTTAAAGGAAACTGGGTCTTAGAAAATTTAAACAAATGGTTTCAGGTCAAATAACTAATTAATGGTGGAGCTCAAGCTTTAAGCCAAAATTGCTTGAATTCAAAGCTCTTGATTTTCATCACCACGCATCATACATTCTTGTTAAAAATTGCCACCTAATCAATGTGGACAATTTTGTTGTTAATTTATTTAAACCTTCTAATCTACAGTCTCACCCTTTGAATATGTATGCATCAATAACTTTGATAATCTCATGGTTTTTTTTTTTTTTTGTTTTGTTTTTGTTTTAAATTTATGTCTGGGTAGTTATCATTTTGGGAAATGGACACCTTAAAGTTGCCACAAATTCTTCATATAAATTTATGTTTAAGTTGTTTATATTCAGTCAGATTGTAACTTACTGGATTACTTTTCTAGGGATCTCATAACAGAGTACCACAAACTGGGTGACTGAAAACAGCAACTTATTTTCTCACAGTTCTGGAAGCTAGAAACTTGAAATCAAAATTTCAGCAAGGCCTTGATGCCTCTGAGAACTGTAGGTGAATTTTTCTTGTCTCTTTCTAGCTTCTGGTGGTTTGCTGGCAAACTGGGTGTTCCTTAGTTTATAGATGCATTACTCTAATCCTCATGGCTTTCTCATCATCTTCACATGGCCATCTTTTTACATGGAGATGAGTGATATTGTATTGGAGGCCCACTTTACTCCAGCATGACTTCACTTAACTAATTACATCTGCAACAACCCTATTTCCAAATAAGGTTACATTCTGAGGTCCTGGGAAGTAGGACTTCAACGTACCTTTTTTTGGGGGGGGTTGGGGGTGGGGAAGGGAGACAAGTAATTCAACTCATAACACTTGCATACATAAAATCAACTTTTGTGACCAAAATTACTTTATGTTTCTTGCCATGGCTGTAAAAATAAGTAGATGAAGCTTTGCTAGGTATATTTTATGTATAGCCTTCTTTTTAACTATTTAATTTATCTGAACAAATTAGACTTGGAGAGATAGCAAATTATTCCTGGTGGGATAAAATCTAACACGGTATGCCTCTTCTTTGTATGAAATTCCAGCTGACATTGCTGGGTGTACTCCTGTGGGGAGCAAACAACTTTACTGATATTACTTACGATTTTGTTATTCACACTAGGTTGCATTTTCTTTTTGCTCATTTAAATAAGTTCCCTGGAACACAGAGTCAAATCTTGTAGGATAGGCTTGGGGAATTTGCTCTTCCTAATGTGCTTTATTCTAATTATATTTTTTATTACTCATATTGTAAATGAGATAAACTGAAGAGACATTGCCAGACTAATTTTTTTCTCTCTCAGCTTTTGTAATTTAGATTACTCTCCTTCCTATGCATCTAATTATAAGAATTTCTTAGATGTAGAAATCAAAGAAACTTAATATTTAATATGCCCTTAAGAATATGATGTTTATTAAATTGGTCTTAGGGCAGGCAACCCTAAAGTCAGATGCTATGATCTATGATTTGTATTTACATATCATTAAACCATGTACAAATTATGTGATTACTTTATACAACCGTAACATGGAAATAAGACCTTTTAATCCCCAAAGGTAATTATCTATTTCCAGGTTTCAGTCTTGTTTACCTTTCTGCACATGTTATGACTTCTTCCTCCTTCAAATTCTTTTTTTCTTCTAATATCTAACACACCACTCACTTGTGCTTTATATATGTGTTCCTTCTTAGCTTTCTCTTCTACCTTCTTTTCTGCTTTCAACCACCATGCATTTTAATTATTCCAAAATATTATCCTTCTTATCCTTGACATACTGTATGCTCTACAGAATTGTTGCATATTTATAAACCAGGGTTGCTCAGATTCATTTCCTTAGCTTTGATATCACCAAATCTTTGACCGAAGTTGCCTTGTAGATAAACCCTGAATGTTTACATATATTTTTGAATAGAAAATGCACCAAGTTCATTATCTTTTCTACAGAAGTGCTTTGGTAGTAAAGTAGATCTCATCCCCTCCTTAACTGACACTTTCCCTCATATAATTTGGAATTCCTCTCCCAAAACACATAGTGTACTTATTCACCCTTAGATTTTGGACTTGGATAATTGGATGACTTGCTTTTTGGCCAACGGGATGTTAAAAGCAAGGGCTCTTTCAGTATTTAGGGACTGAAATGTGCTTGTGTGTTTGGACAGGTTTTTTTTTTTTTTCACCTTTGCTATTGCAATGAGAATACCATGCTCTGGCTAGGTGCTGGTCTAATCAGATTGTACGAATCATATAGCAGAGGTACTTGGCTAATCCACAGACCTATGTTTGAAGTAGAACTACCCAGGTGAGCTCACCCAAACTCAATAGGTCCACTGATGTGTGAGTGAGCCCAAGTGACAAAAACAGGGACACCTCAGTCAATGTGTAAGGTATGTGAGAAATAAATTCTTGTTTTTGTATATCATTGATTTTGGTGGTTGTTATACAGAAAAAGTTATGGATTCAAAATTGGTACTTGAAGTGGAGTGCCAATAGAACAAAAAACTGAAATATGTGGGATTGATTTTAGGTGTGGATGGAAATTACAAAGAAGCTGATATAGGAGGCTTAGAAAATGGTAGCCCATATGATGTAGTTATGAATTATTTATAAAAACCGTCACTTGTAATCATCTGGAAGACTGACATAAAATTTAATTAATTTGTGTATTTTGGTGAAGTGGATTCCAGATAGAGGGCAGAATAAGCAATCTAACTTCATTTAGGTAGATTTCATAAGAGAATAAAAGAGAGAGATGAGCTCAGAAAAGAATTATCCATTCAGTAAACATAATGAAGAGGCAATAGAGAGCTCTGAAAATGTTTTGGTTTGTAAAACTCTTAAAAATTCTTCAGTCTCTCTAACCCTGCCAGAAAGTAAATTATAATCAAATTAAGATATAGTCTTGGAGCTAAGATAAAAATCAAAGGTCTTTAAGATGTACCTTAGGGGTGTAGACCAAAGCAATGTGTAGCCCTCATGTGTTTTCTTAAGATGTTTGAAAGAATTATGGTGGTATCCAGTGTATACTAGCAGGGGATAAAAAGCCTGCAGAAAGTGTGGCCTGACAGATGTCTGATGGGCCAATAGTACTCAAAGCACCCAAAGGTCTGTGGCTTTTTAAAATATAGTTCATGGGAATAGTATACATAATAAAACATATGAATTTGTCATTTTATAAATGTAGTTGACTTAAATCAACTACATAAAACTATCAGTGATTTTGAGGGGATAGCCTTGAATCTATAGAAGGGTGGTATGGACAGTTTTAGTGGTATGAACAGTTTATATTAAGTTTTTCAATTCATAAACATGGAACATATTTCCATTTATTTGTGTCTCCTTTCATTTCTTTCATTAGTGTTTTGTGGTTTTCAATGTAAAAGTTTTCCACTTCCTTGCTTAAGTTTATTCCTAGGTATTTTATTTTTTTCATGCTATGGCAAATTGGTTGTACAATATTGGTGGAAACATAAAATGGTGCAGCAGTTCATAAAGTTCTCAAAAAATTAAAAATAAAACTACCATATGATGCAGCGTTCCTACTTCTGAGTATATATCTAAAAGAATTGAAATACAGATCCTATGTTCATGGCAGCATTATTCACAATAGCTAAGATATGAAATAACCTGTGTTCATTGACAGATACGTGGAAAAAGAAAAATGACGTTATATATAATATATATATACATATATATATTTATTTATATATAAATATATATATATATATATATATATATATATATATATAATTATATATTTATATTTATATAAACATTGTATATATATTATATACATAGTAGGTCCAATTACCCAAAATATTTTATTGGTTTCATTCCCCTTGGAATCATTAATCCCACAAGTAGTGAGACCTTTATGTCTAAGCTGATGTCAGTGGTTGAGAATATTAAGACTGGGATAAAGCACCCCTTTGGTTCAGTTACTATAATTAAGGAATATATTTTATAAACTATATAACTTTAAGATATACAATACCAGCCTAATGTCAAATGCACCCAAATGCTCATGAGTTTTTCTTTCTTTCATTTTCCATGATGCCCATGAAGGAGAAATTCTGACAGGCAGTGTGGTTTCTATGACACTCTCTCTTATGATTTTCTTCACAACTCTCATGTTGTTTTCTCATTAAAATTCTTTCCAAAGCTCCTTTTCCTCCACTCACATATTATGTAATGTTTACCACTCAATTTTATCCTTATTTTCCTCTGTGAACATGTTGTCTGGATAATCACATGCACAATTCAATGTTCGCTGTATGGTTAGTGTTGTTTCCAGAAGCCTTGATTCACGCTTGGTTCTCAAGACTCAGGACTGCATACAACATGTGGTAAAGCTAAGTCAAAAAGAGTGGACACTTTACACAGTGCTCTGTAACCTCTGGGAGTCATGTGAAACTTTGTCAAGAGGAAGAAGCTCCTGACAACAGCTTTTGGGCTTCTGAGCACTCTGACAGGTGTAGACTTTCAGTTTGCCTCTAAACAGTTTCTCTCTCTCCATCTTAGAGGCATTTCCCAGTTTTTGGTTGGTGTAGATGACTGGGAATCAAGCAAGGGAATGAGAATAAAAAGCAGATTAAAGCAAATGGTCTGTATCAGAACACAAATGAGACACTTCTATTTGAAAGGTAGATCTTGAAGAGATTCTTAAATGCAACAAGACTCAGGAAAAATAAGCCTTTCACAGGACAATTACTCAGGAGTCCTTGGGTAAAAGAAGAATTGCTAAGGGGGTCATTCTGGAAAGTTTACTTCTAGACATGACTTATATCCCTGCTCATAATTTATATTTAATTTACACATAAAATCTTGCATATTATATGACTAAATGCTTTCATATTAATGTCTGACAAACATATTATACTCCACATATCCCAAACTTCTTCCGAAAGCTCTTCTGCTCCTTTGACTTCTAATTCAGCTGAAGATACTCGCCAGAAACCTGGATATCAATTTCTTTTCCCACCTCTCTATTTCTATATAATTTAAGCTCTCACTTTTAAATTCACTATTTCAGTAATCTACTAAATGATAACTTGATTCCAGTTTTTCTCTTGCTGTAATGCTCACTGGATCATCCCTCCAAAACCAGAAATGGACTTTTTTTTCTCTTGAGTAATATTTCTAACTGACTTCCCACTGCTTACATAATAAAATGCATGTTTTTCCTATCTCTCCAACCTCACTCATGTTATTTTTCTCTTGCTCCAGTTATTGGCATTTTCCGATGGTTGTTACTTGAATACACGCCGCATGCTTTTGAATATGCTGTTCTGCATGGCATGGAATCCACTGCCCTTCATGTCAGCATGGAAAGCTCATATTCACCCTTTAACACCTCGCTTAAATTTCTTCCCTTTTCTCCAACGCTTTGATCCCTCTCTGTGTGGTACCACCCTATCTTACAATGCATATTTAATAGTACATATAACACTTTATTTCAATTATTTGTTCAGATATTGACTACCCTACTGGAAATACAATTCTTGAGGGGAGGAATATATCTTATCTTTGTATTTCCATTGTCTGACACATGGTACAGGCTTAATATGTTGATTAAATAAATAGATGAGTGGGTGAAAACATTTTTTAAAATCATAGTAAATTTTATGTAAAACTATGAGTACTAAAAATTGAACTTGTGTTTTCTCTTTTTGCCAGAATCAAATTGTGTTTTTTGTCATTGTAAAATATAGTTCTTGTTTCCATTGCTTATTATAGATGCCTTTCCTACCCAAAGGAGGAAAATTACCAGTTACCAGAACATTCTGACAATTCCATTTTGTTGACATGGAATCTGAGGGTATTATGAAAACTATCCATTTTGACCTGTAGATGCTTTGTGTCTGCCTGTTTCCAGGGTCAGAACATTCTTTTATTCAGTAAACATTTATTGAGCATCTACTGTCTTCTTGATATTGCTTGAGGATGGGATTTATTCAAGGGCTTTGAATTCCATGATTTAGGAATCTAGTCATGAACTAGACTTGTGATCCACAATTTTAGATCTGTTATAAAACTTTGCCATCCAGGGGTCCCTGAAGAAAAGGTGTACAAGAAAAAAGGAAAAGATAATGATTCTCCACTATAAATAAAAAAAAAGTATTCTCTCACACTGATTGTTCTGTTAAATTTGATCTAGCTCTTACAAACATTATTGTGTTTTTACATAAATTTGAATTTCCAGAATTGAGAATCAGGGTGATTTGTGTCCTTTCATGTTTCAAAGTGCCCTGGAATTGTAGGCAGCATGAGTCCTAAGGAAAACTAAGCCACCTTACTGAGCCTCCACAATGCTAAGTACTGTAACATAGATTATCTCCTATTTTCTGTTGTGGGTGCAGACAGAATGTTTATTTCTTTATTTTAAATGTTGGCTATTGTTTATTCAAAAGATAAATAGATTTCTAAAATATATCTTCTTATTTCAGGATGTTTCTACCATTTTGGAAAATTTATAATTATTTTTTTCTATCCTGTGGGGATGGAATCCCAGAGAGCAGTTTCCAGGCTCTCGGCCTCTCGTGGGGAGGTGCTGGCTCTGGTAGTGAATGACCATCGGCTGTGATTGGTTGGCCATCAGCTATGGCTATTTGGCCATCAGCTATAACCAGTGAGCCATTGGCCACTAATATAACTGCCGTGGCTACGCTAGCAGAAAATGGGGGCTAGCAAGAAGATGGTGGCTGGCAAGCACGGACTGCAGTTAGCACGGCGGAGTGCGGGTTGCAGATTGCAGAGAAGTGGACAGCAGGTTGCGGATAGTGTGGCTCCTGCTTCCTGTGTCTCCAACCTGGCCGCCAGCGAGAATATGGTATGACTCCCGTATCTATGGCTCCATGAGTGTTCCGTTTTGGCCTCAGCATATCCTGCGTTCTTATGTGGGGAGCAGGACCAGAGGCCCCGCAGGGCGCCCCGCGTGACATATCCCCACCATCATTAACTATATAACGAGCTGTATTCAAGTAGATATTTCAACTATACTTAAAATCTATTCAGAGGATATAAAAGATTATTAAGACAAATACAATTTAAACTTAGTTTTGCTTACAGGTGGAACTGAGGTAAACAATACATTGCTTTTCCTTAACTAGAAATTCTTGTTTAGTCATACTTTAATGGAGACTTGAAGATTACATTTTTGAATATTAACTGAGTTTGATAGGACCAAAATGATACAAATTCAAGAATGATAAGCATGAAGTAAAGATCTAAATCTGAAGTAATTCTTTTCTGTGCTTTAAATATCAAACTACAGATGTGCTCCGTCATTTCTCCTTTGTGCTGGGAGACAGATGGGAGAGGAGCTTGCTCCATGCCTCTCTTGCAGACTTGATGCTCAAGGGTAGCATTGCAGTCCCCAAGTCTCTAGCTTCATAACTGTGAGATATGCTGTTTCTCTGAATACCTCAAAGACATGCAGCAAAATAACTGAAGGGATGCTCATTTCCACCTCTCAGTCTACAAGATTGCCTGGAAGGTCTTGTACTGACCTCTGAGGAAAGCCCTGCATCTTGAAAGGTCAACTTCTCTGTTACTATTTAGTGGTAAGAATGCTCCTTCCTTCTCTGGCGCCACAAAAAATTTGCCTCCATGGATTTATTATCCCCTGCTTTCCATCCTGGTCCTGGACACAAGACATAATAATAAAATTCCATTTCAACATAAATGGATATTTCTGGCATGTAATCAGGACTACAGTAGCAGATATTAAAAACTGAACAATGTGGAAATCTTACAAGATGACGTACATTTGAGGTTTATACGTGAGCGCTATTTCTGTGCTAACTGAACGCAATAACTGTCAAATGAATGAAATGCTTTCCTTTCTGAAGCTTGGAAAGTTTTGCCTGTACAATTTCTAATCCAAAACTCTGAATTTTTCACAGATATTGACTTGAAGGTTTTGAAATTGACACCAGGTGGTTGAATCCAGGGCCTTACATTTGGGATATTGGATTCCCCTAGGGTAGCAGTCTGTCAAGAAAACCTTTACACAACACAGATGAATCCAGAGTCTTGTCTTCACCAGATTTCTGAAGATTTCTTGAGAGTAGTGTGGAAATACTGTTCTGGCAAGAGACATTATCCTAGCTCTGAAAATTTCTAAGTTAACAAGATTTATTTATCTCTTAGTGCACCAAGTTTATTTTGAACAAAATTGGTCTCCATTATGTACGTTTGTACATGTGCTATCAAACCTCCCCAAATCTTTAACATTCCTGTTTGTGGTTTGTGTTTTGGGACATTTTTTTTTCCTTCTCTATAGATTTTTCACTCATTTTACGTCTACACAAAAAGATTTTTGAGCAAAGTATTTATTCTGGAATATTTGCTTTCTGAAAGCTGGAATAGACATTGACTGTTGTGGATGTAAGGCCTTGCACAGTAGCTTAGAAACCTCGGTGGCTCTGGCTGGATTCTCAAGCAGAGATGATGTACACATCCTCAGGACACCCATGTTCTCAGCCTGTGGCTCAAGCCCAAAGTAGATCTGTCCATTATGAGTTTGATATCACAAAAGCTCAAATTTGACCCAGCCCACTCAGCCAGTGACATCATGAAATGACTGTCCTACAAATAGGCTAATTGCACAGCTACCACACTCTCCTAGATTATCTAGAAGTAGAAAAATATACATGTTTTGATTATACATCGTTATTACAGAAGTATCACTTTGGTGACACATATCAACTGCTTATTTTCTAAATCCATTCCGCAGCTAAAAAAAAAAAATCAGAATTTTCCCATTTCTACGTACTACATTAAATTTCTTAGCATTCTATGCAGAATTCCATCCCAGCTCTTCAAACAACCATCAGTTTTTTACAGAAACCTGTGCTCTGACCATATTTACTTATCTTTTTACATTTTGTCATCATTACTATGCTCTCTGACATTTATGATGCTTTTTCTTCATCCACATGAGGTCTGACTTTCTCTATGAAGACTTCTTAAGTGAATGAAGCTCTCCTTGATCTCACCTATTTAGATTTTAACATCCAATGTATTACTGACATTCTATTTCTATGTGTATGTCATGTCATAAATCCCAGAAGACTGATATCAATCTTTTTACTTTTGTTACAAAGTACAAGGAAGTTAGTCTTCTATCCTCCCAAAGGAACTGGGAAATGAGGGTGCTATCTTTCTTTATGTTTTTAATGAGGTGCTTCCTAAGTTCTTCAAAAAGGTATTCCTGAGTTCTTAAGATGGCAAAAGTCTCACTTAGCTTTTAAAAGGATTTACATATTTTCAAAGAGACAGAATAAGAATTTACAGTTAAAGGGGTTAGTATCCAAAATATATAAATAACTCACATGACTCAACAACATTAACAAAAAGTAAACTTAGTTTAAAAAATGGACAGAGGCTCTGAACAGATATTTGTCCAAAAGAGGACATACAGATGGCCAACAGGTACAAGAAAAGATGCTCGACATCACTAATGATTAGGGTACTACAAATCAAAACCACAATGAGACATCACTTCATACTCATGAAAATGGCTATTATCAAAAAGAGAAATGTTGGCGAGGAGGTGAAAAAAAGGGAACCCTTGTGCACTGTTGGTGGGAATGTAAACTGGTGCAGCCACTATGGAAAACAGTATGGAGATTCCTCACAAAATTAAAACTAAGAATAGAACTACCATATGATCCAGCCTCTTATTTTCAGTTTGTATTTGCCCTTGCATAAGTATTGTCCAAATTAACAATAGCAGAGTAGGAAATAAGGATTGATATTAGAAATTTCTCTTAATTTTATCTGAGTATTTCACCTTCTCCCATTCCCAACCTATATGAGACAGACAATACACCACCGATATGAGACAGGAACCACATTCCTATAGCGTTACAAAAAATTTCATAAAACGTCAAAAGTGTTTCAGACTATAACAGGCTAGAAACTATGGTATTAGAGAAAGTCTTAGAATTCTTCATAGTCGAAAATAATTGTTCGATAATGCAATATAGAGCACATAATAAAGGAATAATTTTCTTTTAAAGGTACTCATCTATTTTTCTGTTATGTACCAGGGATGCCAAAAATAGATATACGAGTGGACACTTTGGTCAAGGTTGCTCAAGCAGTAGTTTGCCATAAACAGAAGTGTCTGGACGCTGATGGTAACCACTTTGAGCACCTCTTGTAATTGCAGAACTCAAATGTGACTTGCATTCATCTTTTGTTATTGGTATATATTGAGTATTACAACTTTAATAGTTTTTTCCTTTCTTAAGATGTGTATACATTTTCTGGCACCCTTTGTATTCATAAAATACTATAAGCAAACAATATAGGATGAAGCAAGAGGTTTATAGAGTTAGGCCAAGTTTTCAGTCCTAGATTTCATTACACTCTTGCCCAAAATGATTATATTTTATGTATTCTTCAATGAGTTCAATTCTTATTTCAATAGTCAAGCTTCTACAAATACCCCTTAGGCTGAATTAACCTTTCCTCCATGCCTAAATTTGTACAGATTTGTTGCTACAGATGATGTATGATAATTCTTAATAATTGAAATTTGGTCATTGGGCCTGAATAAATTCAGGATAAATCCTTACTTATATATGCAATGGAAGAAATGCAGAAGATGAAACTAGAGATTGCAGTTATGGTCCAGCCTTGACCTGTATCTACTTCCATGGGTTACTGTGAAGATTAAATGAAATTATGTGATGAGCACAGTGTAAACCATAAAGCAAAAGTAGGTCTGTCATTTGGTTAAATACATGTTCAAAATCCTTCCAAGACCTAGGATTTCATACTTCGCTGATTTAGGATTCAGGATAATATTGCAGGATTTACTTTCTTTCATTTCCACAGTTTTTTTCTTTCATGTCATTTTTCAGGATTTACGCTTCGGCTTTATTTGTTGGATTTCCTAAATTTTTATTACATTGATGCTAGCCTTCGTGCATGGGATCAGATTAATTAGTATCCATTGATGTCTTTGAGATTTATTTAAAATTGGAAATGGGCCTATATGGACATCTGGTATGAAAAACAAGTTGAAAGCATGGTATCTCCTTGGTGACAAAATATATTTGATTGAAATTATAAAAGATATCATTCTTTGGAGATTTTTCATTAATTAGAATAACAATCCAAAAACTCGATTGTACCTGGCAGAGAAACAAAGCAGTAAGTTCAATTTTGAAATGTAATGTTAATTGTTTCTTAAAACAGTTTTCTCCATGAAACTTGAAAATATCATGTAAAGTGCCCATTTCATTTCTGGAGGATGTTAACAACCTTACTTTTCTGATACAGAAAAGAAGGACTTCCCACCTTCTATAAAGTGTATTCTCTTGACATTAGGACACATGCTGAGATACACCAGGCAAATTAGAACACTTTCCCTGGAGATGCCAGGTGCATGTTGTCTGAGAGAGAGGTCAACAAAGCATATTTTAAAGATGTGTTTGTATAAAGCTATTTTTTTGAAAACCAGAAATTCTATTTTTTGCCCAATCTTTTTCTAGACATATCGAGACAGATATAAAATCTGGGAGTGTAGCCACTTATCAGATATATTTATATGAAGAATACTCTAGTCAAAAGACAGTACACTATAATTTTAAAAGGTTATTGCCAACAGCAAATAACTTAAGTTTCAATATAGTACCTCATAAAGAATAAACCACAATGTATCTTAAAAGAGGGTTTTATCAATATTTTCCTATTTTTAGCGAGTATGTCACTATTTTACTAGCAGAGTATTATTATTCAACACATACATGAGTTCTAATATTAGTATTTTTGTGTCTGGGTTAAATTCAAAAGTATAAATGTATTTTTAAGTTGAAATTAAAACAACTAAGTTGAGCAGAGAATGCATGCAAGAAAATGATTAATTAGAAAAAAAATTAAATGGTGAACTCTATTAGGTTTAGATAATGTAAATTGACTGGAAGTATTGTAATCAAAGAACGTTTGAAAATAAGGTGACCAATATTTTACATTTAAATGTAGCTGGTAAAATTTTCATAATTTTAGTTTTAGTGTGTTAGGGGTTCCATCTGGAGACTAAGCGAAAATCACATGTGCTTGGGTATGTCTGACAAAATGGAGGGAGTCTGAATTCTGGATTGTGGCCAGTGTTCTAGCTACATGGGGAATGAGAAATCTCCAGGAAAATTTATTCAACAAGAGGGAAGGATAAGCCATGAATATTGAACATGATTTTCTGAGAAGAACAGACACTTCAAGTACATCCTTTTTGGTATTACTGAATTGTTGGCCATAGACCAGTACCATGGGAGCAAAAGAAAAAAGACCATGAGATAGCATTAATGAAGCAAAGTAAGAAAGCAGACACCAAATGTGTTACTTCCCCACACTTTACCACATGCTGCTGTCAAAGAACTGTAAGTGGCTGAAACCACAGAGGTCATCAGAGGGACACTGTCATTGTGGTGGCACACTGGGAAAACCCTAGAATGATCAAAAGGGGCTGCCACCCTCATCTGGACAGCATGGTGCTGAATGAAATAATGCATTGCTAAACACATGTGAGGAATCACATCAGCAAAGAAATACTCAGAGGAAAATTTGCATGGAAGTGGTGAACCTTCATCACCTCATATATTAAGGCAATGGTCAACAAAAATGAAGCTATGTCTCTTACTAAGACTCTGCATGTATGCAAGTAAAGACTTGGGAAACTAGAAGAACTCTAGCAAATGACTGAATGTGCTTGTCCTCTAAGAGGAAGCAGTTTGGAGAAGTACTGTGAAAGGTCATTGGGTCATTTGCATGGCTATCCAAGAGCCTGGATACTTGAGGAAGGCTGATGGAGGAGGTCTGACGAAAATTGTTGGGTGGATTGAATTGATCTACCTTGGTAGGCTCCTGAAAGGAGCTGTTGAGCAAACACATATGACATAATATGGAGTATCCAAGTCCCAGACCATGGCTTGTTCATCACAACGAGCCTCATACTTAGGGATTTCAGAAATATGAGTGGAATTGGTGGATAGGTTTAGGAGAAGAAATCCAGCAACACAACTGTTTCTTACAGGAAGGAGGCTTATAGGAGCAATCTCTAAGTTTATATGTGTGTGGTGGAAAGGTTTTATTTTGATCCTAGGTTTGTATTAATAATAACAACTCAACAAAACACTTAATAAACCTTAGTACATGACTACCAATCTGCTAAGCACTCTGTGTACACTGTCTCCTTTGTTTTTTATAATTGAAGAGGACCAATGTTTTACACCCTGGAGCTGCCTTTTGGGATATTGATTTTAAGCTGTTTATAAGACTCAGAAAAAAACCTTTCACTCTCCCCCTTCCTACCTGAGATACAGATGGAAAGGCCTATTCGAGGAAGAGAATTTTAACATGCTTATTTGGCCTAATTTGAATTGAGTATGATAAACAAGAAGGCTTCAGGCAGGAGCCTGTTAGCTAGATACGCCCTGTGTCCCATTGTTTCTGATTGCCCAAAAGGCGTTTCCCCTCCATGGGTGTTCTACTCTTCCTCAACTACCTATAAATCATCCATTCTCACTTCTAAAATCTAATACCTTGCCCCCCTTGACTTTTTCCTTTGTCCAAAATGTTATATATACCCAATGTTGCATCATGGTCTTTAGAATTTTCATGCTGTGTGAATTCCCCATGCACATGTATTAAAATTTGATTTTCTCCTGTTAACCTGTTTCTGTTAATTTGATCATTATCCCAGCTAGAAGAACTTAGAAGGTGGGAGGAAAAGTATAATTGTTTCTTTAGTCTTCACACAATCACCCACTGGAATAGGCATTATTACTATTCCCTTTTAATGGAGCCACTACTTAAAATTGTAACAGAGTGAAATGTTCAGTCTCCCTGACTCCATCTTACTCAAGCCTGCTTTGTTCCCATGGCCTTCAGGCTAATAGCTTCAGCTTAGTCTTGCATATAAACATGCTAATCATTACAGGAATTCTGCTTTCAGCTTGAGGAGCTAAGAGAAGCATGTACTGTTTATCAAACATTTGCCTGGTGACTGGGCTCACATTAATTAGCACAATCTTCCTTCAACCCCTGCTGGCGCCTAGATGTCTTTGGTGGCCACTCATTTCTTGCCCCTCCCTTGTCCTCTTCCCTGAACTCTGTACTTTCTGAGGGTGCATTTTAGGTACCACTAGGGCTCCCATCTTCTCAGTTGGCACCTTTCCAGACTCCAAACTCTGACATTTTGAGTTTTCGCCTTTTGAAGCATCATGAACACATACTTTGAACCAGTAACAAAATGATAACTTTTAAGATTTGAGCTATAGTGAATATACCTACATATATTTTCTTAAAAATGTTTTTCTTTGAAGCTCAGGTCTACAATTTAGATGTGTTGACAAGTGGGGTATGATGGGACACAGACTAAACTTTTCATAAGTTTGTATGTCAGAAATACATCCATTTTCTTTCTACAGAATTAGAGCTTGTGGGGACAGAGCCCCAGAGAGCAGTTTCCACGCTCTCGGCCTCATGTGGAAAGGTGCTGGCTCAGGTAGTAGATGGCCATCAGCTGTGGCTAGTTGGCCATCAGCTGTAACCAGTGAGCCATTGGCCACTAATATAACTGCTGTGGCTACGCTAGCCAAAAATGGGGGTTAGCAAGAAGATGGTGCTGGCAAGTGTGGATTGCAGTTAGCAAGTGGGGTTGATTGGTTGGCAGAGAAATGCGGATGGCAGGTTGTGGATCGTGTGACTCCTACTTCCCGTGTCTCCAACCCAGCCACTAGCGAGAATATAGTGATATGACTCCCCTATCTATGGCTCAGTGGGTGTTCCTTTTTGGCCTCACCATGTCCTGTGTTCTTATGTGGGGAGCAGGACCAGAGACCCCGCAGGCCACCCTGCGTGACAGAGTTCTAAATGAAATTGAACAATTCTTAAATAATAGCCTCTAGAAAAGGTGTCATGCAGGGTGTCATG
Organism: Rhinolophus sinicus; assembly: GCF_057876585.1. Lineage (NCBI taxonomy): Eukaryota > Metazoa > Chordata > Mammalia > Chiroptera > Rhinolophidae > Rhinolophus > Rhinolophus sinicus. Next base: position 84,054,745 of record NC_142504.1, on the reverse strand, counting down.
TGGGGTCTCTGGTCCTGCTCCCCACATAAGAATGCAGTACATGGTGAGGCCAAAAAGGAACACCCACGGAGCCATAGATAGGAGAGTCACACCACTATAATCTTGCTGGCAGCTGGGTTGGAGAACAGGAAGCAGGAGCCACACTATCCACACTCCGCCATCCACACTCCACTTCTCTCTACCAACCAACCTCACTTGCTAGCTGCAATCTGCCATGCTAACTATAATCTGCTCTTGCTAGCTCAGCCACCATCTTCTTGCTAGCCCCCATTTTTGGCTAGCATAGCCACGGCAGTTATATTAGGGGCCAGTGGCTCACTGGTTACAGCTGATGGCCAACTAGCCACAGCTGATGGACATCCAATGACAGCTGATGGCCATATACTACCCAAGTGAGCACCTTTCCACATGAGGGCGAGAGCCTGGAAACTGCACTCCTGGCTCTGTCCCCACAAAAGGTATATAGCATAGCATTGCACTATAGCAAGTATTTAAAAACAAGAAAGCCTGGTTGAAAATAGTTGGGTATTTTCTAACCTTTTTGTCAAGCACATTTTTCTTAAGTATGCTTCTGGTATCCTTCTAAACTTAATCACCCATTATTAAAGAAAAAAAAAATCACTTGACAAAGTGAGTAGACAGAAGTTGATTTTATCCCAATATTATTATTACCAGCAACAGGGGGAGAGAACACAAACCAACTCCAGGTACTTAGCTTCCACTAAAACAAAAGGTGGAGGGTTTTTAAGTGCTGGGGTGATTTAGTGGGAAAGTCCTGGAGTACATGGGGAAGTTGAACAATAAGATGTGTGGAGCCCATTGAGTTTTTCCTGAGTCTGCAAATTTGTTTGTGATTAGACCATCTGTGTTTGCTAATTGACTCCCATCCAAGTTGGGCTCCTGACCTCCCTCAGAGACTGAGAGATAGGGGTGTTATCTCCTTCCATGTTTACGTATCAAAAAGATGATTTCCAGGTCCTTGAGAAAGACATTTCCTGAGCTGTAAAATTGGCAAGAGACTGGGAGAAGAAGATTTACATATATCTCAAATGGGTAGAGAAAGAATTTACAATTACGAATTTTCTGAAGTAAATGGTCTAAGAAAAGGGAGGTTGGGGGACTATAGTCAGAAAGAAATATGTCTGAAGTTTAGTCAAACGTAGGGGAACATTGAGGCCATCTTAGTCACCATTATCCCAATGTTTTGTGCTTTTTGCAGTTTAGGTGACCACCATGTTATGTTAGCCATGGTTGTTAAGGGAAGATCTTAATGTTCTTATTGTCCACGCTGAAAGCATATTCCAGCTCTCAATGTTCCCACAAATCCAGGCAAACAGAGTTTGAGACTCCAGATTTATCTTTGTTACTTTTAAGCAATTTCTTTATTTTATGTTACATTTAATCCAGTTTTGGTTGACTGTCCTGGAGACAAACTCTGTTTTTCATCTGTGCCAACACTGAAACAACATTTTAATCACATTTTTTAAAAGCAGATTTTGCAAAGTACTAGTGACTAATGTAGATTTTACTAAAGATTTCCTAAAGGGACAAAGAATAAGAATTTAAGACACACAAAAAAGGTAATTCTAATTTTCTTCAAAGGCCCTCTATTCTTTATCCCTTTTGAATGTCCTGTGAACATCTCCCTTGCCCTTGAACAAAGAAAAGGCTTTCTTCCAGGTTTTACAGAGACAATCCTAAGACTAGGAGGTGGAGACAGAATCTCTGTATATCCTTATCAAAATATCCACCTCATTCTCCTACAGATTGGACTCTTCCATCATAATATTTTACTGCTAAGTTATAGAAGATAGTTCTTCCCTAAATGTAAATAGTACTTTAGCAGTTGAAGAACTTTTCTAAAATTTATAAAACTTGAAAGAAAAGTCTCAAGGAAAGATCATGCCTATATATTCATCCGAAGACCCTGAAAATTCCAGCCAGGGCAAACTCACTGTTTCCTTAACCCATGCATTTTCTATGAATTTTGGCTGGTCCTTACCCATGAATAATTAAGTTACATTTCTTAGCTCCTTATGATTCTGCTAAAGCTCTCAGGCAAGTCAACTTAACTTTTACAAGAGTACTTCAGGTAATGTGGCTAAAGTTCAGCTTTGTTTCCCTTTAGTGAAGAATTAAATCATAGATTTCATAGAACACACCAGATCATAAAAAATTTAAAAGCACTATAATAGTCTAGTAACTTCACAAAACCTTTATGCTTTTTTTTTTTTTTTTTTTTTTTTTTTTGGTAAAAAGGTGATAAAGTAAGTCCTTATTGTTCAGGGATATGTGATTCTCAGGTATTATTTTCAGATCATAACATAGTTATTTAGCATAGCTACAGTGCTATAAGGTCAGATCCTAAGAAACTGCTAGGCAATAAGTTGAACACAGAAAGAAAACCAAAAGTCTTAGTAAAAGAATGAAATTTATCATCAAAATGTCATGAGATTTTTAGTTCAATAGAATCATACTTAGAGAATGAGGGTAAGGTACTCTCATGCCAAAAAACTTCTTCTATTTTCTTTGAAATAGAAAGTTGATAAAACAATTAATGATTGGTTAAAAATGTCCTTCTAAAAAGGAAAATTCCCAATGTATCAATTTGTATTCTAAGAACAAACATTGTATTATATATGGGTTTAAATTTCTAGACGAATGTAGAAATGATGCTTTAATCTATGATATAGCTGGTAAAGTGTACAGATACAATAAATTAAAGCGGAACAAAGCCCCCCACCCCTTTTTTCCTTCAAAATATCACCATCCAGTCAAGGCATTAAATAGATGAGTAACCTACATATCTTTGTCTTGATGGACTAGTTTCACATAAAATTGTAAAACAGTCTCGGAAGGATGATTGAGGTTAAATAGGCAGCCTAAACCCTAAGTCTCCCATTGGATATCAGAAAACAAGAAAATATATAGAAACAGAAATATAATAATTGCAAATAAGAAATGATGCTGTGGAAATGAAACTTAGAACTGTAGATATTTTACCCATTTCTTAGGGAAAATTTAACGTAATGTGGAGGCTAATAAAAATTAATACCTTTTCTCCCATCTTCTAAATTTTTCTAGCTGGGCCAAAAATCAAATTAACAGAGACAGATTAACAGGAGAAAATCAAAGTTTCAATACATGTGCATGGGAAGTTTACAGAAGTATGAAAATTCCAGAGATAGTGAGGCAACATTGGTATATAAGACATTTTGGACAAAGGAGAGAAAAGGGGAGGCAGGGTATTCGATTTCAGAAGTGAGAATGGGTGAATTAGAGGTAGCTGAGGAAGAGCTGAACATACATGGCATGGAAATTCTTGCTGGACAACTCAGAAACAATGGGACACAGGAGCTATCTAGCTAACAGGCTTGGAATCTTCCTGATTTAGGCTACGGTGAAAATTCTTAAGGTGATTAAGCCAAGAATCTTTTCCTAAAGCAGGCTTCTTTTTTCCTCTCATTGTATCTCTTGGGCAGGAAAGAGGGAGGGTCAAAGATTCTTTCTGAGTCTTGTTTCATAATAAAAAGCTTCAAATCAGTATCCCAAAAGGTAGCTCTTCAGGGTGACAAAATTTTGGTTCTGTTCAAAAACATCCATCCCACTTACAGCAACTAGAGAAATGGTAATTTGACAAGAGAATGGAATGGAGAGCCCCAGTTCACCGACCGTCATCTTGTCTTACTATCCACTCACTCATCTTGTCAGCATTTAAGTTGGATCCAGGAAAAAAAAATTCTCCCAAGGAAAATCAGATAGATAAGACATGGCCAATGACAGTAGTTTTCAGTAGAGGAAAACAAGGACAGATTAAGAAAAAGAAAGTTTTATCCAGCAGTCTCATATTGAAAGGGCGGTAGAGAGAAGAAGAAATGAATGGAATAAATGCAATTCTTTAAGGACAGAACGCGCTGTCCCAAATACCTTCCTTGCAGCGTTGGCAATGTGGACAATGTAAAAGGAAAACACGTAGAGAAAATATCCCTGAGCAAGTACTTCAGGGGAAGTGATAAAGGGCACAGGGCAGAGGTGATGGCTAGGAAAAAACTTGAAGGTGGAGATATGGTATCCACGAATGGTTGTTTGGGAATTAATCTTATATGCATGTAAAGAGCTGCCTGTGTAAAGTTCATTCTAGTAAATTGGACTTTAACAAAAGTATTTTTTTGATAAATACTTTCCATATATAGACAGAGCCTACAGAGAATGTAACAAAGTTCCTGAGTATGTTTGTCAGAATTCCTGCCATTTCTGACTGTATTATATAGCATAATGTAGGATACGATGTATAGCAAGAAGTTGGGAGTCTAAAGATAACGTAAAACTAATGAAATGTTGCATAGACAAGAAACAGTCTCCTATTTTGCCATGTTATGCAATAAGTTTTTGGAATTTTTTTCCTCATTTTTTTAAAGAAAGATTAACTGCAGTATGTTAAAATATTTGTAATATACCAGTTGCTTCAAAGCTGTTTAATAACTTAGATGGAAGGATATTTAAATTTTCCTACTTTGAACACCATTATACAACTCAAAACATACTTTTGATAGGTTGTGACTTTTATTTTTATGATCCTTTTCTCAACATGGTTTGTTCACACAATTTGAAACAATTCCTCATTTAGCCTCAAGTAGGAGAAATAATATAAGCTACAACATATTTGAAAATCCAAGTGGAAGTCATTCTCTCTAAAGCAAAAGAAAATAACATGACTAAAAGAGCAATAAAGAAAAATTTAAATGTAAACCCATTCCTTGCATAACCTTTTATATGAACACAATAAAAATAAATAAAATCAGAGAAAGGAAAAATTGCTTTAAAATTGCTAATAAAAATTCTCTTTGCAGGTATAATCAATTCTGCAAATTTTGACTACAAAATGACTCATGTTCACTGGAATTTTGGTGGGGTTTGGTTTTAGCTTTTAGTTTTCAGCCTTATCCTTCATGATAGCACAGCTGAGTTATACATATCATATGATTCATTCACTGATGAATGCAATTTCTTTCCAATAGAACAAGGGGTACTTTAGAACTTTTCATAGCAACCAGATTCCACAAGTGCTGCCAGATTTAACATACTACTCAAAGTTAGAGAATGAGGCTATCTTTGTAAATAAGAAATAACATTTAGAAGAATACATTGTAATTATGCAAACTTTTAGAATTTGAATATAAAAATTTGTGGAAACTCAACTGTTCCCCCATAACAATGAGATTTAAGTGACCAGTGCCTGCAAACCTCTTTTACTCAATCAAACAAACAAACAAACAAACAAACAAACAAACAAACAGTGTGTTCAACTTAAATTTTTTACAAAAAGTATATTTAGTTAAGTTTAGCATAGGGATTCTTAAATCAAATTTATGTTTAAATTCCATGTAGATCATGCTTGGATTTTCGTCCCTACCTCGAGTTAAAGGAAACTTTGTTAGAATAGAGATAGACACACCGGTCCAGTGAATTTGGTTGTGGCAAATAGAGGTGGAAGGTACTTCCATGATTTAGCACATTTGCCAATATTGTTTTTGTGTAAAATGGGTCATTATGTCTTTTATTTTTATTTTAATAAGAAGTAGATATCTATGCATCTTATATTTCTTTGCTAAGATTTCTGGTGATAAGAATACTCAATTAAAATGTTAACGGCCACGAAGGTCATAGACAATAAATAATTATATTCTCCTATAGAAGTGAAAGATTTATATTTTAAAATTTTCATAATTTTGTTAGTATTTATAGCTTTAAAATATTGTTCCCCCCATTGACAATATTTGTAAACATGAGTTGGCAGAGGATACTATTAGGTTTCCTATCTTTTTAAATTTATGTTTTTATTAGATTTTGCACAATAACAATAGAAAATCCACTTGCAATAATTTAAGGAATATATGTTAATGACTAAAAGAGCAGAGGAGAGGTCCCATTATAAAATAAATTAGACTGGTATAATCATGATAATTACAGTAATATAGAAATTTTTTTCATTATTGGCTGGTTAATCATTTATGAATTAAAATGGGGACTATGATTAATATAATATTTTGGAAGTATATCATGTTTGTATTTTTATACAAGTGTGATCAAAATTAGGGATTTTAAATTATGTATCACCTCAATTGTGCTATCTTAAAAAATCACAATTTTGTTTAAATGTCATGACCTAGTTACATGAGAAATTTAATATTCCCTATTTACGTTGAAAAGTCTGGTGACAGAAAAATTGAATATGCTTTATTTTTTTTGTTTGCTTCATGAAATAGTCTGAATTACCTGGCCTAATCTGTCACTCAATGGATAGAACAACATTGTAATAGGAGTTGTTACTTAGACGTGTAAAGGAAAAAAAGATGACTTCTAATTTTTTACACTAGTAGATCGTTCCAAACAGTTAGAATACATAAAAAAGATAAAGTTTGACAAATCTCTTCCACAGTTAGAAAACAGAAAACAATGGAATGTCAAAGCATGTAAAGAATCTTTCAACATGGTGTGTGTCATGCTTATTAGTGTATATAGTATTTGAACTGCTACATAACACTACATTGTGTATATATATATATATATATATATATATATATATATATATATATGCATAATGTGTAGACAAAGCTTTGTTTCCTCATTCTTTTCATTGGCAATTTAGGTTGTTTGCATTTTTTATTTTCTTTTATAAATAATACTGCAAATTATACTAATGTAACATCTCATGCATATGTGGGAGTGTGGTATTGCTTGGTCATATATTGTGCATTTTCAACTACACTAGCTACTGACAGATTACTCTCCAAAGTTTTACTCATTTGTGTTTTATAGCAAGTTCTTGAGAGTTTAAAATACCCCACATGTTTACCGTCACTAGATATTATCTTAGTATATTTATTGTTATTGTCAACAGATGATTGTGAAACACTGTTTTGTTTTATTTTTGATGATTACTAAAGAGAATGGGATCTTTACATGATTTATTGGCTATTTTTATGTCTTTTTCTCCAAAGTCCTGCTAATAGGGATCTCCCATTTTGTTATAGGTTATATTTTTTCTTATTATTCACAGGACTTCATAATAAAGTTTCATAAGTCTTTGTAGATTAGAAGTTTTGAAAATATTTTTTCCCACGAAGTTTTTATGAACATTTTCTTTCTCAGTGTTTAAGTTTATAAACTTTGAGGATTGTTATGTCCTTTTAATGAATTGACTTCTTTATCATTATAAAATCATCCTGTTTTTCCTTGGCAATATTCTTTGCTTTGTAGTCTAATTTATCTGATATTACTATAACTTCCAACTTTCTTTAATGTTATCATGGTATATAGTTTCTATTCTTTACATTTTAATCCATGTTGTTCTTTTTTTTTTTAAATTTTATTTTATTAAATTTATTGGGGTGACAATTGTTAGTAAAATTACATAGATTTCAGGTGTACAATTCTGTATTACATCATCTATAAATCCCATTGTGTGTTCATCACCCAGAGTCAGTTCTCCTTCCATCACCATATATATTCGATCCCCTTTACCCTCATCTCCCACCCCCCACCCCCCGCCCCCCTTACCCTCTGGCTTTACATTTAAAATGTGTTTCTCATAAGCAGCGTATAGCAGAGTCTTGCTTTTATCATCCAATCGGACAATCTTTATGGTTGAAATAGATTTTAGGCCATTTATATTTAATGTAATTATTGATAAGATTGGTTTTAAATCTTTCTTACATTTTTTTTTCTATTTGCCACAACTGTTATTTATTCCCCCTTTCATCTTTTCTTTTGCCTTTTTTCCAATTAAATATTTCTCTGATTCCATTTTATCCTTGTTTTCTTATGAGTTACAATTCTTTGCTTTATTATTTTGTGTTTGCTTTAGGATTCATAGTATACACTTTTAAATTGTCACAGTATACCTTCAAATGATATTATAGCACTTCACATACAAAATGAGAACTTTACAATAGTATACTTGTATTTTGCCCATCCAATCTTTTTATTATCTAACATTTTACATGAATTATAAAGTCCACAAAAACTGATATTATTTTCATTTAAACAGGCAATTACATTTTAAAAGATTAAAATAAAAGGCAAGAATTACATATTTTCTCATGTTATTACCATTTCTGTAATGCATCATTTTTTTCCCCTGTATATTCAGATTTCCGTGTGGAATTATTTTCATTTTGCCTGAAGAGATGCTTTTCACATTTCTTGTAGTGTGCGTTTGCTGGTTATCAATTTTTTCAGCTTTATATGTCTGAAAAAGTCTTTGTTTGGTGATATGTAGATGATGCATTATAGAATTGTACACTTGAAACTTACGTAGTTTTACTAACCATTAAAAAAATCAAATCTAGGTGACTGGTAAATCTGAATGAAAAAGATAAAACAATACAGCTTCTATACAATAACATGCAAGACAATCTTTGTGATCTTGGGGAAGGTTCATATTTCTTAAATAGACCACACAAAAATATTGTTACATTTTTGTTCTTTTGTTTTAAATTGAGAACTTCTGTTCATCAAAAACTATTTAAGAGACTGAAAAATGCACACTATAAAAAGAAAGTCTTTGTTTTTACTATCATTTTTCAAAGTCATTTTTACTGGGTACAGATTCAAAGTTGACATTTTTTTTTCCTTTTTATACTTAAGTGTTCTGTTGTCTTGCTTGCTTTTCTGTTTCAAGCAATAAATGTGACATCCTTATGTTTGTTCTTCTGTATTTAATGTGTCTTTTCTCTCTGTCTAATTTTAAGTTTTTTTTTCCCTTTATTACTGGTTTTGAGTAATTGTATTACAATGTGCGGTGGTATAATTTTCCTTGTGTGTGTGCGTGCGTGCGTGTGAGAAAGAGAGAGAAAGTGAGAGAGAGAGAGAGAGAGAGAGAGAGACAGAGAGAGACAGAGAGAGACAGAGAGAGACAGACAGTGAGACAAAGAGAGAGATTAAGGTTCATTGAGTGCTTGGTTTTATATTTTTCACTATATTTGGAAAATATTCAGCCATTATTTTTTCAAATATTTTTTCTGTATTCCCTTCTCTCTCCTCTCCTTCAGGGATTTTAATTATATGTATGTTAGGCTACATAAACTTGACCCATAGTTCACTGATGCTCTGTTCATTTTTAAAATTCTATGTTATCTCTGTTTTGCATTTCAGATAGTTTCTATTACTGTTTTCAAATTTATCAGTCTTTCTAAATGTTCTGCGGTCTTTTCTGCCATTAATCCCATGTAGTGTATTTTTATTTCAGTCATTCAGGAGTTTTTTTTTTTTTTTAATTTTTATTAAATCAATTGGGGCGACACTGGTTAGTAAAATTACATAGGTTTCAAGTGTACAATTCTGTAATACATCATCTATCTACTGCATTATGTGCTCACCACCCACAGTCAATTATTCTGTCATCATATATTTGACTCCCTGTACCCTCTATACTTTACATTTTCAATTTGGATTTTTTATATATTTTCCATGTCTCCACTTAGCTTTTTGAACATATAGAATCTAGTTATAGCAACTACTTTTATGTTCTAGTCTTCTAGTTTTAAAAACTGTGAGAGTTATGTGTTGGTTTTGGTTGATTGATTTACCCCTTATTATGGGACCTGTTTCCCTTTCTTGTGAAGGGACCTGTCCTTTCGCAAGCTCAGAAACTTTTTTATTGAATGTTAGACATTGTTAATTTTAACTTGTTGGTCTTGGATATTGCTGTGTCCCTATATATGTTCCTGAGCTTTGGTATAGGATGCAGCGAAATACTTGGAAAAAGTTTTCTCCTTTAAGGTCTTGCTTTTAAGATCTGTTACCTGGGACCAGGCCAGATTCAGTGTATAGTTAATTATTCCCCTGAGGCAAGATTCTTCTGAGCATTCTAGTCAATGCCTCATGAGTCATGAGGTCTTTCAGTCTAGCTAGCGAGAACTGGCACTCTTCTCCACTATATATAAGCCTTAGCACTGTTTCCCTTAATCCTTGTGTGTTGTCTTTTCCTGCCCTCAGCACTTAGGTAGTTTCTTTGTATGTGTGTACCAATAAGTACTCAGCTGAATAATTGAGGGAGATTCTCTACATATCTCTAGATTATGCTCTCTGGGCAGCACTCCCCTCAGTGGTACTCAGTCCTGCCAACTCTAATCTTTTTCATTACCCTGAACTCTCAGCTTGACTCAGGTATGGTTCTGGGTACCCTCTGCCTACACCCTGACTTGCTTGCTGGGATAATCTTAACACTCACATTGTTTGTCTTCTGTCTCTCAGGAATCACTTAAAATCATTGACTAATGTCTAGGTAAGAGGGTAAATATGGTCCCCTTCTTTGCATCTTGTTTGGAAATGGAACAGCATTCTCTCTTTATCTGTTCTCTAAATAAGTTGCATAAATCACAATGATCTGATTCTTGAGTATTTTGTGGTTTAATGAGTCTCACCTCTAAAACTATCTGAGCTTTTCAGTACCTACATATGTGTGTATAGTTTTCTTTGACTTTTAATTGTTTCTTTAATTTATATATATATAGAAGTAAATGCAGATAGATAGTGGTATATATTAAGATAGTCCACATTTCTCTTAATTAGTTTTAGTAGGTTGTATTGTTTAAAAACAATTGTGCATTTAATCAGCTATTTTTCAAATTTATTAAAGAATATTACCTTTTTCTAAGTTTTATAATCTTTTCTTTACTTGTAGTTACGCATTTTCCATTTTGAATAGTGAGTATCAGTTCCTTATTTCAGCCTGGATTCTTAACAAATAGAGCCTTAGACAATGGTTAAGTGTAAGTACTTTATTTGGGAGTGCAATCCAGAAAACAAAAGTTAAGGATAGAATGAGTGAAGCAAGCAAGGAAAGAAAGTCAATACAAAGTTGTATTATTTAGTCACTTGCAATTATGGGGAATTGGTTGTTCAATTTTGTTGCCATAATAAGTGTGCATCCACCTGAGAGAAGATAGTGGGAAGGATTTAGCTATCAGTTCCTTTCACTCATTATAACTCCTGCACACAGCACCAAACACCACACACAAATACAAATTTATTACTATTGTCAGGCAACAAACTGCCTGCTTTGATTTATATTTTTCTTTTCATTTTGCCCACAAGGATTTTGATTGCATTAATAAGGCTTAACTTGCATTCAAAGTTATGTTTTATTATGCATTATTTAGCACAAATAATTGCCTTGTGCATAAGGTTTCCCCTGCCATGTTGTTAGAAAATGAAGAGAAATATACACATTTATACATTATTTTTTTGCATTTTGTATCTCTAGAAACAAATGAGCACAACATGGTCTAGTTATATTTTACCTTGGATTCAAAAGTTTACAGTGAGCAAGCATTCATACCATACTTATCAGTATACTATGACAGAAAGGTGAAATAATGTTTTATGCTAAGTAAAGTTTTTCTCTTAATATAATATAATTTTAATTTGTTTTGGTATATTTAATCAAATTCTATCCATTCTATTTATTTAATATTACTTGACTGCACATGGATTATAATTTTTAAATTAGCCTTGATTTTATTTTCAGTGAATAATTTATCAATATTTCACAATTCTGTCAGAAATAATCTTCCACAAAGTAAAACATCTCCAGATCTTAGTTTATAAAGACCATTCTCCAGTAAAAGGTTCCAGAGTTCCTTGGTGAAATGGCTGATTCCAGCACTTGGTCAGACAGTATACAATGAGTCTAGAATATCTTGTCTAGAATAGTGCTCAAAAAGGATAAAGAATAAACCATATCAAAGGGACACAGGAGTGAACTTGAAGATGCTACCAATGGTCAAGTGTGAGACAATTTGGAAAATAAAATAATAATAGTCATGGAATACAACCCGTAGAATATATATGACTCTATATTAATATCAATCAATAAATAATTAGATAAATAATTAAGGGAGAATGGGTAGTCTACCTTCCTTAAAGTAGACTTCTAATCAATAAATGTACAAGAAATCATAGAAATAGAAAATAATTATTAAGTAAACATCACGTTGATATTGTTTTCAGGCAAAATTCATCATTCATTGGATGCTAAAAGTGGTGAGCTCATCAATGATAAGAAACAGGATATTTACCTAGACACAAAGTAACACCTCAGAAAATATTTATTAATTGCAAAGGGAAAAATACTAACTTTATAGGGAGGAAAGCTGGCATACACCACCTTTTCTGTAAGCAAAGTTAATATCACAGGTAATAAAGACATGTTGCAATTCTGTATCTCCTAATGTATCCACTGAGAAAGCTACAACGTCAATTTAATTATAAAAAGCCATCAAAACATTCCAAATTGAAAGACATTCTACAAAATAACTAACTAGTACTCTTTAAGATTGTCAAGGTCATGAATGACAGAGAAAGACTGAGGAGCTGGAGGAGACTAAAGAGATATGCCAGCTAAATGCAATGTGGGATCCTGGATTAGATTCCACACCATGAATATGATATTAATGTGAAACTGCTGAAACTTGTGTTAAATTCTGTAGATTCGTTAATAGTGATATATCAATGTTAATTTCCCGATTTCAAGAATTGTATACATAGGAAGATGTTAACACTATGGGAAAGCTGGGTTAGGATACAAGGGAAGTCCTTAAAAATAAGACACACTACATTAAAGTTAAAAAAAAAGAAAAAAGAAAAGAAACCTCTTTAAAATTATGTGAAATAAAACATTCGTAAAAGGATAATCTGGACTACCTCATGGTCTTCTGCTGAATATAAACCAAACTGCTTAACTGACCAGTCAGGTCTCGGGTTACCTGGTCTCTCCACATTTTGACAGACTCATCTACAATCAGTCAATCTAGGCACATCTTAACCTCTGACTAGAACAAATTGCTTGCAATTTTCCCTTACCTCTAGGCTTTGTAACATGTCTTACTAATGTTCAGAGGCTTATTTTCCCTATTTTTTCCCATCATTAGGTTGGCAGATTCGCTGTGACTCAGGGCAGTGATGTCCTCCTTTCTATCAGTGTTACCTAAACCATCTCTGTTCTCACAATATCTATGATTATGTTTTCCCTAGCACTTAACAGTGGATTGTAATTTATGATTTACTTGTTTCCTCCTTCAGTCTATGAATGATTTGCAGACAGAGATAGTATATTTTTATGTATTTTGATACTCAGTAGTACCTGAAATATTGTAATGACACAGTAATGATTCATATAATGGATGTTTGGGTTTTATGTAAAATGAACCCATGATAGAGAGTAAAATTGCTTTTATTTCATTATTTTTTATAATGGAGGATGATATATATTATTAAGATGTCACTGAAGATGCAACTGAAGATCAGTTTAATATATTTCTAAGTTTCTCTTCTCCCTAATCGTATAATTCTGAGACTACGTGATCCCACCTCCAGAAAAAAAAATTATTTCAAACACATTGTTATTGACGGTTGGAGGTTTTAAAAGTTTAAAATTCAGGTGAAATTGTGTCCAGTTAACCTTATTATGGTATTAGTTCATTTATATTATTGACAATATATGCTGATGTTATCTTTTTGTTTGTTCCTTCTCTTTATCTTCATGTATTTGGGTTATATTGATAATTTGCTTAGTTTGATGTCTTGCTTTGCTCCATTTGTCCTCCGGATGTTCTATAGTATGACACAGAGGATAATCATACATGATAGTGGGTCAAACTGCCTGGATTAAAATTACAGCTTGGCCACTTACTGTGTGACCGTGAGGAAGTCAATTAATTTCTCTGTGCTTCAGTTTCCTTGTTTATAAAATGAAAATAATAGTAGCAATTAGATCATAGAATTACTGTGCAGATTAAATATTATCACATTAGATACACTTAGAATAGTGCTAGAATAATTTCTGGCACGTAGCAAGAATAATGTGTCAATTATTATTATAACAATTGGCATTTGTCTTTAATCCAACTTTGCTATTTATAATTTGCTTTCAATAGAATCTTGTTACTTTCATTGCTATAAAAACTGAAACTTGAAAAACCAAGTAAAATATCTATTTAGAGTATTTTAAGGATGTGAAAGTTATGAGAAATGGAGGGCTTAATAGCAGGCCCAACCATCTGAAGAGCTCTTATGTGGAAGGGTTGGAATTATTCTCTTTTTCAGGGACAAGATGCTAAAATGTATGCATGCTACAGGGAGGTTTATTTTGAATTTCTAATAAGTAGAGATGACAAAAATGTAACACAAGAAGGGAGAGTCTCCTTTCTACAAATGCAGATGACCCTTTAAAATGGTTTGTCTCTGAGATGTCTTTTGATTCTTAAGATCTATATGATTCTGAGTAATATTTTTAGGTAGAGAAGAATTTCTTTATCTGTAGAGTAATTCTATAGACCCCCAATTTTTTTTTTTTTACCAAGTAAGACAAAATCTGTTTGTCTTATAATGAATGTCAGAGTGAAACCTGGGAAGTTTTGATGCACATAATGATAAGATTTATATCCATATCCACAAAATAGTGTGGTGTTTTATAACCAATGGTATGTTACCCATTGGGGAGTAACAGACATCTTAGACAGTGGTGTGTTTTAAGAACCTCCTAAAACATTCTTTAATTTATTTTGGTATGTAAACTTTCATACCTCTAAAGAGAATTATAAGTATATGGAGGCTAGAAAAAATAGGATAGTTAAATCTGTAAAGAAATGTTCCTTTTCAGTAGATACGATTGTTTTCAAAACATCAGTGAATGCTCACTATTAGTTGATATTTATTTGTGGGTGCAACAGGTTAACTGAAAAACTGACTTTCACTCTGGGTAAATACCCACTTAAATTTTTGAAGGACTATTGCTTTAGTAAATTACATATTGAGAGACATATCGTATATATATATTTTTTTTCCTCAGAGGACATGTGAATAGATTGGCCATAGACCAATTTACACAAGAATGAAAAATATACTTTGCCTTCAACTCATTCCAGACAAGTAATATATTTGAAAAAGAGCTCCTGTGATCCAAATTCACTAATAAGTTTGACTGGAAGTCTCTTTATTTATGTAGCAAATATGTTTTTGAAGAAGGCTATCAAAGCACTGGACCTGAAATGAGAATCACCTGTAAGTGTAAGCTTGGGTGAGCTACTTTAACCCCTAGGAACTAGTTTCCACATCATGAAATTGACCATACTAAAAATGACCGATGATGCATTATCCAACCTGTAGATCCAGTCATATATAAATTCAAATTTAGAAAATTCACGCAATGTATGTATCATATGCTACTCACTAGTAGATGGGGTGTGGGGCAGCATCCTAGAAAGAAACATTCATATATTTGCAGTGATTCCTGAGTATTTACACTAAGTGGGAAAAATAAGATCTGTAAACATCCATCCTAAGTGGGAAAATAAGATCTGTAAACATCCTTACGAAAGTTTAGATTAGTTTTGCTTTTTAATGAGTTTTGGCAGCAAACTTACAACAAAACAAAACAAAAAACTTTTCATCTTCTGAGTGTTTTGTATTTTGAAATAGTAGATGAAAGATCATATACCTATACTTGCCTTATAGAGCAAAAATCAGTCCTAAAGATCAAATGAGATAAGTTTTAAAGAGAACTCTATAAATTATAAAGCAGTATATAAATATAAGCTATTATTGATATCTATGTACTTGACTTTATGATTGTCTTCCAGATTTTCACTGGATAGGAGGAGCTGGGAAATAATTTTTCATTGTGCTGAGTTTAAATTTAGTTTAAAGACAAAGAGAAGAAATTACATGTTCTTTCTTAGACGATATGGTACTTATCCTACATAGATGCCATTGAAATCAACATAAATTTATGTATTTGCCAGGCATTAAAGTTATCTTATTACCAAAATTATCTGGGCACATTTCTGCTATGGTAACCTTACTTAAAATGGTATCTCGGAGATATCAAAAGCTTAAATTTATTCATTCATTCATTCAGTAATTGCTAATTTTGAATTATGATGTGTAGAGTGAACTTTCAGTGGGAAGTAATATTAGCTCTCAGACCTGACAGGAGAGTTGTTTGCCAAGAAGAAAGATTGGAGATATATAAGAAATTCCAATTTAAGTGATAGTTGGACACAAAATAAAAATAATTAAAAAAAAATACAAGCTCACTATAGATCTTGGCTATTCGTGCGCACATAAAAGTAACAAATTGAGAAGAGTCTTGTTGGAATGCATAGGGAGCTCCTGCTGCAGTTGATCAAGAAGCTGCAACTAGATTTACAGTGAGATGTTATTGGCAACTGTGGCCAAGAAAAGCTGTGTGTACTCATCTGAGTAGGATTTTACTCCCCAGAGAGCTCCAGAATGCTGGTCACACTTCACGTCCTTCCTTGGTAAACCATTCTGTGGCTGACCTGAATTGTGAGTGTATAGGAACCACGATACTGATCACTGCTTTCTTTTACCACTATGTGATCATAGAATTATTGTGAAGATTACATATTATCACATTGGACACACATAGAATAGTGCTAGAATAGTTTCTGGCACATAGCAAGAATCCTGTAAGTGTCAATTATTATTATAATAATTGGCAAAATTTGTCTTTAATACAACTTTGCTATTTATAATTCGCTTTCAATAGAACCTTGTTACTTTCATTGCTATAAAAACTGTAACTTAAAAAAAAAAAAAAAACAAGTAAAATATCTATTCAGAGTGTTTAAAGGATGTAAAAGTTATGGGAAATGGAGGGCTTAATGGTAGGCCCAACCATCTGAAGGGCTCTTATGCGGAAGGGTTGGAATTATTCTCTTTTTCAGGGACAATATACTAAAATGTACAGATGCTACAGGGAGGCTTATTTTGAATTTCTAATAAATAGAGATGACAAAAATGTAACACAAGTAGAGAGACTCTCTACTTGGTAAATAAATAACTTAACTCTTCATAATCTTAAACAAATTCAATCTTTATTACATATGAAAATTTATCAAGTAATATGTTTGATGGATTAAACTCAGCAGCATCCAGAAAGATACTAATACTCTACCCTCTTAGACAAAGGTGGATGAAACTTACTTTCACAAAGTGAGAGGCATGAACTTAAGGTATGAACTGAGGGGAGGCAATGATAATGATAATGATAAAAGCAACATACATGTCAATATACATGTTCTAGATCTTGTTTCTTAAATCAATCTAATTTTAAACATAGCAACTTAGCATGTCTGGGTCTTAATTGTCTCATATGTAAACTGTACAAATGTATGTGATAAGTCTGGTGCTTCTTCAAATTTTTAATTGAAAGCTTAGTGAATTTTGGTGCTTTTTAATTTCTCTTCAGCCATGTGTTATATTTCAACGATCTGCCTAAATACAGAAATGTCTGTGATTGTCTCATCAGGTTGATGCAGTGTTTTCTTTTCATGTTTGCTCTTGAATAAAAACAAAACATGCAATTTATAAATCATCTCCCCCATTCCTTGTGATCCCCCAAGTTCTCTGGTCTTTGTCACGTCAATGAAAAACTGACATTTTCATACGTACTCAAATGATAGATGCACTTTACAACAACTGGATATTTTACACTAAATACATCTTCTAAAATACTATCGTATCATCACTTCTAACATTTCAGACTCTTTTTTAGCCTTCTTATGAAAAAAAACATACTAATTATGAATCTTCTAGAAGTGACAGAGTATAAGTTTCAGAGCAAAGAGAAATTACTAAATGGAGCATGAGTAATGTAAGTAAATGAAAAGAAAGACATGATATGCAGAACATTAATAAAATAAAATTTATCTTACAATTGGGCTTTGAAAATTGATAATGCAACTGAGAATTTAAGTTAAAACATGGTGCTTCTAAAGAATATAATTTTTCAAGGTATCATACTGTTAATTTCCATCCCCATCCAATGTAATCAATCCTTTTGACTTGTAAAGAAAATGCCTCACCTTT
Organism: Rhinolophus sinicus; assembly: GCF_057876585.1. Classification (NCBI taxonomy): domain Eukaryota; kingdom Metazoa; phylum Chordata; class Mammalia; order Chiroptera; family Rhinolophidae; genus Rhinolophus; species Rhinolophus sinicus. The sequence goes on along the minus strand of NC_142504.1, from coordinate 84,036,847 downwards.
CTGTGTCTCAGTTGGCCAAATTCATGCATCAAAAAGTTCCTCACTAGATTGGAGGAGATAGCAGGAAAAGATGTGTTTTATTTTTGCTTTCATAGTATACAGTATCTTATCTGGTCTTTCGGAATAAAAACTATCATTGGTTTATTAATGTTACTGCAAAATACTTATGCCAATAGATCGTGTTACAAATCAGGGTGTGACAAGGATAAATCCAAGGGGTATAAGATTTCATTTTTCCTTTGATATTTTTATTCCATGTTCTGTTTTAGTTTGATAAACTGCCTTGTATATACCAAGCATTGTGTGATCAGGGATTGAAGATACAATAATGAAAATGTAATTCTTTTTCCTTTCAAATACCTTATTGTCCAGCAGAGATCAGTACATTAACTATTACTAATTATGATTTAAAAAACAGTAATAATTTCCATCTTTGGAGTGCTTACTATGCACCAAGAACTGTACTTTCTACTTTACATAAATGGCTAATTTAACTATCACCCAATCCTATGAAGTAGATATTATGCTGTTTGTCAGATTAGGAAACTAAAGTTTAGGAAGACAACTTGCTCCAAGTCTCCTAACAAATCTAGGGCAGAGCAAATTATTCAAACCAGTGCTCTCCGACTCTGAAACCAAAGCTCATAGCAATTATATTACAATAGGACAAATGTCATAGAAATATGAAGTCATTAATTTTATACCAAATTAGGAAAGGGAAAAGCCTTGAAAAACCTTCATAGAGAAAAAGACATTATATTGAGCCTTGAAGAGTGAAGAGTTATTTACTAAGACAAGTGAAGAAAGATAATTACAGTCAGAAGAAATAACAATTAGCCAGGATATTGAGTGAATGCTGGCATCTGAGAAAGGTGGACAGTCTGAGGTGACTAGGCTTCTAACCCCAGGGTGTGGAATGGAGGGAAAGGGGATTGGCCTGAACAGGTGTGTAGGAGTCGGGTGAAGAACAATCTATTTAAACCTCATTAAAAACTTAGGCTTTTCTTTATATGTATACAGAACCCACAAATGCTTTCTCAACAGGAAGCGCCCAAATCAACTCGGCTTTAGCAGTATCTGGCAACTGTAAAGAATAGATTGGAGAAGGAAGAGAGACAGATTAAGTTCAAGTTATTGGAAATATTGCTAGGAAATAAATAAACCTTAATTAAAACAGTAGTCATGTGGAAAAAGAGAAGAAATGCAAGAGAAAATTCAGGATGGAATCAATTCAATTTGGTAATGACTATGGAGGTTGTGAGACAGTTTGAAATAATTCCATGATTACTGTATTTGGTAATAGAGTAGATAGGAAAAACAGAAGAATGAGCAGGCTTGTAAGGAAAAATGAGAATTATTATGACAATGTTGAGTTTCAGGAACCTATGGTACAGCCAGGTGGAGATGTCCAGTGGGTGTAGATAAGATAATGGAACACTTGTTAATATAAAAATGAAGTAAACATTTATTATGTGGACTCACAAATTGCAGTAGGGGATTCCTGCCAGAGAAAATATGATGACCACTATGAACAACAGACTCATTAATCATACGTGACTATTTTCTCTGCTCTTCTATTGTCTCCAAGTGCACAGCTTTGTGGAGCTTGGCACCAGTTCCTGTTGGAAGGCAGAGAGTCTTTCTTCAAGGACAGGCTCTCCTGAATGTGTGCATAGTACACCATGTACACTATAAGCAAATTCTTTCTCCCAAGTAGAAGAATCAGATTCATCCTTCAAAAACAGCTTAGTGAAAATTATAAATATACTTATTTTCTAAATAGTTCTTTTTGAATGTTTTTAAAGTTTGAGTTATTACATTTGTATATGTGAATTTTTAAGGAAATATGCATACTTAGGCCTTCAAATATTATTTCAAATTATGTTTCTTCTGACATGTTGTGATGTGAAGATACATATATCGAATTCTTCCAAGTCAGAATTCCTAAAAATTCCTTGTGGAAAGAAATAAAATTCTGTTAGTCCATTACACTTAGGTGTACAAGTAGTTGTTTTGGTGTTTGGATATTTTAACAAACTGGACTGGAAACAAGTCTGATGACATGTATGCTAGATAAACACGTATTTGGCTCAATTACAATACATAGCCAATTGTCTTCTGGCAGTTTTCTCTTCTAAGTTCATGTTTTTGCTTTTAAGGATGGATGCATCACTAAACAGTTAGTAAAACCTTTGAATTTGAAAATAATTTCTCATCTGGTACCTCATTTTACACTATAAAATAACCTGAGATGATATTAAGAACTCATTTTACAGACGAAAAGTAGATGCCAGATTAGACAGGAAATATGTGATGAGTCCATATTTTAGTTTTACAAAGTATACAGTAAAATAACTGGCCCTTAACTATAATAAAATTATGTTATGAACTAAGGTAAATGCTTTGCAAATAGTTCTGAGAATTCACAGCATATAAATGCTTCCTTTTTTTAACCTTGAAATTGCCATGAAAGATCAGTTGAATGGTGTCAATTATATGTTGAGCTACCCAGTGACAAACCATCAAGTCCTTCTAGCTTTACTGGTGTATAATTGACAAATAAAATGGTAAATATTTACATTGTACAATGTGATGATTTTATATGTGTGTACGTTTAGAAGGATTCCGCCCCCTTCAGTCAAATAACACATCCATCAACTCTCATATTTACTTTTCTTGGTGTGTGTGTGTCAGGGTGGGGGTGAGAACATTTTCTATTCTCTTAGCAAATTTCAATTATAAGTATATTATTGCTCTTCACTTTATTGGACTTCACAGATGTTACATCTTTATCAATTGAAGGCATGACCCTCTACACGCAAAAAGCTTATTATTCACTGTATTGCAGTAGTCTGAAATTGAACCCTCAATATCTTCAAGGTACACATGTATACAATACAGTGTTACCAACTGTAGTCATCTTGTTATACTTTAGATCCTCAGAACTTATACATCTTATCAGTGAAAACTTGTACTATATCATTAACCTCTTTTTATTTTGCCCACAACCTAGCCTCTGACAACCACTTTTCTTCTCTCTGTGTTTCTGTTTGGCTTTTTTTTTTTTTTAAATTCCACATATAATTGATACTACCCAGTACTTGGCTTTCGCTGTTTGGCTTTCCTTAGCGTAATGCTCTCCAGGTTTAATCATGTTGTGTAAAAGACAGAATTTCCTTCTTTTTAAATACTTAATAATATTCCATTATATATGTATACATATATACATATATATTACATACATGCATATATGTACATATGAATATATGTGTATTTATGTATAGCTCTACAACTTCTTTATCCATTTATCTTTCAATGGATGCTTAGGTTGTTTCTATACCTTGGTTATTGTAAATAATACTGCAATGAATGTGGAAGTACAGATATCTCTTTGAGATAATGATTTTTTTTCTTTAGATATATACCCAGAAGTGAGATTTCTGGATCACATGGTAGTTTTATTTTTAATTTCTTGAGGAACCTCCATACTGTTTTCCATAGTGGCTGTACCAGTTCACATTTCCACCAACAGTGTACAGGGTTCACTTTTATCCACATCCTTTACAGCATGTTTTATCTCTCTCTCTCTTTTCTTTTTTTTTTTTTGATAATAGCCCACTAACAGGTGTGAGATAATATCTCATTGTGGTTTTGATTTGCATTTCCTTGACGATTACTAACGTTGAAAATCTTTTTATGTACCTGTTGGCCACTTGTGTGTCTTCTTTGGAAAAATTTCTATTTTCATCTTAGTCCATTTTTTTAAATTGAGTTTGTTTGTTTTTCTATTGAATTATATGAGTCCCTTGTGTATTTTGGATATTAGCCCCTTTTTGGATATCTGGTTTGCAAATATTTTCTCAAAATTAATTGACCATATAATCATGGTTTATTTCTGGGTTCTCTATTCTGTTCCATTGATCTAGCTGTCTATTTTTTTTAAGCCACTATCATACTGTTTTGATTATAACAGCTCTGTAATATAGTTTGACATCAGGAAGTATGATACCTTTTGTTCCATACAAATTTTAGGATTGTTTCTTGTATTTCCGTGAAAAATGTCACGTAATTTTGAGAGGGATTACATTGATTCTGTAGATGGCTTCATGTAGTATAAATATTTTAACATTAATCATTCCAATCCACGGACACAGGATATGTTTACATTTATTTGTATCTTCTCCATTTTTTTTCATCAAAATCTTACAGTTTTCAGTGTATAGATCCTTCACCTCCTTGGTTAAATGTACTCCTAAGAATTTTAATGATTTTTATACTATTACATATGGTATTGTTTTTCTTTAATTTCTCTTCCTGATAGTTTGTTGATGATGTATAAAAATACAACATATTTTTGTATATTGATTTTGTATCCTGCAATTTTTTACTGAAATTGATGGACTCTCTAGGGTTTTCTCTATATAAAATCATATCGTGAAAATAGGGACAATTTTACTTCTTCTTTTGAGAGTTGGATGACTTTTATTTCTTTTTCTTATCTAATTGCTCGGATGAGAACTTGCAGTGCTAAGCTGAATAAAAGTGGTAAGAGTAGGTATCCCTGTCTTGTTCCTGATTTCCTTCTTTAACATTTGTTCAACTAATTTCCCTTTTCTGTCTTTGTCTGTCTGTCTTCCTTTTTCTGTTTCTGCCTCAGTCGCTTTCTCTTTCTCTTTTTCTCTCTCTCTCAAGTTCTTGAAAAAAATAAAAAAAACAAAAAGAACCACAAATAACTTTTGGATGTGTTTATTGCTATTTCTACTAAGAAATTAGCATTCAGCTGCAAATGTGATTTCTGGAAGAAAAAGAGGACAGTGAGAGAAAAACCTAAGAAAAGAAGGCAATATTTTGAAATCATGTCCTTTCTTCACCTCTTCTGATCTTCTTTCCCTTTCATATATTTCTCCCTCTCTTGGCTTCCTTACTCCTCGGGCTTAAAGTGATAAAATAATGGGAAGTTTCACCTATGCCACTAGAAAGATGCTATTCACAGGGAAGGGAAATAAAATATTTAGTGTTTTGACACAGTCTGTGACCTATTTCTTTTTATTGCTATAGTTCACAGGATGTTAAAAGGATTTTATTAATGTGGTTGGGGCTAAACACAGACTTGCTTTATAGTGTTTTTATCTGTAACATCTTACTTTGTAAATGTCATCTATTATTTAAATGCTAATCATTTTTTCAACTAAAATTTCTCTTATTTATTTTGTATCATGTGCTGCTGATCATTGTCTTGGTAGTAATCAAATCATATCTAGGCCTAATAGATGACTTCACAAACAGTTCACACCAATGTCCTTGTCTTCTATTTTCTAGTTGAAAATCAATTTTCTAAAGAGAGGCATGTCAAATTCCCAGGGAGATTGTGTAAGTGATCAAGCAGCTATCTTTTTTAAATTACAGGTTATTTATAAATTTCTTTCCACAGTTCAATTATAAATGTGGATATATATATATATATATATATATATATATATATTTATATGTACATGTATATATATAAATGTATATTACATGTATACATATATATTTAATAGTAATTTAATAAATGTCCTTGGTTTTTATCAAGAAAAATATATAATATATCATTGACTAGAATTGTTTGGTGAATATCACATTCCATAGAATTTATGGCAATAAAATATTCTATTATGAATTATAGTTTTATTTCCATTTTGAAAAATGGTACTACTGTGATCAAGGATAGTAATGAATCATTTCTTAAATTATTACAAATAATTTTAAAATATAAAATGGAATCATTATATACATTATTGGGAATATTATAAATGATTAAAATCATAATTATCAGAACAGTAATTATATTTATGTCATCAACTCACAATCTCATTGCAGATAATTTTTCATGCTTTGATATAAAACTTGGTATAAAATTCCTAGTGAAAAATTACCTTTAGTTCAATGTGATTCAATCTCAAGTAATCCAAAAGTTAAGGTAAATCAATATTGAGAGACGGGGAAAAACAAATACATTCTTATAATGGTGCAAAATGTCATTGTAAATTTTCCCTGAGAGCAGAATGAATCATCTGTGTGTGTCAGAATTGCAATGTATCTCTATTTCCATGTTTCTTGCATTTCACTGGACTAGACTTAGAAATCGATTACTAGGCAGCCACTACTACTAATTAATTACTAAAAAGAAATCAACTACTAAGCAGCTCTTTGGCATTGAAATAATAATGCAAATTCTATCTTAATATTTTGATTTTTTTTGTTATCTGAAAATAATTACAGATAAATAGAATTAAAACTCAGATGTTTAAACTATATTGTTAAAGGAAGTGACAAAGACATGGTTAAAGAGGATGGAGTAATTCAGAATTGACTGAGATGAGGTATGTGGAGTAATTATAAAACAAATGAACTAGTTAATCATTCTAAGAAAACAACCTTTGCTTCCATTTGCTTCATCTGGTGGGAGGTTTGAATAGATGGCTACTATAGTCTTCACAGGATCTAGGATTCTGACTTTGCAATTTAATATAATTTATGATTTCAGTACCTGATTAATTAGAAAGTTTGAAAAGCATATTATGTCTTTTAGGCAATTGCAATAATGCTGTCAATCACCTAAGTAAGAGGAAAGAGTTATTATTCAAAGTTTCTAGCTTATTATTGTAGAATTCTGGATCAATATACAGTTGAGGATGGCAAAATGTCAAAAACCAAGCAATATACACTAAGTGCTCTCTAAGAAATTAGTTTTCTGTCCCGTATCTAAAATGGTATCCTAAGATTATGAATGTAATTCATTGTACCAATCAATGTTGGCAAACTAGAATTTTGAATAAAAATAAACAACATCAACAATGAATGGACTGATTTACAGATTAGGCTAACTTGTCTTGCTTTTTATTTTGTCATGAAGACCTGTCCTGTTGGGGTGTTAGCGAGACAATTTGTTAACTTCAGTCAGCTAGCATATAGTTAAATCCACTCTGACTCCCTGGAGTCGTCTGTTCTGTATGGGAGCCCACCGAACTCAAGAGGTCATGGATCTTGACCTCACTAGCTGCCATACTGTCAATATTAGAGAGTAAATTAATTCTGAGGGGTGCCTAATCCATTAGAGTATACATTATAAGACTATACATTTGGAATAGTAGAATGGAATTTAGTAAAAGAAAAAAAGAAGCTCAAAAATTTCTGTAATATATGCATTCTTTACATTTGTATTTTTATAAAACATACACACATACCTATATGTGTACACATATACATGTCACACACATAAACATGTATTTATGTGTGTATATATGTTATTTGTATTTATACATTTAAAAGCAAAGATTAAATTGTTGTTCTAGAGAGATCATTCTTCGTTAGCTGAGACAAACTTTGTCTACATTGGTAGCCCTGATGTGTCCCAGTTTGGACAATAAATTTTTCCTTTACTGTAACTAATACATCATGTCAGTTATCCCTTTGCATCATAAATTGAGGGTGGTACATCCCTACCAAGGCCTTTTCCTTGCCTATGAAAAGTTAGAGGCCTAATGTAGATTTTATGTCTTCATATGAATGTGAAAGGATGTGCCATTTTTTCAGTGAATTCTATCCAAGTGTCATTTAAAAAATTGTTCCAGAGGTTTTTCAATCAAGTCACAAAATTTCTGTTTTTCTCTTTTCAAAGGTAATAGTAATCAAGACTTGATGGATACAACCACAATATTGTCAAAAGGGATATATAATGCTGAAACCAGTATCAATAACATACCTTATGTTCTTTGGCACAAAAATTTAGAACATAGATTTTTATACAACTGTGCTAACTTTATTTGCTTTATGTTACTTTACCTTTTACATTGCATTAAGTCAGATTGGGGTGACTGATATATATATATATATATATATATATATATATATATATATATATATATATATATATATATATATAAACTAGTTTGTATTTCATAGGAAAATTTGACTTTACACAACTTTGGAGTTTACTTTTAGGAAGAAGTTAAACAATGATAGGCTGGAAAAAGCTAATACTAATCTTCGTGTAAGGGTACTTGCCCTTTGCAGAGACTTCAGGTTAACGTTATAATGTTGTGTTTACTACTTGGATCTCGTAATTTATTTTTCCTAATTCAAATGATCTCTGAAGCAATGACCTCTTGAGAAATAACTATTATCTTCCATAATTCCTATACAGAGTTTACCTTGATTTTCAACTCATCCCAGCATCTGAACCCATCTGATAGATACTCAAGAAGTGTCATTAAGTGACTGGCATACTGCTAGAGGCTTTACGTATAAAATCCCATTTTTATAAGACCATCATAAAACTTACTTGAATTTGCTCACAGAAAACACATTTGTATTTGAGTTCTCGCCACTGTATTTATGCTGCCATTAAAAACAAAATAAAACCCATAAGCTTAGATAAGCATATCTGAGACATCGGTATGGGAATTTGTTGATTTTGTGTGGCTGTGTGTGTATATACATGTGTGTATGGGCATGTGTATAATTCATTCCACATTGAGTCTTATGTATTTATATTGAGTTAGCTCACTACAATGTAAACTAAAATCAGAAAGACTAAGTTTCCCTGGAATCTACCAAAGACAACTTGGCAGGTTTGTGGATAAGACAGGATCCTCAATGATTTGATGAGTGGGATGAGTTTCCAAAATATGGAGTCATTTTTAGATGAACTATTTAATGTCAATCTGTAAGATTAGAAAATTTTGATCTCTTTTTACTTTTGCCTTTCTGCTACATTTAAGAGTAGGGTATTTAAGTTTTACCAAATGAGGTACTGAAGATGCTTAAGGTAAGAAAGCGATAATCTTACTTTTCAGTTTTTGAATCATTTGTTTCAACAATAACTGTATTGTTAATACCACCAATATCTGTGGGCTATCTAAGACGAAATGCATAATTGGAAAACTTTACTTTTATAAAGTATTTAAAAGTTTTCTAGCTTATTCTACTAAGGAAGAAGACTTGAAAATGATCAAAGACGTCAATTGATTATGATTTACAGTTTATGAGAGTGATAGTAAATTAAGGTCCACCAAAGAAACAGGAAATTTTCTAAAGAAAAATCTTAGAGTAAATGATATGGTCTTGTAAGGCAAAAATGTAGGTAAGTCACATGCCATAGATGGATCTGTATCCCTACTTTGATGCATTCTAAAGAGCAGATTGAATGAAGAGGCAGATTGACTTGTAATTTTTGTCAATGAGTAATAGTGAAGGTTTATATAACTATACTACTAATATTAACATTTTAATACAAAATCTCCTTGCTGTAAAAAAAAGAAATGTGGGTTTTGGAGTAAACAACAACAAAAATATATGTATATATAACTTCTTACCTGGGGATGTTGCTTAGCTGTGGACCTTGGTTGGGTAAATGGTTAACTTTTCTGGAAATACGTATGAATAACAAATACAAATTGGAATTATAAGAAGGGCGTCATGAGATGTTTTCTTATTTGTGAAGGGATCAAAATTAGCATTGATATATGTCTTGCTTCATCCTCCTTGTCCAACTTCCCAAACCACCCTGCATTTTCCTTGCATTGGCGTGACTCCACGGCTTTGTCTATGGATTCCTTTTCTTACTGTACTTTTACTCCCTTTCTTTGCCTAACTCCTATCATTCTGCAAGATTTGGCTCAGAAATTTTTTCTCTTGAGAAAATTTCCTGACATTCTTCTGCTCTTCTCACAGCACCCTATCCTTTGTTCTGGTGGAAGACTATTAATTGCTTTCATTGTTTATTTACCTCTTATCCCCTCCACTAGACTGGGGGCTCATTGAAGACAGACACGATTTCAAATTCATTTATATCTGTGTCTAACACAGTACCTACGCTTGGCAAGTAGTTAACTAATATTCATTCATTTCTTAAACAAATCTTTATTGCACATCATTTAGTTGTGCTGGGCACTATACAAGGCACTGAGGATACAAGAGTGGACAATATAGATGCAACACTTCCCTCCTAGAACTGTTAGGTTAGTGTGAGAGACAGACACACATTAAACAAATAATCTGACAGACATGTCTTTGCAAACAGTTGTGCATGCTATGAATTTGGTCAGTTCAGAGGATGAAAGAAGGTCAATTCAAGAATGCCAATGGCAAGGCAATGGACTGGAAAGCCTGCAGGGCCTGATAGCCTAATTGACGTCTTTGGATTTCATTGGGAGTACAATGGTCAAGCATTGAAGGTTTTATGAAAATGAGTAACACAAATATTTGTGTGTTTTGAAAGCATTTTTCTGACTTCTGGGCACACAATGAATTGGAGTGACCTAATAATGGATACGGAGAGATGAGTCAGGAGACCATTGCAATTGTGCAGGCAGGAGATAATGGTGGCTTAGACTGGAGAGACAGTGTGAAAGTTGGAATGAGATGGACGAATTTAACCTGTAAATAAATATGAAAAATATATTTTTAAAATTCATGCTAATACTGAACTCTCAGGCTAGGGCAGATGGTGTATGAGGCCCCATTAAATTTCAACTTTTCTTCATGTTTGTCATTTGATTGTATGCTTCATTTAATAAAAACTCATTATCAACGTCAAATATTTTAATACAATAGGCAGAACATAGCGGAAACATTTTAATTTCCATAAGTAGCATATGTAACTATTACATATTTTTATTGGCTAGAGGATTCAAATAAAGCAAAATGTAAAAATACAAGACAAATACAATTACAAAAAGGAGACCATTCAATTGTTTGAGATAATAATAGTCACAAATACTTAGTGAGTGCTTACTATGTATGTGCTGGGCCCCTTACTATGTATGAGTTAGGGTTCATTCTTATCTCCATTTCTCAGATGAGAAAAGTGAGATTTGTTGCTACTGTCTCCTAATAAAGACAGCAACAGTGTTCATGGTTAAATTTCAAGAAAATTTCCATAGTTTGAATATCTAGGAAATGTTATTTTTTTACATCTACAACGTGACAAGATCTGCAGGAAGAATCAATGCACTTACATTAAAAAATACCTTATTTGTTATTTGATTCAAATGCATGCTGGGTTAATTTTGAAATAACTAAGGATAATATGAATTTTTAAAATTATGACAAATTTTACATGGTAGTATCATTTTAGGAAAACAGCATCACTAAATAAAAGCAATTTTCTGCACTAATATGCACACGGAGTCCATAAGCCTTCTACATAAATCTGAATACAAAATTTATTCATAAATATCTTAGAACAAAACATGCAAATAAAACTCCACAACACTCTCTGCTTTCCTTCTCTTGTAAATCACAAATGGAATTAAAACAAAAAATCCATTTAGACAACAGCTATGGTACTTATTTAATCTGAACTCTTGGCAAGTAACAGTAAGATGCATCCCTGAATAACAGCTAATTTTTCACTGTTTGCCATCCCATGCACTATAGGACATCTGTTATATGAACAATGCATTCTAATATTGAGCTGTGTCATACTGACCTTGGGAAGTAATTCTGCTAATGAGTGACAGAATCACTGAACTATGGAAAGCCTTTTCTGATAAAGTCATAAAATGAGTTTTACAAGAAGGCAATTTCTCATGCCCCTTTTTGCACAAACATTGAAAACTACAGCACTCTTATTCCACGTAGATACAGAACAACAGGATTCTAAATAGTAACTGACTGGGTTGTGAACCTGAAACGTGCTCAAAATGTTGCCAGCTGTCGGCTTGAGTGTCTTGTATTGTCAAGACCAAACGGATTGAATAAATTGGACAAGAAGGTGCCATTTTAGTCGATGCTGGTATCCTGAGTTTGTGGATCTCACTCAAAATCATTTACCTCACATTATATTGACAGATGGCAGTAGATTCACAACAATTGTACAGTTTTATCACTTGGCAACTTGATAAAAATTAATTTATTCATTTTTATAAGATTAAGACAGCTAGCTCTGTGTAAGGCAATATGTGTTTCACACTTCTTTTAGAATAACATAAAAATATTATTCAACTGAATAAATACTTATTGAACACAACCGTGTCCATATTCTTACAAAGTAATCAACACATCATCACTTGTACAAGGATTAGTGTTTGACATCTTAGGAAACTGATGAAACAATTCCATTGTTAAATTTAGAGTTTTCATAGCAGCTCGACTTTAACCTGTAAATATATAATACTCTTGTGATTTTCAAATAGCCAAGAATTTATTGGAAATTTAATTTTAATAATTAGGACTATGAGTCCTAATGAGTGAATGAATGATCATTTGGTCCAATCTGGCACTTTGAGCATTTAGGAAATGCTGAAATTTAAAATTTGATATTCAAAGGAAAGATAATTATATATATTAATGTTAGAGAATTTGTTCTGTCTCAGAGCAAAAATGTTTTTACTGTTACAAGGTCATTTATAAGACCAATACAAATCTTTCAAGCTAAATATGAATAATAGCAACTGAGAGTTACAAAGAACTAATAGATTCATATAATTTTTCTCACTTAAACTGTTTTGAGAGGTAGGCATTATTTTCTTCACTGTTCCCATTTTTCAAAGGACAGAGGAAACAATATTTAGATAGCTCTAAACTCTTCAGAAATCCTTGAATGCTTATTGAATAAAGTCCAAAATTACTATTAAGGATATAAGCAATACACAGTCAAGTTCCTGCAGACATTTCTGGCTTTATTTCTGTCACCATTCTCTTTGTACTTCCACTCTCTGTACCAAAATAAATGAATACATGAATTAAAATGGAAAAAAAAAAACAACAACTCCTCATTCTATAGCTCTGGTATCAAGGGTATATCATAATCTCTAGTCTATACCTTCATTCATTGTGCTTCCATAGCCTGAAATATGTTGGACCCGACGTCTGTTTCCAATATTTCAAGATGCAATCAAAGGTCATTTCATCTCTGAAGAGGACCTGCTCTCTCTGTAATTTGTCTTATTTTCTTCCTTTATTGTCTTCCTGTGTACTCTATAATGTATTCTATAACATTGTAGTGAGCTTACTTTTTCTTTCTCTTCTCCTAGAGTGTACCTCTCATTAGGGCAGGCAAAGTATTAGCTTACAGTTCATACTGCATTAAATGTAATTACATTAAAACATTAAATGCTAGGTACAAAGTACAAGGTGCAGTATTGGCTCCAAAGGGTGGTTGAGAAGGAAAGAGGGACTTCCAGCTTAAGTTTAAGAGGGTCCTAGGCAACCTGTTGTTTTTTTCTGACAGTATTTATTAGAATGCATAGAAAAAGAAAAATTGGCTTTCAAGTCAAAGCAAAAAAACACACACAAAAAAACTACAAAGATCTTCTTTTGACAAAGTTTGCTTTAATTATGTGACCTGCATGAGTTGTTGGCTTCCTGGAGGTTATTTTTAATCTCTGTTTTGAATTTTTCTAGGCTCTTTTAAAGGTCTTTGCTTGGAAACACGTCCTTTTATTGAATCTAAGATGCATTCTAACCAATGCTAGGAACCCTTTTACCCAAATGGGCCTGGACCTAAGACCCCAAGCTCATATTTTTACATAGTCCTACTTCACCCTCTGACCCTTTCGTTGACAGAAATTGTCCCTCTAATCCCCTGGGATTTTCATTAATTTAAAAAGGTTCACTTTGCAGGTTACTGCTTTCTTATTGCCAAAATGTCTGTTGCAATTGCCTTTTCTTCTGTAAAAGTTTTGTGTGTACGTGTTTGCAAGATTAACTCCTGATAAACTGACTTTCCGCATCTTTATTCTATGCAACAAAAATATTCATTCATCAAGATATCAAAGGATGTTATTTTCATAGCACAGTAAAGTGCTTTTCCACTGTCTGCTTCTGAAATATGGTGGCTACATTGCTGAATGACCTAAGCCTTATATGGTGGGATGATATTAATCACTATGAGAGGTAAAGCCGGCAAAAATCATAAGTTGAAGATAAGACTGTTCGGGGGGCAATTTACTATTCAGACTTTGTGAGCACCCTGAGAGTAATTTTTATTGCACACTGTGACAACAACACATTCATAATGTGGGACGAAAAAAGAACTTGGGCTCAGTGTTTAGGACAGTAATTCACAACTAGCCACAGAATTAGCACGATAGGCTAGGAACAATTTTAACGCAAGTTACAATTTGGAATCGCGGCCTTCTAATTCCATCTGGTTCATGCTGTCTCCTATTAGAAGCAATTTGTTTATTTTGCTTAAAACTTTCCAAAGATGCTGTAAGTCTTTATGCAGTTAACAGAAGATGAATCCTGAATAAGCAAACTTTCATTGAAGAAGCAGATTTAGTGTTTTTAAAAACAGAGCAAACAACAAAGAAACAGAAGTTCTTGACCTGAAAAACCTTGATTGGTACCTTAAAAATAATAATTCGAACGTATGCTTTATATGAAACCTCTCGTGTATCAATCAAGGTCCTAGGAGAGAACTGTATCCAACTCAGTTGATTCAAGGGACTTTAATTGAAGGGCTACTTACTGGATGGACAGGGTTAAGGAACAGTGACAGAATATTAAGTACCCAAAGACTCCCAACAGCAGTGGGAAGCTATTAACAATTTTAGGTCTGAAGACACAAAGGTGGGAATAGGGTTCCCTGGTGCATGATGGATCTAAGAACCAAGGACCAGGGGGACCTAACAGGAGCTGCAATCATTGGTGGGGAGGTGATGCCCTAGCAGGAACAGCAAGGGGACCGCTAACATAGCCTCTTTCCCCTTCTGCCCTAGATCTCCTCCTGTTACTTTTTGCTGAGCAGTCTGGGGAGAAAGGAGGAGAATGAATATAATAGCTTAGTGGTTACTGGAGGGTAAGTGGGGAGGAGGGTAAACGGGATCAACTATATAGTGATGGAAGGAGAATTGACTCTGGATAGTGAGCACACAATGTGATATATAGATGATGTATTACAAAATTGTACACCTGAAATCCATGTCTCTTTACTAACAATTGTCACCCCAATACACTTTAATTGAAAAATGAAAAATAGATACAGGGAGTGGGCAAGGCATGGTGGTGGTGCAGGGGAATATCAGGACAGTTTAAGTGTCATTTTAACTTTTCAAACTTCAAAGAAGCTCTCTTTTTTGACATTCTAACTATTTCTGGAGATGATATTTGAAATAACTTTTGATTGAGAAACAATTTTTTGCTGTGTAATCTGGAATGATATTCTTTGGGGATTTTGTTTCCATTCCTCATAAAATGAGGCAACGTTCTTTTCATCCACGTCCAAATTAAATAAAAAATAAAAAAAAGAAATGTTAGCTTACTAATTTCACTTTTTTCCAATAAGAAATTGTATTCTTGAAGATTTTTAGATTTAAAATGCTATATTTAAAGGACTTGTTTGGGTCGCTCTCCTGACCTTTCATAGTATTTGATATTGATGATCTTCCCATTCTCTTGATGCTACTGATTATTTTCTGTTCAAAACATGTTTGATAGCTTCTTAGTCTTTCAGTATTCCCCTCTATTCTTGCTGTTCTTATTGTCTTTCTTTTATATGCCCTATAATGTAAGTTTTTCTGAGGGTTATGAAAAATACTTTTTATTCTGTTTCTTTGAGCAGCTGTACGATTGTCTATCTACGATACTAGACTCTAAGGAATGTTACATTTTTATCCCCAAAGCAAAATCTACTATGCCATTTTCCCCTTCCTCCTTCCCCGGATAATAATACAGTCAAGAGTTTATGTGTTGTTAGAAAATTGGGGAAGAGGAAAAAGCCAGATCTTTATTTATAGAAGGTGACCAACTTGGCTGTTGCATGTTTGGTTACATGTGGTTTAGGAGGACTCAGAAATGGCCCTCACAAGAGTCCACTTCCTGACTCACAGTGAGACACTTAGCACTGCTTTCTAGATATTGAGGCTTAATGTACCCCTTTCACAAATGTCATACACCAATCCTACTGTTAAGTGTGTATAAGTTGCCTTGGGTCTTAGGGCTCCAGAAAGTCCTCTGCTTTCCCATTATGCCCTCATCTTCACTTTGCTGAAGGTTCTACACTTCAATTCCCTGCACTAACCACCTCTCTCCTCCAGTACCAACCACATTTTCTGTAACTGAATTCTGCATCTTTTCCCTTTATATCTTTATTTCTGTTAAGAATACCACCCAGCTCTAAATGTAAACCCTTGTGAAAATATGTTTCTTTTCTATTTTGTCCTCTGCTTAACCGCAACGCATACCCCAATATCTAACATGCGTAAATCTTATTATAAAGAACTGTTCAATAAATAAACAAAATCAAGAATTAATGATTTCATGAATTTATATATTAATTTAGACTGCTCTTTATTTTTTGTTTCTCAAATCTAATTGTTCCAGATTTTGTGGATAATCTCTCAAATTTATCATTTATATTCCCATTACCTCAATCAAAATTTACACCTGAATTAAATTTTTTTGATGTTGTAAAATCTTCTACAACTTACTTCCAGTTTTCTCTAAACTTGTAACTCCTACCCAAAGCATCAGGATTAATTTTCCAAAAGTTTAGGTCAAAGTTTCAATCCTGTAATTACACAAAACAAAGAAACAAAAAGCTGAGAACATGTATACAAATTTTTAACTAAAGCTAAATGATAGAATTACAGATTATGTATATCATCTTGTTTATTTATTTGCATTTCTACACTGTATACAATTATCTCATAGTATTGGGATAATTACTTAGATATTAAAGTTAATAAAACAGGTTTGTTCCTTAATTGGTTTTTATGTAGGTCTATCTATATATTGATCATTCAATGGAATAAACAAACTCAATGGATTATAAGGGACTAGAAAAAAGATGTCATAAATGAGTGTTGGAAATAATATACTTTATTTGAGAATTGATTGAAAGCTAATTTATAATGATCCAATTAATGTATTCTTATTATCTCCCTTTATGATATACCTGGTGATGAAAGCTTATGAGACAAAGACGTATTTTTTTTTCTTTTTTGAGTTAATATCCATTAAAACATAGATCACAGTGTTTATTATGTTCTGGAAGCATTTTACCTATTAAGAATACAGCCGAGTTCCTTGACTTCACGGACCTTTATTTAGTGAGGAAAAACAAACATTAAACAAATGAAATTTTAAATAATACAATTTCAGATAGTAATAAAGAAGAAAACAGGCTATTGTGATAATATATGCTGGGGAAAAGGGATGTTACTTTAGATTCAATGGTCAGGGAGAGTTTTTCTGAGAGATGAAATTGAATTGAAGCTGAGACTTTGTCTTTTTTTTTTTTAATTATGAAAGGAAGCTAGTCATTAAAATCTGAGGCATGTAAGTCTAAGAAAATGTTAATAGGAAGTGCTTACAATTCATCTCTTTAGTGTGGTAAAAGTAAAAGTGATGTTTATGCCGATGAAACAACTATTGCAATGACCCTGGGGTGGCAAGAAGCTTGGTGTGTTAAAAGACTGATAATTCATGGTACAGTACATATACACAGAGATACACAGAGAGGGAAAAGGGGAGTGAGAAACAGAGAGAGAGAGAGAGAGAGAGAGAGAGAGAGAGAGAGAGAGAGAGAGGATGAGGCATGAGAGAGAGTTGGACAGACAGACAAGAGAAGCAGAGCAATCAGTGTAGAGACTATGGCAGCATCTAGGAAAAATAACACAGTGGCCTGTTCATTCAGTTCTGGACAAAGCTCAGGGTAACAGGTTGGTTTCAATGGAGTCATTGTTTTGAAGTTTATCAGAAATGTCAATTTCTAAAAAAAAACACCTGTTATTTGTGTGGGGCTAACATGTATAATTTTTTGCTTTGTTTACTGAGATGTCTGGGGTTCTGAAAAAAAAACAAAAGGAAGAAAGTTTAAAAAGTGCAGTGAAAATGCCTTCCTTACAAAATTTATTTGAGGGAACTTTATGCTTTCATTACCTCTGGTCTTGTTCCTGGCACTGATTTATTTATGTGATGCTAAACTATTTGGATTAAAAAAATTATATAATCAACTCAATGTTTTTTTAAATTGTCAAACATAACTCTTAAATATTAAATATATAATATAAAGTATATATTAAATATATTAATATTCATTTAATGAAATCTGAAACTGTAGTATAAAATATAAACTAATAATTGAATGATTTCTTAATTTTCTGCAGGAAGTTTTGCTATCATGGAGAAGGAATACAATGATTTCATTTTAAATGATATTAAATATAGTAAAAATATATCAAATTGTCAATTTGTTTACTGCTCTAAAGTATTGATTTTGTGGGCTTTGCTTTATAAACTTCCATATCTTATTTATAGGCTATAAAATATTTTCAAAAGGACCACGGTGAAACACCCTCCTATGGCTTATTTTTCTCTCCTTTAAAAGAAAATCACTTTTTGATATTTTTCATTCTTCTTCCTTTGACTGACCTTGACTCGTCATTCCTAAGAATTAATGAAACTCAGTCAGCTGAACTTCTCTCAATTCACATTTCATATTTCTCTACTTCACGTCTCTTGACAAACACAGAAGTTACATGATTTATTTGAAAGGGAAAAAAATGATCTCACACATGGCATACATAACTACATGTTGAAAAACAAAAAGGCCGAGAAAAGAATAAAATATATAGGAGGTCAGACTGATCAATGACAGTGACGAATTACTGTAGGGATTTCTGACACATGTAGGTCCTTGCACAGCCTCAGGACCAATGCTTTGATTCAGGAAGAAGAGGCTATTTTGGTGTGATTTAAGACTGCCAAAGTCTCTCCTCTCCCCGACTCCCTTTCCTGTTACAGTCCTGGAGCTGGAAAGAGGATTTAGTGAGCTATAGTAGCCTAGCTTTGTTAATTTTTCAATTAGAAACATGAGGCCCAATGTGGTGGGCAGCGCAAGTAGAACTGGAGTATTGCAGGTGAGTTACCCTGGAAAGCAGACACTGAAAAGGAAATAAACAATTAGCTTGCAGGAAATGTACTGGGGCATGCTCTTTAAATCAACACACATATGTAGGAGGGTGAAAGAAACAAACTTAGGCAGACAGGGAAGTTGAATTGCAATAAAGTCACAACAAAGGCTTCCGCTCCAAAGCTTTGGGTCTGGATGGCCTTGCAGAGTTGTTGGATACAGGCTGTGTTTGAGAAAGGGACACAATCTTGGATGAGGCAGCTCTCTTCAGCCAAAAACAATCTGTGGAACAGAGTGAGTGTTTCCATGTTAATTTTGGCATCTGAGGGCTGCATCATCAGTCGATGCGACCATGTCTCCTGATTCTTAGTTCTGTATTCTCAGTCAGCTGCAATGACTGGGATGCAGAACTTAGCCCAGATCTTGACATGCAATAAGCACCCAATAAATGAAAGAACCTCCTGACCCTCTCTATTCCCACCTACTCCTTTGGATTAAGACATATTTTGGAACCATCTCTGGAGTGAGTTTTTTGCTTAAACCTTGGTCATCTAAGGCCCAAGTGTCAGCCATGAGACTAGTGAGTTAGTGAGGCCTGGAAAAGTCCAAAGTTGTGGGAGCGGCTCAGAGCCTGGAATTGGGGATAGACACCTCAGAAATGAAGTGTGCCTGGACGAGATTTAAACTGTTCTCTGGAATTTGGAAAGAACAGTTCCGGCACATATTAGAGATGTCTCAGCATAATATAAAGATTTTCAAGTAGTTCTATCAGGCCTGTAATTGCATGTGTAAGGGTAAGAAATGCTTGGTGTCCGGTGTGAGATAATGGGCAAGTGAGAGGACCACAAGAGGGTCTTTTTAGCAAAACAGACCAGAGAGTGAGGAGTCTAGGCTCAAACCAGAGCCACCCCGACAGCTTCATTCCCAAAAGAAAATTCATGGGAAAAGAAAAATCAAAACTTGATAGTAACTAGTTAACAATTAATAAGTAAATATTAGTTTTAAAAATAAGTAGAGCCGAATTTAGCCTTCCAAAATGCCTTAGCTGTGTTGTGTAGTTAGGCCAAAATAATCCATATGTACATAGAGAGAGAACAGTTGGCAGGAAGATGCTGCCATAGAGAATATTCCACATTATGTGGGTTAATATTTCCCAGATGTGTGGCAGCGAGCATCATTATATTGTCAGGAATGAATGGAAAAGGTAAATCTCTCATGTTGGGTGAACTGCTGTCACAGGTTTAAAGCCAGGTATAGTAAGTGCCCAGATACCTTCCTCAGATCATTCTTTTTGAAACTCACTACAGTTTCTCTTCCCTCCAGCTCCCACAGAGGAACTTTGATTAAATACTTTCAGTGATTTACCAGTCACATTGTGAGGTGTATCTCAAGTCAAAATTTAAAATATGAGGAATTTTAAGATCTTATATAACTTCTTATAATACCAACTATATTAATCCATTATAAAAGAGGACCAGAAAATTTTAAGCAGCACTTAAGATGCTTTTTGGCTACCTGCAAAAGTGATGCAATAATTCATCATCTACTCAATACATATTCTGGAGGAAGTAGGCAGTTTCACTATTAAATGATTAAATGATATTAGTGCCCTAGACTGACATCTCAGCCTTCCCTTGACCTTCTTTACCTCATTATCACAGGACAGTTGTCAGAGTTTTAGGTATTACATCCACATATTATGATATAAAATAGAAAAGACACTCATGAGCAAAATGAGGCTCTCCTTTGCCAAGGAGAAAGATGACTCTTCTTACATGTCGTTGGCCAGAACTGAATCATATGACCATTCTTTCGTACAGCAATGTCTGGACAGACTTTTTCCAAAGGGAACAAGTTGCTTTAAACTTATTACAATAGGCATATTGCCATCTTGACACAAATCAGGATTCTCTAAGGAAGAAGATGGTAGGAGGAAGGAATGACTCTAAGTTAGGAAATTAACCAGTTTTGCCATATAAGTGAACCTTAAAATGTAATAGGAGAGAGTAATGGCTTCATGGACATTCAATTCTCCCAACTTGTATATGTTAAAAAATGTCCATACAGAAAGCTTAATTTTTTTTTTCATTTAGTAATAGTAAACCTTAGAAAATTTGATGTAACATATACTCAAAAATCAAAACAAACAGTTCTACTATACTGTAAATAAAATTGAATTATATAAGAGAGTAAAAGAAGAAGGCAATAAATTCAAATGAACTACTTTCCCTTCGCTCTACATTTCTTAGTTACTTTTCTCCTCTTCTCAGGTCTTCTGCCCATGCAGCTTCAGCTGGGAGCTGGCAGTCTGTGTAGGAATCATAAGCATTTTCTCACCTTGTTGCACTTTGACAGGAAAGTGTTCATAGAGGTGCAAAAGGCTAAATAATATATCAAGAAGAACATAGAGGTGGTGTTGCAGGTATGGACAAGGAAAATGGTCAGTTTTAGTTCAGTGAAAGACCCAGAGTGAGGGGCCTGTGTGCCACTATGGATCCAGACCTGTCGGGTCATAAAGAGAGCACATGCAGATCACAGAGTATATTTACAAGGAAGCCTAAGGTGCCTCTTGAGAGACATAATCACAGGAAACACCAAGAGTATCCCACCCATCCAGGGATAGCTCCCATAAGCTTCATGAACCATCTGGTCTCCCTAATCAGTAACTCAAATTAATGGAGATAGCATGAGAAGCCTACACAAGCTTGATTCAGAAACACTGACTGAGCTCAGACAAAGGTTATACCTAAATGATATTCAGTTTTGTTTTCTTGTTTTGTTTTGTTTTGTTTTCTGTACCAGACTTCAAGGACATGAGCCAGTATATTGCATGAGAAGAGCTAATGAGGCTACTGTATCATGACAGGGATGCACTAAATGTGAGAGCAAATGATAGGGAAACTTATATGTATAAAAATGTATTGTACACCTGGATGTATGAGTGTGCATAAAGTTACATTTTATGTTTTGATTTCTGTGTATATATAAATATACATTATATGATTATATGTATACTTTGTTATTATATACTATGTATATGGTGCATAAAATATTTACTTCCTCATATAAATCTGCTAAAGAAGGATCTTTTTCTCTCAGTGGGTAAATGGGGAAACAATCAGAGGAAGAATCAACTTATGCAAGTTTTATCAGTATACATCACATCAAGAATTATGACAGGATGTGGAGTACAGCATAAGGAATAGAGTCAGTGGAATTGTATCAGCTATATAAGATGTCAGATGGGTAGTAGATTGGGGGAAGGGGTTATCACTTTGTGAGGGGTATAAATTCCTAACTATTACATTCTTTTGTACATCTGAAACTAATAAAAAAAAGATTTATGACATGAACTGCACTGGTCACTAGAAGTAATTAAAGAGCTAACCCTCAAGATAAATAAATGAAACTATGAGGTGGAAGACATGGCTGTGAGATCAGACACAGCCACTTGCTATGACTTGAGGGAAACCGCTGCCGTCTGCCTGAAGCATAGGGGAGGAATTTGAAAGAGCATACCACTGATTCAGTTGCAGGGTGAGGATGTGTCTGAGATCTAATATTTTATTAACAGTTATTATGACTCTATCAAATCTGGAGCTATTGAACTCTGAGGGAAGAAGTATTACATTAGATAATTGATGTTACAGAGAAGCAGATGAAAAGATGATTCATTGCTGTCCTGAAAAGTAAGAAAATATTCCAAATAACCACTACACTGATGGGGTATGTCAAAGGGGCACATGAGCCAACTGGAAGAGTTCCCAATAGTCAAACCTAGAACTATTTGAGCAACAAAATAAGCAAAGTAGTATTGAATCATAACCCAAAGTACAAAATAAATATCCATGAATCCACACTAATATAAATACGTTATTGGCTACACAAATAAATAGGAAAGAATAGACAAACCTCCCATGAGAAGTATTTCAAATAATTTAGGTAGATACTCTGTTCTCAGGAAAATGGAGACAACTTCTCACTTTTATGCATGGGCTGCGCATCGTGTCTAACTTCCAAAGAGTACAGTATGGAAAGGGGAATAAAGGACTAACTTTATAGTGAAAAAACCTGACAAACACTACCTTATGCAGGTGATAAAGGTCATTATCAACAGTGATATGTTACGTTGATAGTATGTACCCTTGATATGATGTAATACATGGCAATTTGTCTTTGGGGTCTTCCTCACATAACCCTAGTTTAATAATGAGAGAAATGTCAGTCAGATTCCAATAAAGTGACATCATACAAAAACGTATGATAGTAATATTCAAAAACACAAGGAAATTCTGAGAAACTGTCCCTTTCACGAGAAGCTTATGGAGATATGAGCACTAAAGGTGATGTTGTATCCTGGACAGGATCCTGGAATAGGAAAAAGACATCAGAAAAACCAAGAAAATCTGAATAGAGCATTGGCCTTTATACATCAGTATTATTTCATTAATTATGACAGATGTATCATGCTAGGGTAAGATGTTCATAATCAGGGAAATTGTGTTGGGAATTGTGTAGGAAATCTTTATAACTTTTCTGAATATCAAAGACTATTCTAAAATATAAATCACATATTTTTTTAAAAAGTGGATCTGGATCCATGAAAATCTATGGTATAATAGGAAACAAATAGCAGAGCATGCAATTATATGTCTAATATGATAACAACAGTCTAAAAATGAAAACATGTATTAGAAGAAAACAGGAACACAACAAAATTTTTATCATAGCTGTGTTTAGGCAGTATGACAATGTGATTTCCCCCTTTATATTTGTCTGTTTGCTCATTTTCTTTAATTATATGTATTGATTTATAATAAAAAGCAAAGCAAAGCAAGATGTTTCATGGATCAAAGAACTAACAGATGCATTTTCTTCTAGATGCAAGGAGGTATAGAGCAGAGACTTGGCAATGTTCCTTTGATAAAACATATTTAAAGGAACACACAACACTAGCAAAATCACCAAAATAAAAATCAAAGAAAGAATAAAATCAAAGCACAGTTATATTTTCTACCAATGCCTATATTTAATAGCTACCTCATAATATAATTTTCAATTTTTGTGATAGTTTCAGACTTACATAAGAATTCTATTTGTGAGTAATCTTCATAACGTGAATTACGCCTATACAGAAAGTATCTTTAAGCTCTTCTTGTGCACTATGTTGAATTTTTGCTGCTTTGAGTTTCTGAAGTAAAAATATGATCTGTCTTTCTATCTTGATGTTATACTTACAATTATAAGTATATAATATGCTTTATTTGAAAATGCATGTTCACATCCTTATATTCCACTGCTTATACATCTGTATATATGTTCATGGCACTTGTAAATGAGGCTTAATAGTAGTACCCAATGTATTTATAAAGTCTTTTGATTGTCACAGTATCTCTGATAGTAGACTATATAAAAGTACAGTTCTTAGAAATGATACACAAATAGTAAGGGAAAAGAAATCTTGAAAGCATAATATTCTTTGCTATAGAGGTTCATTATAAAGTAGGAAAATGCTCGTCGTAAACTATATAAAAGTCCTTCACCTAACATGAGAATGTATGCCTTGGGTAGTGTACCATGAATAAACACCAAAAAGTTAACATAAGCAGTCAGCAAGCACATTTGAAAAAAAATTAAAAAATAATTGATGATTAAGATACGTGAACAGTGAAGGCATGAGTTGAATCATATTTAACTCTAATCTTGGATGCGAACTACCAAATTTATCTTTATTGTCTGCACACCTTTTTAAAAACTGAATATCCAAGATATCTCAGTTCCAAGTTCACCCCAAGCTTTAGAAGCTCATGTAGGTTTTTTAATAAATGTGTAATTATCTCTATTAAAACTACTCAACATAATTATTTTAAATGTGATTTTTTTTTCCATTTTATCATCAGAGTATTGAGCACCGTCCTTGCCGCAATCAACAAGATGGTGTGGTGTGCTCTTTTTAGTCAAAGATGTTGCAAAGGAGAAAAATTAGATATCAGTAAGAAAATGGATTATTTTTAACATAAAGCCAGCGTTGACATTAATTAGATTATGTATACACAACTAAATAACAAAACATCTAAATAAACATCATAAAATTTGACAAGAACTAGCTGACCTATTGGTCTTTTTTTCAGTAGTCCAACTGTGGCCTTTGTAGATTATGTTTCTGAACTTGCAGCATGTCACTGATTGCCAAATAAGTGCATGTAATGAAAGCAGCCGCTGGGATGCCATAAACTGTTTCAACAGCCAGGGATGACAACCTCTTAAAAGTACTGAAAGTTTTAATGGAAATGATTATGTTTACTTGCAGGAAGCAAGGCTTCTTGCTTGAAGAGACTAATCAATTCTTTCAATTGATAAAACATTTAATTGAAGACAACATCCAGAGTAGAAAATATTGTTTGGCTAGCTGCTTCTCTTGCCATTCTGTCATACTAATTGGGATTGCCCTAATATTTTCATTGTTGAATTCACTTGACAGAGTCACTAAATTACATTAAAGTTGTTAAAGCATGAAATTTGTGAGAGGCAATCTTTTTAAATTTGAGCAGTATGTAGAAAGCATGCAACTGATACATTAGAAGGATAATTTCACAATTCTTTAACAGTGCAATATAGCATCTACTTTCATCTGCCAATGAGGTGTAAAACTCACCTCACACTCATATCAGTAATATGGGTAATTACTGAATAATAAATGAAGCAAATATTTACTCTGAATTGATGTAAAATGTTTATTAATCATTTTCTACTATGTTTCCTTGTTTCTCATGAGAAGGGGTGTGATATTTTTACTTCTTTTGTGCATGCCCACTTTGTAATTCACAATGTGCAACAGTCAATAGATTACTGAAGAACATTGTTTCAAGAATGTAAAGAAAACAATGCAATATGAAGAAAAAAAGACTCTAGAACCTGTACATTACACCATCCCATCACTTTGTTAGGCACTGTTTCTGGAACTGTAAACTGTCTCCATGAAATCTTCTCCTACTGGGCCTGTCATACTCTTAAATTCTACCTATGGACAATTAGACAATATTCCTTCCATTGACCAACAACGAGGTGTAATGTGCTCTGTCACTTACCTTCTTTCTCCACACTTGAAAGAAGCTTTGGAAAGTCACCTTGTGCTTTTACTACCAAGTCTTGAATCAGTTATCTGTGAAATATTTTTCAAACATGCCATACAGAATTTTGTTTTACTTCAAAGCCGTGTTGTTTTACATACAGTATGGGGTTCATATGTATGGGGTTTTACGTACAGTAATCATACATATCTTTTGATATCTGCTTTGTTGTCTTGAATTATTATTTTAATTTATTGGTATTTAAATTTTTACCTGTGTCTCTTTCTTAACTTTCCAACCAGATTATGATTCCGTAAAAACATAGACAAAATATTTTCTTTCTTTCTTGTGTCCCCATAATGCCTAGCTTAACTCTTTTGGAATTGGGTAAGAACTCAATAAATATTTACCAATGAGTCTCTGATAATGTGTACATGGCTTCCATGTTATTAGACTGAATCATGACGTGGCAGATAATGTTATATCTCCCAGGATGCCTTTAAGACTAGTCCTGATTTCACCTTTCTCTTCAGCTTCTTTAATTTTTCAGCAAGACAAGTGCCCTGAGATTTTTATGTGCATTGAAACATTGGAATATTATATACCAAACTGTTACCACTGGCTATTTCTGGGTCAAAATTTCATGGATAATTTTAAATGTTTGTGGTATATTTTTCTACATTTCCCCAAATTATTACACATTAATTTTGAAATTATAAAATATATTTATATTAATTATTAAATAAATAAATTATTATCATGACACTGCCAGTAGTTGTTTTACAAGGTGATAAATAAACTTAGTCTCTGCCCTTAATGGATACTAGATTCATTGTTTTATTTAACTTTACACTTGTCTTTTAGGTAGTCTCTGTGATTATGCTCCTTTAAGGATGAATACAGATTTGACATATTTATGTAATCGACCACTTGGTCTCCCTTGAACTTTACAACTTATTTGACTTGGCTCATTTTCTACCTCACTGAGAATATTTACAAAATTCTTTTCACTATGTCAGTATGGATTACATATAAATGCAGAGTTATTATATAAAATGCTATGATTTGATCGTGTTTTATGTATATAAAAATACAAATATGACCAATTTAATAATTGTTATTCAGTGTTGTCCCACAAAAATAAAATAGTTTATAATATAATAAAGGGAATATAATCTTTTCCTTTCCATGACGCTCTTCACAACTCTCCTTTCATAAGTCTCTGTAGAAATTGTACAAGGAGTTCATTTTGAAAGTTCCTGAACTAAGAACAATAAAAATTATGCATGAAATGGCATGTCAAGCCTTAAGGAGATTATAGTCTTTATAGACAAGACATATCCATGAAATATTTGGAAGAAAATGTCATGCATGTAGATGATATAAGTTTATATTATCAGTATACACCATCTACGGTAAGAATGTTTAAGAGAAGTCATGGAAGAGAGGGAAAAGACAGGAACAGAGATTTCTTTAAGGAGACAAGACAAATTTATCGCTTAAGGCTACTTAGGCTTTAATTGTTTAGAGAGGAGACAGCCAACTGCCAATCCAGTCAGGTAAATGCAACCATATTTCACCAAATTCTACTGATTCTTTTCTATTGCTTTCACTTTTCTATTCATCTTTTTTTTTTTTTTTTTTTTCTGCTTTAATAATGACTTCTGGCTTTATTGAAAAATTTCTGAGTTCTTTCCATCAATTGAGAAATACCTACAATTTTTTTTCTCCTACCTCAACATATTTCTTTTTTTTAAGTTTTACTTAATCTCTCTCTAGTCTTACTGGTCTGGGAAGAAGAGATGTTTCCCTTTCCCAGTGTTAACATCTATGAGGTCCTTAAAAATCCCATTTCCTAGCCCCAGAAATACAACCTTTTCACCATCTTTCTAGGTGTACATTTACTCTCCTTTCCCTGGGTTTCTCTACTATATTGTGTTCTTCTTTATGATAACGCTAGTGACATTTCTCCATGTATTTGAACATATACATGTCTTATCTCCTCTACTAAATTGTTGGTTCCTTTAGGATCACTGCTATATTTCATTTATCCATTTAATCTCAATAATTTTACACATGATATCTACTAAGTAAATATTCGTTATATGCATGAAAATCTGTACACTTGCATTTTTTGTCTTGTTCTGTCAATCACTTTATCTCTTGGCAATTTACATAATTTTCCATGTGTGATCCCTTTAAGCCTGCTGTACAGCCATTACCCTGGAATGTCCCTTTACCATCTTAGGAATTCCCTTTGTTTATCTCTTACTTTGAAGACCCTTTTTTATGTGTCCCCTACATTTTATGTTTGCTTTTCTCCCTCATTTCAGTAGAACACATCTTTCAGTAGCATTTTTTAAAAAGATACTAGATGGATATACAATATTTAAGACCTACCAAATATGAAAATATTGTTTTCTATCCTTGAGAATCAATTCATAGTTTGATCAGCTAAAAAATTATAGGTTAAAAGTCATTATCCTTGG
Organism: Rhinolophus sinicus; assembly: GCF_057876585.1. Classification (NCBI taxonomy): domain Eukaryota; kingdom Metazoa; phylum Chordata; class Mammalia; order Chiroptera; family Rhinolophidae; genus Rhinolophus; species Rhinolophus sinicus. The sequence continues at coordinate 84,008,444 of NC_142504.1, read as the reverse complement.
AATTTTGAAAGTACTTCTTTTTTTCTAACTTCTAATGTTGTCACTAAGAAATTCTTTTTATCTTTTGGAAAGCTTTTCAGCTTTTATTTTCATCCCCGAAATCCAGAATTTTATGATATATGCTTTGGTATAAGTTTTATTTTATTTATTGTGTAAAGCACTTAATGGGTTGCTACTCTCTGGGAAATGATGATTTTCAGATTCAGTATTTTTAAAAATATATTATTATTCCTTTAGTATTTCCCTTGCTTTATTTTCTCCTTTTGGAACCCCTACTTTTAATATGTTAGACATTTTGGACTGATCCTTTATTTCCTTTCAATTCTCTATCATTTTTTAAAAAAATGTTATTTGTTTGTTTGTTTTAATTAAATTTATTGGGATGACATTAGTTAGTAAAATTATATATGTTTCAAGTGTACAATTCTATAATACATTATCTAGAAAGGGGGTGAAATAAATGGTGATGGAAGGAGAACTGACTCAGGGTGGTGAACACACAATAAAATTTTATTTTTCTGGGAAAATTTTCAACATTATACTTCAACCTTTCTGTTGGACTTAAAAATACTTTTATCATATTGTATTTCATTTCTAAGAGCTTTTTCTCATTCTCTGAATATTACTCTTAAAAGCACTCTGCTCTTAATGGATGTATATCTTCCTTTATTTCTCTGCAGGTATTAAAGTTTTAAAAATGATTTTTTTATCCTCCTCTTTCCCTTTTTTTCTCCTGCGTCCCTTTATTTCTGTTTATTTTCTTAAGCCTCTGTGTTTCATGTTAGCAGCACTCCTCAACTGTTTAATGATCTTTGTTCATTTATATTTAGATCAGCATACGAAAAAGCAGATAGAAAACTGAGCACTTGAGGAAATCTCGCTGATTCTAGGTTTCCCTAAAGGTGAGAAGGCTGGGACCAGGCCCACAGCTGTTGGTATCTGTATACCTTTTCTCTTGGGTTGGTTATTTTTCCCTAGGGGAAAAATTAATTATGTAACTGCAAATTATAAATCTGTTTTACTGCTGAGCAAGATAGTGAGGATGGGGTTTCAGGATCTCATACCATACTTTCACTTGAACCGTTTGTATTTAGTAGAACCCCACACTCTCTGCAGCCTCCCTCACCACCACTCCCAGTACTGGCTTGTGTCACAAAATCCATTATTCTCTCTCCAACAGCTTTTCCACAAAGGAAAACTTTTGCCTTTTGACAGATGGGAAAAGGATAATTTTGTGGTTGAAGAGACACTAGAAGAGAACCTTGGGTCTCATTGCTCCTTATAATGATATGCAATCAATTATCTTGGTTTCTTTTGTCCCAGTCTTCAAAGATTCCCTCATGCCTTTAATCCTCAGACTTTCTGTACTCCCATGCAGGGATCAGACTGCCTCTGACTGGTCTGCCTCCTCCTCCAGTTTCCTCTGACCTGCTCATCAGTTGCCACTTTTGTCCGTCTGCTTTTCATCTTCCAAAATATTGAACACGTTCGACATCTCCCATTACTTTCCCCCCTTTTTTTGTCCTTCTGGGTCTACATCATTTACTCATATTTTATTTTATTTTATTTTTTTACCTTTAAAATGTTTTGTTTTTAATTTTGACATAATTTCAGGCTTGACAGAAAAGTTGCAAAAGAGGATAAAGAATTCCCAGATACCCTTTATACCAATTCCCTAAATGTTAATATTTTACACATTTGTCTTTCTCTTGCTCTCTTGACATAGGTGTATTATCATTTTTGTAGAATTTGTAGAGGGGCACATATTTTCAATATGGTACATTTATTAAAATCATGAAGACATTAATTTAAATTTCAAAATTTACGTCAAAATTCATGTAATTATATTATAACTTTTATTACTGCATCTAAACAGAGTTATACTAAAAATGCTTTTAAATATTTGTTAAAAATAGCACAGACCTCAGGAATAACAATTATTCATTTGAACATACAGTAAAATATTAAATATTAGTTTAAATGATTTCCTTTTGTGAGTCATAGGAGCTATAAAATTAGGCAAATATTCCATGTGTCCTTGAAAATATATATATATATTTGAAGCTGGATTAATTCTAGATAAACAAATATAGAAAAAAATTACCTGTTAACCAAGATCAAATTCTCCCACTATGAAATAAATATGTTAGTTTTGTTTACATGTATTATTTCCTAACAAATTTGGGAGTAATGGTTATTCTAACCTGCTATCTCTATAATAATGTTTTCTCACAAGCTGTTAATGAGGTAAGCCTTGGTGATCTGCTCATTAGAGTTCTAAAAATAGAGCGAATGATAAATGTGGTGTCAGAATTTCTAGGCAAGGGGAGAACCTATAATGCTATCATCAATGTCCAATTCCAAAGTCATGACACTGCATATTTATTTAATGAATGTCTTATGTGATAATTACTAGCCTTCCCTGGATTAAGATGTTAGTATACTTTTTGTGAAAATCCTGTAACAATATTGGACTTTTGTTTATGATTATTTGTTGTTTGATGAATTTGGGGGATAGTTGGACATGGACTCTATTTTCCAAAGCTATGAAGAATTTCCATGATAATTTCAAAGATAAAGGGAATAACTTTCTCAGTAAAATTTACTGTAAAGGAATATCTTAAGAATCTCAGTTCTTTTGAAAGAATTCAGTGCGGAAAGATCAGTGTCCATACATTTTATTCTGTAGAGCTATCTGTTATGCATTCTATGCACTTATTAAAATTCATTGTCCAAGACCTCTCTTCTGAATTCCATGTCCACTGAACAGCTAGGTGTTGTGATATTAGCATTGCAATCAGGCAGTCCAGGCTTAACCACCTACCATGTAATGATCTTGGTAGAGTCAATTACTCTGACTCTATACACTCGTCTATAAAACAGGATCACTCCCACCTAAGAATGGAATCTGTGTGTAAGACTGGTTAAGCTGTGGCTGTGAAGCACAGTGCCTAGTACCAGTCACGTTGCAGGTAATCCATCAATGTTGGTTTTCTTCCCACAGTGAAAAAAATACAAACAATACACAAAGGTTCTAACAACATGAACTTTAAAAACAAAAGGTTTAACTGAACTGAATCATAAATTCACATAATTCAGTGTGTAATGAATTTAGTTCTTGGTTCCATGTATCTCTTAGGGAGTGGGCATTTTTTTCCCCTGAATTTATTAGTATTAGAATCAATTGTTCTCACCTGTTAGTAGAGGGAACGGGTATGCATCAGCATCAGCTGGCAGACATGTTCAACCCTTATTTTCTACAATACATTCTTAGTGTACTATATCAACATCTGTCAAAAATTCACTGTTTCAGGCCTATGAAACATAATTCTTGTTAAGACTCTCTGAAATCCCATGTCAGGAATGTGAATTACTATACAACTATAATTGTTTTCCATTATGTTTGGGTAAATGACCATGTCCTTTTCACTAATTTCATGATTTATGACACTATGTAGCTTTCTGATATAAGTACTCAGATATTCATTGTGTGCATTCCAGGGCCATAGAAACAGGGCCATAAGCAGATGTGTCAGGAAAACAAACAAACAAATAACAAAAAAAACCAACTAAAATATTTATAAAAAACTCAATATGGCAGTAAATGAAAAATCATGTCTGTTTACAATGTTCAGATAGTGTCACAATGTTAAAATAAATTTACTCCATTTTATCAATTTGTAAATCATGGAATTTCTAGGTTATAGATAATTTATTTTTACTGCTGCTGCTGCCAGTACTACTATTGGCAGTATTATAACTGGAAAATATTTATTGAGTCATTACTTTGTGTTAGCTACTATGTTAAACAACACTATCTGCGTAATTTAATTTCACCCTTCCAACCATCTGAGAAAGTTCTTCTTAAGAATAATCCAATACAGCACTTAGGGTTCCACCTCATTGAGCTATAAAGAATATATCTAATCCTTACTACATATACAAATCTCTTAAATAGTCGAGGACAATTTTGTCTCTCATTTCCCAGATTAATATTTTTATTTTTTCTGAAATGATGAGATTATAACCTCTCCATTTTGGAAACTGTCCTTTTAGTCCTCCAGCTTCTCTATTTTCCTCTTCTAGATGCCATCCAGAGCAATATAACACTTCTGTTGCAAAGGATTATCACCTGCCTGGTGTTGGATTTAGCTCTACTCCTAGATCTAAAGGCACATTAGCTCCTTTGGCCTCTTTACCAATACCTATTAGGGGCTCTGTCATCCATGTTGCCCTTTGCATTTTATGCTTTGCTGAAAATTATTAGTGAAAATATGTATGCATATATATTTGCAGTATCTGTATCTCAAATGTAGTATCTGTATCTCAAATAACATATATAGTTAATTACCATTTATTTAAATGTATAAATGAGTACATAAAATTTTTTAAAATATAAAATGTCTCTCTATATAATATATATTATATTTATATAATATATATATTATATATATTATATATATATAATATATATATATATATAAATGTAGACAGAACAGAAGCTTAAATTCATACTCATGTGATCACTGATGTCTTCTTGACTTCATTTAACTCTTAACAGTTTAGTAGCTGGTGGAAGTATAACTAAGAACATATCAAAATAAATAGTAAGTATAGCTATGGAAAATTTAAAACTGGCACCTTATTTAATTTTACTAATGTGAATAAAATGAGATGTCATTGTAATCAAATTTTTCAGGCATTTAAAAAAACAGTGTGTATGTGTGTGTGTGTGTTTGTGTGTGTGTGCTTGTGTGCCCGTGCATGCACGCATTCACACACACACACACACACACACACACACACACACACACACAGGAAGTCTTAATTTAAAAGAATGAGATAGTGAAGATTCTTGTAACAAGTCTGCATATAGGTAATAGATTGTTTTGGTAAAGGGTCATTTGCATGGCTATGCAGAAGTTAAAGGATGCAGAAACTATTTTAAAATGTTTCGAAAGCTTAAGTAGCTTTCATCATTTTAATTTTTTTTATCATTTCCTTCCATTATTATAAAAGGAGATAAAGAACAAAATATGAGTTTCCTTTGTAGAAGTGGCCAAATAACCACAAAGAAAGTATTCTATACAAGCATTATTTTTGGCTTATAAAATTAAATACTTTGGGACAGAATTGGACATTTTGACTTGGTCTTTGACCCCTCCATTGTTAAAAAAAAAAAAAAAGAGTTTCTAAAAAGAAAAGATTCTTTTGAGATTGAAAAGCTTATCCAATGTGTTTTATTGGTTGGATAAAACTGTATTTATATCTTAGGTGATGTTTTTCTCCCTAATAGATTTATTTCTCTTATAGGATCTCTGCTTTCAAAACTATATATGAACTTCAAATACGGTCTTTTCAGCATACTTTGTTCTGCTGTTTATAACACTGAATTTTATCCATGCTTCCCTAGTTTATCTTGGCTTTCTTCAAAGGAGTGTTATCTTATAAATGCTCCTTTACAAATAGGTAGTATTTGATACGTAGCCTTTCTATAACTTTGAAATTGTCAAAAATATTCCTATATGCAAACTAAGATGCAAATTGGTGGGAAGATATCCCAGAGTTGCCCAAAGTCCCTTGTTTTTCCTGCTTATGTTTTCCTTTGCCTTGATTTTTTGACCTTATCATTTCGTATTTAGCTCTTAGAGAGTTTATCCAGTTTATTTAGGTAACATGAGAATCAAATCATTAGCGATTAAAAGTTCTTAAATATCTTTTGTCAGTTGTAACAATAGTATTTATTTATATTACAGGAGATAAGAGACCAAATGTAATAACTTAGAAGTTAATGCACAGGAGATGAGAGACAGCAGGTATCCAGCCCCAAATGCTGAAGGCCTAGACTTGTTACACATTTTCCTCTTCTTTGTCATAAGACATTTGACCTAGTCTTGCTACATTTGCTAAGTTACTTCATTCTACTTGTCCTTATTGACCAGTTGTGTAAAAAAGGATTTGTTGGGAGAAGTGATTTTGAACATCTAGAGTAGCAAAGTCAAAAAGAGGTTTTAATTTACTGCTCTCTGTCTCACCTTACTTTGAGTTGCCAAGGGCACACTGTGGTGGATTCTGAAGTGTTTTATATTTAATACCAGCACTCTTTCTTCAATCACTATTTATTTATTTATTTATTTATTTATTTATTTATTTATTTATTTATTTATTAAATATTTACTGAACGCACATATCTTGTACTGGGAGGACGGATAAATAAAATTTATCTTTACCTTTAAGGAATTTGAGATCTGTTAGTTGGGATGAAAGTAGAAACGAATAATGGATAAATATTGTGGTAACTACAGGGACAAGTATATATAAAGCACTTATGGAGACAATAAAGATAAGTACTTAACTCATCATTGGAAAACTGGGAATAATTTCTTGGGAGAGACGATGCCTCAATTGACTCTTATATGTTGACTGGCGGTTAGACAATGTTTAATACTTTCTTATGGCAGCCCTATGAAACTAATACACATGCATTTTTATAAACGTAGTTTTACTAAAAACAACTTTATCCATGTTTTTGTTTCCGTTGTTTCCGTTGTTTCAGTTGTGACAATTACTCTGGCCAAGACAGCATAAAATATACACTAAATGGCCTTTTGCAGAAAATGTTTGCTGATCCCTGACACAAATTAATGTAAAATTACAACTGAAACACCAGTGAGAGAAATATACCTTTAAGAAAGTGAAACAAGGGAAGGGAGAATGGCTTATTAAGACAGAGAAGATATTTTCCGAAAGATTCAAAAGTGATAGAGGAAAGATTCCAAGCATAGGGAACAACATATGTGTCTTAGCCAAAATTAACCCAAAGGAGAAGCTTTGAGGCAAATGCTTACATACATATATTTTATTTAGGAAGTAGCTCCAGGGAGTTGAAGCAAGGGACTGGGAAAGTGAAACCAAAGAAGGAAAATCCAAAGGTACATTATTCTGTTGGTCCCACTGGAGGCAACTAGTACGAGACATTCTGAAATGCACCTGAGGTTTTTTTTCTGTGACTGTCCAAACATCGGCATCAGAGAAGGCCCTGGACAGGAAGTGAGAGATACCCAGCCACAGCTAAGTGCTATCAGACATACTCAGAAGAAGCTCACCCAGGCATGTGTGACCTGGTCACTGCAGTGAATGCTATGAAGAGTGAAGTGTGCACAAATGGTGCCTGGCACCGTGTGTCCAATGCAAAGTATTTACACATCTGCAGTTGGAGGGAAAGTGGTGAAAACGGGTAGTAAGGCTATATTACAGAAAGTAAGGTGGAGAGCAGAGAGTGTGGCTAAAAGCAAAATGAGGCTGTAGATTTAGGTAGATGTCAGACAACATAGATTTTTATTCATCATGTTAATAACTTTATTCTCTATCTAAGTCCAATATCAAGCCATTGAAGGATTATAATTAAGAGAAGAAACTGACCAGAGTTGGATTTTGGAGTCACCACTTCAAAGATCTCTGGTTCTAGGTAATCCTGGCTGTAGGCAGCCCACTGTGGGGAATGAGTTGGAAAAGTGAAAGAGTGAACATAAGGAATATTTTAAGAAGTTATCAAAGAGATGTGGTTGGCAGAGGATGACAGTAATAGAGATAGAGATGGAGGGAATTGGACATATTCAAAAGATATTTCGTATATAGAAGGAAAAATTATAGCTCTTGATAATGGATTAGATTTGGGGGAAGTTGTAGTGGTTAAAGAAGGAGGTGTCAAGCATGGGAAACAAGCATCCATCTTCTGGAAATTGATGAATGTTGGTGCTGGTAGGAGACTGTAGAAAGAATCAGATTTAATATAGGAGCTTGAGATACTTCAAAGAAATCTAAATCACTGTGTCAACTAGGTGGGCAAACATATAAATCTGGTGCTCAGAAGAATAGAATTGGCTGGGAAAAGAAATTTGGAAGCTATCTGCATAAGGGAAGTGATTAAAGCTGTGTTTGGGGCTGAAATTTACCAAAGAGAGAGTATAGAATGAGGAAAAAAAGGACTAGGGCAATTCTTGAGAAATCCTGATGGTGATGACCAGAGAGACATAGATAAGTTTGAAAAATAAATAAAAAAGAAGCAGACAGCAAAAGAACAGATAGGGAACACGGATCCAAGCAATATTTATGAGGTAAAAACAGTAGATCTGGAACTTGATTAGAACTGGGGGTAAGCTCAAGAGAGAAAAGAAGAATGACTCCCCACTTTCTAGTTTACATGAGTGGAAGGATAATGGCCAAAAGACTATGGGATGAGTTTTAAATATTTGGAATCTGAGGTGGTTGTGAGACACTTAAGTATACATATCTAAAAAATGTTATCACTAAGATTACCTTTCATACATATTAAACTTGCAATGTGCCAGGTATTATTAAAAGCATTTATTTATATTAATGCATTAACTATCAAAACAGATACTACTGTTATCTCTATTTTACACATGAGAAAACAGACTCAGAGATATACTTCGATCTGATACTACTCACACAGCTACTAATTCGTGGACCCAGAATTTAAACCTAGGAAATCTGACTGAAGAAAATTCTCTTGTAATCACTATGTTCAACCACTTTTATTGTATAAATCTAAAGACGGTAAAATATGCTCTGGATATATAATTTTAGCAGTAGCCAATACAGGTTAGCGTTAAAACTATGAAAGAGGAGGAAGCGCGAATAGAATAAAAATAATAGGTGATAAAGGAACACTGCGGGGGGGAAGAGATTTCTAAAAGTGATCAAATATATATATATATATATGTAATTTAAAAAGACAGAATAAGAATTATTGGAGGAGTACAAGGAAAACCAGAATAGAGACTCACAGAGCCAAGGGTATAAAGGATGTTTAGAAGGTAGCGACCAAGCGGCAAACGCAGTTAGCTAGGTATAATAGTGTTAGGGTAAATATGTTACATGATCATGAGGTGTGGGAATCAGGACATCTCTGGTGACCTCAGAAAGTGCTGCTTTGGTATTGTGGTTGTGATCAAAGCTGAATTACAGGAATTAGCTGAGGGCAAGTGGGATGAAATGTGGAAATAGTCAATGAGTTTGCTTTTTTAAGGCATTTATATGAGGAAGCAAAAGAGATTGATCAGGAGTATAAAGAGGACACATGGTTAAGAGAGAAAAATTTTATGATGAAATAGATTTGGATATGTTTATAGGTTGTAAAAGAACAGCTGCAAAGGAACAGGATGGATGGAACAAAACTCTGAGAAAAACAAAAAATGGGAGTTCTCTATGTCAAAGTCACTGGTGAGTGAACCATGCTATTATGAGGCAAATTACATTATTCTCTGATATTTTCAACTAAGAGCAGAGGTAAGGATGATGGTAATATAGATTTTTTTTTTTTTTAAGTTAGAAAGGAAAGAAAATCAGAGAGAGTATTATTTTCAGGCTTTCTGCTAAAAGTGGTGTTGGCAGAGATTGCACTGACATTAGAGAAGTGAATTTCTGTAATAGTTGAGAGAAATAAAAGAGCAAGATAAGAATAAGTAAAATGACTGAGGGAAGCAGCTAAAATTGTAATTGAAACACATTTACAATTTTACTTGTACTAATCTATATGTTGGGTTAGTTCTAATCTATGTACTAACATTCAGCAACCTGGGAATAGTTAACGAAAAAAATGGGATTGCATTGTTGAGCCAAAGGACATGAGAGTGGAGTTTTGCTCAAAAAGTGTAAATAAAGAATAAAGCTATAAGAAAATGCAAGACACTGTTGACAATTTAGGTCAGATGCTCAATCACAAATTCTAATACAGAGAAGAGAGAAAGAAGAGCCAGTGGGTATGTTGGACTTGGATAAAAACCAGGTAATCTAGAGCCTGGGAATTTCTGATTTTGATGAACAGGTTTATCATGAATGACATAGGTGTGCCTCTGGAGGTATAGTAACGAATGGGATATTGGAGTTAAAGATTTCTGCAATGCATTAGTTCTACTCATTGACAAGGTAATAGGCATAGTCACGAGTAAGCGGGTGAGGTGGGGAGTGAGTGGCTAAAACCTGGAGATGATTCAGTAAATTAAGAAAATCCAGGCTTTGAAATTTAGGATTATGATGAGATTTGGAAGCTGCTCTTCCACAAGAGATGGCCATAAGACGTCTACTATAATTCTGCTCAAGGAGATTGCCTCAACTCCACTCAGATGATAATGCCATTCTGAGAGTATCTTTATCTCTTTTTAGAGAGTCTATATAAGGAATACAAAAAGCATTTTTAATCATGAAATAACCCCGGATTATATTTATGTACCCAGTCTGCTGGGCTGAGTAAGAGGATGATAGCTAGCTAATAAGCAGTTTACTCAAATTTGTCAGTACTCAGAATAATATCTGACGAGGTTTAGTGTGAGCAATCATAAATGATAATCTCATCTTAAAACAACTTGAGGCGATTCATCTAAAGGTGAAAAATTATTATGACATATAATCATCTAATTCTCTGTACAAATATGCATTTCAGTTGTACCTTGATTTAAATCACAGTTCTGCAGACTTATAGCTGCTTGACCTTGGGTAAGCTAATTAACTCAGGGGATCCCAAGTTCTTCAACTGTTGAATGAAAATACTAGTATTTAACTCAGAGTTATCGTCAGAGCTAGAAATAGTACATGTCTAACTAATATACTTATAACTTATTCAATATGTTTATTTGAATTAGGACTAATAGTACAAGTAACATTAGGATACTGCTTAAGATATAGTACATGTAATAGGTATATCCATTCCTCTTAGTTATCAGGCTAAAATTTATCAATTTACTAAATTCTGTCCACAAATTTTAGATACTTAGTCTTCTCCCCTAAATAATTACATGTCCAGTAGTTCTCTAAGTGTTCAAATATATTAAAATAATTTCTTGGAATTATCCTAACATGGTGATAAATTGACTGAGTGGTGACCATCACATGAGGAAATGTTGATAAGTATCCTTACATGGTGGGACAATCTGGGATGGGCCCTCTAGCAAAGATGATCAAATGGTACTCTTCAAAATGGCTGCTTCCCCACTCTACTGCTTCTAGGGTGGGCAGTGCTACAAGTGCTCATTCTAATCTAGGAAGGAAGCTGAATAGCAAGACTTAAGCAATTATGTCAAGGAGTCAAGAACCAAGCCTAGAACTTCTTTGGGGATAGGGCTCAGAAATCTGGCTGCATCTGGACTCAGACCCCCTCCATCTTTCTTTCAAAATTCTTCCAGGGCCCCAGTTTTCCTCTTTTTAGCTCTCAATTCTGAAGAAAAGGTTTATTCTGTTCTTTAATAATTTCTTCTCAGACAAATGAGTTTGATTGACCACTACACATGGCTCTTCCTTGGAAAAATCACAAGTACTTATTTTTTCCTTGAGTATAGCTCTGTGAAATCCTAGATATTAGAAACGCAAATATCTATTCAGCTTCTTTGAGGAGCGAGGAATGGTGCTTTCTACTTTCGTTTCTCTCTGATGCTCCTCCACATTTTAAGAATGAACAAAGGGGGTTATTTACTTGTAATATTTAGTTGAAGAACAACAACAAAGTCATGTCTCCAGTGCAATACCATTAATGACTGTGGTGGCATGAGGTTTAAGTTCCCAAATCCTGAATAAAGTTTCTTAAATTTCCCCTTAAGCAGGATATTTTGTTCCAAGACCACTGAATGATAAATACAGTATAGGCAAAATGCATTGCTCTTTAAAAGGTGTTTGTGTTTGATTAATTTTTTTCCTGCTTTCCTCTTCCTTATAATTTACCAGAGAACAAAACGATATAGGAATGGGGAAGGCATCTTTGAACACTTCCCATAACTTTTGTTAGCTTAATATTAGGAAAGGAAAAGAAAAAGATTTCAACAGAAGCTTGGGTATGTATGATCAGCTGTGGGGAGTGGAAGGCTTTGAGTAGACAATGTGACTACTTCTCATGATCTGGAACAGAAAATGATTCCTGAACCTGTTCTACCTTTGAGAGGCATGCTCCAAGTCCTACCTAGTCATTGAAGTGCATAAGAGGTCTGACAATTAGGTTATTAGGTTCGTGAACTTGTTGCAACAATGTTGCTAACCTTTTTTGATATCAGAGGGATTATTCATTATGAATTTGTGCCAGCTGGACAAACAGTTAGCCACGTTAACTATTTGGAAGTGCTGAAAAGGCTGGGTGAAAAGTTAGACGACCTGATTTTTTCGCCAACAATTCATGGCTCTTGCATTACGACAATGCACCAGCTCACATGGCACTGTCTGTGAGTGAGTTTTTAGCAGTAAACAAATAACTGTATTGGAATACCATCCCTACTCACCCGATCTGGATCCAGTGATTTCTTTCTTTACCCAACGATAAAGGAAATATTGAAAGGAAAACATTTTGATGACATTCAGGACATCAAGGGCACTTTGACAACAGCTCTGATGGCCACTCCAGAAAGAGTTCCAAAATTGCTTTGAAGTGTGGACTAGGCACTGGCATCAGTGCATAGCTTCCCAAGGGGCGTACTTCGAAGGTGACCATAGTGATATTCAGTAATGAGGTATGTAGCACTTTTTCTAGTACGAGTTTGCGAACTTAATTGTCAGATCTTGTATGTTGGAAAATGGCTGGCAGTGCAACAAGTGCTCTTTCCAATGAAGGAAGGAAGCAAAAAAAAAAAAGTCTTATGCAATTATGTCAAACCATTTAAAGCAGTCTTTTAACCAGAGATCAATAAAAATACCTCAGGTAGTCTGTGGACCTGCTGAAATTACAAGCAGAATTGAATGTTTGTGCAAAATTTTCACTTTTCCAGTAGGAGAGTCTTGAAGCTTCTACAAACCCAAACTTTAAGAATGACTGCTGAATGGGGGTACGGGGAGGGGGAAGGACAGACTGTAGGGGATGGTAGAGAAAAATCCCAGGGTAGGCCAAGTCACCCATGACCCTGAGTAGAAGGTTCTCGAAATCTCAGAGAGGGGAACTAGCAATACCACGGACAACTAGTAATGGCTCTGAAAAAGAAGCAGATTCTGGGTCTCTGAAGAACATGGCTGAACTTGTATCTGAATTTTTTCAAAACTTTGAAAGTAGTGCAGATAAGAAAAAGGGAAAGAAGCTGCATGGTATAATGTGTTTAAATATCTCAGGTATAAGAGGAAGCAGGATAAATAAAGAAAAAGATGCAAAGGAACTATTTGTACATTATAAAAAATAATAGCCCTTACTATTCTTTTTCAAATTTTGGCACAAGTTTTAAAATTACATTCAAAAGTCAAAGAAAAAAATTGGGCAACCCACATAGTATTAAAAATAATGTACTTCAAAATGTTTAAAATACTCTTGTTTTCTTATTAGTCCCAAATTAATTTAGCTTAAATAGCATAAGCAAATCACTTTATATTAACTATGGTTATTCATCAATACTGATTTTTACATGTTTTCATTTATGAATATTTATAAGTAAAACAAGTAAAGAGAAAGAGAAACTATCATTCAATTTTACTCTTTTTCTTTTTCTGATTTTTCTTTGAAAACTTAGTTTTTTTTTCTTATTTTTTAAATTAAATTTATCGGGGTACAATGGTTAGAAAAATTACATAGGTTTCATGTGTGCATTTTTATAATACATCATCTATATATCACATTGTGTGCTCGCCACCCAGAATCAGTTCTACTTATTATATTTTTTTTCTTATTTTTTTCTTATCAAGGACTTATTTCTCTTCTTTGAAATGATGTTTTCAAATATGTAAATAAAGTATTGCTACTAGTGAATGGACGGCAAATGGCTTGAGCTGAGTAATTTATAATCAGACATTGCCCATTCTACAGAGAAATATTTATAAAGGTATATAATGATTCTCCATTTTATATCATTATCTCCACATGAATGCAGAGTCCCATTTGAAAGAGTAACTCTGTTTGTATCTATGTCAGTAAGTGTGGTATGTTTGAGGAGACCAGTCATAACAAGAAATCAGAAACTAATTATAAATCATTTATTAAAACTCCATCAATCAGAAGAGGTAATTTTTCTGTCAGTGGGGATTTCTAATTTTTCCATAAGTGGCTCACTTATAATGAAGACTAAATAAATAAACATTCTGAATAGATACATGAATTATTAAGCATATTTTCAAAAAGAAAAATGAAAAAGGTATGCTAATGTGCTTATAAATCATTATAGTGCCCCCCAAAGCCATACATAAATAATAACACAGATCGGGGGCATTGTGAATCTACAAAATCGGGACCATAACTAGTAATATTTCTCTAAATACTCCATGGCTTTGGGAAATAAATAGTAAAGCAATGTAAAGAATTCTAGAATCTAAGAGTCAATGTACAATAGATTTTAAGGAGAGATGAGTAAGAAAGTTATGAAGAAAGGAAAACATGACATAAAATGAGTCCAAAGGAAGTGAGGTTGTACTCATTCAGCTAAAAGGGCCAAAACTAGCTTGATATTTCTTGTCTACCATTCTTTTAACTGTATCACAATTCAAGTCACTATTTTAAAAACTTAATAATTACCTCTCAAATGTTGAAAATCTTACAGTAACACTCTACTTCTCTAACAGGTAAACCCTGAAACTCAAAGACTTAACACAGGAGCATTTTCAGTCTCTCTCACACAGCCAAGGCTATTGTTGGCGGGAAAGGGAGGACCCCTACTCCACACAGTCATTTATGGATCCAAGCTGGGAAAGGCTGTCAACTTCAGTGCTTTCACTACTTGCCAGTCACCCAGTAAACAGAGATAAGAATACCAGAGAGAGTGAGCATAAGGGCATGTGGGCTAAGACTAAAAGGAGTGTTTATTATTCCCACCCATATTTAATTGGCCATAGCTCAGTCACATGACCACCACTAAGTGCAAGGGAAAGTGAAAATGTAATCTAGCAGTGTGCTCAGAAGGAAAGGGAAATGAGTTTGTAAATAGCTCCCAAGTGTCTGCCACACATGTGTAGGGAGAATTTTAAAAAGAAAAAAAAAAATTAGGCCTTTTTAATGCAATAGTCTATTCTTGAACTTCAGTAAACACACAAATAATCTGGATACCTTGGTGAAATGCAGATTAAAGTTTAGTACCTCTGAAATGAGGCCCGAGAGTCTCATTTCTACTCGGTTCCCAGGTGATGTTGACCCTATTGGTGCACAGATCTCAGGAGCAAAATAACTGTGAATCTTGTCATTGTATGAAAACAAATCCCACACTAACAAACAAAAACACAGACTCGATGATATAAAGTTTAAGGCCTATAGCCATCTTGCTATTTTTCTTGGAAAATAAATTCCCTCTGTGTGCCCTGTTTCTGCTAAGTAAAGTGCCTTTAATAATACATAGTCCCTCCAAAGCTCACAGAAATCTGGAGATTTAGGAGATAATATCTGCAAAATGTTGTGGCCTCCTTGAGGAAGAGGTATTAGAAATATACTTGGTATTATACTGTTATTAGGTTGTCATTGGCTGGAAGAAAAGTATGTTCTATTGGGGAGGAAGTGTTGGGTGTTCTTGTACGTCTCTAAAAACCTGTGCAAAGAAGAGGAGCCCTTGCCCCTGCGTAGAACATTTTTGCCATTATTGTTTCCATTATTCCATATTGACATTTTCTACTGAGGCAGACAGCAATCCAACCATAGTGTGCATATGATCAGGTAGAAAAGTGAGGACTCTCTTTTAGCTTCATAACACACCTCTCGTGGTAGTATAGAACTTACATATGTTATATAGATAAACAGATATGTCTATCTATATACCTATATAGCTATATACCTATAGATAGATAGACATGTCTAGCTATGTCTCCACTACTCGCTGTAGCAGCACAGATGTTAGTTGAACAAGGGGATTTAAACAGTCACAGAACCCCAGAACATTGAAGCTGCTGCATACTTGGTGAAGATTTTCCGTTAGCTACATTTACTCTGTCTTTCTCTACCTTGGAACAAATAAATATCATTTTTCATCTTTTCTCTGTAGCTGAAGCCATGAAACCACAGTTGTCAGGATTGGTTGATTCTTTGATTTATTTATTCATTCATTTACACTGAGTTTTACCCCTTCCCTCATCAACCTCCTAGAAAGGCTCAGAATTTGCTGGAGAAAATAATTAAGGGGGAAGAAAAGGACAACATAGGGAACTGTAGCCTTCTTTTATTTCTGTGGTTTACAGCCTGCTTTTACATTTAAGCTGGGAGGTTGTTTTGTAGCATTTTTAAGACTACACATGAAGAATTGTGATTATTGTAGCCTATGGGGGAGGGGGGGCAGAGTAAAATATATATAAAATCAAAGACCTAACATATATTCTTATCCTCTTTGTTAATCTTGTCTAATGGACTAAATAAAATGAGTGCCAAGTGGAAGAAATGTCAAATGTGGGATTTTGAATAGTAATATTGGTTATCCAGTACTTTTTGTCTTGAAAACTTATGAAATATCTATTTTAAGACACAGATATTATGCAACATTGTCAGCACATAGCATGCATTTAAAAATATAAATTTTGTATATATTTATATACAGCTGGTTTTACTGATAGCATTATCTGAATTATTCAAGCAAATGGAAATTTTCTTTGGAATATATACAAAATTGTCTCCATCATTGGGAGATAGACGCTTGACCAGTTTATTACCATAGTAACACTAATCATACAGTGTGTTACAATAACTCAGGTTTTAGCCATAACCAATTCTGAAAGGTGGACTAGATCTGATTATATTGTTCCAATTTCATTGACGAGAAAGGAAGATCATTTAGATGCAGTCCCTCAGTATCAATTCTAGTACTGTTAGTAGAAGAGAAAGAACTGACTTGGTTTGCTGATTCCAAGTGCAAAATTACTTTAAAATTAGACTATTACATCAAATTAGATTTAATTTCCAATTCTCTTTTGTTAATTAGGTGAGAGTGTTTTAAAATTCTATAAAGTAATATAGGTTCAGGATTTTAAAGCAATCAGAATATAGAAGGTAATTGGTAAAAAGTTAAAATTTTCCATAAAACGTTCCCTTCCAACCAAAATTTTATTCCCCTGTCCAGAGATACCTGTTATTAACAGTTCTTAAATGTATACATCCAGGAACTTTCTGTGCATATGCATATATTCTGTGCATATATGTGGGAAAATATCTTCAGTTCTCTTTCTAACTGTAAACTCAATGTAGACATAATAAAAATTGTATGAGTTATGTAATTTAATATGTTATGTTAATGACTAAAGTCCTACTAATTATTTTAATTAAAGACTTTTTGATTAGATTATTTCAGAACATTTCATTCTAGTGTTTTTATTAGTATGAGAAAGCTATTATAATTATTCTTACATCATATACACAAGCATACATATACATAGTCCCTTGTCTACGTAGGAACACTTCTCATTTTAGCCTTTTAAAATAAAAAAATGTATATATATATATATATATACATATATATATATATATATATATATATATATATACATTGAGACAGGTGAATTCCCTTCATCATACTTCCCTATTTTTAGGCCTTGCTGCTGAAAAGTAGCAGATGCTGGGTTCATTGTCCAAATTACAACACTAGCTGTATGTAATACTGTTTAGAGTGCAATCACAATTAATTCAAATCCCATCCCAATACATCCTAAAAATGTTGGTTTGACCCCTCATTAGTTGGTGCATGTCCGTGAGCCACCCAGCGAGGCTGTAGGGGTGGCAGAGTCCCATTATTCTCTCTTACTGAGCTTTTACCTTCCTTCTCGGCAGACAGATGAGTCTCTTATCTGAAGGAGCAGATGGCAGTTCGAGTCTGTTTGAAACAGCAGACACGCGCTTGGAGAACCGTTCCTAGAAATTTTTTAAGAGTGTATTACATAGGAGGACAATTGGTGTTAGAAGCCTAGGGGAAACCTTCTAAATGTTGGCTCAGAAATGTTTCTTGGGTTTTGCTTTAATAGTTACACAGTGTTGGAATTGAAAATGAAACACCTCATTGATCCTTGATATTCTGAGATGTGGAAGGAACATTGATAAGTATTTAAGATTTAAGAACTCCTGAACTTTAAACCAATGGCCTCAGAATAACATTTGATACTTGGAGCAAATCGTTGGTTTTTGTTTTTTTTTATGTCCTCTTATACAGATAAAGAAATTGAGGACCAAAGAGTGGGGGTTCATTCTGGGACACAGCAAATCCACAAATTAAATGTATTGGTCAAGATGTGTACAGTAAGTGAAGCTAAGGGTGCGAGTGGGTAATTATTATGTGTCAATCATTGTGGCAGATACTTCATGTACAAAATGTCTTATTTGTCACAAAGTTGCTACAAGGAAGGAATTATTATTTCTATTGCACATAGGAGGTTACTGCATAATTTGCCCAAAGCTGCCTTTCTGGTAAGGGGTAGACATATTTCAAGCTTACATCTGGTTAACTCCAACAATTATGCTCTTCTATGATAAAAAAGTAAGATGACAAGATAAAAAATGAACTTCAGACTTACCTAATAAAGATATGATCCCTCCAAAGCTTATGGAATTAATAATTTGGTCTTTTAGCTTTCTTCAAAGAATGGTAGGCGAATTATTATAAATACTATTATTACAAGACAGCAAAATATACTTTTGTTGCAGGCAAAGTATGAACTTTTTTTAAATACTTTAAATTTTATATATATAATCAGCCCTTTGTGATTAATGTTCAATGGAATCTTTCTGTGTGCACAACTCTGAATTATACAGGTACCAAGAACCTAAATGCATACCTTATTCTAAACCAAAATATTAAAATATAACCTCATTACAAATTAGAGTAACTTGTCCCCCCAATGAGGTCCATGTCCTAATCCTCAGAACCCGTGAATATGGATTAAGATGTGTGGCAAAAGTGGCAGATAGAATTGTTTGCTAATCAGCTGATCTTAAAATAGGGAGATTATCTTGGATTATCAAATGGGCCTGATATAGTCATGAGAGTCCTTATAAAATGGAAGATGGAAGCAGAAGGAGAAGCTCAGAGGGAAATGGACTGCAGGAGAATGACCTGAGAGATGCAACGTTGCTGGCTTTGAAGACAGAGGAAGGGCAAGAAGCCAAGGATCGTGGTGCCTCAAGAAGCTAGAAAGGATAGAAATGGATTTTCTGGTAGAACTTCCAGAAAAAACACAGTCCTGACAATATCTTGATTTTTAACCCAGTGAAAACAGAGTCAGACTTCTATAGAACTGTAGATAATAAATTTATGTTGCTTAAGGCACTAATTTTATGGCCATTTGTTACAGCAGGAATAGGAAACCAACACACAGTATTGTGGATATTAAATACAATAGCTAACTAGCTAGATAGATTAGATAGACAGACAACATGGCATATACTGGGATTCAATACATAATTATTATTTCAACCATAAATAGATCTATCTATCTATCTATCTATCTATCTATCTATCTATCTATCTATCTATCTATCTATCTATCTATCTATCTTTATATCTATATCTCTATCTATCTATTTATCTATCTATCTATCTATCTATCTATCTATCTATCTATCTATCTATCTATCTATCATCTATCTATCTATCAATCATCTATCTATCTATCTATCTATCTATCTATCTATCTATCTATCTATCTATCTATATCTATATCTATATCTATCTATCAATCATCTATTGGCTGCTATGTTGTTATTAATCAGTTGCATTTGGGGAAGTATCCTGCACTTTACTTTGTGTGTCTTAGAAAATAGCCCAAAACTATTGCATGTGAGTGCGTGGAGAGTTTTGATTTGAATGCACATGTATTTTGTACATGGAGACTCATGGTCAAACTACGTAAGTTTGAAAGCAAAGCTGTCTATTTCTTTTTTGTTTTATTTAACTGTACATTAGACAAACCTAGTTACTTTTTTTAATGTTAAAGGAAAGAAAGACAAAACAAAACAAATGAAAAACTAAAATGAAGTAAAAAATACTAGCAGGAATATACAGAGAAAGAATTATTTTTATTGAACATTCTAGAAATCCCAGTAGGATTAGTTCTGTTCCTGTTTGTTCTATTATTATTAGTTGTCATTTTTTTCAGTGTTTTTTTTTTTTAAATTTTGTTAGTTTCAGGTGCACAAGACAAAGCAATACTTAGACGTTTATCATTTATATCCCTCACACTGTGTGATCCCCCCTCCCCCCATCCACTATCCCTCTGACATCGCACAGAGCCATTACATTTCCACTATCTCTATTCCTAATGCTGTATTCCACTTCCTGTAACCATATACATATATATATATATATATATATATATATATATATATATATATATACACATATATATATGTATAAAATTATAGTTGGCATTCAATATTGTTCAGCTTCAGGTGTACAGTGCAGCGATCAGCCATCTACATCATCCCTGAGGTGGTCTCCCAAATGGGACACGTGTTCATCAGATACCCTACAAAATCTTTACATTATTGATTACGTTCCCCAAATTAATTTTCAAAACCCCTTGGCCATCTTGTGGTTATCATTAGTTGTCATTTTATTTGTTCATATTTTATTAATTTTGTTATGAATGGATATTTAATTGAGGAAGTTTGCTCACAGTGCATTAAAGGTAGAGGCTTAAGTAGCAAAGGTGTGGGCTGAAGACCAGTTTAGCAGGTTCGCATCACAAGACCTGCTTTTAATGCTCCTTTATTCTTCGTGAATTATAAATAAAAATTAAAAATTATTACACAACTGCTATGTACAAGCATTAATTTACGTTCTGTGGATATAACAATAACCAACAAAGAGAAGAATTTCCATCCTTTTAATGTAGAAAACAGACACTCAGATAAATAAAGCAAATGTTCACATGTCTTAAGGCAACATGGAATTGAATGCATTTAAAACCCTGATGGTTAATTTTGTAGAATTTGAGAGCTTGAGATTTAGTCAGTTCCAGAGTGAAACAATGGCTTATTTCTTTGGTACTATATAGAAATAAATAATTTCATACAAATGAAACATCAACATCTTCTGTAAAAGTCATTATTTGTTTGTATGTTCTACACTTTAAAATTTTGGAGGTAAAGTTTTAAATTTGATATCGTTATTACCATGGACTTTGGAACAGATTGTAATAAGCATAATTTAACATTTGATGATTATCTGGGTCTATTTTTATTACAAAGATGAATGCTGAACTGTTTAGTTGTACACCATCGATTAGCTTTACACAAATGGCCCTAGACCGTTAAGCCTTTTTAACTCATATATTTATCAAAAATCTTTTTTCTTTCCTCCCTCTTTCTTGGTTATATTATGGTACCTAATCAGGATACCTGATTTTGTAGTTCCTTTGCTGCTATCTTTTACTAAATGTGTTTCTAACCTTGGATTTGGAATAACCACACCTAGTAACTTGTGGTTTAAAATTGAGATGTAGGCCTTAAGTGAAAACTTGCCAAAAAGTACTTTCCCAAAAGTAAAGGCAGTAGTCTATACACTTTGGTTCCTAGATGTTTGTGTTATCAGAGAATAGGTGGCTTACTTCTAAGATCCTTGCTTTATGTATTATTCCGGAGGTAGTTATGGAAGTGAAGTAGTCATGCATGGATTACCCCGTTTCCCCAAAAATAAGACCTAGCCAGACAATCAGCTCTAATTTGTCTTTTGGAGCAAAAATTAATATAAGACCCGGTATTATATTATATTATATTATATTATATTATATTATATTATATTATATTATATTATATTATATTATATTATATTATATTCCCAGTCTTATAATAGTAAAATAAGACCAGGTCTTACATTAATTTTTGCTCCGAAGGACACATTACAGCTGATTGGCTAGGTCTTATTTTCAGGGAAACATGGTTGCTCTGAAGGATTCCTCAGACAAAACTCTACTTAAACATAGTTTGCAACCAGAAAACTTGCAAATTAGACTTCTGTTCATTCTAACTAGATATATTACAGTACGTTAATCCCAGTACCTTTAGGTTCAGAATCTGAAACAAAATTTTATTAAAGAAACTCTTTAATCCGGTTTCCAGGACCACCATGCTATCTTTCCTCAATCTATGTAACTGAAGTGTTTTCCAATCAGAATCTACGCTAGACTCTATGAATAAGTAAACATTTTTTTATTCAAACACATAGTGGTTTCCAAGGAAACCAACTTTACCTAATTCTTCCTTTTGCCCTTTTCAAAGTCCAAAAGTTCCCACCATAATTCTCACTCTTTGGAAGGTAATCTGTTTCTTCATAAAATTCTAGGAATACCATTATAAATAAATATAGTAAACAATAGAAAAATAGGTTGAGAGCAACAAATAATAAAAGAAACACTATGATTTTAAGTAAATGACAAAGAAATGACAATGAGATGTCTTAGATTTTAGTGAATATAGTTTTAGCTTACAGCCATATAATGCCATAGTTAAAGGCACTCTATGCTTTTATACATTGTATCCAGAGAATTTAGTTGATTTCCTAAAGTGATGTATTAAGAAGGGAAAGAATTGGGATGTGAACTTGGGACTTTGGCTCCATGCCCAGACTTTCTTTCTTTTTTTTTTTTTATACCATTACACAATATGTTGCTCTATTGCTAGCAATTTTAATAATAACAATAGCTGTAATGTTTTCAGGTATTTTTAATCCTCCTATCAATTGCATAATGGTAGATGTGTTTAATCCAATTTAAGAGTTCAGGAGGCTGAAGCTAAGTAAGGTTTACCAAAGGACACAAAACAGTCCAGAGCTGGGCATCCCAACTAGGTCTTTATATCTCAAAAACTGTGTACGATGTTGAAAATCACAACTACCCTATTTATGCTATATAAGTATCTGAGGATAGATTATGTGATAAAAGCCTTTGAAAGATGGAAAATATTCTTGTGAAACTTTATTTTATCTGTTTTAAGGGAAGAGGCTGAACTATAGACAGATGGGGAGGAGAAAATCTCCTCTCTGAGCCTGAGCCAACCCTGCTAAACTTCTACTTACATTACATGAAATCATTAACCATATTCACCCAGCCACCTGATCAAAGTATGTTTCTGATTAATGTAGACTTGCTTTTGGCAGGGCAAATAATCCAACATACCCAGGACTCAATTAACTTGACTGCTGGATCCATGCTGTATACTTTTGTTCTTTAGCCATCCATAATTTTTCTGATTAGTTTATTTCATATCTATACAGTTTTTATTTCAGATGACTGGTTTTGGGAGTTTAATAAGTCTGGATAGGTAAGAATATCTTTTCATCTGACCATTATACATTTAGTTTATGGATGTTAATTATATCAGTTGACTGATGGTGATGCTGAGTTCAAATAGGTCCTTACTGATATTCTGCCTGCTGGAACTGTCTATTTTCTAATAGAAATCTGAAAGTCTTCAATTCTCATAGAGCATTCATCGAATTCTCCTTGCAGTTCTATCAGGTTATGCCTCATATATTTTGACACTCTGTTATTAGGTGCATATGTATTAAAAATTGTTATGTCTTCTTAGAATATTGGCCCTTTTATCATTATAGAATACCCTTCTGCATTCCTGATAAATTTTCTCTGAAGTCTGCCGTGTCTAAAGTTAATGTCGCTATTCCTGCTTTCTTTTAGTTAGTGTTATCATGGTCTGTCTTCCTCCATTCCTTTCATTATAATCTATATTTAAAGTGGGTTTCTTGTAGACCACATTATAGTTGGGTCTTGTTTCTTGATCCACTCTGACAATTCCTGTCTTTTAATTGGAGTGTTTAAACCATTGCCACTTAAAATGATTACTGGTGTAGTTGGATTAATATCCATCATAGTTGTTACTGTTTTCTGCTTCTTGCCCTTGTTCTTTGTTCCTGTTTTTGTCTTCCACACTTTTTCTGCCTTTTGTGGTTTGAATTGAGCATTTTGTATGATTGTGTTTTTTCTTTGTTAGTATGTCAAGTATACTTCTTCTTTATAAATTCCTCTTCATGGTTGTACTAAAGTTTGCAATGTATAATTACAATTAATCAACATCCACATTTAAGTAACACTATACTGCTTTACAGGTTGTGCAAATACTTTATAGTAACAACATAATCCTAAGTCCTCCCGCTCAGAATTTATATCATTGCTGCCATTCTGATGCTTATTCAGTATTTTCAAATTGTGGTTTTAGCCTTTTTTTGTATGACTTATAATTTTTTGAAAGGTGAGCATTATGTATTGGGTAAAAGGAACTGCAGTAAGTGAACCTCTCATAATGTGGGGGTGAGGGAGGCATTCTTTGGTTCAATAATCAAGTCAGTCTTTTTGTGCCTGTGCCCTTGGTGTGTGAACTGCACCAATGCTTCTCAAGCTTCCTCCCCCTCCACTTAAATAGGACAGGATGGCTAGTGTGACCCGGAATTGGGTATTTCTCTTTCCCCGGGAAGGTTATTAAGAAGACAGAATGCTCCTGTGCATTTCATAATGGTTAATTTTCCCCTCACTCTGCCTGAAGCATGAGGAGATTTTTGTCTGATATTCAGTGGAGATACAAAGGAGAACAGAATAGACCCTGGCATTTGGATGCTTATAGGTCAGTGGATCTTATCATGAATGAAGTTTCTAGCACATAAATCTAACTGTATAGAAAGCATTTTATTTTATAAATTATTTTATTTTCTTCCCTGAAAATTTTTGGGAAAAAAACCCAAAACTTCTTCTCTTCTTTTCACTCCAATATCACAGTATCTATAAATATTTTTTTTCTTTTGAACACATATAATAATAAATTTATTTCTAAAGTATTTTATAGTTTACAATTCATTTTTCCATTTTTTTCTCATATAATTTCAACTTGGTAATAGTAAAAGCATTATCGCTTATTAACAAATGAAGAAATAGTGACAAAAGAACATTTAGACACTTGCTCAAGATCACATAGATTAAAATATCCTTCACTCTAATAATACAAGATTCGCTAAAGTATAATCTGTGTCTCTTTTTGTCTGCCACTCAAGTAGTGGCTAGTTCAGTGCCTGGCAGTCAAAGAGATCTATATGGATTTGTTGGATGAAGGAAGGAATAAAATTCTTATGCGGTTTCCAGTACAAAGTGATGGGGAAGAGAAATACAGAGGGTGCCAAAAATGTATACACATTTTAAAAAAGGAAAAAAACTATTAAAATTGTAATACTCAATATATACCGATAACAAAAGATGAATACAAATCACATATACACATATTTTTGGCACCTCTAGTATTTAGGACCTAATATACATTTTTTTGTTAGAGATCAGGCACTTATTTTCTTATTTGGCTTGTATTTTCTATTTAATAATTCAAATAAAGTTTTTTTTATTTAAAGGATAACTCTTTTTTGTCTTCACATTGTAAGGAAAAAACTGAGTTCAGCAAGATAAAAAATTATTTCTGGGACTCACAGCCAGTATGAGGTAGGCTTGATGTTTAAACTATGCTGTCTTCTATCAAAACCTGTGCTATTTATTTTATCACAAGATATATACACCAAATGGATTTCAAAAAATGGACCTGGGAAATGGACTTTTAACTAAAAATTGCATGTTTTCACTTAATGCTAAACGACACAAAAATAATCGTCCTGTATTCAGATAAATGCAAACTAATCACTGTTTAGACCATTGCCAAATCTAAATGTTTTAGCTTTTATTAATGTTAGTAAGATGATCCATGGCACATAAATAATTAGCAGAATTTATTGAAAATTTAGAGTGATTTGAGACTGATACCATGTTTTGTGTAGGTTAGATATTCTGTTAATTATTTGAGGGAACAGAAATAGATAATCTATAAAACTTCAGTCCTTACTAAGTGTAAAGGAGAGTTGTGTTTTATTTATATTATTTGTGGTAGTGATGAGGACTAAATTTGAGGTTGATAAACGAATAGTAAATACTGAAAAATGTTGATTATGAATTCTGGGGCTAACAGAGTAAAACCAGCATTGTCTGATGAGGAATGAGTTAATATATAAATACTTTTTTCTCCGTTTTTTGCAGATTGGTATCTTTCTTCTAGCCATCCTTTAATTTAAAATGTATCCTCACCATTAAGTTTAAATGGATCTGCTGAAAATAAGAAGTAAAACATTGTTAGCTTTATGTAAATTCTCTGTGGCTCAGGAATTTATATACATGTTTGTCTGTATTAACTGTTGACATACATATTTGTGAGTACACACATATGTACACATGTGTGATTATCTATACTTATTTTCATTTACTCCTCACCCCTCAGTTTGAGGTTTTTGTTTTTGCTTTTGCTTTTGTTTGCTTAGGCTAGCTTAGTGATACTGCATCATCTTTCCCCATTATAAAATAGAAACGATGCGAAGGAGAACTTTTCTTTTCTCATGCCGTTGTGCTTTGATACTGATAAGGGAAGATGTATGGCTCTGATAAAGTAGAAACATAGATTTTAAAAAATATTTCTAACTGAAGCATTTTGGAGAAACACCATAGGCTTTAGGTTGAGATTTATAGATAATGTTCATGATAATGGTGACGTTGAGTCTGTAATACTTCTTTTCAGGAGAACATGGGAAGACTTCAATTACAGCAAGTTAAAGAGAATCACCTGTGCCTGAAACTGCCTCGGGTTAGCTATAAATAAATGGCAATCTATACTAGTTAGACGAAATTCTCACGTCTAACTAGTTTAGGATGTGCAACAGCGACTCCCCCTCCATTGCGCAGCAGGAATAATAGTGTGGAGGGAATTCTCAGAGTAGATCATATTATCACACTGAATCAAGACAATGGTCCCTCTAAGGCTGCAGGGATTGTGATCACAAATCACTGAGGTAGCTGAACCACTAAAACAGCATCAATATAATAAAAAGTAGCCTGAAAAACCAGCGTCTAACATTACTCTGTGGAGAATGCAGTTGTTCATATTTACATCTAAGCCGCATGATACTGTGCAATCAATAATAGAAGATTTCCTCCCAAATTTTGTTTATCAGGGTCAGCCTCAGAAATCTAATAGAGTAGCTTGCCAGTGATTTAAGCTGGAAGGCTCTTTTCCATGGCTTTTGCACAGAGAATTGAATTTATGGACTCTTCATGCAGCAGTGGCTATTACACGCAAGGTGCCAACGACTACTTGATTATCTCGGAAGGACGTCAAAGCTAGTTGGGCATGAAATAGAGGACCTCTTCAAATGAAAGGGATCAGAATATTCAACACAGTTTATAAAGTGTGACAATTCTATTATGTAAGTTTGAACAGCAGCTATTGTTGGGGAAAAAAAAAAATCCATGATAATATCCAAGAGAAAAATAGCTTGGCAGAGTTGGTGACCGTGAAAAAATATAGGCTTCATTACTAGCAGGAGAACGATGTTTGGAGATTTTCTATTTTGAAAACCTGAATTATGCTCCATAGAATATGGAACTAGTCCCTGGTAATGTGAAACTGTTATGGCATAGATAATATTTGTAATGGCTGGCTCTAGCTTTAAGGTAGAAACATTTCTCCATGACTGGGTTTTGAAATTTTTTGTAATATCAAGGCGACTCCAAAGCAACAGTATGAACTTTACTTCCTATGATAGAGAGGAATCATGTATATCTGTACACAAGAACAGAGGACAGGTTAGTAAGCCATTCTTTCATAACGGAGGAGAAACTGCTGTTTTTGTTGTTGTGGTGGTTGTTTTTTGATAAACTTTATTTTAAACAGTTTTACATTTACAGAATTGTTGAAAATACAAGAGTTCCCATATAACACACCATTGTTTCTCCTAGTATGAATATATTACATTAGTATGGTACATTTGTCACCACAAATGCACAATGAACTGTTACATTATTATTAGGTAACATTTATACTTTATTCCGATTTCCTTCGTTATTACCTAATGTCCTTTTTCTGTCCCAGAATCCCATCCAGGATACCTAATTACATTTACTTGTCATGTCCCCTCTAGTTTTTCTGGGTTGTAATAGTATCTCAGACTTTCATTATTTTTGATGACCTTGACCATTTCGCAGAGTGCTGGGTCAGGTATTCTGCAGAATCTCCTTCAACTGGAATTGGTTTGATATTTTCTTAAGATTAGACTGGGGTAATAGATTTCTGGGAGGAAGACCACAGAAGCAAACTGCCCTTTTCCTCACACCATGACAAGGGAACATACATACTATCAATATGACTTATCATTATTGATGCTAATATTCATCACCCAACTTGAGATAGCATTTGTCAGTTTCCTCCACTATAAACTTAACTTCCCCAACATTTTGTACTGTATTCTTTAAAAGTCACTATGCATAGCCCACACTTAAGGAGTAGGGGTTATGCCCTACTTCCTTAAAAGCAAAGCATCCATATCAATTATTTGGAATGTTACATTGGAGATTTATCTCTTTCCCTCCACCTACTTATTTAGTCCATAATTTATTTGTAACTAATGGATTCCCATTTTGTGGTTTGAGTTATATAATTCAGTACCACTTTACTGAGTTTGTTGCTCAAATCACTCCAGCTTTGGCCATAGGAAGCTTTTTCAGTTGGCTCTTGTATCTCTTTGACATATCCCCGCCATTGTTTTATTTTGGAGTTGTTTATTTTTAGTACTTTCTGGCACTGCAAGATTTTGGTACTAGGTGTGCTCATTGACACTGGTCTAAGACCATTTCTAGGACTTTGCAGATGACAGAAGAAGATATTATGTGCATTTTATTCACTTACCTACAAATATCTTTGTATATAACCATATGGATCCATTTTAAGTTAACTATCAGTTCATACTGAAATAGGAACTTTTTGTCAGCGTTCAGGACTATGTGATGATGCTGAAAAATTACATATTCTATATGTCCTTCTTGATACTCTTCAATACATTTATTTTATATAATTTTGCATTTGTAATTTTGTTAAAAACAAAACTATTTTGTCATAGAACTATAGCTACTCTTATTTTAAGTAAAATTTTCAGTTTTCATATGTTAGGTTTCTGGGACTACGGCTATAATCTCCAAACTCTGATGGTCTTAGATCTCTGGTCTCTCCCTCCAGAAGCGGAAGATTGTTGGAGAGCCAGTTTATACTTACCCAGGCCATAAGACATCGGTTTTTCCCCTAGAAATCGATTGTTCCTTTTTTTTTCTCTCAGATTTCCAGAGTTCCTATAAATATGTATCTTTCAAACCTGCTTGAATATTAAATCACCTGGAGAGCTTTAAAAAAAAAAAAAGTACTAATATGACTTCTCTACCCGAGACCAAATTTTGTGTAGTATGAGACCCTGAAAATATGTTTTTAAAAATCTCCTGGATATTAATGAGCCTGTATTGGGGTAGCATTGATATAGATGAACTCTAAGATCCTTTGATCTTGAGATTTGGCAAATCTCTGAACTGCATTGATAATTGTCTCTCTGGATCAGTCTGTTTCTTCAGTTGCAACAAACATGATGTAATATATGCAAAATAACCACAGCTCTAAAAGTGTTTTGGTGCCTAAACAGCCAGATTAAAGAGATTTTGTTTTATGTTTACTATAGACCCTTTTATCCTGGCACCATATGAACCCAATTTTAGACAATGGGCCTTGTAGCCATTTGAGAAAATGAAATTGAACTAGGCCAATGTACAACAGTTTTTCCAGAATTCAAAGTTCAAGTCCAGTGTGGGTGATTGGAAGTGCTTCCTATATCGGCAAATTACATACTCTTTGTTGACCTACTTTGAGATAGAAAGATTTAGCTCTTAAAAAGCAGGAAAATACTGTTCCTCCACCTTTCGTACGGAAAATCAAAACAATGGTGTGAGTTGTTCTTAGAGATCCTCAGGGAAGATTTTACAGAGCACTTTAATAATACATTCAGGTATTGCATAAGCCCCAAGGTCAGGAAACATTGAAATCTAACAACTAAAAGTATTAAACAAAAATACTCGCTACTTGGATTCTAGTTCTGAGACTCTGTAAAAGCCTTTGTGATATCAGGGAAACCATTATACCTCCATGTGCTTTGGTTTCTTCATCTGTAAAACAAGGATAATTGTTCCTTCTTCATTAGAATGTTGAACCGATACATGAGGCAATCTACAAGGAAACACTTCAGACTCTGTAGTGAAAAAGTTCCCTACACTATCACAAAGCCAAGTTGTTATTGCTCTTCTATTTGATCCAAATATCTTTTGTAATTTCAGCAAATTTCCTCCTGGGCAGTGTTCAGGGGGGGATTCGAAAACCAGTTTGCCACAGCTTATTTGCAATAAGATCCTTCCCAATGTTTTGGTTCCACATTTTTTTTCTTTCCAATGCCAGTCATCTATGTCTGTATAGTCTTATCATAGTAATCTTTACATCTTAACTCAAGTTGTGAGTCACCTAAGTGAACTTTGAGTATTCCCGATGTCCAAACAGAGCTCACTACCACTGAATTACTCATGTTAAAAGAGTGACTTAATTTTAACAGTTTTATCACCTTTTGCTCTTCCAGCTCTGAAATTCTGTGATTCTAATGGTGCATGTGAAAATTCTAAATGGATTTAGTTTCCTCATTATAAAGATCTCTGACCCATTCTCACACTAAATAAAGGTAAGTTGGAGAAAACCATTTTAAGAACCTTTATTTTGGGTTTTGATTATGAGCTATTTAGTTGGATGGTTTTCTCTATTAGCTCCTCTGAAGGGCTTCATTGAGTGCAGAATGAGGTAAGATGGCAGTATACAGCAAGTGCTGCTGAGCTCCAAAATTAACCTTAATTTTTTTTTTTCAGCTACACATTTTTATAGATTCTCTGAGGGTAGCTCTTGACTCAGAACATTTGAATGCAATTTCTCTGTAGGTGAAGATGATGACACACAGATGAAACTCATTACTTGCAATGCCACACTCAGCTCAAGAGAAAGTTTAATGAAAGGCAGGAAAAATGGTTCCAACTTTTACCATTGTCTTTTGGCACCAATCACGTAGACAGCTTAGACGTGGTGGTGAGTGCAAAAGTGGATTCAGCAAACTTGAACCTAAAGACAGGCTTGAACTGTAGTTTTTACATAAAGAAAAGAAAGCTATAAAAACACATTGGACACCCACTCTATAAACTGTAGATTCAAAACTATCCCTGGCTGCTTAGAATCTCCTGAGCTAAGGAATCTTTAAAATGAAAGGCATCTGGCTAATCGTCTAGGAGGAGGAAAATTTTTCATTAAGAAATATTAAAAAGGCATTTGAAAGATAGGGGCATATGAATACCCATGCAATATGGGGGAAAACACCCTGGTGTTCCATACCTGGAAATAAACTAAAGATTTTTCTTTTTAGATGAACGATAGATTTATTTTTAGAGATTAATTGTAAAACAAACTGTAACTGTGCCTTCATTTGGTACTTTTGAAAGTGTTAAACTAGTGTCAGGTACCTTTTATATGACACCTTGTACTGTCTACAGATCTATCTATTCTACTCAAAATGTACCCAGCTTTTTCAACCATAGTTATCTCAAATACATCTTCGACCTATGCCCACTCCTCACTGTATAAAGCTTTAGTTAGTAGACAGAAATAGACTCACTACCCATTTTTTTTTCCTGAGACAAATCAGAATGTGAAACTCTAATCAAAAAGGAAAGAAGAGGATGTCTAATCCCTTGAAAACCTAATCCCAATATTTCACTAGCCTTGGGTGACAATTGAGCCTTTAGCTCTGAGTTAGTTACAACAGGCAGGAGTGGCAGGGAGTGGAGACCTTGGCCTCTCCTTCCATGACTTGCTACCTGCAGAGTAACTTCAAGTCATGCCGAGGAGCAACACAGACCTAGGTCATATGGATCTTGCCTCCACCACTTTCCACTCTTCTCTGTTTGGAAAAGCCACTTGATCAGTCTGAACATTAAGCCAGATGGTTAGCATAAGGATTGATAAAGTCAGGATTGAAAGAAAGCAGGCACTCATTAAACAATAATTGTCACATTATTATCATGTTCATAAATAACATATACTGGGGGTGCCAAAAAGTGTATACACATACCTTGTATTTATCTTTTGTTATCGGTATATATTGAGTATTACAATTTTAATAGTTTTTTCCTTTCTTAAAATGTGTATACATTTTTTTGGCACCCTCTGTATTATTCAAAGATGCCTATCACACAGCGTTAAAAGTAGATTACTCAGTACCTATAGTCACTTGTCAAATAATGAAACCCCTGGTTTTGATCTTTGATCTTTATGCCACCTAATAGCTGGGTCCTCCCAATGGCTGAACTTCCATCTTCAACCTGTCAATCTAGGCCTGCCCTCTACTTCCCACTCGTAGGTGATAGAGGTGTACCATGGAAGGGAACAATTCAACCCACTGAAACATACACTGAGGTAAGAATATGTTTAAGCACTAGTATCAAAGGTGATCATTTTAAAATGACCCCCTATATCCTAATAAGATAAACGGACTGTAGCTTTTCTGGTTTAATAACAGTGTGCCATTAGAGTGTTCCATTTAGCCGACTGGCATATATTCATCACTCTCACTCCTATAGCTATTTCAGCCATATTCCCTTCATTCCTTCTACCGAATTTCTCTTACAACCATTCACTTTTTCCTTCCTGTCTGCCACTAGAGTCATCCGTGTTGTCAGCATCTTTCACTGTCTGGGAATACTGCAACGGCTTCCTAACATGTCTCCCCGCTTGCACTCTAGCTACGTCACTTCATTCTCCCCAAATCATGCAGAGAAGCTTCCCCTTGCTTTCAGGATAAATAACAATGTTCTAGGGCAGCTTAATGTCAGGCATAATCTGGCTTCTGCCCTTTAGCCTCATCTCAAGTCATTCTTCCTTCTGCGCTAATCACAGAACTTTTTGCAATGTCTACAGAATGATGTTTCTTCTTCTGAAACGACCACCCATTTCCTCCCTCCCCATCTTCAGAGTGAATTTCAGCTCATCCCATAGAATTTAGCTTAATTAACATGTCTTCAAGGAAGCTCTTCCCAAGTTTCCAAACTCCCCAGAATCAGTCATGTCTTCAGCACGTGATGCAGTTCTAGTGTATCTGCTTTTTTCATAGCACTTACCACTATTGTCATTTAATGATTCATTTTGCAATTAATTATTTAATAATTATCTCTGCTGTTAGAATTTAGTTTCAAGCAGGTAGCAGGGATGAGTTAACTTTCCATTCAGCATCTATGTTTGTAAAATTGTTATAACAATAACCTTCACTATGTGAATAAATTGATGATGGAGGAAAAGTGCCTAGTATGGTGACTTGTATATGGTATGCTCTCATTAAAATAATAAACTATAACTGTTGTGCTGTACACTGGAGATAGGAGAGGGAGGATGATCTGTATGAATGAGGCAACAGTGCCCAGTTATTTACTGATGAGTAATGCCTTATTAAGAGGTGGTCAGAAGGGAAAGGTCGGAGTTGCCTTGCCAGAACTTAGGTGAGCTTAATTTTAGAACAAAACAGGAGCCTGTGCATAGAATTGAGGTACAGCATCAGAAAAGAACCAATAGGGTGGGCAATAGTCCTATTTATGTATTTAGAATATGGAAATGGAGCGATTTTAAAACCTCAAGCCTGAAGTTTGAATATTTGACTCATGGGACTCTCAGCAGACCTGAGCCTGCACTGGGAACCACATGGACTTTTCTATAGAAAAGGATGATCCACAAGGAATTGGTTAAATACGCAGCCGTGCTATGCTAAAACATTTATTCTAAAATTAACTCAGGGGCCACGGAATGAATGTGCTCTGAGGAATGTTACACTTTTCTTGACTGAAGACTCAAAGTTGCCGTTTTCTCCATCAATGGTAATTGACTACAGAGAAATCTTTTTGCCTTACATCAAATGTTGGTCAAGAAGAATGTAATGAGCAAAATGCAAAAGGACAGATCATTAGAGGCATTCTTTTCACCCTCTGGCCTTAAGGAAAGGCAAATTTTGTCTAATTAAGAAGACTCAGCAAACCATTCTTTTTCTACTTAATTCTCTCTTTTGTCTAGGCCATTGAAGAATTTAAAAACAGTCAGCAGAAGCAGAGAAAAAAAAGCTGTAAATGTTTTGGAGACTCTAAATATGTTTCTAAACATCCTCAGTCTATCATTTTTAAATGCAGAGAAAGGTGGAAGAAATTAACATGTCTTGAGTGTCGATTATGTGTCTGGTCCTGTAATATGTGCTTTCATATTTTTCTTCTTTGCCTTATTTTCATCTTCAAACTACTCTGAAGAAAATATATTACTGTTTCCAATTTACTGTGTAAAAAAAGTAATTTGTTAAGTCTAAAAATAGATGTATTTGGCATTTGGAAGCAAGTTCACTCAGCATCAAAATATGTGTTTTGTAATATTATTTCTCCCAAAGGTAATAAAAAAAAACTTCTAAATTTTTCCTATTCTAAAATTCTAAAAATATATTTAAATTGTAGCATTAACAATCTTCCTTCTAGCAAAATTTCAACATGGGTAAATGCAGCTCTACACATATGCTTTGCCTGCACCTGAAAAACTAAAAGTGGACTGAGAAATGCCATAGAAATGCTGACTGGACTCACTTTAGCTTTATAATTACAAACCTCAAAGGGACTGTGGTCCTGCCAGGCAATCCTACTTTATATTTCCCTGGTAGATTCATCCCATGATTCAACTCTTTCTCATCTGCTCCTCTTTCCTCAAACCTCTATAACCTCTTCCTTCTCCTCGTTTTGTTACTAACCATGCTTTTCTTTAATAGAGGAATTGTAAAACTTCCAGATGCTTCCATTTACATGTATGTCTACCAACTCAACTGGATTGGTACATATATGTTTTGTCTTTACTCATGTTACAATGGATCGGCTGACTGCCACAATAATAGCACCTCAATTTGTGCCCTGGATTCCAACATCTCATGAATGTTTAGACTTTCCTACTTAAATAGTTCTTTCTCTTAATCATTACCAGTTTTTTCATATCTACTGGAATATCCCAAAGAATGTGTGTATGTGTATATATGCTTACATACATACATATGAAGACACACATATGAGTATGTATGTATCTATTTATCCATATATATGTGTGTGTGTATATATATATATATATATGCACACCCTCAGTACTTATTATTCACAGTCACTACAGTATGTTCTGTAAATTCACTGGGAACACTAAATTAGTGGATATAGAACTATTACTCCTAGCAGAAATAGAGAGTTAAATTTCTGAGAGGTTCAGGTCAAAGCATTTGGTTTTACATGTGTTTTTGTTTAAAGATGCCATATTTAATATATATTTCTTACGTATAATTAATTCCATGGTCTTTGAATGATGTAAAGCCAGGAAGTTTGGAAGTTATTTACATTAAATAGGTTTGTTTGGCAATGTCCTTGAAAAAGGAGCCAGTCTTAATCAGTATTGAAAACCTCTTTTTCCATATGACTTTTTTCTTGTATAACATTTAGAAGGTATTTTGTTTGTTTGTTTGTTGTTAATTATCCCATAGGCTCCTGATCTGTGGATATGCCTTGCCTTCAAGTTTACCATGCCAGATCTCCTTTTGCAATGTGTGAGCCAACCAGCACTAGCTGAGATGGGTTTATCATTTTCCTGAACCTGAGCAATGTGACTGTATATTTCTTTGGTTTTCTGCCTTATGACAATACAGTCCACGTTGGCTGTTTTATCAGTTGTCTTCGCATGAATCTATAAATTTAGTCAGTTTTCCATCTTTACCATAGCTTTATCATGCACTGTAATTATTACTTTACCTCTTTCTGGAGGAGCCGCACATACAGTTTGTTAAAATTCCTCTTTCTTTTTCTAATTATTCCATTACAATTAATTTGTCAACATTGAACCTGGACCAGTGACATTTGAAATAGTATAACTCACGCCCAAATGAAGCTTATCTAATACTCACATTTCTCCCTAAGGTATATCATAGCCTTCTTATGTTTAGGAGCACTGAAGAGCTGCACTTCAGTATTGCACTTGGAGGGTGTTTTAAACAGGGCAATCACCAGCAAAAAACACAAAAATGCAAAAAAAAAAAAAAAAAAAAAAAATTGTGACACTAAGTAGACCATGAAAAGAATACTTCTTTACAGTTTGAAAACTGAAACAAGAAGGTGGATCATTGCCTTGTTTGGTCTCAACTAAGAATGTGTCCACCAGAAACTCAAACTTTTCATCACTATGAGCAAATCAGTGAATGACTGAGAAAGCACCATGGGTATTGATTTGGGGGCTACAAATAAATTTTAGCAAGTAGGTGAATATACAAATACAAAAATCTGTGAATAATGAATATTGACTGTATGTGTGTGGATACATAGATAGATGTATATATACTGTGTGTGTGTTTATATACAGTATATACAGTGTATATTGTTTGTATATATATATATATATATATATGCATATATATATACATTACAGCATATGTAGTACATATATACTATTTTATTTTGAAAAAATAATCGGGGATATAAAGTACAACATAGGGAATATAGTCAATAATATTGTAAAAACTATGTATAGTGCAAGGTGGATGCTGGATTGATCGGGGCCATCACTACATACTTCTTACCTGCAATATAAAGGGAAATAAAAAAGTAATTGATAATAAAATGTTGCATTAAACTTCTTGGACATGACTAAACTAGAAGACAGTAAAATAGCTTAATACTGGAACTTACTTTTAATTAATAAATATTGCTTCAAGAAAAGTAAAAAATCAGGAGGCCATCTATACAAAAAGTACAGAAAAATACAGAATATAAATTAGTGTTAGAATAAGTAAAAATAGGCCAGGTTTTAGTTTTCTTTTGTTTTTGTATTTGTTAAGAGAAATAAGGAAATGACATTAATGAGCATATGAATAATATATCAAGACAAATTGTAGACCGTGGAGGTTGGAGACAATGAGGAAGAAAGTATTCTTACAGAGAAGCTGACTCTTAGTTGTAAGATGCATTAAAATTGTAATAATATATACTGATAACAAAAGATGAATACAAGTCACATGTATACATTTGTTATGGCATAACCTATATATATATATTTAATTATAGTTCACATTCAATGTTATTCAACTTTAGCTTCAGGTGACCAGCATAATGGTCAAGCATATATATATTCATAGGATGTATAGTACAGCATAGGGAATATAGTCAATGGAATTGTAACAGCTATATTCGATGTCAGAGGGGCAGTAGATTGGGTGAGTATATCATTTTGTGAGGGGTGTAAATGTCTAATTATTACATTGTTTTGTACACCTGAAACTAAAAAAAATTAATAAAAAAATAAAAATAAATAATTATCTGTGTTAGGACATAGAATGCAGTAGTATAAAGTATTACAGAAAACAAATCATATCTTAAAATTTGCATTGTTAAGAAATAGACTAATGTAGAAATTAAAATTTAGTGGCTTAAGCACCATTGATTTTACTTATGATAGTGTCTAGAGATGAGCAGTCCAGATCAGATGATTTGGTCAAATGCCAATATGTGGCTTGCAAGGTGGCAGCTGTGTCACCATTTTCAAGCCACTAGTAAGTGGGGAAGGGACATCCAGGACATAGGAGGACTCCATTATTAAGGAGATGAATCTGAATTGCAGACGTTATCTCCCCTTTATGCCATTGACCCAGACTTATTCCATGACCATACTTAAATACAGCAGAAAGTGGGAATGTGACCATGTGACCAACTGAAATACAGAGTCTATTACTCATAGGAAGAAGAAACAATCTTTAACAGAAAATCCCACCTTTTTTTGAGGCAAATACTCAGTTTCTGAGCTTAAAACAACCTTATAGATCATATAGAACTAGAATAAGAAAGTTGGAAATAAGATAAAAAGACAATACGACAAAAAATTTTAGAAATATAGGGTAGACCTCCTGGGACTATGCCATTATAGTACTTGAAAACAACAAAAAGACTGCAAAAAACAAAAAATTTTAATGTATAATTTTCAAAGATTAGTAAGTGAATATGAAACGTTGTTTAAATCACCTTTACTAAAGAAGTTGAATGAAATCCCTGAATTTCATACATCTCTTCTATTTTAATAGAATTTGATTCTTCCACTCTTAAAAATAACCTCAAATTTTGTTCTTATATATTTGCAAATAGTTTTGTTGCTTTTCAGTAACTGTACTACTGCATAAAGACATCTGCTTTCTGATCGGTGAACACACAATGTGATATATGGATGATGTATTACAGAATTGTACACCTGAAACCTATGTAATTTTACTAACAATTGTCACCCCAATAAACTTTAATAATAATAAATAAAAAAGTCAAGCCCTGAAAAAAAAAAGACACCTGTTTTAATCAAAATATGTAGTTGGGAATGCTTTAATAATAAATTAAATTTATTTCCAAGGAGTGAGTATGTAAATTTCAATTGGGTCCAAAACTTATAATAATTAGATGTATTAAATCATGCTTTGGCTTCAAAATCACTTTTTAATTAATTCTTCCTGAATTATTGGCTAACATGTTTCACATCCATTTGAAATGGATTAATCATCCAATCTAATATTGCATGTTCATGCAGATTTTTTAAATTTAAGCATTATATCTTTACTGGAACACAAACCAGAGCAGTATAGATCCATTTCTGTGTGCTTGAGCATATCCTTATTTAACTGCTGCAAAGATAAAAACTGAAAGTTCTTGGCAAACAATGATTCTTTAAATAGTATATGATCATGGATAAATTTACTAATACTCTCGTTACTTTTTTTAATGCATAAAAATACCTCATTTATTTTTCTAAATACTTATTATAGATATGTCACATTATTTTATAATATTTTAACTTTAGTATTCAACTTAAATTTGATTAATTAAAACAATTCTACAATGAATCAATTAGTGAATAAAATCCTTTCAGGGTAATTTTAGTATCTGTTATTCGTTTCTTCTTTATTGTCTTTTCACAGTTTATGAAATTTATTATTGAATGGATTGCATTACTGATATGAATACCGCTGATAACATTCTTTGGTTTGTGAAGTCTTTAAAATCCTTGCTAGCTAAGTGTGATTGATGAATATTGAAATAAATGTTAAAGTACTTTATTTAATTTTCAAAATGAGACTTTAAACCATTATACTGACTAACCATGCTGAGGACTCCATCTTTTTTATAGGAAATGATATCAAAGAGAATAAATTTTTCATGTGGACTAATATATAAAGGTTATAAAAGTCGTGAATTCCTTTATACTTGTTGTTCATGTGTCAGTTCAGTTTCTCCAAAAAGCAGACTCCAAAGCAGAGGTAGACATTCAACAAAATATTGGAGGAAACACCTGTGAAGGAGACCGGAAGTGTCCTCAATAAGCAACACAGGTCTGACACTTGTGTAAGGAGAGGGGCAAAAGAGGACTGGGGTTAAAAAAAAAAGAACCCTGGACTACAGAGCAGTTTTAAGCATAATTTGAACGGGCAGATATAAGAGCCTCAAGCTAAGGTCACCCATCAGAATACCCCAGTGCGCTGTTGGAAGGGCCTTGTGCTGGTACCTGCACTGTGCTTGGTACTGCAACACCAGGTGGAAAGCCCGGCCTCAGTAGGAACACAGTGATACAGCCAGAGGGTAGATGGATCCAGAGGAGGCTGTCAGTGAATTACACCCCCGACAGCAGGTCTGAGCAATGTTTTCCCATGGTCGCCACCATAGTAATTCTGAAAATCCCATTTTCTCTATGACTTTTTAATTAGTGATAAACCATGTATCTCCAAGCAGCAGAACTTTTATTTTCATGCAGGGTGTTTTCATTCATGTCTAAAGAAAAGATGCTTATCTGCTGTTCATTACATAGATATTTTTTTTAAAACTTTCACTATCTCATTGATTCTTCTTCAATCAGGTTCACTGCTTAATTCAACAGAAGAAAATAATTTGATTTAGATTTTTCTCCTTCCTTGAACTAATGACCTGCTGCAGCTGGTAAATTTATTTTTCTCCAGTATTTTGTAGCTTTTGATATTTTGCTATTCTTTGGAAATTAGTGTCTTATCATCCTGATTAGAATATTTATACGCATTCCAGAGACCATATTATAGTTTTCAGACATTACTTTAACTCCTGGAAGTATAATTTTGTTAAATACCATGGTATATTTCTTTGTAAAATGTACACTTAATCTTGACTGTCCTATAGTGTAATTATAAAAAAGCAAAAGAAAATACTGTCGGTGGAATAAGTAATTGGTGTGGATTTGTGGATTTGTGGGCCAAGCTATGAAACTCACCTTCAAATATTCAACTGAATATTGTGAAATATTTTTTCTTTGACATTTTGAAATGAGGACTAATAAAACCCTCAGGTGTACACACAAATATATACAAGTTGTGTATATAATTACCTTGTGCATATAAATGTATGTATCACCATAAATACACATCCACAAATTCAAATTGATAGATATGATTAAATGGTGACTCAAAGATCGCTACTGGTGATGTAATTTTTCTAAATGTTAAACAATTCTTGTAATATTCTAATTTAAATAGTGTTAAAAATTTCCCTACATTTCCAGTTATATGATGAAAGAATTTAGTGCCTTTTAAAAAAATAAGTTCAGAAAATCTTAAATACATTTTAACCCATCAATGTCCACTAAGATATTTAACTGTCTGTAGAAGAAGGAGTAGTTCCTCTTGTGTAGAAAAACTAACCCTTATGTTATAAAATGTCTACCATTTCTGGCTTCTTCAGCCAATTCCAGCAATGCCACTCTGTCATTGTGATAGTCACAATGGATGGTCCTCACCTATTTTCAAATTCTCCAGGAAATGCCTCTGAGGTAAGAGTCCCGTGAACCACAGAACTTTCTCTGTGTTAAAGAGAACATTGAGCTAAAGCATGGCCACAACATTTCCTCCTCCATTCTATCCCAGGCTACTCAACTGCTTCTCTAAAAAAATGACTAATGGTTATTTTAAACATATCTGTTTGAAGGGGTATCAATGCATTGTCCTGTCAGAATACTGAACCTTTTTTTGGTCTCTGGTTTGTTCTATATTTTGCCTGGAAACAAAAAACAGAACGAAGGGAATTGCTCAGTATATACCAAGGACTCCATAATTTCAAGTTCAGAAAGAACTTTGAGCAAGTTCACCCTGAAACAAAGGAAGGAAGGAAGGAAGGAAGGAAGGAAGGAAGGAAAGAAGGAAGGAAGGAAGGAAGGAAGGAAGGAAGGAAGGAAGGAAGGAAGGAAGGAAGGAAAGAAGGAAGGAAGGAGAGGAGAGAGAAGAGAAGAAGAGAAGAGAAGAGAGAAGAGAAGAGAAGAGAAGAGAAGAGAAGAGAAGAGAAGAGAAGAGAAGAGAAGAGAAGAGAAGAGAAGAGAAGAGAAGAGAAGAAAAAATAAAAGAAAGGCAATATTTGCTACTGTGAATTTTTGTGATCACCAGCACAGGGATTTGACAGCTCCAACAGGCTTTTCAAGTCTTCACCGTAGGATTCACCACTGGATTTCTTGGGTTTTACAGCCTTGACTGATAAGGACTAATAATTATTTCTTTGTCATAATTTTCAATATTTATTTCTAAAAACAAATTATAGCCAAGTACAAGTAGGATTATGAAAAGAATATAATGGAGAAAACAGCGGAAATAAAGATTTATTTTTCAGGTATGCTTTTTTATCCAGAGACTAGACCCCAGTTTATTTCCTTGCCCTGTGCAGGAACCAGTAATTTTTCTAGCTATAGCTTGATCTTGTTGGAAGGCCTAGATGATCCATCTGGTATGGTTCTAGGAAGTCTGTTTCCCATACCTGAATCCCTAATGTAACACTACTGTTGAGGGTCTAGAATACTGCTTCTTAAATTAAGAGCCAATATGTAACTGTAACCCAACTTCATGGAGAACTTCTTAAAACTGTAGATTCCAGGCCTCTACCTGACTCTCTGAATCAATATGTCCAGGGCATGACCTGGAGATTTAACTTTTATCAAATAAGGCAGGTAGTTTCTGTAAGCATTCAATTTGAGATCTACTGTTTTAAAATCTAAGATGACACTTCATTTTAAAGGCAAAGGTGATTGTGAATTTCAGTTCTTTAAAGAGTGCTACAATTTGTTTTTTAATGTGGAAGGAGTAAAAATTTAAAACAAAACAAAACCCAAAAACTCACAGTAGACCTCTGTCCATGATGTATCTTGTTATCTTCTAAGTGACATTACTATCCTTCAAATCAAAGATAGACACTGATGGATTCATCTTAGGAAAAATTTTATCATTTAGTTTCTCACCTTTTATGTCCATCCCAACCCAGAATTACAATATTTTGAATAAAATGAATATAATAGTAGCAAATTAAGATTTATGGTAACTTGGTAGCTATTAAAGGAAACTTTGATTTTTCTTAATAGTTATATATTTTTTAATCATCAAAATGTATTTTATGACTTTGACTTGCATATCTATTAAATACCTTATTTTGAATAATTCAATTTTATAGAAAAAGTCCTTTTCAATAAAACTCTAAATGATTAAACATTTTACATAATTATATTTCATTCATTAGGGTATTTTTTTCATAATTTAACTCTTCCAATATAGTCTTTTAATTTGTTTTATTGTCTCAGTTGCTATGATATATTATTGTTAAAAAATTAGTAGTGTAATTTTGGTGGTGCAGTTTTGTGTATTCCTTGATATCTTGAATAATTTTATTTTGTTTCATTTAGTTTCATGCTTTCAAAAATGTTATTTCTGTTTTTGAAAGTATTTTCTTAACATTCATGATTTGTCTGTAAATCTCTCATCTTATATTGAGCTAGCAAAAGATTAGGTTTCCCATTTTATTTTAACAGAAAGATCAAGCTTTCTAGAAACTTAGTGTGACCTTTTTCACTTTTGATGTTTTTTTATATGCCTAAGGCCAGTGAGCTGCCTATCTCAGTTTCCATAGAAAGCTCAGATCTGTGAGAATTAGCGAGGGATTAAAGTGATATTTCCCCTCCGATGCTCTTGCTTCTGGCTACTGTGCTTTTTCTTTTATGGTATAATGTCTTCAGAAATTTTTTTTTATTCACTATTCTTTATTATGACCTCTATTTTTCTACTATTCTTGTCAGATTTTCTTCATATCACTTTAGTCAACACTGATATTAATGTGGGCTTTATTTCCCTGTAAATATATTTGGATGATTTTGAAAGAAAAGATATAATATGTAACCAAATTCATGTTTAACTGTCGCCAAAAAAAAAAAAAAAAAAAAAAAATTTGAGCTAAGAATGAGTTTCTTACCTCCCATTAAAGAAAACAAATGAATTGTAGCTTCACCAATACTCAGTGTGATTACTGGGTTCTGGTTTTGTTAGAAAGGGATCATTGCGTTGACATGGTACTGGGGTAAGTGAATTTCCCCACTCATTATTTACTGGTGCAAGACACAATCACATACTTAGAAGTGTTTACCTATGTTCAAATAAGAAAAGTCAAATTTTCATATTCTGAATAGAATATACTAGTTAATCT
The DNA here is from genome assembly GCF_057876585.1 of Rhinolophus sinicus. Classification (NCBI taxonomy): domain Eukaryota; kingdom Metazoa; phylum Chordata; class Mammalia; order Chiroptera; family Rhinolophidae; genus Rhinolophus; species Rhinolophus sinicus. The sequence goes on along the minus strand of NC_142504.1, from coordinate 83,965,040 downwards.
TTTTTTTTTTTTTTTTTCCTCTTGGGTTTCTGTTGCCATGGCTATCCCAGCCCTCCAATATCCATCACGGGAAGGGGCAGGCAAGCAACAGAGGGAAGTAGTGAAATTTGATTTTTTTTTTTTTTTAATTTTAGTCTTCGTAGGTCATACGGTCTCTTGTAACAACTCAGTTCTGCTATTATAACATGAATACAGCCATAGACAGGACATAAATGAAGGACAAGACTGTGTTCCAACAAAATTTTATTATAACAAATAAGTGGTTGTCCAGGTTTAGACTGTGCACTGTAGTTTACTAACTTACAGGAAATAGAATATACCCCTTCAAATAACAGAATAGAACTCTTATTTAAAGATGATTTAGACTGCCTGGATTTATCATCTTTTGCCTAATATGCCTTCTCTCAATTCCTCCTTCATGCTAAGTATGAGCAGAATCTCTTTTCAGTCTAATTCAAAATACTAGCTCTTTGCCCTATCAGATCTACCTTCACAATGAGTAATAAAGAGATTAGTAAGTGTGTGTGCTTATTCATTCCTTCCTCAATCTTTTCTTTTTTTTAAATTGCCATTCACCCACTTCACTCCCTTTTGCCACCATTGGCTTATTCTCTATGATTCTGTCTCTGCTTTGTTTGGTTTGGTTTATTCATTTTTTTTTTTTTTTTTAAGATTTCACATTTACATGCAATCATATGGTATTTGTGTTTCTCTTTCTGACTTATTTTACTTAGCATAATACCCTCTAGTTCCACCTATGTTGTTGCAAATGGCAAGATTTTATTTTATTTTTTTATTGTTGAATAATATTCCATTGTATATATGTACTACATCTTTATCCATCATCTACTGGTGGACACCTAAGCTGCTTCCTTATCTTGGCTATTGTAAATAATGCTGCAATGAACATAGGGATGCATATATCTTTTCAAGTTAGTTTTTTATTTCTTTGAATAAATACACAAAAATATAATTACTGGATTGTACGGAAGCTCTATTTTTAATGTTTTGAGGAACCTCCATACTGCTTCCCACAGTGGCTGTACAAATTTACAATCCCCCCAAAAGTGCATGAGGGTTCCCTTTTTTTACCATATCCTCACCAACACTGTCCAAGATCACATAGTAAATAAAAGAGGAACCAGGAGATGCAAACAGAAATTCAACACTGAAACTTTAGACTGAAATTTAAACTTGCTGAGTTTATATCCCAGGGACACTTGAAATTTATCTAATAATAAACCCATCTGGCACTAGAAAGTCTTGTTTACATAGATGATAGGAATGATGGGAATGAATATTCTAAGCATGAGATACTCTTTTACCCACAAATTATAGTCACTAGTGTTGTTTTTGGTTCACCTTTGGCTACACATTAGCCCACTGGCACATATCAGAATTGCCATATATCTTTAGGAACAATTGAATGGGGCTATGCGATTGTAAGGCCCTTTGAGAAGAGTCTAGGTTCAACTTCTCAAAGGACCTACCAAGATCTTTCTCATAGGCTGTTACATATTCCTTGTGATTTAAGGCCAAAATACTTGAATATCTGACTATATGCTATACACATCCTGGTCTTAGAAGAAAAAGGTATTGTGGCCTTTATTTGCATTCAAGGAGTTGTTTTCTTTGCCTTGATGATGTCTTTCCACCACTCAGAGACTCTCTTGTGATAACTGCTAAAACACGAATATCAAGGCTCTACCCACTTAGCTACTTTTCATTTAGGCATGCTTCTATGAGGCAATACAAGTATTAATTTATCACATAGGCATGAGCCAATTTCCACCTGATATTTCCCATTCTGTGATGACATAGAATACATATTGAGTGAAGCAAACGCTCAACCAAAAGTAAATGATGTGTGTAATTCATAAATACTTTAAAAATGCAGACATATTATTCATACCCAAAATATGACCATAATTAACATGACCATAATTATCAGAATCAATTACAGATTTGCACTGAAATCTTTTTCTGGGTAGAGCAGAACAATTGAGTGTTTTAATTAAAAATAAAATTCACATACAATTTCTCTTTTAGGGACTCATGATCAATTTGAAGAGACAGAGTATGTACATAAAATACATGATACTGTAAAAAAATACTTATGAGTCTAATGTATGTTATAGACACAAAGAAGATAGGAATTTAGGGATATACTATGCTTTCCTAATATTAAACATTGTCAATAATAAACTCAGGTGACCTGGATAAAATAAGCAAGATTTTAGTTTCCCAAGAAAGAATAAATGTGATGCTGTTTAATGAATTGTCAGACAGTTGTAGATGTTAATACAAATTCTCTCCTTAGCCCTAACGCATGTGTTGAACAGTAGGCAAAAACAATTAATTTTGGGAAAAAAATCAGTTTTATCCCTTTAAAATTTAACTCTGACAGTTCTAAAGATAACAGTTCCCTTGGATCTAATGAACACCATCCGCTTATGTTTCAGGCACTTTATTTGCTAACAAAATCTCATTAAGCAGTGTGAAAAAATTAGCTCCTTATAAAATTACACATCTAAGAAAATTGACAGCTTTTTGATAGTGCCTGAATTTGTCGAAAACAGAAGAGTAGACCATGAGTCACAAAACATGATGTGTTTTGCATTATAACAATACATTATAATAATTTGCATTATAACAATTTCCAGAGGCACTGCTGTCAGTTTGGAAGGTCCAGGATTTCAATATCACAAAATCTTCTAGGGCTAACTGGATAAAAATTGACATTCTTTTAAATTTGGGAATATTTTAGTGACTCAGTGGGAGTGCTATAAAATGACTTCAGTTGAATAGCCTTGACAGGAATCTGACAAAATCTTGTTCTTAATGTCAAATTTGAGGTTTTGAATAATAAAAAGTTCATATAAATTAACGTGAAAACTATCAACCCATCTTGGTTCGTAAACTACCATATTTCCCCGAAAATAAGACCTAGCCAGACAATCAGCTCTAATGCGTCTTTTGGAGCAAAAATTAATATAAAACCCGGTCTTATTTTACTATAAGACTGGTTCTATAACATAATATAATATAATATAATACCAGGTCTCATATTAATTTTTGCTCCTAAAGATCCATTAGAGCTGATTGTCTGGCTAGGTCTTATTTTTGGGGAAACACGGTATGTCTAGCTTATTCCATATTATTTAATATTCATAAATATGTTTGTGCATCTCTGTAGGCACCTGTACAGTTTATGTTTATCTTATATAGTCCAACAGATAACCAGTAAAACATTCATTTAAACAAATGGGGATTGAATATTCTGACCTAAGCATTAGTCTTAGGGTAAGGGTTGCACAACCAGCCATATAACCAACTACACAGCAATGTCATCAGCAACCCCAGTTTTTTCTGAATTTCCCCTTCACCAGTGGTTGTATTCTTTTTCACTCATGTTTGTTTCCTCATGTATGCAAATTGTTGCTGTAAGTCCGAATATCGTGTCCACTTTCAAGGCAGGATGAAGGGCAAGCAGGGTTGTGCTGGAACATCTGTTCCCTTTATCAAAATTAGTCAGCAAACTCCACTGACCAGGACTGAACCATATGGCCAATTGTTAGCTTCTAGAGAGGGTGAGGAATTGGGGAATAAGAGAGATTTTATTTGTTAATACCCACGTGGTTGATCACTGGATTTTTTTTAGCAAGGAAGAAGTCAGAAAAAGTATTAGGAAACTATGTCTGCCAAATACATACTCATTGTAAAAAACATACAAACAAACAACAAAAAGCAGGGAAAATAAAAGCTATACAGTAAAGACGGAAAGTTCTTGTTCTTTTCCTTCAATTCAAATCCAGGATGAAACCTATGGTTGTCTTAACTCAATTTAAAAAATAAATTTTTTCACTTTACTTCTATACATCAAATTACACATGTATTGTAACTATAGTCATATTACATATATATTACATATATATTATATGTAATATATACATTATATATATATATATATATATATATATATATATATATATATATATATATGGTATATATTTGCTCTTTCGATTTCTGATCACCTCATGGACCGCTTATTATTACTGTTTGTACTTGGTGACTCTGAGATTAGAATGTCTCCATAGTCTCCAGAGTTCGGTAAGTAGGAAAGACCTTTATATATGTAGGAGTTCTCCTCTACAACAGTTTTGGGGTTGTGGTTTCTTTTATCTGTTACTAGCATCATTTTAAAACCACCTTTGTGACCGGCCTGGTGGCTCAGGTGGTTGGAGCGAGGTGCTCCTAATGGCAGACGTCGCCAATTTGATTCCCACATGGGCCAGTGAGCTGCACCCTCTACAGCTAAGATTGTGAACAACAGCTCACCCTGGAGCTGCGCTGCTGTGGGCTACCCTGTGCTGCTGTGAGCGGACAGTGGCCAGGGTGAGTGGTTGGCAGCGAGAGCTGCCTTGAGCCGCTGACAGACAACTGGTGATCGACTGACTCAGCCAGAAGGGAGCACGAGGCTCATAATCCCAGCATGGGCCAGGGAACTGTGTCCTACACAACTAGACTGAAAAACAATGGCTTGAAATGCAGTGGTGGGGAGGTGGAAAAAGGGGTGAAAACATACAACCACTTTTTAAAAATAGAAATTCCTCAAATTTCTAATCAGCTGAAGGAACTCTTTTTTATTTTCCAGGGCTGTTATATATTAATCTTTTAAAAGTATTGTCTCTACCACTTCTATATTCTATTGGGAGAGGTAGGTGATAAACACATGTATTTATCATTGGAAATAGATGTTCCCTCTATAATTCTCAATATTTCCTTATGCAGTTGAACTTCACAAGTTTATTTAAACTGTATCAAAATCAAAGCACCACACTGGTTGTTAAGGCACACATAAAAATGACTAACATGCAATCTCAGACAGAAGAGGAATTTTCTATCTAGAAAAGGTTAGAGGAATAAATGAGTCTCATGTACTATTTACAGTGTTATTAAAGCAACTATTTATAGAACATAAAGCGTAAAGAGGAAAATGTTATGTGGCCAAAAGGTCACAGTCTAAGAAAAGGATGTAATAATGACAAGTACAATGATCCAGAGGGAGTGTGAAACATATTTCCTAGGTGTGGAAAGTAGGGCAGATGACAAACAAAATAAATAATCCCTGAAAATTAGATAGTACAGTGGTGCCTTTTGGCAACAAACTCAAATGTGGACAGTTATTTAGTGGGTTGTAATAAATTTTCTATGTGAATGCAGAAGTCACTGAGGAGGATGGCAGAAGGGAGGTGAGAGTGCAAATTTTAATCAGGAACTAACCCTACTGGGTTATAATAGTCCATACTAAATAGTGATTGAACAGAAATGAGAGTATGAACTTCAAAATATAAAAGCAGAAGACTATGATGAATAGAAATGGTGTCATGGGGTGGAGTCTGTTATCAAGTCTGCAGAAAGATGGTCCAGACTGCTCTCTTAGATGGCCAACTAACTATATACTAAGGAAACCCATATCAATTTTTGTCCATTTCAAGCATATTCCTCAATATACAAATGCAATTCAATAACTGAATCAGTAGTCTTGATTTCAGGGAAATTATCTTAACTTGTTCCAAAAATTCTAAAATTTATACATTAAAATAATTTTCATAAAACTGCACATAATGTCAGCCACAGATCCAAGGTGAAAATTCACCTGTAGTTCTACTTACAAAGTTATAAAATATACATGAGTGTTGGTGTCTGTGCATGTAATTTGTACATTCATTTTTCTGCCTTTGGTTTTATGTATTTTACTTAACATACATAATATTAAAAAATATGATTATGCTAATTTGTGGTGAGTATATGCAAACAAAATAGGAGCAACTGTAAAATGAGTCTGTCTCCATTGATGAAAACACATTTCATCACCAGAGACTCATTTTTAATTGATCCCTTAGGGAGAGTATGATAAGCAGTTATTTACCTGGCTGAAATGAATACTGTGGCAAAGCATCATTTTCACTATTTCCTCTACAGCCAACACTTCCTTTGTGTTCATTAATGTCTCCCAATTCCATTTACTTATTAGATTTTGTTGTGGGCTCACAGCAAGCAATGATATCTAAGCAGATGAAACTGAATTGAAATTCCGCAATTACTGAAGTTTTATTTTTGCAATATTTATAAATGTTTGGCTGGCTATGGCTCAAAGTAAAATGACTTTTGGATTTTGCACAGGTAAAGAGCTTAGTGGCTTATTGCTGTGCTGATATATTTGGTGATGTCATGTCGAAAATACTGGCATGTCTATCTGTAAGCAGAATAAGGACAGCAGCAGAAAATAGCAGTCACAGAAAGGTCATACTGACAAGACCAACTTCTCTCGCTACTCGTCCCCAGCTCACAGCTCTGGCTGTGAGATTTAAATAATGAGTCTCTTTTGAATTTCTCAGAGGAAGAAAATAAGTATAATTTATTGATAATAGTCCTCCATGATGTAAGTTAATAGAAATATTTCGTCATCTTGAATTTAGTATTTCTGGACATTCATTCATCAGTGGGATTTCAGAAAAGATACAGGACCTGCTCTATATAGAAACATTTTTAGTCATCCTCATAATAATAAACAAAGAAGTCCAAATTGTTGCTTTCATATTTTCTTGACAAAGTGTGCATCTATGCAAACAATTGACAATGTCAGGAATTTCAGACATAAAAAAATACTCATCAATAGTAATAGCTCCTAATTTCTTAAGTAATAGTTATTACCAATAATCAACTCAACACCTGCGTGGGGAAAAAAGAAAAAAGATGTTCCCGTGTCAAGAAAATAAGTAAGATCATTTTTCAGAATCAAAATGTATAAAATGCCTGGAGAATATTAACATACACCTTATGATGAACACCAAAAATATCTGCTAATTATCAAAAATACAAGATTTTTGCATAAAACAGACTGCTTGGCAAATATGTTCAAGAAGTGCAAAGATGGACAGAATGAAAAGAGTTCACTGATGTAAACTACAAGCAAATTGGGTAAGGGTACCTCATGAGAAAATCAAAAGCCAATAAAAAGTGTTTCAATGTTATAATATCTAATACAGAACTCCAACTGGGGTAGCATCACTGGGATCTTTGGGTTACTTTGGGGCAAATAATATACTCAAGGATTAAAAATGTGAGGTCTGATAGACTGAATGAAAAGTTTGCCTTAGACTTTAATTAGGAAGATATTAGGGATATTCCCAAATCCAGATTGTTCCAGGAAATGAGCAGGTTGGTTATACAAGATCAAATTGTGGTCAATACTCAGGATATTTTCACAAAATTGACAAAGTAAATGTAGATTAATCACCATGACCAGATGGTATCTACCCGAGGGTTTTAAGGAACTCTAGGGTGAAAATGAGAAACAGTTGGCCATGTGCAACCAATCATTTCAAAGAAACACTGTGCCAGAAGACTATTTGTTTGCAAATTTAACTCCCTTAGAGGGAGTTTCAGGGAACCTATTTGTTGAGTTTATTTTAGTAAGAGGAGAAAATTGTATATCTATAGTAGAAAACAGGCATTGCATACTTTCAAAATGTCTATTCTTTATATTTAAACAGAGGTTTCAAAGCTCACTCATTTTTAAAATTACCCTCCATAAATTTTACATTCAATTTTTAAAAATTAATCATTGTTGGAAAATTGAATTGTAATATTAAATATATGTGTGTGTGTGTGTATTTCTCTCATATATATATATACATTCATATATATATATATATATATATATATATATATATATATATATATATATATGTATGTATATCTGGCCACTCTATATAGTTCCTTTGTTAGTCCATTTTTTAAATCTCCATAATCTTTTACTTCGCCCAATTTCAGCTGATGTAATTGCTTCTTATTTTATGGACCAAATAGAAGCAAGGAAGATAATTTATATATGTTCTCACTAAAAATAAATCTACCAATGTATCTCTATTTGTGTATATAGATAGATAGATAGATAGATAGATAGATAGATAGATAGATAGATAGATAGATACTGCTTTCCCTATTACAATGGGTAAAATTTTCCTGTTTCTACTTAAGGTTATCCTCTCAATTTTTATGATGTATTCTATCCCTTCTCTCTCATTATTAGACTTTGTTCCCACAATTACATCTTTTTTTCCTTGTATCATCAGTGTTTACCTCTCTATTGGATCAAATGACATCTGGATGTATTAGTAAATGTCCTGCAATCTATCTTATGAAACAAAACAAAACAAACAAACAATCAAAAACTGTGACTATAAACCCTCCAGCTACTATGCCCCTTTCTAGCAAAGCCCCTTGTTCTCTACTTCAAGTCCCATTTTCCTGAAACCACCTTAATTATAATTCATCTTCCTTAGTCTTACTCAGCCAAAAATTATTCTCCCCAAGGGATTCAGTAATTTTCATGTATCTAAATTCTCTTCTAAAATCCAGTATCGTTTGTGGTCCACTGGATTACTCTGTCATGGAAACTTCTCCTCACTGATACTAAGCACTTCATTCTTCTTTTTCTTTTAACATCAATCTCACTGGCTATCTCTCATTCTCTTTTCTAAAATCCACTTTTTCGCCATCTCTAAATTTTTGAATGACCCAAGGCCAGGACTCAGATTGACTTTATTTTGTATCTTTATTCATTTCTTTCAGCCCACACAGTTTTATCTTTTAACAAACAACATTTATGCTCTTCACTCCCCAATTTATTACTCCAGCCTGAGCTTCACCTCTGGACCCATACTCACTTATCCAGTTGCCTACCTGACATCTCCACATGGAACTATAACATACATCTCACACTTATCATGTCCATTATAAAACTCTGGATTCACCTGCCAAATCCACATGTCCCATGTTCTCTAATATCTCTGTAAAGGTGATATCAATCCTTCAGATGCTCAAGACTAAAGTTTGGAGAAAACTTCGGAGTCATCCTCGATTCTTTTTATCTCATACCCTAATTTTAATACATCAGCAAGATCTATCAGCCACATTTCCAAAATGCTACATTCTAAATCTTAGAGCCCTCAACAACTACATCACTGTCAGTGTAGTTAAAGCTACTATATCGTTTTTTTCTACCATGACTTGTCCTTCTTCATCCACTCCTGCCCCTCTACCCTTTTCTAATCTATTCTCCTCTGAGCAGTCAGAGTGATGTTTTAAAAAATATATCCACCAAGTTGTGTCACTGCTCTGCTCAAAACCCGCAAATGGCTTACTACCACACTTAAAATCCAAATATGGCCTAACTCCTTTATATGGCCATCTTTTCGACCCACGTTTTATCTGTCTCCCCCTGTTCATGTTGCTTCATTTATACTGGATTTCTTGCTGATCCTTAACACACTTCAAAGATTTTGTCTTTGTTTTTCCATCTGTCCAAATGCTCCATTTCTAACTCATTTCCATTAATTCTGGTATTTCTTAAGCTGTATAAGTGTCAAAATGAATAAGCAAAAAATACTTTGTCATCATTTTCATTTTCGATGAGTTGATTTTTACTAAAGATATGTAAAAATCTTTATATCAGTAAGAAATATATAATAAATATATACATAATAAATGTTAATAACATTATTTTCAATAACCAATAGATGAAAACAACCCAAGTGTCCATCAACAGTTGAATTGATAAGGTAAATGTGGTATATACCTACAATACAATATTATTCAGCCTTAGAAAAGAAGGAAATTCTCACACATGCTACAACATGGTTGAGATTTGAGGACATTAAGCTAAGTGAAATAAGCCAGTCACAAAAAGACAAATACTATGTGGTTCAATTTATAAGAGGTACCTGCAATAATCAAATTTATAAAGACAGAAAATAGACTAGTGGTTGGTAGAAAATGGGGAGCTATTATTTACAATGTAGAGCTTTGCAAAATGAAAAGATGGGTGGCAGTGATGGTATCAAAATAATGTGAATATATCTAATGCCACTGAATTGCATACTTAAATAATGTTAAGATGGTAAATTTTATGTTATGTGTATTTTACCACAATTAAAATTTTTAAAAAAGAAATGTATAATCAAATGATCAACAATAATTTATATACAAAATGTTTGACAAAAAAAAACCTGTGCAACACATGTAAGAACAGAGAGAGAAGGTGTTGCCTGTTTGCTTTTGGCCACTCAGCAGAACCTGGGAATAGTGGCATTGTGTTTTTCTTTTTTTTCTTTTTTCTAGATAGTATTAGAAACTAACATTACTCAACCTCCTTGGTCTCTCTTTCCAAAAACATCACTAGAGCTATATTGCCTTATGGATGAATTTGAGAAATAATTTTTCTTTAAATAATTCACAGGGCTGTTTCAATAATTTGATAAGTCATAGGCCTACAGCAAAATGCAATCAACACAAGGATGGGGAGCTGATTTTAGTTTACTATCTATCCAGTGCTATAATGTTGGGGTTTTATGTGTATTGTTTTAATAAATTGATATGTGAGACCACAATTGCCTGCTATTGATGTCTATGAATCTGCAGGAAGACTCAGGTCTTGTTGGTTACTGGATCAGGAAATAAATTGTTGGGTTCTAATAGCTAGAAAGAGACAAATTAGAAGAGATAAATGTGAGATTTAAGGTTCATTTCAAATGGAATGACCATTTACCAGAAAGTAGTCATTAGTCCATAAGCAAATCATGAAGACAAACAAATGCTATGAGCAGAAAGTGAAGAGTCAAGAACAAAGAGCTGTTTTTCAAAAGGCACAGAAGTGAGTGAAACTTATGATGAGCATAAATGTAAAAGGAAAGTCGAAATCTATTTACTGTTGCAAATATTTTATATCAATCTTTACATTTACCAACTGTTGGCTCTCCAGTTGTGAATGCACAATGGGTTAGCTTCTGCTCTTGTGAGTCTGATAGGCCACCAGAATGAGTTCTTTACTGGAGATTTTCTACTAAATCTTCTCATCTGATTAATCTGTTTTGTACCAGGGGACCAGAGAATCAAGGGACAGAGTCTACTGGCTCTTTACCAGGCATATTCAGCTAGCTGTTTATAGTTCACTTGAAATAATATTGACTACATAATTACATGATTCCAAGCCTTGTGACAGGCAGTAGAATGCAATATTAAGATGTATTCTTCAGTAATATATGTGTTATACAGGTGAGAATCTTTAAGAAATATGTTCAAGGTAATGTGTAAATTGCACAGAGCATTTCAAAGGCATGAGTTATTATAAAAGCATAAAAGAATAACACTAGATCATAGAAGTTCAAGGAAGGTCTTTCTAGAAGATCTGATACCTGACTTGAGTCTTAAAGAATGAGTGGTATATGGCCAAGGGGATAATTAAAAGAAGGTGGTAGACAAATGGGAGAAAATCACAAAGACATGAAATACAAACTCTGTCTCCTTGGTAAGAAATCATAGAAAATTCAGTACTGCTAATGAAGGAAAATAAAGACAGGATACTATAACAGATGAAGCTGAGAGGTGGGTCATAATCAGACCAATAAGGGCCTTAAATGTCAAGTTACAGACTTTGGGCTTTATCTTAATGGTCATGTTTGTATTCAAATTTCTACAATTAGGAAATATTGTGATGATAAGGGCAAAACAACTACATAGCTGGAAGTCCACTGTCATAATCTAAACAAAATATAATAGAGCTCAAACTAGAATAATGGTGAATTGGTGGGATGGCCATATTCTTACAGCTATCACTATTCTGACTCACGTGGAAATACTACGATCTGAGATAGGGATTATTGGCAGAGAAGAGGTTCGAGTGAGATATTCAGTTCGCCTAAGGATATATTGACTGGGAGTTGTCTACAGAGCATCCAAAGTTATATTCAGTAGGCAGTTAGATAACAGGTTTAGTGGTGAGAAGATCAGGAGTGGGTGGGCCAACTCACCAATAAGTCAAATCCATGAACCCAGAAGAAATGAGGAAATTTGGTCAAGAGCCAAGGTGTAAACAGTAACATACATTATTATGGGAGGGCATAAATGAAACTGAGAAGACAAAGGAGTAAATTTAAAAAAAGGTAGTAAAAGCTGGGACAGTCTTAAAATATAGTATATTAATGAAAATTTTGAGATATAGCAAGGCCAATAGATCAGGCAATGATCGTTACAGAAATGATAGCTTCTTATTCACAGTTCCCATGCCGAGGGGACACTCCTTCCATAGGAGGTCAGATGGATCTATCACAAGATAGAGGGGCAGGGGTAAATGTCAGCAAGAGACTTGACTGTGGCTTCCGTGAGAAGGAATAGGCAAGGCAGGATAAACAGGTTTAGGATTAACTGGTTTGAATAACTTCAGTGGGCTCTAGGCATAGGGGTTGTCCTGGGGGACTAAGGCAGGTGTATAATGGCCCAGAGTGTGAGAATCTGATAAGAGAGGTGGTTGGGAGTGTAGACTGATTGATTGGTTTGTATGAGAAAAGCATCTTCCCAGGAGGAGGACTCCTCCCAAAGGGGGAGGGTAAGGAAGGAGGCAGGAAGCAAAGGCAAGGTGATTCAGGCATATTATGAGGTTGTCCACAGCAAGGAGTGTTTGGCATATAAATACACGGGACATGTTAAAGTATGAAGTTTACAGAAGCTTAAAACATGGTTAAGACAAAGACCCAAGGCATGAAGGAGAAGGGCTAATCTCTAGAAAGGACATTTAATATTCAAACATATTCACAAACCAAAGAAACAGACTAAAAAACAATATTGTTCGAAGGCTGATTATATGCCAGGCATTGAGCTCGGTGCTAAAAAGTAACTTCTGCAAGTAATTGAGAATGCAGTACCAAACATAAGAAGCCCACAGGACGTCGTTTCCCTCAGGCTTTTCTTCCTGGCCTCTAGAAAAGGAAGAAAGTTGCAGAAAAATTCTCTATATTTCTTTAACCACATAAATTCTTAGTTAACATATTTCTTAGCTTAGAAGGGGACAGAATTAATTAGATACCTGATGAAGTTGTTAACAAAGGGTGATACATTTAGAAATGTTTCAGGGAGCTTCAAAACGAAAAATTGATAGCCTTCGAATAAGTTTGTTTATTCAGGTACTTAAATGATTCATCACCGCATCGTCTGGGTGTTTCACATCTCAGAAAAGCATCATTACTGAAAAAGAGGTAATTTCAACAGAAAGAAAAATAATTGAGCTAAATTGTTGCCTGCAGGACTGAATGACCCCAAAACAACACAGACCCTGAATAATCAGTGTGAGGAGTAAAAAAGGAAGGTAAAAATTTGAGAAACATATGACTTCACTCATATGTAGGATATAAAACCGAAGAAACAAACGAAACAAACGAACAAGACAAACAAACAAAGAAACAAAAACTCGTAGACACAGATAACAGTTTAGTTGTTACCAGAGGGAAAAAGGGGTCAAATTTATGGTAATGGAAGGAGAACTGACTCTGGGTAGTGAACACACAATGCAATACATAGATGATGTATTACAGAATTTTACACTTGAAACCGATGTGATTTTACTGACCAATGTCACCCCGATACATTTAATAATAAAAAAACAAAACAAAAACAAAACAAAAAGAAAACACTAAGCAAAATAGAAAAACACTGGATTTATTAATGATCTTCATTAATCACCAGTTTATAGTTCCAACAGATTATTTCCAAAAAGATTTCTTGAATACTTGCAGGGAGAGTGAGCTGATAAACCGGATTACATAAGAAATAAGATTTGCCTGAGTTTATTTGAACTTTGATGTTGTCCTGCTATGTTTACGAATGCCTAATATCTGGATTACTGCATATGATTTACATTAAATGAAGTTACTTTCCCCTTGAATCCATCTTTCAGATACTGCCATACTAATCTGCCAAGAAATACATCCCCATACATAGAATTAAATTTGTTCGACTTTCCTTAAAGAACCTAGTCAGAGGTTGTAACTATATGACTTCTTAAGCTAATACCTGTGTTTTCATTGGCCTGGTCAGTAATAATTTTTTTCTTTATTGAAAGTGTTTAGCCTGCCAATTGCCAAAGACACTCTTCTCTTTATTGTTTTACAATAACACATTTAATATATTTAAATACTGCTGCCTCCATTTCTCCCCCTCCCATCCTCCTATCACCCTTCCCTCTTCACACATAATCTAACTTAAACCATAGTAACAAGGTTTTAAAATTCTTCATAATCATCCCCCCAACACCCCCCCCACACACACACACAATTTTCCTGTAACTGTCCCATTTAACCCCTCTGTAACTTTTTTCATTTCCTTTTTCAGTGTTTATTTTGTTTTATCTTTTATCTTTTTTTTTTTTTTTTTCCAACCTCTTTAACCTGTATTTCAATTTTCCCAACACGGTTCTAATTCAGGATTTATTTGGGGGTAGTGAATATGTTCCCATACCATTTCCACATATTGTAAGGTTGAGATTAGCCAAGAATTTTGAACACCTACTCTTCGCTAATCTCAACTTTACTTTTACTATAAAAACAAGTTTAAGATGCAGTTCTCCATGATTCTTCTCCAACAATTTTAACCCTCGCTAAATTCATATTGTATTAACTTACATTATGCCACTCAATTTTTACTTTAAAGTTATATTTAATTCCTCCCCATTGTCTCTGTAGTAGAAACACTTTTTCCCCAAAAAGTCATTTAGTCCTCAGGGCCAGAAATCACATGTTTTATTAATATAGTAAAACACAACAAATGTGACAATATCATAGATTCTCAAATATTTGTGAAATGATCATCTCTGCATATAAGATTATTTTGCATTTTTTTATGAATAAGTATGTTACTAATAAGTTCCCTTGATAAATACTAGTATAACAGGTTCTGTGAACCTCTCTACAGATCTTATTTCCTAAAACTATAATGTAGAGCTTAAATGCAGTAATGTGAAAATGGTAATGTGTTTTATTTTTACCTGCTTATGTTCATGTTTATATTTATTCTATGTTTTTACTTATAGCTCCATAGACATTGGGATATCTGGTAATATGGCATCTAATCTTAAATTAACTGATTGAATAAGTAACTATTTTCCAGCTATGAAGTTAGGAATACTCACTGAAAGTTCCCTGTAGATAAAATATCCCAAAGTAGAAAAATCATTAAGATGGCTTCCAAGAAGCAAGAATATGGTGTGTGTGTTAGAGAACAGCAAAAAGACAACAAAAAATGTGTCAAGATGATGTCAAGCAGCTGAAGCACCTCCGTTTTCAGATGATTTTCTAGTTTCAGAGAAACATTAGGATCATTTATAAAAGTACTTTCTTCCCCATTAAATTCATTACTTTTGATTTGTATCTGGAAAATACCTAAAGCATGAGAAACATGGTATAGTGCACTGACATTAACTCAATCTTGACAAAGGTTTGTTTGTTTGTTTGTTTTTAAATGTGGCAGATGAAAACCATTTGTGCCATCAGAGCAAACTGATCTATCCTTTTTACAAGATGCAATAGTAAAGCACATTTCTGAATGTGAAAATAGCACAAACTTTCGTCACTCATCTTTAATAAACTCTGCTTGGAGCCATATAATGCCTGCTGCTTTTTCATAACTATGGATTTGTAGATTTAAAAGTTTAAAGTGGTTTATTCTTTTATGAAAAAACATCAATCATACAATTTATTTGCTGCCAGCAAGTTGCAATTAGATGTCATTCACATGGCTGAAATAGCCAATACATAGGTGTGTCAGAAACATTGTTAAACATGAAAGATACCAACTCACCATTAAAATAGTGAAACTTGAATTAAACAAATACTCTGAATAAAGAAGCTAGACAATCTATTTCTCTTTCTAATTCTTAAAATAATAAGTTCTAAAAATGTCTGAGGCAGAATCTTCTAAGTTATGTTGTAAGAAATATTGGTATTTTGCGTCAGTAATAGAGAAAGAAAAAAAATGAAATGGTGCCACACAGCCTACCAGTCAGTGATCAGTATGCTCTAATCTATAAAACTTTGTTGGCCCATAAACAAGGTGTACATGAAAAGATAAGTTATCAGGTGGTTTTGATGGCAAAAGAGATTGAGAATTACAATAAAGTATGCTTTAAATATTTTTCACTGTGAGCTCTTGTTTCACTTATAAACTCATTCACATTATAATCTCAAAACTTTTAAGACTATTTTCCTTTCTGATTAAAAAAGTAAAAACAGCAACAACAATAAAACTCTGATCCGATGTTCATGAAACTTCAACTCTCTTGGTGGTGCCTCGTGTTCTTAGTGGTGGAATGATGACGAATATTTATTCCTTCTTTTTGCCTCTTTGTATTTGCTACATTTTATCATATTTGTTCTAAATCCACTTTAATGAAATAATACGCTGGAGATAAAGTTAAAGTCACCTGTATCCCTCATCCCAAATTCTATGTCCTGGCTGTACTATAAGCAACCATGCCCAGTATGTCTCTTGACTGTGTTTGTGTGTATGTATGTGTGAGAGAGCAACATATAATATTAGTTTATGTGAGTTTTATTTAAATACTGCAATTTCCTTTTTTTAGCATTGTTTTTGCCATTATATCAGTATATACTATTATAATTAATTTATTTTCCTCTAAGAGTATATATAGTATTTCACCATAGAGTACATACCACGTTTTATTTATCTGTTAGTTTGTTGATGGACATATATAATTTTTCCAATTATTTCTTATTACAAATGGAGCTAAAATTGAAATTTTTGTATATATATTTTTGTAGACTTGCACACCAATTTTTTTAATAGCTTATATGTCAAGTAGAATGGCTGGTTTGAAAATATAATTATAATTGGTTATTGACAATTTTTTTCTCAAATTATTGTAGTAGTTCATTTTCCCATAAGTACACATGACAGTTTCCCCAGGACCCTATCCAATATGTGACATTATTAATTTTTTAAAACTTGGGTCAATATATGTGAGAAATATTATTTTCTTTGTGAACTGGCACTTCTCAAATTGTTAAAAATTTTTGGCATATTCTAATATTTTATTGGATTCTTGGGTTCCTCTTCAGTGAATCGCTTAACAATAATTCTTACAATTTTGTTTTTCCTACTGGGATGTATGTGTTCTTTCTTATAGAATTTACAAATGCTAATGATAATAATAATTTTGTTTGTTACAAAGTGGCATGTATTGCTGCGTAGTCAGCCCTAGTTTATATTTTAACTTTTTTTTTGGTGATGTTAGTCATGCAGAATTTTATAGTTTTAATGTAATCAAATTCATCAACCTTTATTTTATAAGATTTGCTTATGTATTAGGTTTAATAAATCTTTCATAAATCTTCACTATCATATACAGGACATATTCTATACTTCCTTGTAATATTTTAAAATTTCATTTTCCCTATTGAGTTATTTCCTGCATCTGGAAATATTTTATATAATGTAAGATAAGGACCAAATTTTTTCTTCCTTTATAAAAGTCTATTATTCTAACATCATTTATTTAATAGTACTACTTTATCCCCCTAACTTGTAATGTCCCTCTGCCAAGACGCTTTATTGACTGGGTCTATTTCAAGGTTCTCTATTCTGTTCCACTTGTATATTATCTATTTCTGATTCTGAGTCACACTTATAATAAGTTGTGATATCTAGTAGAAAGGAAACTTCCATTGTTCTTTTTTATTTTTGCCCAGGATTACCTTGGGAATTCTTGTCTCATTCTCATAAAATTTAGGATCAGTTTGTCCACGAACTACAATAACTTTTTTTGAGATTTTAATTACATAGCACTGATAAATAAATTTGGGAAATAATTGACTTATTTATGACACAAAGTCTTTCATTTATGAACTTATTTTATAATTTGATTTATTCAGATGTTTTTCAACACTTTGTAATCTTTTATTACATAAAGAACTTGCAAATATCTGCCACCAATTTCCCTCCTAAATATTTAGTGTATGTTCATATTGTGAATGGGGTCATTTTTACTACTATATATTTTTTAAGGTATTGCTGATTGTCAATCTTAAATACAACAAATTTGCTGGGTGTTCTTGTTAGTCTAATGATTTACAGGTTATCTTAGTTTTCCTGTAGACAATCAGAATCTGCAAATAACTATGATTTTTGTCTTCCTTTAAAGTATTATTGACTCATATTCGCTTTTCTATCTTATGTAATTGGCTAGCTGCTAAAGTCTCTAGTTCAGTGTAAAATAACTGGGATTTAGGGGTGATCTTTATCTTTGTTCAGTCTTATTGAAATTTTTACAAGTGTAATTCTTCTATACGACGCTTAAAGTAAGGTTTTGGTACATAACCATCAGGTTAAGGGAATTCCCTTGTGTTTGTGCCTTAATGAGAATTTAGAAGATAAATTATTTATTCTGTCAAACATTTTGATGTAGCTTTTGAGATAATATTTTTCATCATTAATCTGCTGAGAGAACTTATACAGTATTTTCCAATGCTAGAATACCCTTGCTATCCTTCAGTAAATCTTATAGTAATATATTAACCTGATAAAGGTACATTCAGTTTTAAAATTGTATTCAATATTTCACCTACAAACTCAAATGTAACAATGCTCTGTAACTGTATTTTTTTTTTTTTTACTCTATTTTTCCACTTTATTGGGAAGTAAGAAGAGCCATATAAAATAATTTGCATGGCTTTCCTTGTGTTTTTATGCCTGGAAAAACTATTTTTACAAGATGGACAGCCTTTGTCCTTTAAAGATTAGTAAATCTGTAAACTCCTTGTCCTAGATATGTTTTTGAATAGCAATATTTTATTACTGATTTTTATTTTTAAATTAGGTTACTTCCTGCAAAAGATTACTCCTTGCACTATATATTTTCTAGACAATTTTTCAGTATTTTATTTTAAATATGACATGTTTTGCTATAAAGGTCAGATACACTGGTCTATTCCTATAAATCTATTTCTACAAATAAGACTCTAATAAGATTTAAGATCTGCTTTATTTATGATTATGTTTTACTGCTTCATTTCAGAACTATCTCTGATCAAAATCTTTACTCAAGATGTTGGTCTCTCTTATTGTTCTTGAATAAACAGTCTACCTACAGAAAAACTGTTAACCAAATTCATAATTTTTTATTCTATAGCATTTGTTGTGCACCCTTTTGTTTTATTGACCTAGCTAATCAAATATTGATTGATATAAATTGGTTAATTAAAAGCTATATACCTTTTTATGACTTTTGCTCGATGTGGTTATTTTGCCTTCAGAAAAATATAAAAAAAATTGTATTCTTACCAGTACAAAATATATTTTAGTTTTAATAAGAATATTACTTTGTAACTGATGTATTTATTTTTAAGGCAGTTAAAGGCACATGAATTTTATGCTGGCCTCCAGCTTTCAGGTGTGGTGCCCTTTGGAGTAGTTATAATGCTACTTGGCCCATGCTCCTCTGCTAATATAGAGCAGTTTTCTACCTTTTTAAGTGCCGAATAGCAAAGGCTATTTATTTATTTGTTTATTTATTTATTTTGAGTCTACTGACATTATTTAAATGAATCATTCAGAATATACTCTTTGATACCTGGTTTCCTTCATTTGGCTCATAACATTCTTTTTTTCCAGCTTTATTTATGTATAATGTGCATGTCAGGGTGTACAAAGTGATGATTTGATATATGTATATATTGTGAAGTGATTACCACAATAAGGTTAATTAAGACAGTCATTACCCTCACATAGTCACCATTTGTGTGTGTGTGTGTGTGTGTGTGTGTGTGTGTGTGTGTGGTGAGAACCTTTAAGATCTACTCTCTTAGCAACTTTCAAGTATACAACATAGTTTTGCTAATTATAGTCACCAAGCCCTACATTAGATCCCCAGAATTTATTCGTCTTATAAGTGGAAGTTTGTACTTTTTGACCACCTTCACCTGTTTTCCCCACCCCGCAACAAAAATCCCTGGAAACCACCAATTTGTTTGCTGTTACCACGAGTTTTTTTGTTGTTTTGTTTTGTTTTTTTGCTATTGAATTATAAGAGTCCCTTATATAATTTGCATATTAACCCCTGATCAGATTTGCTAATACTTTCTTCAATTTCATAGGTTGCCTTTTCATTTTGTTGATTTTTTTTCTGTGCAGAAACTTTTTACCTTATTGTAATCTCATAAATTTTTGTCGTTTTTTTGTTTGTTTGTTTGTTCTTTTGTCATCAAATACAAAAAGTCATTTTGAAGATAAACGTCAACGAGCTTTTTTCCTATGTTTACTTCTAAGAGTTTTATGGTTTTAGGTTTTACATTCAAGTCTTTAATTCATTTTGACTTAATTTTCATGGGTGGTGTAAGATAATGGTCAAGTTTCATTCTTTTTTATGTGGATATCCAGTTTTCCCAACACCATTTATTAGAAAGACTATCCTTTCCCCATTATATATTATTGATGCCTTTCTCAAAAATTAACTGACCATATATTAATGGGTTTATTTCTGGGTTCTCTATTCTATGCCATCAATCTATGTATCTGTTTTTTGTCAATGCCATACTGTATTGTTTACCATAGCTTTTTAATATAGTTTGAAATCAGGAAGTTTGATGCCTCCAGCTTTGTTTTTCTTTCTCAAGATTGTTTTGGCTATTTTAAGTCTTTTGTGGTTTCATACAAATTTTAAGATTATCTTTTCTACTGCTGTGTGTATTGTGTTTCTATAGGTACCATTGTACAGAAGATACTTAAAAGAAAAATAGAGAGGGCTTTAGAGGTGGAATGGAAAGCAATGATGAACTTTATGAAATTGTGTAATTTCAGAGATTAAAGTAAACATTTGTTCCTCTTGTTAAAAAAGAATTAAAAAGCTAGTATTATATAAAGCCTCTTATATGGGTGTATGTGCTTCTATAGAAACCATAAATATTAATGTTACTACACATAGAAATGATATTTAAAGGAATGCTTTTTAGTTATTATTTATCTGTGATTTCAATCCTCAGGGAATAATGAGAATCAGAAATTTGAAAAGCTTATTGTCAATTTTAAAATTCTATAAATCCTTAGCTTTAGGTAGATTTATATTTGTAATGAGTTCTGACCTTGAACAAACTTCAAAATAATCAATGATATTTCAAATCAATATTGCATGAAAGATGATTTTAAAAAGACAAGTATAATTTATTCAGCACATCTTAAGGAATTAATAAAGCACAGCTATATTAATAGCCACATAATTAAAGGCATAAGAAATTGAACGTAAATTTTTTTATAATTTATTCCCTTTTTTAGCAGGAATATTATTTAGTTATTTATCAAACCATTTGTAATGATATATTTTGCTAAGTCAGGGATAATACTTAAAGCATAAATAACATCAAGAAATTCCTTGTTTCTGATGGGTACTAGATTTATCAGGGTGACCACTTCATAAGTTATATAAATGTCTAATCACTATGTTGTAAACCTGAAACTAGTATAATATTGCATGTCAACTGTAATTAAATATATATATATATATATATATATATATATATATATATATATATATATATTTAAAAATGTATACAGGCATATGTTTATGGGTTTGGTTCCAGACCACCCTGTGAAAAATTGTCATTGGAATTTGGATAAGGATTGTATTGATCTGAAGTATTGACATTTTAACAGTATTAATTCTCCCAATCCATGAATGTGTAATATCTTTCCATTTGCTTGTGTCATCTTCAATTTCTTTCCTCAATATTTTATAGTTTTCAGTGTACAGATTTTTGATCTCCTTGTTTAAATTTAATCCTAAGTATTATATTTTTTTGATGCTATTGTTAGGATTATCTTTATTTCTTATTCAGATAGTTGATTGTTAGTATATAGAAACACAACTGACTTTTGCATGTTGATTTTGTAATCTTTAACTTTACTGAATTTATTAGTTTTATTAATAATAGTTTTGGTGGAGTCTTTAGATATTTCTATATATAAGATCATGTCATCTGCAAACAGACAATTTTACCCCTTCCTTTCCAATTTGGATGCCTTGTATTTCTTTTCTTGCCTAATTGCTCTGGCTAGGACTTTCAGTACAATATTGAATGGGGTGGTAAGAGCAGGCGAAGTGTACTGAAAAATGTATTCTCAAAAATGACTGATAGTTATTCTATCAGATTCATCTATGGGATTTTTTTTTTTCATTATTGTCATTTGTGGATATGGCCAGATGCTGATCCAGGGATTTTGATAATTTACCTAATAGAAAAGTTAGAATTCACCTCTTCTTAGGAATGTATATATAATATGTTTATTGTGTGCAGACCTATAACAAAATATTTCACAAATTCTATTATATTAAATTAGAGGGCTGCTATTTCAATATCATTTTTAAAAATGTAAAATAAGACACATAAAGTTAAAGAATAAAACATAATCACAATTTCAGCATCAATATAGAGGAACCTCCCAAAATAATTTTGAATGACAACGATACACAGTAATACTAATTATATAAGCTTCAAAAACATACAAAATACTTATATATCCATACATGTGTGATAAAACAATACAGCAGTAAAGAAAATCAAGGGAATCATAAAGAGTTTAGAGTAGCAGCAAACTTTTGGGGAAAAGAGAAGTTATGAAATGAAAGAGGCATGTACTGGGATGTTTTATTTCTTAAGATGGGTGGTGAAATATTCACTTTATTTTTATATTTTTGCAATACAGTATTATAAAAATACTCCTTATTTTCTTCTATTTTACCTTAAAATTAATAATAGTAAAAATTTTACAACACCAATACAATATATATCCATGTTTTAGCTTCCCAGTTTAACTCCACCAACACAGTCCCTACTCCAATTCAGCTCTTTATCCTGGTAACTACGTGATTGAATAGGGGCAATAAAATTCCCCCATGTGGCTGTGATTTCTCCAGAAACCAAATGAACCAATTAATTTTGTGCCTCTTGCTTTGATTTTGGGACTTAAAAAGTAACATTTTTGGTTGTTTGAGGAAAGTTTCCAATGGCTTGGCAGAGTAATTCCTAAGAATGTAATGATTTGTGCTGGGCCTTGTAATTTAGGCAGGTTAATCAGATACTCCCTGGTGGTCATTAGATTAACCCAGATTTGAAATTTAGTTTTAGATCAATCATCTGATTGACATTCCAACATTATATTATCAATATAATCGTCTTAAAAATTCACTTTTCAGTTGAATCAAATATGTCTGTTTTTACCGGGTTATGACAAATACAATTTAAATATCCTTGTAGGAGTACAGCAAATGTCTATTGGAGTCAGTCTCCCACAGATACAAACTGTCTTTAATTTTCTCCTGAAATAGAAATTTTAAAAAAAGAGAAAAGAATTTGTCAATTAGATTACAGAATACCAATATAATAAGGTGTTGCACAACTTGAAGTGTTAACACTATATTGTGCATATTTGATGCAATAGGGTTATTACTTTATTAAGAACTCCATAATCCTCAATCTCCAGTATTTATTAGTTTTTCACTAGGGCATACTGTACTGTTAAAGAAAGAATTTATGGGTACAAATACATCGGTGTCTAACATATCCTTAACTGAACCTAAATTTTTTTTATATCCCCCATACATTCTACATTGCTTCAAATTAATACTAATTAATCTTTAATTCTAAAGGCTCCAATTTTATATGGGCGTTTAAAATATGATGAAGAGTAGGTTTCCATGAGGTTAGGTTCGTTCCCTCAATGGTTTGGATAAAGGAAGAATCCCTTATTTTTGCACAGTATCATCTCATAATGCACACTGTTAGGCTGGAACAACAACCACTCATAACTTTTCTTAATCAATACCAATTTGGAGACATACCTTCCACAACTGCATAACCATATCTCCTAAATTTAATTACATTGATGTTTAATTTTTCATCGTACATTTAGAGTATGACAACACATTGGGTACTGTTGTCACACAGCAGTCTACCCATCTGTAGGCTGACCATGGAGAAAACAATGTTACTTCCTTGTGTGTGCATCAATAAAAGCCCGATTTGGAGCACTCAGTCCTTTGAGGCTGTGAGACACTTGGCCCCCTGTTTCATAACATTCTTGATTTCGGTTTTTTTCGTAAACCTTCGCCCCCCATTCTTGTTCGCTCACTGCCTGTGTTGCACTGGATGCGACAGTGTACCAGTGCCCAGCAATCCTTATAAAAGCTTTACTACCCCAGGCTAGTTTACTCATACCGGTAGCAGTACAGCCCATCGTGATTTTCCTCCTGGAGTCTGCACAAGGAAGTAAGGCCATGTTATTTCTCAGAATCATAATTCTCTTCTTTATTTCACAACTTTTCAATCAACATGGGCCTCAGGGACTGTAGTTTTCTCTTTGGGTCATTGTCAGATTTTTAATATTCATCAAATCTAGGATAATTTGAAAGAATATGATGTGGTCCTTATCTAGTTTGAGGGGTTGATAGAATAGCCAGTTGATGTATTCACTTATAGTGACCCATTGAAATGTTAGTATCTACTCAACCTATTACCTTCTTGTTTGGCTAGTTTTTAACGAATCATCTGAACATTTCCACCCGTTTTAATTCTCTGAAGGTTTTCTTCACCCTTTTTATTTTTGTTTCCTTTTTTTCTTTTTTTTTCTGAATAAGCTCAATCTTCCTTCCCATGTGGAGAGCTGAGGTAGTAGAGTTCCCAAAGCTTTCCTCACATCACTAAGTACTGCTGAGATAACAAAGTAGGGTTGTTGAAAGGACCTGTAAAACGTGACTAAGCATCCTCATGTAGATTTTTAATAATGTAATGGCTAGCAGGTAAACATAGAGAGGTCCAACAAATTTTGGGTACAGCTCCCAGGGTCCTTTCTCAGTTACACAGGAAGCTTTATTTTCAGATTGTAACTGATAGAAAGAGATCTTTGTAACTGATGCAAAGAAACATTGGTCTCCAGGGAGCCAAGGTGCAAATTTATTGATGTCTTTTGTACCTCCCTGGTCATAAAAGCAGCCTAGGGAACCGGTCAAAGGAGGTGCAACCAATCAGACTATATATTTTCAGTAAGTGATATAGACAAGTTAGTGCAGTGTGATTCCAGCAGAGTTTTGGACTTTATACAACATATTTTAAATCACTAGTTAGTACATTTTATCTCTGCTTTGGCCAAGGATCAGTAGCAGACTTTTAGGAGTCTCTGAGGATAAGTATAGTTCTGTACTGGAGATCAGAACAAGCTAACCTTCTCCTTATACAGATTGTTTACATTTTCACTTATGTCTTATTTCACTTAAAAATATTTACAGTAGAATAAAAGAACATTGTCTATATGATTGATTTTTTGAAAGATTTTCAAACTGCTTTAAGACCTAGAAATTGTTTGACTTTCTCATATTTCTTGTATGCTTAAGAAGGATATGGTTTCTATAATTACTAGATTAAGTGATATATAGATATACAGCATGTCTTTTAAACTACTTTGTCAATTAAGTTTATCAAACTTTTCAAACTACTATTAATTATTTTGTCCATTTCACCTATCAGTTGGTGACATAAGGATGTTAAAGGGATTTTATCATGATGGATTTGTCCATCTACACATGTAATTCGGTCAGTTTTTCCCTTTTATTATTGAGGATGGATTATAATGCTCACCCAAATTATAGAGTTTTATATCATTCTTGAATGATAGGTATTTTTAAAAATGATATGGTTACTATTTTCCCCTAAAGTATATTTTATATGATATTATGATCAGTACATTTTTAAGTTGTTTTTGTCCTGGTGTATGTTTTCTGATATTTTATTTTCAACATTTCTGTGATTTTATATTGAAGTTTGTTTTTATAAAATTTTATGGCTGTACCTTTTAAAAGTCAATATTAGAATATCTGTCTTTTAACTGCAACTTAGGTTACTTTAGGTTTGTTGTGATTACTCATTTATTTGAATGGTTTCCCCTTCTCATTTTCTGCTTTCTATTTATCCTGATTTTTTTCCTGTTCCCTTTAATTTTCTCTTACTTCATTCTTTTTGATTGGTAAGTGTTTATCTCTATTGTTTTGGAAGTTATATACTTAGTGCTTATTCTTTTTTTAAAAAGCAGGCTTAGAAAAATAAACTTGATCAAAATTTCTGCCTCTGTCAGATCACTTCAAATTTGACTGTCCCTTCCTATTTTAATGTTGATTCAACGAGCTTCCTCCCGAAGGTTCTGTGTGACATTGGCTGAGAGGACCTCTCCTCTTAGTCCTTGTATAATACAACTCTATCCCCACTTAATTTTCAACGAATACTTCATGAGACCCCACCTGTGTAAACTGGAATATAGTATGGTCACATTAATGACCTGACTGTTCTTTGTAATATAGCCAGCTTTTGAAGATAATTCCCTGTGCTTTCATCTGCAGAATACTATAAAGTCTCATTTCGCTGTATCTGTGTGTACATTTCACATAAGAATGTACCTTCCTTTCCTCCTCTATCTGCTCCTTTATGGTTCCTGAGATAATGTAATAACTTTCAATGTAATAGAAGTTCTTTTAAAAATTTTCCACTTTTAGACATTACTGTCTGTAATAGGTAATAATGCATTTTAAAAAAGTAGCAATAAATTCTTCATGCCAAGATGCTAACATTACCTTCTAGGCAGTAGTCATATTGCTTTCATTCCATTGATTTGTTTATTCCCTGTAACCTACCAAATTATGATACATATAGTGATGGGACTGCAACAGTGTTTTAACACTAAAATGTATTCAACATAAGCCATTTCAGGGAAAAATGAAAATGAAAACCTATAAGCAGAAACCTATGTTTTTAATAATTAAAATGTAAATGGAATATATCTGAAGGAATGTTCTCATCAACCAATAAGCACACTATGCTATCAGCTGTAATAGGATAGTTAAAATCTTGGTTTTGAAACTAATGCTTTAAATTGATATTTTTCAGTAATGCATTCAGACTCATTTTAATTTTTCAAAGATTGGTTTTGTTTTGTACTTTTGTTTTACTTAATAAGCAGCTAATGTTTTTCACATGGATACATGTGAAAAGTATCACATGGATACTTTTTCAAGAAAAATCAGAATTGAGTTTTTCAACTTAAATGTAATTCAAAGGCTAAATTATTTTTAAATGCATTAATTTATTACTATAATTTATTTTGGAACACATTCTACTTTGCCTAGTTTTTACCCAGTGGCCTAAATATCTGATATTTTGCTCTCTAAATGGGTCTTTTAAATCAGAATTTCTTTTTCCCAAAAAGTATTTGTAAGATTTTATGCCTCTTCCATTGTAGGGAGGTGTCAATATGCTATTTTTGTTTATTATGCTATTTCAGCATCTATTTTCCATATTTATTGTTAATGTGTATAAGTAGTCCCAATTATATTATTGGAAAAAAAAATCTCACCAATAAGAACCATCCTGTATTAATCTGAACTTTTGAAATACAGATTTACCTAGGAGAGAGTCAATTGATTTCATTACTCATAATCAGGAATTTATAACCTAATTTAATGCTTCTACTATCTAAAATATGACTAATCATTTAGGACATGTTTTACTTAAGAAGTTAAAGGCTGATATCTCAACTAATTATGACCAATTATGAGTAAAAGCAATATGAAGAATTTTTCAAATATTGTGTTATTGTGTGTAGTATTAAAGTCAAGGAAATGTAGACATCTGTCTTTGCCTTCAATAGGTTTACAATTCTGCCCGGGAGATAGAGGCTAGATACATGAAAAATTAAACAACAGTAGAAAGATAGAAAACAAACAACCAAACAATAAACAGGTGACAGCACAGAACGTCATTTGATTAGTCAACCAGGGAATGATCAAGACACATACTGGCATTAGTTCAGAGGAAGGAATATATTAAAAACAAAATCCTTTAAGGATGATTATGCCCTGAAACTAAAAGTTATGTGCATGTCTACATACTTTGAGGATAATGAAAGGCAATTTAGTCTAGCTAAAAGATAATACTAGCCTTTATCTGGTAACTGGTAATGAAACAACATAGTTCCAAATGTACAACTCATCAATAACTGATGTATGAATATTCTGGTCTTTCAACTTGTGCAACTGAATTACTTTTGGTTCATTAACATTATCCAAAAGTCATTTATTTTAATATGCATCTGGGTGTCGGTATTTGAATTGTGAATACTTCCAGTCATTTTTTTCTATTTTATATTATGTGTAAATCAACTTATTGGCAAGATAAAGAAAACATTTCTTCTGCACTTGATTTTCATCACATAGTCATGAGAGAAGAAAGTGTTTGGCATAGCCAATTTATATAAATGCTTTAAAAAATATTGAAACTGTGGCATTTCCTGAAGAGTATAAGGAATTAGTGAAACACTCACATAATTGTATATGTGTAAACATATTTAAACAACATAGTGTTTTTATATATTTGGAGATAAGTGCAGTACTTGCAATTTAATAAAAAAATTGAGATAATCAGACAATTCCTCTTGTACTACAATGCATAGAAAAGAACTATTGTTTAGTGTTAAGAAAAATTAAAGAGAACAGTATATTTGGAAACCAACGTCTATAAAGGTTAAGTAACTTGTCCATTGTTATGGAGCTGGTGGAATGCAAACTCGGCTCTATATGACTCTAAATGGTGTGGTCACTCCATTATACTATTGTAGCATGTTGGTATTTCTTAGAAGCAGATTCCTAGATGGAATTTAGTTTTTAGGGTGTTTATTAAGGAGTGTCCTTGGGATCAATATTTGTGGAAAGAATGGGAAGGAAGCAAAATAGAAAAATCAACCTGTATTACAAACCCAATAATAGTTTTGCCCAAGATCAAGGAGAGTTCTGGAGCTAAAATGGACTGTCACCATTGACCCACATTAGAAAGAAGTGGATGGGATTTTATAACCACATCTATTGGATCTGGGACACTCAACAAGTGTATGACGTGATAGAGGGTTTGGTGCTTATAGTGATGGCGAGAAGGAGAAAGCTGTTTTCTGCAACTGAGGTGATTCCTGAAATTATTGGTAGCTGAAGGCTATCTCTGTCAGCACTCCATGTATCTGAGGCAACAAATCCTTTCATGAAAGAGTATCCAGATGAAATATCTTCGTGCCAACTATAATCCACCCCTTGCACTATCCAGCGGCACTTTATATGTGAATCCTGTACTGGGCTTGATGACTTACCTAGTGGCCTGAGTTGGACCGCCAGCCCTGAGGAATCTGAGCCTCTGATATTCTTGCCCTTTTCAGGAACCTGTCAATCAAAATTAAATGAAGATGTACCAAGAGACACCCAGATGGATCACCTGGTTTCGTGTCTATTCTTTGCTGTCCTCATTGAGTAAAAGCATCCTGATGATAATGGTTTGTTGCATCCACCAAAATAGTCACTACTCTTATAGCCTTACTGGCTCAGGAGACAAGGAGCCTGAAATACCCAGGTGGCAGTTGTAGCTTATAGTTCGATAGAACTCATGCTGTAGGGTATGAGTGGCAAATGAGTTCCCCTATTGAGTAGCGGTATATCTAACCCTGGTTATGCATCTTTAATCCAAAGTCATGAGATTGGGAAGCACAAATTCCCCAAATGTATCACTGAAAATGAAGGCAAATGGTACTACTATTCCTGCATTTGTCTCATGATCTGTGTATTCCTCCTGTTGGAAACAGAGCACAGTTTTAAGGGCATTGATTCAAAGTGTGTGCTGCATTCTGAATGATTGCATCTTAAAGTCATAATGTATCATCTCTGAGCTAGTGTTTTAACTATTTGTTTAGCAGGTTGTTCCAACATTCTAGCAAGCCAGTAGATACTGGATGTCATACTGTGTGATACGTCAGTGGATACTGTGGTCACAGGCTCACTCCCATATTTCCTTTACTGTAAAGTGAGGGCCTGGTTTGACACGATGGTATGTAAAATACCACATAGGAGGTCTCAAAACTCTGTAAGCCCTACATATGCCCTCCTAAATAACGGAGTTGTCTAGGCCTTGCAGACAGGAAAGGAAAGGGGTCCAATAGAGGCAACTTTCCTCCAAGTGATTAATTGTTATTGAGGAATTATCAGTGCTAATCATTGGTCTTTGTTGCTGGCAGGTTGGACATTTAGCAGCCAAGGTAGTTACATTAGCTGTGGCAAGTGAGATCTCATGCCTGTGGGTTTGTTCATAATCCCCATCTTTGTTATCACGGTCACTTTGGTCATGTGTCCGTTGTTCTAGCAATAGGGTGGCCAATGACAGAGGTTAGCTGATTTCAACTGATCAAGTCGTTTTTGTCTATGTGGTTCTGTAATGCCTCTTCCATGAAATGTTACTTTTGGTGGGCATTAGCATATGGTACAAATATCTTCACATTTTTCTCCCATTTTCATCTATCTCTCTGTGTTTCTCTACTACAGACCTCCTTGTCTCTGTCCTTCTAATTTGTCTCCTTCCAGACTTCTGACCAGGCCATTCCCAACTGCCTATAAGTCAGGACACACAAAATAGATTAAAAAATATATACCTCCTAAAGCTCCACTGTGTGGGAGAATTTTTCTCCACAACCTTATTTTAGAGTCGCCCATGTGTGAGATTGTACTGCAGCCAGTGTCCATTTTTCACTTGAATCCACGTACCAAGACAATCCATCTGAAAACCAAGCTTGGGCTTTTCCCCTCTTCATTATGTGATAGCAAAGGATCATTCATATGGCCATAGGTTGAACTGAGGTCCAAGCAGCAGGCTGGAAGGCATAAGAGTCGGGACTACCTTTTCATACAACTGGCTTTCACCCTCTGTCCTGTTGCAGGCCACTTGTATATGTGCCACTTCCATCTTACAATGAGTTTTTGCTGGGTTTTCTCAACCTTCAAACTTAGTGGATCTGTTAGAACCTACCTCATGATATGCAGTTGTGCTCCATGGTCACATGCCTCATCCCTAACAGTACACAATAACAAGCTAGGACTTGTTATACAACAAGGAATAAAATTCTCTGCTGAAGACGATATGGCTTTTATCCCAATCCCAGAGGCTGACATTTTGATTTTCCTACTGGAGCTTGTTATAAATTCCCACAGCACTTTTTCTTAACACTGATATTTCTAATAGCTTAGGGTCTGCTGGCTTGTATCACTTCAGTGGCCTGAATATGTTATCTAACCCATTTCTGTTCTAGGGACCATTCAAAGCTGGTAGGCTTTCACATCACACAATGTACAGTGTTCTCAGTGTGGCACACACTAACTCTGGAACCCAAAAAGGCATCATATGGGGTTATGCTTCTTTCATCATGGTGTGAGGTGCAAGATGAAATAATTTGTATTGTACTCTGAATGGAACATTCCGGAACACTCTTAACCAGTGAAAATTTTGGTGATGTGGTAGAACCATGAAAATTCATAGTCGTTACTTTCCACTTTCTAGAGTGCATGTATCTTTTCAAGGTCTCCAATGCATTAGACCTTTCTTTCTCATTAGCTTAGTTAGTATGATATCATTATAATGCCCACATGTAGTGTTCTGA
This sequence comes from Rhinolophus sinicus, assembly GCF_057876585.1. Classification (NCBI taxonomy): domain Eukaryota; kingdom Metazoa; phylum Chordata; class Mammalia; order Chiroptera; family Rhinolophidae; genus Rhinolophus; species Rhinolophus sinicus. Next base: position 83,933,636 of record NC_142504.1, on the reverse strand, counting down.
GAGACATCCAGACCATGTTACAATCAGGCTATATTATGAAAGAGGTAGGAAGAGTATATGTGTAATAGTGTTTGTTCTTTGTAAATACAAATAGTTTCTGATCTTTTATGAAAGAAATAGCAAACAATACAATCACAAAATCCATAACCACATAGCCTCGTACTTGTTGAGAGACAATACTCCGTGAATATTTTCATTTTTTACACTGCTATGATTAAATAGTAAACATGTCCAGGAAACTAGAGATTCTATTTTACTTCTGAGATTTAGACTTATCTTTTTCTTGGAGATATTTGTGTATATTCAAAGGGTTATACAAATCTAAGTATCTTTTGCTCCCCTTTCCTAAATGTTCAGTAATCTGTACAATTGACTATAGGAACTTTTTGGGTAGAATTGGCAGTATTATTATCATGTATGCTTGTTATCGAATTGCATCTTTTCTCCTGGCAACTGTCTTCTTCTTCAATAACTAGGTTCTGGGCCCTAAAAATGACTCAGGACTAGAAAGTGAGCAAAAGTCTTTCTATTGGACAAATACTCTTAATATCCTGATCATCCTTCCTGAATTAATTCTAGTGGTACAACTTGAGTAATGCTTTTGTTGGTTGTCCATATATGTTGCCCCTAGGAATACTGTGTCTTAGTAAACATCTGCATAGCTCTCTGTGGTTCAGGCACTTTGGCTGCCACTCCAGTTTTATATTTCATTATGATAATTGTGTCCACTTGGTTTCTGATAGGAGGTAAGCACAGCCACATGACTTCTATTGTTTCAAGGTGCCATCACTGCCATTCCTACCTGGCCAGGCATTTGTATACCAGTCCCTCTTACCATCAGCTCTGGCTTTTAGGATTCAGCCAGCACTGAGCTTTGTAGTAATCTGCTCCTTAAAGTGGTGTATCCTCCATTCCTCCCTGGGAAGCACAATTGCTGTGTGGGTTTCCTAGCCTCGCATAGGAAGTCCTCAGTGAATCTATTGGGAAGACAGCTTCCATATGCTTTGGATCCCTTCCTGCACTGTTTGCCATGGTAATTCAGGCATTTCTATCTTACTCCACCTGGGTGTTTTCTTTTCTTCTGCTTCTAGAAGCCATCCTAATAGAGAGCTCACACCATCTTCTTGGTTTTCAACAGGGAGTTCAATCCTGTATATCAGGAGAATGCTCCCAATGGTCTCCCTAGTCCAATCCTTTGTTTTTTGTCCCTTTAATCAATCAGAATCAAATCTCCCTTGTGGTCCCTCATATCCTGCCAGTCCATGTTGGCTTGGTCTTATAGATCTTTTGGAGTAGTCCCTTTCCTCCCTCACCAGACACAACACATCTTGGACTGGGTAATGCTCTAACTTAATCCTAGTTAATAGGAGGTTTATGTCTAGTAAACAAGAGTGGTGATGGGAAGATCCCAAGGGAAGATTATGTAGCTTTTTTGTGGTTGAGGTTGAGGTAACAATCAGGGGGAGAAGGGGGTGTTTTGAATTAACCTTCATTTCAGTAAGTATGGAGAGCTAGCTTTTAATAATGGGTCACTTCTTCGGGCTCAGAGAATTCAGAGAAATTTGAGAATTTGAAATTTTAGGGGAGATATTCCAGAGGATCCTGTCCCATGTATTATCTTTCCATTCTTTCTCAACCCGGGCTACTGCAAACCTGCCTTTACATTCCGCACGCTTGGTAATTCTTACATTTGAGTTCTGGCCCTGGTAATCAGCTTTTTCTGCTGTTCCCTGTAAGTTATGTTACCCAGGAGGCCCTCTGTAATTCTTATGTGGCTTTTAGTTGCCTGCTACTCAGTTATCTTCCTGTTATCTTTTTAAAATCTAGAATATAAGTGGAGTTCAACAATATCCATAATATTCCATTGTCTTTATGATTACTATTCTCTTTATGCTTTTCAAACAAGATATATCACACTCACTAGTGCAATCTGCCACCAGTACATAATGCCAATTCACCACTAGTGAAAATTTTAATAATTCTATCACTATTACCAACAGTGACGGTGTTCTCTCTGAGACCTGGGTGGGGATTGATCCAGCTTGAAAACTCATATTTATGATCTGCTGTTTGGACTACTTCTAAGAGTACTTGGGCAACTGTACTCCAACACAGAAATTAGTGAGCAGTACTTATTAAAATGAGTATCTTTAAGAACAATACCTATGGAAGGAATGGGAAGGAAGCAGGTTTGAGCAGAGAAATAAGTGAAGCTATAATGTTGGCCAGAGATCACCCTCAACGAACCACACAGAGAGCTCTCGGGTTAAAATTGCCCATCAGAATTGTCCCATATCAGACCCAAATATCTAGGACTTAATACCTGTACAATGATTAGATGTGGTTTATCCTGAGAAACGTGCAACCATGTGGCAGTTTTCTATAGATGAGCCAATCCCTGAAGGGACTGATAGATATAGGCTGTTTGCTAAATACACTCTTTGTAGATGGGTCACAAAGACCCAGTGTCTGTTGTAGGCAGCACTTCTTCATGTTTATTGCAACCATACGGTATTGCTAATTAATATATTAATAGATAGTCAGAAAAAGCAAATGGAAATATTATAACCAAATCATCTAAAGTAATATTTTTATTATATACTATACCTAAGTCAATATGGCAGCATATCTCCATTTCCAACTTAATAAAGAAATTCCCTTCCATGACCTTTAAATACATCAGTTTTTCTACAAGGAGAAGCCTACAACAGGAACATTGCTTTCATAATTATGAAAAATCAAGTAATTGTTCTGTACTCTCACTTTAGTCTGTGGTGAGCCTTTTGCTTGATAAATGCCACGTGTAATTCTTGACTATAACAATTGTTAACATTGCCTATAATTCCTTTCTGAATTATCCAGATACTTGTCATAATTCCTTATCCCCTCTGAACATGTGGAGGTGCAGGCAAAGTAGAACATGGACAATATCCTATATATTTGAAATCACAGTTTATTTATGAATTGATTTGTAATGGGAATTGCCTCAACAGTTTAAGCCCTTGTTGTATTTAGAAGGATTTCAAATAATAATTTGTCTTTACTTATTCTTTTAATTAAAATTATGCAGTCATTTTAATTTTTCTTTTCATTTATTGAAAAAGCACAGAAGAGTTTATTATAATTAATCATTTATTAAATATCTGTTTACTGTGGCAACTGAAGTCTAAGGCTCTGAAAGTATATCATAAATTAAAAACGCTAATATAAAAATGAAGATAAAACTACACTTTCTAAAATATTTTAACAAAACAACATAACCACATTTTACTTCCATTAAGGTGTTATTTTTGTTTTTATAGCATTGATAAATATTTGACAAATCATAAAATTAGTCATCATTTGCCATTGCACAGAGTCACTATAAATATATAATACAGGGTCAATATAGTGAAAATATTTGTTTTGTTCTTTCCTGAAAAATGACAGGATAGGAAACAGAAAACTTCCTTAAATATAAAAATACATTCCAAGATCTTTTATTAAAATGAAAGCACAAAACAATATATGCACACAATAAGTATATGTTCCGCCTTAAATTGTTTACATTTCATATGGTGATGCTACATCTTCTCAAATGGATTGCTCAAATTACTTTAATATGAAGATTTTAAATTGGCCTAATACAGACTTCCATTCTTTCTAAGATAGAGTAACAGGGACCACATTTACTCCTTTGCATGAAACAACTAAAAATCAGGTCAATTATATGTGGAACAATGGTGCTCAAAATATTCAATGTCCTACAACAAAGGATAGTGACCTCTGAAATATGAGAAACAGATGAGGTCATATTCTGAGTCATAAAACAAGTCTCACTAATTTTAGAATGATTCAAGCAATAGAAAGCATGTTTTTTAGGTTACAATGATATTAAATTAGAAATTAATAACACAACATATTTGGAATATCTCCTAAATATCTACAAACTAAATAGTGTACTTCTATATAACCCATTGGTCAAACAAGTAATCAAAATAGAAATTAAAAAGTGATCTAACCTTAATAAAAATAAAATTATAACATATCAAAATTTGGAGGATGCTGTTGAAGAATATTTATAGCATCAAATGCTTATATTAGAAAACACTGATCTCAAATCAAGAACCTCATTTTCTACCTTAAAAACTGGAAAAGTAAGAGGAAATGAAATCAAAAGTAAGCAGGAGAAAACAAATATAACAGTGGAAATAATGAAAGAGAAAACAGAAAACAATAAAGAAAATCAATGAAACTAAATCTTGTCAATGAGATAGATAAATAAAATTGATAAAATTTAGCCAAACTGCTCAGGAAAAGAAGAACACAAATTACCAATATAAGGAATGAGTGGGTGAAATTCACTAAAATTCTATAGATATTTAAAGAATAAAAAGATAATATTATGAATGACCATTTTAATGAATTTGAAAATGATGAAATGTGCAAATTTCTTGAAAGAAACAAGCTGCGAATCTCACTCAAGATAAAATAGATAAGCTAAATACCTTTATGTCTATTAAATCGATTGAATTTGTAGTTAAAACTTTCCCACAAGAAAACTTCAGGCCCACATAGCTTCACTAGTCATTTCTGGCAAACATTTATGGAAGGAATATTACCAATTTTACAGAATCTCTTGCATAAAATTGAAGAGGGGTTTTTCAAATGATTACATGTCACAATTATTATTCTGATGCCAACAGTGGACAAAAGTATTAAAAGAAAAACTATTTGCCAATATCCCTATTAAAAATAGATGCAAAAATTCTGAATAAAATTTTAGCAAGACAAATTCAACAACATATAAAAACAAATAAAATGTCATAAGCAAGTGATGTTTATTCCAGGAGTGTAGTGTAAATATTCAAACCCTTATTAGTGTAATTCAACATATTAACAAACTAAAAAAGAAAAATTGTATGTTTATATCAATAGATGCAGAAAAGCCAGGGGAAAAATAACAGCTCTCAGAAATCTTTGTCAGAAAGTTCTCAACCTGATAAAGGGAATATCTGAAAAATCTAAAGCTAACATGATAATATTTCCTCTCCAAGGTAAGAGACAATGCAAACGTGTCCATTCTCAATATTTCTATTCAGCATTACACTCAAGGTTCTAGACCATACATAAAGGCAAGAAAAATAAACAAAAGCATTCAAATTGGACAAGAAGAAACAAAAGTTTTATTTGTAGATGGTATAATTGTCTACATAGAAAATCTTATGGAATATACAGAAAAGCTATTAATTTAGCAAGGATGCAGAATAAAATATTAACATAAAAATCAATTGAATTTCTATGTCCTAACAATCAGAAATAGTGAAATATCTCATTTATGGGTTAGAAGTTGCAATATTGTTGAATTGTCAGTCAAAAATTGTGTAAGTTTCACACAAATCCAATTAAAATATCAACTGGATTTTTTTTTAGAAATTGACAAGCTGAATCTAAAACATACATGGGAATGTGAAGAACCTAGAATAACCAATATAATTTTGAAAAAGGAAAAAAAGCTGCAGTAATTAAGACAATGTTATTCTCATGAAGATAGGTGAATAAATCGATGTAGCAGAATATATCTACAAACAGATAGACGCATATATAATCAATTCATCTTCAACAAATGGGCAAAGAAATTCAGTTGGTAAAGGATAGTCTTCTTAGCGAACAATGCTAGAATAATTGGAAATCCCAATGAAAAAAATGGAATGTTGATCAATACCTCATACCATATGCAAATCTAACTCAAAATATTTCACAGACCTAATGTATAACTTGAAATTACAAAAATTATAGATTAAGCATAGGAGGATATCTTTGTGTGCTTTTGTTAGGTAAATATTTCTTCGATATATAAAGCACGAGGCATAAAATATAAGAAAAGAACAAACTGGACTTCATCAAAATTGAGAAATTCTACTCTCAGGTAGTATCTCCTAAGAGAAGAAAAAGACAAGCTGCAGAGATGGAGAAAATACTTGCAAATAACATGTCTGATAAAATATTTCTATGCTAAATATATAACGAAACCTCAAAACTCAATACAGATGCTCCTCAACTTACAATGGGATTACGTCCCAATAAACCCATCATAAATTGAAAATATCGTAAGTCGAAAATACACTTAATACACATGACCTACCAAACATCATAGGTTAGCCTAGCGTACTTTAATCTGCTTAGAACACTTACATTAGCTACAGTTGGGCAATTATCTTGAATTTCATCTCAAGAGTAATTACCTTCCTCTTCTTCTTCTCACCAGAAACAGGAGACATAGATGGGCATTTTGTAGACATGATGAAATACAATGTCCAAAAACTTGCTGGCAACGCAGTACACTATAGAGTATTGGTTGTTTACCCTGGTGATCACGTGGCTGACTGGGAGCTGTGGTTTGCCGCCACTACTTAGCAGTATGAAAGAGTATTCTACTGCATCTCACTAACTTGAGAAAAGATCAAAATTCAAAGTACGGTTTCTACTGAATGCATATCACTTTTGCACCATCATAAAATCAAAAATTCATTAAGTTGAACCATTGTAAGTCAACTGTCTACAATAAAATAAACCACAAATAACCCTGTAATAATGAGCAAGATCCAAAAGTCATTTTATTTCACCAAAGAAAATTATGGAGATTGAGCACATGAAAAAATGCTCACTCAACATTGTTATTCATTCAGAATTTAAAAATTAAACCTAAGTGATTTAAGCTACCTACTTGAATGTCTAAAAGCAGAAGGCTGACCACTGAAGTATTCATAAAGATGCGAAACAACTAGAACTCTAAAACACTGCCAGTGGATCTACAAAGCAGTAGAAGCACTTTGTAAAAACAGTTTCGCAGTTTCTTCAGAAATTAAAAGCACACCTAACCGATGGCCCAGACATTACTATCCAACGAAGTCTGACAATAAAGTTTGCGAATTCATCCTAAAAAAAGTGCTACACACCTCATTGCTGAATATCACTACAGTTACCTTCGAAGTTCTCCCCTTGGGAAGCTATGCACTGACACCAGTGCCTAGTCCACTCTTCAAAGCAATTTTGGAATTCTTTTTCTGGAATGGCCATCAGAGCTGTTGTCATATTACCCTTGATGGCCTGAATGTCATCAAAATGTCTTCCTTTCAATATTTCCTTTATCTTCAGGTAAAGAAAGAAGTATTGGGGGCCAGATCAGGTGAGTAAGGAGGGTGTTCGAGCATAGTTATTTGTTTACTGGCTAAAAACTCTCTCACAGACAGTTCTGTGCGAGCTGTTGCATTGTCATGATGCAAGAGCCATGAATTGTTGGTGAAAAGTTCAGGTCGTCTAACTTTTTCATGCAGCCTTCTCAGCACTTCCAAATAGTAAACTTGGTTAACTGTTTGTCCAGTTGGTACAAATTCATAAGGAATAATCCCTCTGATATCAAAAAAGGTTAACAATGTCGTTGTAACAAGTTTGCAAACTTAATTGTAAGACCTCATGTATTCACCCAAGAAAATTGAAAACAACGTCCATTAAAGGATGTGTATCCAAATGCTCTTAGTGGTTTATTAGTAAGAGCCCAAAAGCAGAAACAACACAAATGTTTAATAACAGATTCTGGGTAAACATTTGTGGTATATGTCCAATGCTGCTTAGCAATATAAAGAAAAAGAAAAACCCGATAAACACAATTATATGGATATATCTTAAAAATTATTCTCAGTGAAAGAAGCCAGAATATATATATATATATATATATATATATATATATATATATATATATATATATATATTCTGTATGGTTCCATTAATACAAAATTCTGGAAAATGCAAATCTATCTATAGTAACATGAAACAGACCAGTAATTTCTTGGAGACAAGAAGGGTGATTGGCAGACATGGGAGGGACAGATTACAAAGGGATGAGGAAATGTTTGGTGGATGATGGATATTTGCTTTATCCTAACTGCAGTGATGGTTTTTTCATGGATGTGTACATATGTCAAAATTTATTAAATTGTACTCTTTATACATGTGGAACTTATTATATGTTCATTATATCTCAATAAAACTTAAAAAAAATTGACCTCAGAGCTGGACACAAGCATGTTTAATATTAGCTTTTCTACTATACAGTTGAGTGACTTTGAGCCACTTGCTAATACATACAACATCAACCTTCTTTCATAAATTGTGATATAAGTATACTAAAAGAGCAAAATGAAATAATCTTAGTAAAACAATTATCACCTATATAATTTTACTAACCAATGTGACCCCAATAAATTTAATAATAAAAAAAAAATTATTACAGTGCTAGACATATTCAAATTGTGTACAAGTATTAATTATATGATAGACTTAAGCAATATGAGTCATGTCAAAAACAACATGTTATACATCCTTTTTAATAATCTAGCTCTTGTTACAGCCCAATGTCCACCGAAGTGTGTTTCCCATAATGGTTCACAATCTTCTACTAAAATCCCTATATTCTAGAAATATTACTTAAGACCACATGCTTAAAACTACTACTCTTCTACTAAAAAATAGTATAAAAAAGATTGATTACATGGCTATACCAGGTCTACATACACTTTGACGTACATTACTAAAATGAGAGGCCAAAAATTAAAAATTAACTTATAACATTTGCCTCCACTTTCTACTTCAGTTAATTAATATAGAATTGTCCTAATATGGCCAATTTAATTTTCTCCATACTTCTCGAGGATGAATTTCTTTCATTAGAATGCTTTTATTCAATGAACAAAGTCAATATAGTAACTTATCTAAAAAATGAAACCCCCGTACAACTTGGTCATTAGTAGGAAGTTTTGGGCTCTGAATTTGGATTATGTCATGACTTCATTTTACCTACCCTACTTATATAGGAGGCTACTTTCACAGTAAAAATGTGTCTAAACAAAGAAACATATTAAATATATCTCTGGGATTATTTTTCCTTCTTCTCCATTCTCAGTATCCATATAGAAAAAAATACATGTATACCACTGAAAATCCAGTAAGATGATTCATGTGAAAGCATTCCACAAAGGCAGACATTATTAATATTATGAGTGGTACTGCTACTACTAATACCACCACTACTACTATTAGTATTAATACTACTACCACTATCACTACTATTTCTGAGAGATGGAGGATGTAGAGAAAAGGAGGAAGAGGAATAAAAATAAAAATAAAAAACACAGAAAAAGAGCCAAAGGAAGAAAAAGGATACCTATGCTGTCATTCTAGGTCTGGGAACTTAGTCTTGAAGCTGCATTCACATAAGCTGCACAGCATTTTTACTGAGATTACAGATTTGTTTTCTGTGACAGAGAAGAGGTGGAGTGATGAAGATTTGGAGGTGCACAGGAATTTTCAAGGAAAAGAAAACTGTTCAGAATTTGATATGTAAAATTAATAATAGAAAAAAGATTTCAAAAACTGAGAAAAGATTTGACAAATTGTATGTCTGAGGACTCCAAATGAGAAGAAATATTTTAAAATATTTAATTATCATATTCTAACAACATTTAACACTAATGGAAAAGTAAAAAATGTGATTTCATTTTGTAGTCATTTGGAAAATTACACTTAAAATGGAAGTAAGTGATGATTATAATTCAGACTGCTTTTATTCACTAAACATTATAACAATATGCATATTTTATTTTTTTTCTCATTTTAAAATTAAATGTATTGGGGTGACATTGGTCAGTAAAATCACATCAGTTTCAAGTGAACAATTCTATAATACATCATCTATATATTGCACTGTGTGTTCACCATCCAGAGTCAGTTCTACTTCTATCACCATATATTTGATCTCCTTTATCCTTTTCTATCTCCCTCCTTCCCCTTACCCTATAGTAATCGCTAAACTATCATCTGTGCCTATGAGTTTTGATTACTTGTTTGTTTTGTTTATTTATTGCTTTCAGTTTTATATCCCACACATGAGTGAAATCATACAGTTCTCGACTTTTTCTGACTTATTTTGCTTAGCATGATAATCTCAAGATCTATCCATGTTGTTGCAAATGACAGTATTTTATCTTATGATTGCATAATATTCTATTGTATACATGTACCATGTCTTTATCCAATCATCTATTGAAGGACACTTCAGTTGTTTCCATGTCTTAGCCACCATGAATAATGCTGCAATAAACATAAGGGTACATATATCTTTATGGATATTTTCAGATTTTTTTGGTAAATACCCAGAAAAGGGATTGCTGGGTCATATGGTAATTCTATTCTTAATTATTTGAGGAACTTCCATACTTTTTCCATAGTGGCTATACCAATTTACATTCCCACCAGCAGTATGAGTGTTCCTTTTTCTCTACAACCTCTCTAGCACTTGTTACTATTTGTCTTGTTGACAGTAGTCATTCTAACAGCTGTGAGGAAGCATCTTATTGTGGTTTTGATTTGCATTTCCCTATCAGCTAGTGAAGTTGAGCATATTTTCATATATCTGTTGGCTGTTTTCATGTCTTCTTGGGAGAAGTGTCTGTTCAGGTCCTCTGCCCATTTTTTAATTGGATTGTTTATTTTGTTGTTGTTGAGTTATATGAGTTCTTTATATACTGTGTTTCTGCGAAAATAAGACCGGATCTTATATTAATTTTTGCTCCAAAAGATGCATTAGGCTGTTTTTTCAGTGGATGTCTTATTTTTTTTATGTACAACAATCTACATTTACTCAAATATAGCCATGTCATCTTCTTCTGGAACATCGTCATAATGTGCCAAATGTGTCTGTCTGTCTGATTATCTTAACTGGGGCTTATTTTCAGGGTAGGCCTTATTTTTGGGGAGACATGGAGGTGTTGTTTGCGAATTTCTCCTTCCATTTCATTGGTTGCCTCTTTGTTTGATGACAGTTTCTTTTGCTGTGCAGAAGCTTTTTAGTTTGATATAGTCCCATTCATTTATTTTAACTTTTAGTTTCCTTGTCTTTACTGTCAAATATACATATGAGGTCGGCCAATTAAGTTTGCAAACTCCTCCTAGAAAAAGTGCTGCTCACCTCATTGCTGAATATTACTAGTCACCTTCGAAATACTCCCCTTGGGAAGCTATGCACTGACGCCAGTGCCTAGTCTAACCTTCAAAGCAATTTTGGAACTCTTTCTGGAATGGCCATCAAAGCTGTTGTTGTGTTATCCTTGATGTCCTGAAAGTCATCAAAATGTCTTCTTTTCAATATTTCCTTTATCTTAGAGTAAAGAACGAAATCATTAGGAGCCAGATCAGGTGAGTAGGGAGGGTGTTCCAATACAGTTATTTGTTTACTGGCTAAAAACTCCCTCATAGACAGTGCCGTGTGAGCTGGTGCATTGTCGTGATGCAAGAGCCATGAATTGTTGGTGCAAAGTTCAGATCGTTTTCATCTAACTTTTTCACTGTCTTTTCAGCACTTCCAAACAGTAAACTTGGTTAACTGTCTGTCCAGTTTGTACACATTCATAGTGAATAATCCCTCTGATACCAAAAAAGATTAGCAACATCGTTGCAACAAGTTCGCAAACTTGTCAGGCCTCATATTTTAAAAGTTAAACATTAAGAAGAAAAGCTTCCCCCAAATCTTCAAAAGGTGATATACTTTATCAATAAATGCATAAAGGAGGACGCTGTACTATCAAAATGAAAAGGTAGATTATTTATTTATTTTTTAAAGATTTTATTGGGGAAGGGGAACAGGACCCCATTGGAGAACAGTGTGCACTTCCAGGACTTTTTTTTTTCCCCGGAGTCAAGTTGTTGTCCTTTCAATCCTAGGCATGGAGGGTGACGTTCAGCCTCAAGTTGCCGTCCCTTCAGTCTTAGTTGTGGAGGGCACAGCTCAGTTCCAGGTCCAGTTGCTGTTGCTGTTACTAGTTTCAGGGGGTACAGCCCACCATCCCTTGCGGGACTTGAGGAGTTGAACTGGCAACCTTGTGGTTGAGAGCCCACTGGTCCATGTGGGAATCGAACCGGCAGCTTTTGGAGTTAGGAGCATGGAGCTCTAACCTGAGCCACCGGGCTGGCCCCAAAAGGTAGATTATTTTACATTATTAGCATCTTATTTAATCGATGTAAACTATGAAATAAGTGTTGCTTTCCATATGTTATGGAAAAACAAAAAATCAGGTGACCAACTAAACTCAAACAACTAGTATTTGAAAAAACTAGGAATCAACTTAATTCTTTTTGACAAAAAATAGTCAATACCTGTGAAAAAACAAACAAACCTCAAAAAGTGATCAATATTTGGATGGATAAGTAGATTGTGCAAAATCATAAAATGGAATCTTATGCAGACTTGAGAATGAATTAAATACTATGACACTTCAAAATATGGTTGAATTTCTCAAAATTAATATTGAACAAGAGAATCTCTGAGGTGCTGGAAATGTTCTTTATCTTCATGTGTGTTTTGAATATGTGTTTGCTTGTTGGGAAATTATTAAACTATATGTTTTATGTACTTTTCTGAAAGTGTTTTATATTGCAATACAAAATTTACAGTTGACAGAGGATTTTATGGATATTTATGCCAATAAGTTTTTTAAATTACTTGGAGAATTACAATTGTAGAAATAGACTATATATCAGAACCAACTCTAAAAGAAATAGAAAACCCAAAACAATCATAATCATTAAATAAAGTACATCTAAATAACTTTAAAGGGTAGTTCTACCAAGTATTTTATAAACAGATAAGTTCAATTTTGTTTTAGAGTAGAGAAAAATAGAAAACATTGGAAGTATATAATGAGTATAACAAAACATTAATTTCAAAACCAAGTGAGGACTAATTTAAAAAGAAAAATTACATACCTATCTCACTTCTGAACATAAATAATATCTTAGACAAAGTGCTAACAAATACAGCAAATTACATAAAAATTATATGCCATGATAAAGTTCTGTTTTTTCCTGGAATGTAAGCTTAGTCTAATACCAGAAAGAAACTGAAGTAATTAGCCACAATGACATCTTTAAGAAGAAAAAAATGAAAAAAAAACACATAAGACCATCTTCATAGTTGCAGATATAACATTCCATAAAATTAAAACTTTTACAGCTAAAACTATTTAACGAACTAGAAATAAAATCGAATTTTTAAACAAATTTCAACAAACTACATATAAAGAAATTTAACAAACAAGAAATATAAAAGAATTCCTTATAGAAAGTAAAAAATAACATTGTAAATAATAATAAAATGATGAAAATTTATTATTAGATATTCAAATCATGGATACTTGCTATTATAAATTCCTTTAAACAATTTAACTGTATATTGGAGCTACCTATTTCAGTTACATAGGAAAAAAATAGAAAGTAGTATAAAAATAGGAAAGGAAAATAGAAAATAGTGTAAAAAAAGAGAAGAAAACTGCCAATATTTGCAGATGACCAGGTTTTTCACATAGAAAATTCTTCCAAATTTACTCAAACATTATTTGAATTAATAGAAAAATTAACAAGCTTGGTAGATTAAAAAGTAATAAAATGAAGGAAAGATAGCTTTTCAATAAATGTAAGAGCAATTAAACATACATAGGCCAAAAACTGAACCTCAATCTAAACCTCAAACCTATTACAAAACAAACCCAAAGTAAATCACAGGTTAAATCTAAAACTATAAAATGTTGTTGAAGTTATTCATACATAAGTGTAATTAACCTCTGTACCTGTATATTAGTCAGTGTTTTCCTGAGATGCAGAAAAAATAGATGTGGAGGCAAGGAAAGAGGATGGGAGAGAGAAAGACAGAAGAGACTTATTTTAAGGAATTAGCTCACACAATTGTGGAGTCTGGAAAGTTCAGATCTATAGGGTAGGTTAACAGTTTGGAGACCCTGGGAAATGTAATCATACAGCTTGAGTTCAAATGAAGTCGGCTGGCAGAATTGCCTCTTCCTTAGGGGAGTTCAGTCTTTTTCTTAAGACCTTCAACTAATGTGGGTAAGGCCAACCTACATCATACAGAGTAATCTGCTTCACTCAAAGTCTGTTGATTTAAACGTTAATGTCATCCAAAACAAAAACAAAAACAAAAACAAAACAAAACAAACAACAAAAAAAACGTTCATAGCAATATCAAGACTCGTTTGACCAGATATTTGGGTACTGTGGCCTAGCCTAGTTGACACATAAAATGAATCATCACAATCTCCCTCTTAAAATTTAGTTTAGATATCAAGATTAATGATGCTATATGCACACACAAAGAAATTGTGAGATGTATTATACTCATATAATAAGGCTATCTATGGTGAGCAGGGGAGGCCCCCTAAAAATAGTTTCCTAAAGCAGGTCTAAAAATGGCTTGATATGGCAAGAAGGAATGATTGGACTGAGTTGCACTGGGGTTAAGAGACAGGGCTGGGGTGCAGATTTTCACACAGGGACAAGGCAAGGGATTGTGTGACTTGAACTTCCTTCCAGTGCCAAGGTAGGGTACACGTGGTTTTTTAAAATTGCTTACCCTTAGGTAGGGCATAAGGAGAAAAGGATGTGGTAGAGCTTGAAAAACCTGTATTCAAATATCAAAAATGGAGCCAGCCTCTTTAATATAAACTTTTAGGAAAAAAAGGAAAAAATATCAGGATCAAGGACTAGGCAAAAAGTTCTTAGTCTTGACACCAAAATCATGGTTCATAACAAGGTAAATGGGTAAACTGGACTGCATCAAAATTAAAAAAAAACTTTTTCTCTACAAAATACCTGTGAACAGGATGAAAGAGAAGCTACAGACTGGGAGAAAATATTTGCAAACCACATTACTGACATAGAACAAGTATTGAAAATATATAAAGATCTCTCAAAACTCAACAGTAAAAAAATCCAATTATAAAATAGGCATGAGATATGCAGAGACATTTCAGTAAAGAGAATATGGAGATGATAAATAAGCACAGGGAAAGATGTTCAACTTTACTAGCCCTTAGGGAAATACAAATTAAAACTACAATGAGATATCACCATATCTTTACCAGAATGGCTAAAATAAAAAACAGTGTCAGCTCCAAATAATGGTGAAAATGCAGAGAAACTGGATTCACTCATTCATTTCTGTTGGGAATGTAAAATGGTACAATCACTGGAAGAGTTTGGCAGTTAGTTATAAAACTAAATATGCAACTATCATATGGTCAGCAATTGAACTTTTGGACATTTATACCAGTGAAATGCAGATATACATATACATACAAACCTATACATGGATATTCGTGACTTTATTCATAATGGTCCAAAACAGAACACAATTCAGGTGTCCTTCAGTAGGTGAATGGTTAAACAAACTGTGGTACATCCATGTCATGGAATTGTAACTCATCAATAAAAGGAAATGTACTATTGATATATCTACAACAATTCAGACAAATCTGTATGTAATTATGCTAAGTGAAAAAAATTAACCTCAAAAATTTACATACTAACAATTCTATTTATATAATAGTCTTGAAATAACAAAATTATAAAAATGGAGAACACAGAAGTTGGCGAGGTTAGAGACTACAGAATATGAGTTAGATGTGACTATGAAAGGGTGACACAAGGATCCTTATGATGATGTAACTGTTGTTTTTCTTGACTTCATCAATGTCAATATCCTGGTTATGATATCATAGTATAGTCCTGTAGGATGTTCCCATTGGGGATGCCGATACAAGACATGTCCAGATGTGTAGAGGATTTTCATAAGAGTTTATTTGAGTCAAAGAGAGGATATGCCTAGAAAGAAGATATCAATAGACTGAGAAAAATGCTTCCAAGAATAACAGCTTGCAGTTTCTTTTATGCATTTGAGATTAAGGAGGAATTACATAAAGAGGATTACATGAACATGAGAGAAAGCAAGATGGGGGTCAGATTACCTCTGCATGCTTTAGAAAGAGGGGCCTGAAAGGGTGGTAGAAGGGGAGGTCCGAAAGATGGTCAGGTAGTAGAAGGAGGAGTCTGAAACGGGGTATTTCAAAGGTGTTAACCTAGAGGCACAGAAATAATGCACAGGGCTTACTTAAGGCAAAGATAAGCCTTTTAGAAAAGAAATTATACGCCTGGGGTTTGACTATCCTCCAGGACCTTCCAAGTTAGGAATTTATGATCAGATCACACTGTGAGGTTACTTTCCACAGAACTCCCGTTTTGTGCACAGAGATAATTGCATAAAAGCTATGTGGATCTCTGTATTATTTCATACAACTGCAGGTGAGTCACTAATCATCTCAATATAAACATTTTAATTACAAGAAGTACATTTACAGTAGATAAGAATAATAAATCTAGAAGACATACAGAATCTTTACAGAAAAAAGTAAAGTATTATTCAAAATTTCAAAGTAGAAAAAATGGACGTGTCACACTTTAGATAGGAAGACTTGATATTACAAAATTTTCATAACAAATTATTTCCAATATGATTTGAATATAGTTATTTTCATAAGATATGACAAGCTGACTCTCAAATATGTACGAAATACAAAGAATAAGTCATATTTCTCAATATAAGAAAACATTTGGAAGGATTTTGCTCTACCATTTATCACTTAATAGATACAGATAATGTTCCTATTTTTAAGCTGAATGATAGACATATGGGTATTTCTTTCATTATTATTTCTTAAACTTGTCTTATATCTTCTCATATATAAACTATACATTACCCAATAACATACTTTAAAGCACGGTATCAAATAGTAAATATATTATGAATCAAAATTTTACTATCTGTATAAGTTCTACAAATACATATGTGTACACACATATTAGAATGAATAGCCTTGCATGTTGGAATTTCTTGTAAATTAATTTTTGTCTATATTTTCTGTTTTCTATATAACACATATGTTTGTTGTGGAGTGGATGAATAATTTGTAATGAAAGATGAAGTCAAAGTTAAAATTTTCTTTAGTGACTTCAAGAGAAATACTAAATTCTCTGCTTTGACTAGGCTGAGAAATGTAATTTCATCTCTTTTTTAATTTTGTGATATAGACGATTATTGTAATTCTCTATTACAAATACTTAGCATCTTGCGGATCCCTGGTTTTAAAGAACAGCAAGTGATATTGATTTAAATGCAGGTATGTTTTCAAAAAGGTTCTGTATATACTTTCCCATACAACAACATAATTTTTAAAAGTTTTTTTTATCACATAGTACAATAATTCATATTTATTTTTAATATGAACATCTGTTATTGTTTTGAGTACATTTTTATGCTACTATTTACTTTTTTCTTTCTTCGTTTCTAAAAGTTACCAACATCTTTTCAGTTGCTGATTATTCATAAATGGATTTAGTTCTGAATTATATCGAAAAACCCTCCATTGTTTTTTCACCTCATCCTTGAGTACATTCCATCCTAGCTTGCTTGGGGGAAAAAATCAGTTTGGGACTCCAATCACCAGAGGCAGCCCTAAAATTGTTAACAAACAATAGGATTGGCATTCCTGATTCCCATCAACCCCGTGCAGCTGTGGAGATAAATAAATCATATGGCCTAGTTTTTTCTGTTCCATCTCAATTGGACTATACTCTTATAGACTAGCTTTACTATGCAAAAGAGTTATTGCTCTCTTATATCTTCATTTCATCATCATCATCATCATCATCATCATTTCTTATTCAGATGAGTTGATTAGAAAAACTCTAATGAGATATAGGATTTGATATCATGCAAATGCACTTTTTCACTAGCTGATGAGTTTATTCTCATCTTTTGCGTAAAAATACAAACCCATAACAAGGGTTAATCAAGGCTATGCATAAGCAATGATGCAGAAATAGTTCTATTTTATGTATGTGTGCACACATGTCTGCAATTCTCTTGTCTAGTTTTTCCATGACCCTCTTTTCAATAAAATTTGCAGTAAGCTTTTTCTACTCTTAGACCGAAAAAACAACAACAACAACAAAAAGCAACCCTCTGATTATTGAAAAAGCTTGACAAAGTTTGAATCTTGGTTTATAATGACACCTGAAATTAATTTTGGAGAAATAATTTAAGAAACATATTTTATGCCTAAGTGATCATCAAATTCTGTACAAACTTCCCTTTGGCATGTTAAAGTATTACTATGACATCAACATAAACAGAAGGTAGTGTATCTCATACCTTGATGTATTAAAAATCATAAAAAATCCTTTGAATAGAAATATCTATTCATTAAAAGCATAAATATTGCATATACTGCATATAGATACAATTTACATCAAAGCATTTCACAATTGAGATGGTACAGAGTCTGAATTAAATATGTGGAGGAAGTTATCTTTAAAAAATAACCATTTCAAAGTAATAACCTATCTAAAAATGATAGCTTAGTGCTTCTGCCTTTGGTATTCAGCAAGTAGTTAACCTGTCAAAACTGCCAATGCTGACTGATATATGTTCAAAAGACCCTACTGAAATATTGACAAACCCTCAAGTTGTGTGTATTATGGAGATAAGAAGACTAAATTTATATTTACTCTAACTCATAGCCAGCCCAGAGCTTCACAAAACAGAAAACCTCTGTTAATAATTTTTTGGAAGATGATGAGCATTATGTATGCGAATAAGTATACACACACATACACACACATCACTCCATCATTTTTTATCACAAAAGCATATGGCATTGTATCAGTCAGGCTTCAACCAGAAAAACAGAAGCTGATTTTATATATATATATATATATATATATATATATATATATATATATATATATATATATATATATATATATAATATATTTATATAAAGAGATTTATTGCAAGAAATAGACTTATGAGATTATAGGGGCTGGTAAAGCAAGTATGAAATCTATAGGGCAGGCTGGAATCTTGGGCACAAGGGAATGAATACACAATAGTGACTGAGATGGATGCACTCCATTTTCCCATGGAGCCTATATTCTACCCTACAGGGTTATTATTACCTAAGAAGATAGTGTCTGTAAAGCACTTAGTAGCATGCCTGACTAACAGAAAATAACTAGTGAACAAGAATTTTTGTTATTAGTTTTGTTATAATTATTTTTAGTAGCGATGGCATCAAGCATGTAAGTCAGAGGTCTTCGGAGAAACAGACCTATAGGGTATCTGTCTATCTATATCATCTATCTATCTATCTATCTATCTATCTATCTATCTATCTATCTATCTATCTATCTATCCTCTCTCTCTCTCTCTCCGTAATCCATCCATCCATCCATCCATCCATCCAGCCGTCTATCTGAGAGAGAAAGGGATTTATTATAAGGTATTGGTTATGGAGTTTGAAAATTCCCATAATTTGTCATTTGCAAGCTGGAGAACCAGGGAAGCTGGTGGTAGAGTTTAAAGGCCTGAGAAACAGAAGCACCAAGGGAACAAAATTGATGTTCCAGTTCAAACAGTCAGGCAGAGAGTGAATTCAACCTTTTTCCACCTCTTCACTCTATTCAGACCCTAGTGGATTGTCTGATGCCCACCCATTTTGGGGAGGGCCATCCGCTTTACTCTGTCCCCATTTTAAATGCTGATCTCTTGCAGACATGCATACAGACATACCCAGAAATAATGTTTGACCAGCTATCTGGGCATCCCCTGCCTAGTCAAACTGACACAAAATTAACCATCATAAAGTATGTATGAAAGTATTGCATGTGATAATCTGGAAATCTGTGGTCAGAGTGGAATCCAGAAAGTGGTAATGAAGTCTTGAAATAGTGTAGAAGTGACTATCATTCAATTAATGTATTTCAAAGATTGTGAGACTAAATATCAGAAATGTCATATATTGGATATTAATTTATCAGTTACCAGTCACAGACAATGGAGTCCAGAGGAAGATTTGGGAAAGTATCTAGTTAAAAGCAATGGTAAGTATACTCAAGAAATAAACACTAGAGACCTTCCAATCAAGTTAGGAACAAGGAAAAATTATTAATATTCTTAAAAATGTTGTGAAAACACTAGGCTCTGATAAAAGGAAAAGAGAAAAATCAATTTAAATATTGGAAAGTGGGAGGTAATTTATCATTATTTACACATCAATCATATATTCACTGAACAAGTATTTCCTAAGAATAGGCCATATCTTTAGTAGCGAATAAGATTTCCCTAAGGAAGTAATGCTCATGAGTAGAATTAAAAATGAATAAAAATTATCCATAGGAAAAGGACAAAGTATCTTCCACCAAAGAGGACAAGTAAGAGAGAGAATACAACATATAAGGATATGAATGTATTTGAAATCTAGATGGAGGGCAGTGGTTGATGGCATATATAGGAATGGACCTGGAAAGGGAAGTGGGAGAATAATCAATAAGGATCCAGAAAATTCATTTTTTTTCCAAATTGGGAAAATGTGAAGCCTTTGCAAGGAGTATATAGGCACTGGTAATTATTAATAAATAATATTCAGATTTTTTACTTCCAAAGTCATTTTACAAAACTGATCTACTTGAGAAGAAGCCTGATTCATAATAAGGGCTGTGTAAGTGTTAGTAATTGCTGGGTGCTATTGTTGGCCAAATGGAGGCAAGGCGCACTGATTTTTCCCCCTGTTTATTTTATTAAGCACTTAGTGTTTCACTTAAAAATACATATGTTCTAGAGGGACTTATAGAGTGTGAGCCATCCCAGTATGCATAGGGTGTGTCAGAATGAAAATTTCACAAGTATTCAGTACTAGAGACAAATTTACTGGATTACCAAAAAGGTAACTTTAAGGAATAAATGATTTGCATGAATTGTCATTAGCTGGTCCACATAGTAGCAGAATTCTTCTATGTCATTAGCTGGTCACACAGCAGCAGAATTCTTCAATAATTCTGGCTGTAGATTTTGGCTGAGAAATTCAGCCCTTGGCTAAATATGGGTAACACTGGAAAGATGTGGTTCTCAGTCAGGTCGGTCACACTGCCTTGCTGACAGGCTGCAAGAAAACAGCGTTGCACATGCTTCTACATGTTCCTCTGAACTGGTTAATGAAACACACTGGTTGATTCTCTACCTCATTTGATGTTGTGGGGACTTGCTTTTCACAAAAGCAACAAAAGAGATATGCCAAAACAATAGTTCCTGGAATATTAGGATCTGTTCTTTGTTTTCTCTTAAAAAAATTATCAAGCAAATTCCTCATTTACAGTTTAGTTGCTTTAACATTGAAGACTTGTTGTGACTCTGTTAACATTAAAATTTGTTAGGTGGAGCACACCGGAGGTAGAATGGCAAGGTAGGATAGCAAGGGAATTCAACAGAAGACAAGGGAGTTGAAATAGAGATGCTGATTACTCACAACAGGTCCTGGAGGAGGTATGCATCACGCCTTGAGGGGTTACCTGGGGAAGTCAAGGTAAGGTGCAGACAGTGAGCTGCACAGCCGGGACACATGCCTTAGTTAGGGTCCTCATGTGGACTGCTTTGGGGTTCCCAGGCTAAGGCCAGACTGGTCAATTCAAACCAAAACTAGTGGGGTTTTGATAAGCTCTACAGGAGTCTTATCTAAGCGATACACAAGGGAAGGAGCCTGGAGGCAGCAGAGACTATTTATCCCAAGGAGGAAAGAAACCAGGAGCTTACATTTATTTGTGATTCTGTGGGTTGTTTCAGGGCAGGCACTCACTTGTAGGGCTATTGTCAGTTCTAGGCGCCTGAAGGCCACCTGAAAATGGATTCCGGGCAGCAATATTATGGAGTAGTTTCCCTAAGCTCTCAACAGGAATATACTGGGGTTTTTTGTTTGTTTGTTTGTTTTCACATGTGGATTTAAAATTGCTAATTAAGAGCATAGATGTCTATCTCCTCAATCAAACTTGTGAAGTGTGGGAAACAGATTTCTGAATAGCCTTATGGTGACTGGGAGCTGTTCTGAATGAACGGGACATTATTGCAAGCCAATCTTTTCACCCATATCCAGCAGGTGTGTATGCTGGCTAATAAGTGATGGAGACAAAATGTGAACTCAAATCTTCTAAAAGTGCGTGCTATACGCTTTTCCCTGAGCTGTGTTACAAAATGAGACACGTAGTTAGCATTGTCATAACTTCTAAACGGACGGCTGGGGTCAAATTATTTCCAGATTTAAATTACGTAAAATAGGCTCAAGATTATATATACATTCAATCATTGCATAGGAGGAGGCATTAAAAACAAGGATTACAAAACATGAAATAATCACCTCCAAGTGATTAAGAAGAAAATGTCAAAGAACAAGAAGTCATTAGGGACAAAGACTGAGAAGGCCACTCCCTTATTTCAATTCCAGCCTCATTCAATATTGATTTGTGGACTTGAGTATGTTGTTTTATCTCCTATGACTCATTTTTCACATTCCTAAAGTTGGGATATAATTATGATTATATCTTGGAGTTGCTGTGAAGATTAAATAAAGTCACCTATTTGATTTTTTTTTTTTCATAGTGCCTGGATTGTAGTAAGCCTTCAATAAGTGTCAGTTACTACTATTACTACTTAATACTATCATTTACTTAGGAAGCAGCCATTGCAAAAAGAAGCACCTACTTGGAAACCTCTTCTCCAGCAAGTCCTAAGGCTTTTGTTAGTAGAATTGAAGTACCTAAATATTCTGGGGTTTGAGAAGGTTAATAAATTCTACTGCTGACAAAGAATCAGGCAAATGGAGGGAAAAATATAAACTTTATTATTAATACAGCTATTGGAGAATATGGTTTTGGTGTACACAGCATAAATATCCTAATATGGCATCTTTCTTAGTTCTAGTGAATATATTTCCCTGTAGAGGGAATTTTCCAAATGCCTTAGAACACCAAAAACACTAAAATTTCACGGACTTGGCATAAGTATTCGTTCATGGGATCTATCTTATACCTTATGGCACACATTTATATTATAAGTCATCTAAACTACTGTCACTTCCTGCTTACTAAAATCTATTAATACATTGCTATTACTGTAGTAGACCATGAATTAGCAATTGTTCTCCCTCTATAGCACCACAAAATAAATGCCTTAGGATTTGTGGACCACATTTACTTTTTATCACATATTCATGTGTGTATGTGTTTGTGTGTGTGTGTGTGTGTGTGTGTGTGTGTGTGTGGTGTGTGTGTGTGTGTGGTGTGTGTGTGTGTGTGGTGTGTGGTGTGTGTGTGTGTGTGTGGTGTGTGTGTGTGTGTGTGGTGTGTGGTGTGTGTGTGTTTACAACCCTTTACAAATGTAACACCCATACTTAGTTCACAGGCCTTACAAAACGGGTTGTAGGCTGAATTTGGCTAGTAGACCACAGCTTAACAATTCCTTTAGTAACTCAATTTCATTTGTTTTGAGATGCTGTAAAACTGGCTCTGCAAAACTGAATCATGGCACAGATCCCAATAATTGATTCAGCTCTAAAGTATAAGAATAAAGATACAATGCTATCTCTGTTGGCTGAATGCAAACTGCTTCTGGTATTCTTTGCGCTGGTGGTAGAAACAAATGTAACAGAGACAAAGGTCTTTGCTGATTTTCTACAGCAAAGAGACAACAGGAAGAATAGATACTATTACAATACATATTGTAATTATCTTTTGTTTACATTCACACTAACCAACTATCATTGTCTAAGGTACATGTGTCTTCTGCACAAATCAAACAAGGGAGTTAAGTGGAAAAAGTGATAAGACTCCTTCCCTTGGCATCTTGCAAATCTCTGATGCTGGCATTATACCCTACCATCTCCCAAATATATAGTATAAATTTAATTTTTTGTGGGTTTCTTTTTTTTGTGACGAAAAGAAAAATTCCAGGACCTCCTAATGGATACTTCCTGTCCCCGTATCACTATCTTTGTCAGAGAATTAATGGAGGAATTCTGAACACTGTTGAGTATACCCATTAATTCTTAGACATCCATAATACCACATATATTTTGGATCTCTTAAAGTTAGCATTAGGTCAGAATCAGTATTCAATCACCCTCAAATCACATGTGTGTTTCAATTTATTCAGTGTACAGGAAACCCAGGAAATAACTATAAGGAAAGGCTAGGAAAGAAATGTGCAGTACTTTTTATGAAACTATCAGTTTCCTTACTCAAGTGTACTGAGAGTGCTTCAAAGGACTTGGGTTCTGTGATTTGACACAGGTTTGGGAATTGGGTAACAGGACAGGACTAACGTGGTGGCTCAAATCAGATCCCTGATTGGCACACATAAAATATTTCCATTTCCACAAGTCAAGTAGGAACTTTCTGAATCACATAACCATAAAATTTATTGCTAAGGACACCATGATCAATAAGTAACAACCAAAGATTTATCTAGTTCAGACCATTTCGGTGCTGAGTAGAGTAAATATATCTTCATCCTATAAATTAGAGCTGCTTCTTGATTGCTTCCAGCATCACTGCTGAAAATAAATATCCATTTCATTAGCAGGATCTTCCATTGCCCCTTGGCCTATAGAAATTAGCCATTACATCACTTTTCAAAGATTTTGTTCCTCCTTGGATAACATATTTCTGAAAGTCATGGTGAAGAGACTATCTCATGGACTTTATCATAGGGCCTAGATAGGGGGTGGGTGTGCAGGTAGCTTGACCAACATCAATATATCTTATATTATTTTTTCCCTTCCTGATTCAGCATCATAAAAATACATTCACACAGCTGTTTTCCAGAATTATGTTGATACAATTAGCAAAATCTTGCAATGCTTTTGATTTGTAGTCTTCTCTTGTAGCTTTATCTTTGTAGTTGATCTCCTGAAACATACTGGGATCTGACTAACATAAGTTGAAAGCAAATGAGTCCTATACAGGGAATGACAAATGAGGAGAAAGTATTTTGTTCTACAAAGTAGAAGACATTATGTAATCTTCAAGCAAGGCAAGAATGGGAAGACATTATGTAATCTTCAAGCAAGGCAAGAATGGCCTCTTCAGGCTGAAGAAGGTTGTAGATTCTCATGAATGGAAGAATCAGAGGGATTGCTACTTAGTATCCTAGCATTCTGCAACTGAGCTGAGAATAATATTGTTATAGTCACACTTATCTTAACATTGCATGTTTATTTAACCAAAATTATGAAAATATATATTCTAGAAAAATGAGAAAAGAATGTATGAAAAACAAATCACCACTTCTCTGGTAGGAATTTAATAATAATTCCTAAATCTGAGTGTAAATAATTAACATAATAATATTATAAGCATGCTATTTAGAAAAAAGAATACAAGAGGAAACAGTTAAGAGTTGAAATTGGCAGTATCTGGGGAATAGGAATCCATGGTGAGGCAGATGGTCATTGTTTTTAGTTTTAAGGATTATGATACTATTGACTGTTTAAACCAGGTGTGTATGTTATAGTAATGAAAAGTAAAAATAAAACAATATCTATAGCTACAGCTACAGCTATAGATATAATAGATATGCATTAAATTAATGCGGACTTCACTGCCAATCCCAATTTTGCTTTGGTTTTAGGAATGTTATTTATAATTTCCAAATATTTGTCTCCTGCCTATAAATACAGGTTTCAGTGGGTTATATAATATAACTTTGTTAAAGGTTTGTAGACTGATACCTGCACAGTAAGCTCTGCGGGCACTCGTTGGATCTTGTACATTACTGATAATAGTCATAACACTGATATTAATGCATTTTTGTATGCTGTCATTCACTGAACACTTATTGCATATTAATTCTATTTCAGGTACTTTTCTCAGGAAAAGTGTAGGAATATGAAGTATTTCTAAGGCTTCAAGAATTTACATTTAGGGAAGGAAGCAAAAATATAAACAAAAAGTGAAACAAATTTGTCCTGGCTATGACAGAAACCTCGACCACACACTCAGGAAGTATAAAAGTGAGGAAGGTCAATGTTCTCTGTTGGGAAGATGGGGAAAGAAGGCAGAGTCTATAAGGTTCTCTATTGATGAGTAACTTAGATGATGAGTAACTTAGAACTTCATTGTTAAATAAGAGTTCACAATAGGAAAAAAATGCATTTCAGGTAATGCAAAGAGAAAAGCAAAACAAACCAGGACTAAAAAGAATGGCCCATTCAGAAAATTGAAAAAGAATGAATATAATTGGAATAGGGCCCAGGAGGACTGTCAAGCAACTACCCTGTGCCAAATATATTTTCTCGGCATTATTTTATTTAGTAGTAATAGCATTACTATGAATAAGTACTCTTATGTTCTCCATGTTATGAATGAGAAAAATAAGTTTATAAAGGTTAAATCCATTGCTCGGTGTCACCCTTAATAACAAGGGACAGACTCTAGGACTGAATCCAAGCACCTTTCTCTTAGTCCTCACCGATCAATTAATGCATGAATGAAGCCTTGAATAAAGGATTAGGTGACTAATGGATGTCCCGTCAGAGTGCTGAAACCATGTCTACTAGGGAGTAAATAAACTTTTTTCTGCAGTATAAATAAACAAAGGAGAAAGATTTCACCAACATAGTGAAAGTAAGATTTGCTCTGTTTTAGGGTATAATAAGCCCAGGAATTCCACTGTTGTAAAAATATCTTTTGTTTGTTTGTTTTTTTATTAGGTCAAGACTATTGTACTTACTAACTGATTAGGTAGTGATTAGAACTTAATGGTCATTTTATCAATGTATTATGATTCCAGGATGATACGTGCAACATCCTTCATACGTAAGATTATTTATTTTCTCTGATGATAGCTGTCAAAATATTTAAAAATTTCACGCACACAAGAAGCCAACCAAACTACAAGCATAAAACTTGGTTCCATTCATTACAGACCATTTATTATGTTAAAAAGTTGTGCTGTCAAGAAAATCACTATTAATTAAACTTTAAATGATATGCCTATCTTACAGCTTACAGGAACAACCAATTTTCCAGTTCTTTATGTCACTTGCTGAGCTAAATAGAATCTCTGGCAATCCTCAATCTTTATCTCTTCCCAAGACAAGAAGACACAATACATGCCTGTTTTATTTGTGTTTGCATTCAGGACCTGTGTGGAAGAGAAACAACTTCACATCAGGGACACTAGACTTTTCTCGCTCTAGAGGGTATCATTCAATATCAAGGATGAAAGGACAGTGGTGTTGAGGGTTCTACCCGGAAGGTAATAATGTAGATTATAGGTTATACAGATTTTTGAAAAAAATTGTTATAAATATCAGCTTCAATATGAAAGCAAATTCTTTTTTTTTTTTTTTTTTTTCAAGAGTGACCATTTCCCAATATTTTACCATTTAAAATATTTTGGGGGAACAAGAAAAATAAATCAGACAGAAAAAGAGACTGACATGTGTGGTAAGGTCTACAGATTTGGAAATTAACCATTAGCATTTCTTTCTTCAAGCTCTTAATTATATTTTTAACTTCAACTCCATTGCCATTACAAAGTAGCTTTGAAGAAGTTCTATCAGTTTTAGGCTTCAGATTAATAACACTTCAGATAATTAGCAGAAGAATTGAGTAGCTTAATAGCTTTGGAGGCATGAGGCCTATAGAAAGGGAAAAAAATAAACAACTACCTTCATTTGAAATTGCCTTGGGGTCACATTAACATTTAATCAATGTGTGAGGGTTAATGGTAATATGGTGAGGTGGACTTGTTCAACAGGCATGGAGATTCTGCTTTAGAAGTACATATTTCAATAGCAGATAATGCTTTAAAAGTTTGACTGCAATTTCCAGGAGTTTCCATTATTTTGAAGTTAGAGACATAGATTATAACATAGTGAAAATTAGTCCCACTTTAATGAACCTACAGTAACAGTTCATTAAATTCAGAATTCTGGGGTCTATAACTGATAATTTAAAAAAACTTCAACCATCTAGATGTATAACCATAAACTTTGATTTTACTCAAAAATAAAATAATACTCCTGTTTAAAGCAGCAAACCAACTGTGCTGTCCTTATTAAGAAGAAAGTGGATTCATTCTCACATCCTTGCATTGGTACCTTTATTGTTTAACAAATGCCAGGAAGGTAGACATGCTGATATGCAAATAACACACTCCCTTTCTGCTCTGCACGTGAGTGTGACTTGGTGACATTGTGGATTGTTCTGGAAACTGTAAAGACCTTTCCTTCCATTCAGCCACAGGTGCCAACTAGGTGGGGGTTGTATAATCGCTTCTGTCTCCCTTCCTTCCTATTTGCTCACTGTATTTGTTTGTTTTCTATCTTCCCTATCAGCATGTAAGATTCCAGAGGGAAGGAATCTTTTCCTTTCACTGTTTCCTTGTTTGTGTGTTTGTTTCTGCACTGAAAACAGTTGCGGCAAATAACAAATACCCAATACATTTTCATAGAATG
The DNA here is from genome assembly GCF_057876585.1 of Rhinolophus sinicus. Lineage (NCBI taxonomy): Eukaryota > Metazoa > Chordata > Mammalia > Chiroptera > Rhinolophidae > Rhinolophus > Rhinolophus sinicus. The sequence goes on along the minus strand of NC_142504.1, from coordinate 83,905,410 downwards.
GATAAAAGAATGGATGTAGGTCCTTTTTTCCCCCCAAATATCTCTTACAAAAATCATGGTCACTTGCTGTGTCAGTCCTCCCTGGCATATGATTAAATATTCTTCTGTTTGATCCCAGGGCCTAAAAATGTTCTATCTGCACATGGCGCAATTTCTAACTAACTCATAAACAGCATGGTACATCTGACCAAAGCACCACGTAATAGCTCTCTTATCCTTTCTTCATTCTTCAAGGCCAGTCTTCCTCCCTGACTGTTCTAGTCAGTCTCCTGCTGCCTAAGGCTTCTTTAGGCTTCTTCCAGCTTCCTCTCACTTCTCCTAGCTATCTCATATGCACGTTCAGAATAGAGCCTGAACGTCACTTAATCTCAGCCAGTATCTTGGAACATCTGATGCTTTCAAGGATTATCTTAATTTTTGCTTAGGGTAAATAAATGCCCTTGTTAATGACATGGTCTTACACCTAAAATTAATGTTACCACTAACCAGAACTCTCAACCTCAAGCTTTTTGGTCGCTGATATTTTACTGGATTATATCTAAATTCCCACATGATGGTTTGTATTTGGTTGACATGCATTCACCCCTACAGACAGGCTTAGATCCTTTGAGAAAACACAACAGTCGACACAGCTGGCATTTGGCTATTTATAAACTACGATGATATTAGTAAAAATTGCCTCTGAGGGTTAAGAAGTCTTTCTTGGGTAACGATAAACAACAAACACCCTATGTGGTGTGAGTTAAAGAATGTAATGGAAATTAACCTGATCCCAAATCTACTTCATTAAAAACATGCTACCCCAATAGTAAATATTACTTATTTCCACAATTAACATATACATTAATATATTTATTACTATATATTTACATATGTGTATATATGTGTGTGTATATATATATATATATATATATATATATACACACACACACACACACACACACACACACACACACATAAACTATGTTACCACAAAATATGAGAGGTTGGCATATTAAATCTCAGCTCTGACTGTGTTCTTGGTTAAAAACCTTCGATGACACTCCATTGCCCATCACTAATTGAAGTCAAATCTCTTTAGACCTGAGCAGTGGATTCTGCCAATCTACGCTAGCTTCATTTACCAGATACCACTTTCTCTCCCCATACACATTGGAAGTTTTGCTGTGGTGCCTTCCCCTACTTTCCTGTCTGTCTGGTAGACCCCCCAACACACACCTCCACCCCCCACTTCTTGATCTCCATATAGCCAAAAGAAAATATCAGCCTTTGGATTGAAAGATTTGGGATCAAACTTGTGTCTGTCCCTTAATAGCTGTATGTGTGTTTACTTCATAGAGATGACATACCTCTACAGGGTTAGTGGAAGAATGAAAATACAGAGGGTGCCAAAAAACTGTATACGCATTTTAAGAAAGAAAAACTGTAATAAAATTGTAATACAATGAATGATGCTAAATTCATTTGATTAATGCCATCTTTGGAAAAACGTCATACTCTCCTTTGCTACCATAATTCAATTCAACTTCGAAAAGTAATACATAGATAACATCTCTTAAATTTGTGTACATTTTTTTGGCACCCCAGGTATAGGTAAGGTAGATGGCTCAAATCCCTTACTTAAATTATATCTATTACCTAATTCCCTAAATACATTTTAAATTCCAATTATTCTTTGCTGCCCTTCATTGAAATAATGTAGAGGAAGGAAGGAGCACAGGCTTTGGACACAAAAGTAGTACTTTCAGACTTGGCTTTAGCATTCATTCACCTGCATTGTGCTTCAGACAAATACTGAACTTACTGTACTGAGCTCATTTACTTATCTGGAGAAAGTGAGAGCCAATACTTCATATTATTTAACAACATTCTGAATGGAATGATACGCAAAAACGCCGGGTCCCATAGCTCTTTCCTTTCTTTCTTTGAACACTGATAACACTTTGTTCACACGTCTCTTATGACATTTGAGAGGTTCTACTTTGATTGTGAACTTGTCTTATTATACTAAGAAGACTAAGAGCCTTTCTTCAAGATAGGAACTGAGTCATTTTCAGGTTTTTACCTTAATGCTTTGCTTTAAAGATATATGCTATAGGTATTTTTGTGTATAAATAAATGTATGAGATGAGTAATATATAACAATTGTGAATAAATTCTTTCCAGAATTACTTTATCAAGGTAGTGGACAGTGTCCAAAGTTCTGGGAACTAGAAGAGTGAACAAATATGTTCTGATGGAAGGAGAGCAAGGAGTGAAATAAATGATAGTATTCCCACAGGGAACTCTAAGATGAATTTAAAGGCCCAGCAGCCTTAAAAAGGAATAGAAAAAGTGCAGGAAAAAGGGCAGTGAGGAACAAGACACAGGATAGGAAAGGTTACCAGCACCCTTGTTTCTCTTTAGCCCGTTGAAACATTAAGCATTTCTGCTACACCCCTAACCTCTCCCAAAATGTCTATGCTCTTTTTGTCATGGTTTTCAGTCCCACACTGCCAGGCTGTATCATGGGTTGAGATCCCCAGAAGTAGATCCAGAGAGGTGGATTGAGAGGTGAGAGATTTATTAAGAAAATACTTCATGGGAAACTGGCAAGGAATTAGGGAAACCAGGACAGAGAAGGGCTATAAAATGAAAAATCTAAGTGAGTTACCATCTCCGGCAAAGTCCTAAAAACGGTAGAGATGCAGCCTGATTTTGCAAAGGCTTTCTTGCTAGAAAATGTAAATTATTCCTTAGCATTATTCTGACCTCTGAGGAGGGAGATATAAATTCTCAGGTCCTTCCTGACCTCTGTACAAAACGGGCAAAGGGTCTCTGATAGCCCAAAGCGGAGTCCTCTGAAAAACAATAGCACATGCTGAATTGTGAAAATAGAAGCACAAACTGTGACCGTCTTCTGCCCCTACGGCCCACCCCCACATACACACTAAGGCGAAAAAGAAATTCAAGGCTCTCTGAGCAGAGCACCAACGTTGTCCAAAACATGAGCTGAGTTAAGAGTTGCAATATCGTTACCATAGAGTCTGCTGTGGGAATGCAGACATCTTAGATGTTTACCATTCACTCCTCCCTGATGACTTAGAGTTTGAGTGTATGGCTTCCATGACCAGAAACACCCAATGGAAAACTAGTCACTCCTGGGAGAAATGCTTTAGAAACTGAAGTCAAGAAAGTTTTTAGGCTGACAGAATCCAAATGATCATTATTTCACTTAGCTATGAAATGAAATGTGGCATATGAGAATCTGTTCTCCTGGAATGCTGGGGCATTTGCTTTGAATTTATGCTTCAGGACCTTCAGATTCTATGGAATCTGTGCCCCCCCCCAGTCCCCCCACCGGCTTCAAGGCATAAATAAGCCGTGGTGATTGGTCTGAAATACCAGTGCAACTTCCAAAGTTGCTTAATTTTCTGCAAGGGCACCTGTCTATTTCATATACTCAATTCCTACATTTTTAATCCATATTTCATAAGAAACAATATACTGTGAGCAGTGTGGGAGTAAACTGTGTCAGTGCCCTCAGGGGCAGAATGAGCCCTTGTGAGCTAACACCGGGGGAATGCTTCAGGGGCACCAAAGAAGTTAGCAGCTGTTTTGCAGGCTTTTTCTCTGTGCTTTAATTTTGAAGCAGAGCATTAGCTTTGACATTTTTCAGTTGACAGGTATTTTTCTAGATAGTCTTTGGGGATTTCAAAGTAGGTTAAAAGGCTTTTTGAAGAATGGGGAAATGAAGCTTTTATATTTGTTATTTCCATTGTAGTATTATTGAGGAAATTAGCTCTATGTCGAGAGAACAGAACACCACAAGATTACTTTCCTGAGTCTTAAACCAGACTTCTGACAATGTGTTGTGCTCTGTATCACCCTCTCCCCCACGAATTATTATTATTATTTTTAAATGGCACTAGCCAAACTAGCTAGAAAAATGAATTAATAACATTAGTTTTCATGAAAACGTGATCTTAAAAATCGGCCAAACATATTTTTCTTCATCTACAGAGGCAGAACTCCAAATGAGTTTATAATTCTCAAAAGCTGTGTCTTTTATTGACATCAAATTGACAAGCTCCTTAAAAAAATCATTGGGGTTCATTGTGAAAACCCAGCATGTACAATATTCTTGGGATTAAGACTCAGCCTCAGCAGAGTGAGTCCTCCCAACACCTGAAAATAAGACAGTTAAGGTCATGCACAAGCCAAAAAAAAAAAAAAAAAAAAAAAAAAAAATGTGTATGCTTTAGCATTGGCTCACAATCCCACATAAAGCATGTAAATTGTGAACCAATCATTCCCAAATCAACTAAGAGGAAATGGTTTCTTCCTTTATAGTTATGATTTTGGGACATGGTTTCAACATTTATTTACTCCTGTCTCCTTTTTATCTTAGCAAATTGTTTGCAAAATCATGCTTGTCAAATATTAGCAAAATGAAATATTTTCCTTCATTGTGCAGAGCTCATGGCACAAAATCCATATGTATATAGAGAATTTGCAGAATTCATTTCATTCCCTCTTCAGGGGAGGACTATTTAGGTGCAAAGACATTTATAATTCTTATATTTTGAGTGTTAGATGCATATATATGTATAATTGTCATATCTTCTTGATATATTGACTCTTTACAACATGTCCCTCTTTATTTCTAGAAATATTTCCTACAAGAAATACAAGTCTATTTTCTATGACATTAATATAGCCACTCCAATTATTTTATGGAGACTATTTGTAGAGTATATATTTTTCTATCTTTTCAACCTATTTGTGTCTTTGAATTTAAGGTATATCTTTGTAGATATCATACAGGAAAGTCATACTTTTCATCCAGTTTAACAATCTCTGCCTTTTGATTAAAGTGACTAGCTCATTCACATTTAATACCATTATTGATATTTTTGGGTTTACATTGGCTGCTCTGGTATTTATTTTCTATATTTTTCCTGGATTTTTTCAGTTCTCTGTTCTTCCATTACTGCCATATTTGATATTAAACAAATGCTTCTAAATGCACCGTGTTAATTCCTCTGTTGATTATAATAGCTGTGCTACAGATTATATTATACACTTTTGATTTTTATATGTTTTGTTGTTTTGTTCCCTATCAGTTCTTCTTGTATTGTGTTCTTTTGTTTTAAATACATATTTTGAGCACCATTATACTTTCCCTATTGATTTAAACTATTTTTGAGTTATTCCACAATAGATAAATAAAAGTAATTTTAAAAAGATTAAATAGAAATCTTTTAATTTAAAAGGGAAGAAGCCAAAAACAAAACAAAACAAAACAAAAAAACACATACAAAAAAATCCATTGATGGCTCAGTTGGCTGGAGCGCAGGCTCTCAACCACAAGGTTGCCGGTTTGACTCCCGCAAGGGATGGTGGGCTGCACCCCCCTGCAACTAGCAATGGCAACTGGACCTGGAGGTGAGCTGTGCCCTCCACAACTAAGATGGAAAGGACAACTTGACTTGGAAAAAAAATCCTGGAAGTACACACTGTTCCCCAATAAAGTCCTGTTCCCTGAACAGCAGCTATAAGAGAGTCGGAAAGGGGAAAGTTAGTCAATTTGAAGTTTGATCAATAGATATCTAGTCTGAGGAAAAATGAACAGAGCAACATCAAATATATTTAGGTACATGTGATGGGAGTTCCATAAAGGAGGGAAGGAAAAACTATTTGAAAAAAATAAATGGCTGAAAATTTCACAAATTTGATGAAAAAGAAAATCAATATATGGATGTAAGAATCTTGACAAACCCCAAGCAGTATAAGTCTAAAGAGAATCACACCTGGGCTCATTATTGGGGAAGTTGTTTCAGAGTATGAGGTTTGAATCTCTTTTGTTAAACGTATTCCAAAGTAATTTACACATTTTGATAATATTCTACATGGAACTATTTCATTAATTTTTTGAATTGCTTCTTACTAGTATACAAGAATATAAATTTTGTTTATTTCTTTTACCTACAACTTTATTGAACTGATTTATTATAATAGTTTTAATAGCCATCTAAAAGTAGAGATAATTTTAGTCCTTTCATTCTAATCTGGAAACTTAATTTATTTTTCTTGCCTAATTGCCACATCATTTTAGTTTTTGTTTTCTATGTCTCATATATTTTTTTTCTGTTTCTTCTGTAGTGATTTATTTTGTATTTAGTGAATACTTTCTAGTGTAAAATTTTAATTTTTTAACGAATTTTTCAAAATATTTTTTTAGTTATCATCTTAGTGGTTGTTCTATAACTTGCTATATACAATTTGACATCAGAGTCTACTTCAGATTTATACTAATTTGATACTCCTGCTAATGTATTTTTTAAAATTTTTACTGGGGAATGTTGGGGAACAGTATTTTTTCCAAGACCCATCAGCTCCATGTCACGTCGTTGTTATCAATCTAGTTGTGGAGGGCGCAGCTCAGTGGCCCATGTGGGAATTGAACCAGTGACCTTGGTGTTATGAGCACTGCACTCTATCCACTGAGCCAATCAGCTTCCCTACTCCCACTAACATTATTATACATATTACATTCATATGCCAGGGGTGCCAGAAAAACGCATACAAGTGGACACTTTGGTCTACATTTCTCAAGCACTAGTTCACTGTAATCTGAAGTGTCTGGATGCTGATAGTAACCACTTTGAGCACCTCTTGTAATTGCAAAAGTCAAACGTGATTTGTATTCATCTTCTGTTATTGGTATGTATTAAGTATTACAGTTTTAATAGTTTTCTCCTTTCGTAAAATGTGTATACATTGTTTTGGTACCCTCTGTATATTACAAATGTAACAATACATTGTTATAATTACTACTTCACATAATTTTGTCTTTTGAAAATGAGAGATAAAATAGCAAGTAATATTTATAGAGCTTATTACATTAGATGTCTTTTCTCTTTGTTTTTTTTTAAAGATTTTTATTAAAATATAGCTAACATACAATATTACATCAGTTTCAGTTAAACACCATAGTTATTCAGCATTTATATACCTAAAGAAGTGATCACCATTGTTAAGTCCAGCAACCATCTGACACTGTACCACACTATTGCAATATTATTGACTATATACCCTATGCTGTACATTACATTTCCAAGACTTATTTGTTTTATACCTGGAAATTTGAACCTCTTATTCCCCTTCACTATTTTCCACCCCTTTTTTAGTTTTTCAATTATAGTTGGCATTCAATATTATTTTATATTAATTTCAGGTGTATACGGTAGTGGTTAGACACTGATGTAATTTAAGAAGTGATCCCCCTGACTAGTCTAGTACCCACCTTGCATTACACATAGTTATTACCATATTATTGGCTATATTCCCTATGCTGTACTTTACATCCCCATGACTATTTTGTAACTACCAATTTGTACTTCTTAATCCCTTCACCTTTCTTACTCCACTCCAAAACCCCTTCCCATCTAACACCCTGATAAATCTAGTATTCATCTGACACACAGTATACACAGTTACTATAATATTGTTGACTATATTCCTTATGCTATACACTACATCCCCATGACTACTGTGTAACAACAAATTTGTACTTATAAATCATTCCCTTTTTTACCCCAACCCAAACTCCCTCCTATCTGGCAACCATCAAAATGTTCTCTGTATTTATGTGTTTCTTTCTGTTTTGTTTGTTTATTTTGTTCTTTAGAGTCCACATATAAATGAAATCACATTGCATCTCTCTTTCTCTGTCTCACTCAGCACAATGCCCTCCAGGTCCACCCATGCCGCTGCAATGGCAAGAAGCTATTCCCTTCCATGGCTGAATAATATTCTACTGTATATATGTTTCACCTACTCTTTCACAATTCTTCCATTGACAGACACTCAGGTTGCCTCCACATTTTAGCCATTTTAAATAATTCTGCCATGAACATAAGGATGCACACATCCCCTTGAAGTAGTGTTTGGGTTTCTTCAGATAAATACCCGCAAGTGGGATTACTGCTCTGCTTTGTCTCTTGTTATAGCCTTTGCTTTAAAGTCTATTTTGTCTGGTATAAATATTATTACCCCAGCTTGTTATTTTTGTGTGTTTTTTTCCCATTTTCATGAAATAAATGTTTCCATCCCTTTATTTTCAGTCTGTGTATATCTTCCAATCTGAAGTGAGTCTCTTGTAGGCAGCATATGTAAGGGTTTTGTTTTCTTATCCTTTCAGCCACCCTTTGTCATTAGATTGGAACATTTAATCCATTTACATTGAAAGTAATTGTTGATAGGTATGTAGTTATTGCCATTTTATTATTCGTATTTTTTATCTTTATTTTTCTTTAATCTTAAAGAAGTCCCTCTAAGATTCTTCGTAATTCTGGTTTGGTAATGATGATCTCCTTTAGCTTTTTCTTGTCAGGGTACCTCTTTATTTGATCATTGATTCTAAATAATAGCTTTATTGGGTAAAGTCATCTTGGTTGTAGGTCCTTTATTTTCATCACTTTGAACATTTTGTGCCAATGCCTTCTAGTATGCAAAGTTTCTGCTGAGAAATCAGCTGACAGTCTTATGGAAACTTCCTTGTAAGTAACTAGTTGGCTTTCTCTTGCTGCTTTTAAAATTCTCTCTTTGTCCTTAACCTTTGCCATTTGAATTATAACGTGTCTTGGTGCAGGCCTTTTTGGGTTTATCTTGTTTGGGACTCTGCATTTCCTGGGCTTGTATGTCGATTTCCTTTGCCAGGTTCAGGGAGTTTCCCGTCATGATTTCTTCAAATAGATTTTCCATTTCTTGCTCTCTCTTTCCTCCTTCTGGTACCCCTATGATTTGAATGTTGGCACACTTGATGTTGTCCCAGAGGTCCTTTAAACTATCCTCATTTTTTGGATTCTTTCTTCTTTTTGCTGTTCTGATTGGGTGTCTCCTGCTACCTTATCTTCTAAACCACTGATTTGATTATCTGCTTCATCTAACCTATGTTGATTCCCTCTAATATATTCTATATTTCAATTATTGTATTCTTTATTTCTGACTGGTTCTTTTTTATGTTTCCTGTCTTTTTGTTGATGTTCTCTCTGAGATCACTGAGCATCCTTATAACTAGTGTTTTGAACTCTGTCTGTTATAGATTGTCTCCATTTGTTTAGTTCCTTCCCCCCCCCCCCCCGAAGCTTTGTTCTGTTCTTTCATTTGGGACACATTTCCTTTTCTCCCCATTTTGGCTGCTTCCTTGTGTTAGTTTCTATGTATTATGTAGGGCTGGTATATCTCCCACTCTTAATAGAGTGGCCTTATGTAGTTGGTGTCCTGTGGGGCCCATCTCCCTGGTCACCAGACCAGGTGCTTCAGGTGTGTCCCTTGTGTGGGTTGTGTTGCAGTTAAGCCTTGGTTGCTGTATTCATGGCAATAGGAGGGACAGATGCTTGGGCTGATTGGTTTTGAGGACTGGACATGACTATGGTTTAGTGGAGAAGTGTGGCGAAGGCTCGACCCTACAGAGCAGGATTTGCTTTAGGAGGGCTCTGGTGCCTGCCCAGTGTGCCCTTTGTGTGCGTCATCCTTGGAGTTACCAAGTAAACTCCAGCTTGGTCCAAAGCTGGCTGCAGGCCAAGTTCAGCTGCAGCCTGTGGCCTGCCTGGAGCGACCTGGCACAAGCCACAAAGCAATTCACAGATGGCCACCACCCATGCTTGGCTTAGAGGTGCCTCAGGAGGCTAATCTGTGAAATGACACTGGCTACAACCAATACTGGGCTTAGGGCTGCTCAGCCAGCGATACAAGACATGCCAAAGCCAGATGCTGCTTGTTTGGGTTTTTTGAACTTTGAGAGATTTTAGGAAAGTCCACAATATGAGCCAAGATAGGCCATTTGTATAGAAAAGTCACTGGAAGCAGCTTGAGTGGGCCCAAAAGTTGTGTGGGACAGATTCACAGGGAATTACCTGGACAGGGTAGATGAATGGTGTTTGCCAGGTTGATGGAAACTCAGATGTGGCAGCTGCCTGCGTCTGCGTGCGAGGAGGGGGTAGGTCTCAACAAAGAAACAATGGCTGCTGCCAGCTTCTCCATCTAGGAGAAAGCTTTTCCTCTAGCCCTCGCCCTGAAGCTAGATAATTCAGTTCCTCCTAGTATGTCCCTAGAGCCTTTTGAGCTGCTGCCTCAATGCTGGAGCTCAGAGTGAGTGATTCATCAGAGAGTAAGTCTTTGCATGAGTCATTTAAGAGGAGTGCCTGGGACTGTATCTGCCTTCCTCTCACTCAGTCACAATCTCTGCTGGTTTTCACAGCCAGAGTTGTGAGGACTTCTCTCCCCATCTCTGGAACCTGGGCTGGGAGCTTGGTGTCGTGCTGGGAACCCTCACTCCTTTGGGGGGCTCTTCCACAGCCAAGATATCCCTCCCTATTTTCAATGGTCACACACCACTATGGGACCAGCCCGGTCCATGTCTCCATCCCTCCTACCAGTCTCGAGGTGGCTTCTTCTGTTTGTCTTTGGTTGTAGGGCTTCAATTCAGCTAGGGTTCAGGTGATTCTCAATGACGGTTTTCTGTAGTTTAGTTGTAATTTTGATGTGGTTGTGAGAGGAGATAAGCACAGCATTTACCTGCTCCACCATCTTGACTGGTTCCATCTCTCCTTAAATTTCTTAATGATCATTTTTGTCTCTCGTGACTTGTTCCTGTTAGTCCATTACAACTTTTCTCCCATTCACCTTTTTTCTTTTATTTTGTATTCTGATTAAATTTCAACATAATATAACTTACTATACAAATAAGTAGGTAAAGTTATTTCACTTAGGAAAAAAACTGTACAAGTGGTGTACGTTTATTTCACTTATCAGTATCATCTTTAAAATAATTATGAAACAAATATATATACAAATATAAAATAATTAAGAAATAAATGATTATGAAAATATTATATATAATAATTATGAAATATACATACACTTATAACACATTATTATAACATTAATAAATGCAATTTATAAAAATAAATTACTGTATTCAAAACCAACATCTAACATGATTTAGTTTTTCTATTTATGGGGGACATAACTACAGAAGGAGAGACTTGAGAGACAGAACAGTTAATAATCTAAGTTTTCTTTATATTCAACTCGGAAGAGTTGGTGACCTAATTTTTCTCTATATTCAATTGAGCATACATAACACATTTTAGTCAACTGTACACTGCACTTTTAGAGTAGTAAGATTAGTGAATATTACAAAAAAAAGATAAAGCTATAAATCTTGTCATATAAGAAAATATTCTAGGAACTTGTACAGAATTAGTATGGAAAATGTAATTGGTTTAATAATTTGAAAGAATGGCAATATGGCAGAAGATTTGGATCTCTATATATTTCTTTATATCTCTTCTCTCTAAGGAAAAATAGATCTAATGAAGGAAGCTACAGGATTCAAGTTTCAAATCAAGAAAAAAGAGTATTTTTAACATATAAAGATAAATATTAGCTAAGGAAATTGGTTTCTATCACTAGAATTACTTAAACATAGATTAATTGAAAAATTAATTAAAATTTGCAGAATAATTAAAGAATCAAACCAAAAGCTAAACAACCTAGCTTTGGAAAGATAAAACTATAACAGGTAATGAAATCCTGGTAGCAGTCAGTACAGGGCTGCTTTCCTATTTGCAGAACTCCGCTCAAGATTTAAAATTTCTTAAACAGAGTCTCTGTTATTTAATGTATATTGACCATACCTTAGTCACTGTAATTGTCAGTCTCCAAGATTTCAGGCCATGAGGAAAGAGGATTTTCACAAAGGAAAATTAGGAGCCTAATTACAAAACATGGATGGTGGATGCACAAAAACTTTGCATGCCCTGTGCAACAGTATTTTACGGGGATATCAAACAACAATCAAGTGCTGTAGAGATTTTATATTAGTTAAATTACTCTATGATATTACTTCATCTGGTAATATTAATATTGCAATTTGCTTTTGTCTTTTGTTTTAATTATTGGCTGCAAAACATTGCAAGCAAAATATTTAGAATTTTCTGTTTGAGGTCTATTGGAAGAAATGCATTTTTCTTCTTCCTGATGTTTTCTTCCATGTGGAAAGAACTCCACAAGTGGTATCATTTCTGGTCTCTCTATTCTTTTATTTGCTATATGAGGCTGGAAAGAGGAATTGGCATGTGTAAACCAATTATTGCTTCTTCCCTTTTTCCCTATGGAGTGAGCTGCCTGTAGAAAGAAAACATTTTTCTCTCGTCCTTCTTGCCATAATTTTCTCAGCTGCTCAGACCTTAACGAAAGCACAGGTCTTGGATAGTCTTGACCTGTGCAAGTTCCAAGAGAAGCAAATGTCAGGATGTGGCCCTTGTCCGCCATGGCGGGTTAGAGTAAAATCTCTTCCATTTGGTTTTGAACTATGCAAACACTCTTTTCCTTAAGCAGAAGCGGCTGAGATAGTTAGTTGGCTTTGGAAGTTTTTTTTTTTTTTTTTTTTTTTTCCAATCATTAGTTCTATTAAACATTAGGAAAGTATCAACATGTGTTGCTGTTAAGTTACACTGCAGTTACATGGGAAGCCAACATTTTAAATTGGCAGTGGTGTTATCGACTGAATTTTGTGCCCCTTCAAATTCGTATGTTGAAGTACTAACCACCCCCCCCCCAGATCCCTTCCCCAACCCTTGTGACTATTTGGAGGTAGGGCCTCTAAGGAAGTAATTAAGGTTAAACAAGGTCATGTGGTTGAGGCTGTGATCTGATTGGACTGGTGTCTCTCTCCTGTGTATGCACCTGTACCAAGGAGAGGCCAAGTGAAGACATGGAGAAAAGGTACCATCTGTGAGCCAGGAAGAATTCTCACCAGAAACCAACACTGCCAGACCTTGATTTTGGATTTCTAATGTCCAGAACTGTAAGAAAATATATTTATTTTGTTGAAGCTACCCAGTCTATGGTATTTTGTTATGGCAGCCCAAGCAGAGTAATACAGTAGGCAAAAGCCTTAGGCCTCTAGGGGAGGGGCAGCAATCTCTCCCCCACCAGACTTTACAGAGGTTTTCAGAAACTTCAGACATGGAAAATGAGATAATTCACTTGATTAGTTAAATCCTGTAGCATCTTTTCAAATATGATGACTACTTAAAATTCTATTATATTTCCAACGTTCTCAAAAAAACTGCAAGAAACCAAATAAAACAGAAACATCTAACCACTAACTTTCATGGCTTAGAAAATACTTGAAACATTTTCTTCCTCACCTCAGTCCTTAGTTACTTAGATTATGAAAAAAACAGGATTTGAGATGCAAGTTCTGTAACGACATAAATTCTAGGAAATGAGAACCAAAATTAATTATAAAGAACTTCTGACAATCCAAAGGAAGACATTCAGGATACTGTCATTTATCTTATTTCTTTTTAGGGGTGTGTGTGTGTGTGTGTGTGTGTGTGTGTGTGTGTGTGTTGATACGGAGCTGAGATGTGAATTACAATTCATACCGTCTTACAACCACTTTTGGCCAGGTAGATGTTGTGATATAGTTTCACTGCTTGCATGTGGACAGATTGAGCCATAGTTCTATATTTTTCTTTTCTTCACTAGTTATGTGCACTGTTGTTACAACACAATTAACTTTAATTGCCATTTAAATCATCTTTAAAGGTTTACACCATTATTTGGCAATAAATGAAGAGTTACTGTGTATTCAGGAAGGCATGAAAAGTAATCATTGGGGAGTAAATTTGGTATTTGTGAAACAAATATTCACTGTTAGAGAAATGACTATGAGTCCTCACTTTCTTGCAAAGCATCAACCTAATGTCTATAGGCTCTTAGAAAGAAAAATGCCCTTGACAAGCTGTTTAATTTTTGTTGTTGAGATCAGTAGTATATTTTTCACCACAATGCAACTGAGGGCAGGAGCCATTGCTAAAACCCCAGAATAGATAAAAGTTTATTGTGATTTCTTCAAGCATCAAGTAAGACTATTGTTAAAACATTGATTTGTTGTTAAGTTGGCAGCATTTTCACCCTTAATCACATGGAGTATATAGTAAAATAATGGTACATGTTATAACTAATGGCTTAAAATAAATGAAATACACTAAAAAAAAAAATCCAACCAAATAATTATGTGGTTCCAAAGTTACTCTCTTTGTGATGGTTTGTTGTAGTGTTATTTGTGAACAGATTTTTTAAAATGTTTTTAAGAGATAATATTCTTCTTGTAAAGAAACTTAGCATTTGACATCTACTTAACCACATATATTCCTCATATGTAAATAGTCAGTACATTTTTGTAAGGTTAAACCAAATCTTGATGTGCAGTTTATGCTTGCAATTTCTTCACTCAAAAATATATCTTGGATAATTTCCTATTTAATTGGTTCCATAAATATAATTGCCATGAAATAGGTCATAGCTACTATTGCTTCAGGCAGTTAAACCTGCAATTTATTGTTGGGCAAAGCTCAATATCTAATTTATCTTTGTTGTAGGGCTCATTCAGCCATATGATCCTTTAGGATCATTCTTATAATTATATTCCAGAATACTTTTTAGTGAAGTGACAGGAAGCAAAGTTTTAGTTGGCAATGAAAGGTAATCAAGAGATAGTCCCAGTGTTAGTTACAGACTTGGCAGGATTTGGGATTATCTAGAGAGTTCTTCTATCTCTATAAATAAATATGAAAGAACAGACCTGCTTCACTTTAAAATGTATTTACTGGGCAGATATTGTGTGAAATGTTTTTAACACAGACACACACATGCACACCCAAAACCAGAGACACACGGAAACTCTGGGAGGTGCTAGATATGTCTATTACTTCAATTGTGGTGATGACATCACAGTGTTTGCATATGTCCAAACTCATTAAATTATACATATTAAATATGTGCAGTTCTTTGTATATCAATTATACATCAAATCTATTAAAAATAACAGACCTATTATCTTCTTTTTTAATATACAAAGAATACAAGCTGATCATTTATGTTAATGTTATTTTTTGTTTGTTATATGGACAATTCCTTCCACTCTCCACTTGAATTAATTTGTGAAAGTACAGTCTTAAGCTGTGACTTGAAACATCAGTGACTTAGAGTGTACTAAGAAACAGAAGTCTATTTTTGGAGGCCTTTTTCCTTGTAAAACATAAAAAAGGAAATTGGCAGTTCACTCAGGACTTGATTAAATACAGCTCAGATTCAATAAAGAAAGAAAACCTTTACATGATAAAATTCTTCTATATAAGGGTATCTTGTTTCTTAGATTATTAAGGAATTGTGATTTTATTTTTCAGCCATGTAGTTAGGATGTAATTTGATTCCATTGGGAAATATTGGGATCCTCTTGAGGAACTCTATGTTAAAATTTTCACTTTCCTTAGAAAGTGAAGATAAAGCAAAATAATTAATCAATGTATTATAATTTATTTCCAGGCTAAATTTTCAAGGGTGAAGTTTTCTGTTTGTTCCTTTTTTTTTTTTTTTATGTTCAAATATTTATGGAAGCACACATGTTGAAAGTTACACAAAACCTAGCATATAATTGTTCCCATGTACTTAATAAATTCAAAATCATTTATGGATTCACTTTTTGTATAGGAACTGCTATTATGAAGAAGAAGATATCATGTATATCAATATGGCCTTGGCATATAACTAATTGCAGTACAACTATTTTCTCATCTGATGGTTAATTGAAAATCTGCCTGAAGACTGCAGTAATTTGGAAATGACCAACGATAGAGCCAAAGAGACCTATGTCACTACAGCAATGGCACTTCAAATCAGAAAGAAACATCTCCCCAGAATACCAGCTTTATCATACTAACCCTATCTTTGTTTGTTTTTTCTAGATCTCAGATTAAGATGGCAGTGTTTTCATGCTCATCCCCTCCCTACCACATGCAGAGTACTTTAACCTACAATGTGTTCTAACAGCTTCCTGTTCTCCAATTATCAGGACACTTATCATGCATAATTGTAAATGCTTGTCTACTTTTATATCATCTTCAGTTTGTAACTTCTGTTATGTGAGGGACTATGCCTGCATGGGTTGTCATTTTATGTAAGTATCACAAAATCCAGTACCTTGAAGAAATTGAATATGTCTTTATTGAAATGAGTAAATTCACTATTTAATATTTCTTCCCCTCAAAAGCAAAGAATCGTGTCTTATACATCTTTGTACTTCTCGTTCCATCAAGGTTTGTTTTTATGAAGTGACTGCTGTATGATAGGACAAAGATGATAATCCTCTCACTCTTTTAAAAATCCTATGAAAGGACAGAATAAACCCGTATCACAATGAAACAAGAATTACTGAAAGCTAGAAAGCAGGTAATGTTGCATATAATGAGAAACAATCCTGGAAGAAGTTATAAGCAAAGAACATAATTAAGTAGAGAAAATTTTGGGGAGCTTCAGGGGCAGAGGGAGAGTTACCTGAACCACCCGAAGTCACTTAGCTTCTGTAGCTTCACAGCCTGCCCCTCCTCAGGCTTAACTGATGGGGGCATTTGGCCAAGACTCAAGCAGTGAGTGGGATTCTTGGACTGAGTCAGAAGGGGATGCTTCAAGGAACTGTTAGTCACCTTGCAAGGGGCCTGTCAACATCTAAAACACCAGCACTACTTCATACCCCATAGACCCTCACTTGTTGAACAGGCATTCTCAAAAAAAAAAAAAATAAACAACCAGCAAATCTTTGAATTATAGCAAAACACTAAGAAAGTGAGATCTCAAACTAAAAAAAAAAAAAAGAAAAGAATTAACAGAATTAAAATCTGAGAAAATAGAGTTTGTAATGCCAATAGGATTACTATACATAACAAAATCAGAGAAATGTAGAAAATCTTACATTCAAGCTATCTTAAAAATCTAAAAATTCTATTATAAATGAAATCAAATGTGCAAGGTGGTAGGCAGAATTCCAAAATGACCCTCTAGCCCATGGTTTCTCTCTGTAATCCTAGGGACTACGATTATGCTATATTGTACGGCAAAGAGAATTTTGCAGATACAATTAAGGTTACTAAGTGGTTAGTTTTCAGTTAATCAAAAGGAAGATTATCTAAATGGTTACAGTTCAATCACATGAGCCTTTTAAAAGCAGTTCTTTCTTCACTGGGAGGCAGAAGAGCAAGTCAGAGGGATTTCACGCATGAGGAGGACTCAGTGCCCCGGTGGGGGAAGCTGGGATATAGAAGAGGCTGTGTGGAAAGGGCTAGAGAGTTGATTCAGAGCCCACACAGACTGTCAGCTGACAGCCAACAAGGAAACAGGGACCTCAGGCCTACCGCCACGAGGAATTGCATTCGGCCAACAATGGAAATGAGCTTTAAAGCAAATTCTTCCTCAGGTCCTCTAAATAAGAGCTCAGATACCCTGATTTCAGCCTTGTGATACCCTAAGCTGAGAAACTAGTTTCTCTTCATTCCTTGGTTAAGAGGACATGCTCTTCACCAAGTACAGGGGAGCACTGATGAGTTGGACACAAAAATCGTTACAAAGCTCTATGGTGACTATCCTCTCTGGACCCGAGATTGTGCTATAGAACTGAATTCTCAGATCTCAGTGGAAATCATGAAATCTCAGAGTCATAGAGACCAGGAGGTAATAACAGCCTTCAGAGACAACATGAATGCAATTATCACAAGTCAGAGCAGTGGTTCTCAAACCTGGCTGTGCATTTTACTCAAAAGCATTTTAAAAAATACTGACTCCTGTCTTCTACATTCAGTGATTCTGGTTGAATTGGTCTGGGGTAAGAACCAGACAGACTTTTTCAAAGCGCTCCAGGTGGTTCTAATGTGCAGCCAAATATGAGAAGCATGAGCGAGAGGAAAAGAATGGTACCCAGATCGTGCTCACATGCATGGATCTGTGGTGATGGCGAGTTGATCACAACATTCCTAGAAATGAAATAGGCTTTGTATTAAGGTGTTATTTGGCACAAATCGGTTGAAATTCTCTAGGTCTAGTAGGCATAAACCTCCATAACGTGGATTCACAATCTCTTTCAGTTCATAGCACTAAGCCATGTCATTGAAGTAGAGCCTCTTGACAGAGAAACAGGCTAGTTGCCTGTGTGGAAACACGCTACATACACAGCCACAGGTGTGCATTATGTATCCCCTCAAAGCCTTCTCCAGTGGCACCAGTGCTATTTGGAACAGGCTAAGTAAGGTACACTGAAGAAAGGCGGCTATCCAGACTGGTCAGTGTTTATCGGATAGTGATTCTGAACTCAGGCTGATCTCCGAAAACTCGAATACCACTGTAATTTGCTAAACAGTCGGGAACTTCTGCAGGTCATGAGATAGATGGTGTCAGCCCGAGGGAGTCCAGTAGGATCTCTGACTCATTTAGTGGCACTTTTCCAGTCCCAGAATAAATAGAAAGAATGCATGTACTTTATAACTGGAAGCATTCCCACATGTGTTCCCTAACCTCTAAAGTATGCACATTACGATAGAAAGAGCTGCATAAAAGTTCTGGACCAGCGCTTCCTGATACGATAGTAAACCACAAACAACACTATATACCCAGGGAAATAACAAAAATTGATGCCACCACCACCAAAGATGCAGGGGTGCTGATTCTTACCCCACTTCAATTTATCTTATCTCTTTGGCACAAAAGGTAGATGAGTCCTAAAGAAAGAATGTGTACTATCAGAAACTTAGTTATATGGTGAGACTATTACCAGTTGTTCTTCCAGATAGATTATCTTTACTAAAGTAAATCACTAGATGTGCAGCTAATGAAAAAGCAATTTTTTCAGTCTTTCCTATAAGCAAATATTAGAAGAAGCAACATGAATTTATGTGTAAGAGACGGCAATATACATTACTCTGCTGCTATCAGCTTATGTCAGCTGTCTTGTGTAATATAGTCTAGAGGGACCTTGGTCTTCTGGATATATCACAGAGCATCATGCTACTCCCTTATCTTAAAGATACTATACCAGATGAATATGGTGATCAGAGCAGTAAACCTAGATGCCCCAATATGCCAGAAGAATGGAGGATAAATTCTACAACTGTTTAGGGACCTGCCATATTGTTGAAGTTGCTAGGAATCTCTGGTTCTTAACTATAGCAGAGTATCCCTCTCTAAAGTGAGAGATAAGTTGTTCCAACACCTCCCATTAAGAGAGATTCAGTATGCTTCATGGTGTCTTTGGATTTTGAAGGCAACGTATACCACATTTTGGAATGCTACTTCAATACTTTTACTTGGTAACCCATAAAACTGTTATTTTGAGGAGACCTGAAGCAAGAATCATTTATTCAGCAGGTCTAGTCTGCAGTTCAAGCTGCTCTGCCACTTGGACTACATGGGCTAGTAGATTAGGTGAGCCAAACAACAGTCTGTGGGCCAAATGGGGTCCATCATCTGTTTTTTGTTTTGTTTTGTTTTGTTTTTGTGACCTGTGAACTAAGAATAGTTGTTTTGTTTTTTTTAATATTATTAAACGGCTGTGAAAAATAACAAAAGAAAAATAATATTTCATGACTTCTGAAAATGACATGAAATACAAATTTCCATGTCCATAGAGCAACTCTTACTGGAATATAGCTACTCTTATTCCTTTTGTTATCTGTAAATGCTTTCATGCTGCAACAATAAAGATGGGTAGTTATTACAGAGATTGAATGGCTCATGACACCTAAAATATTTACTATCTGGCCCTTTATAGAAAAAATTGCCACTCCCTGTGGTAGGTTTAAAAAAAAGAAAAAGAAAAACACCAGGAAATTATAGTAGCGCCTCTGGCAGGCCATAAAAAAGAAAGCATGGCTCAGACTCAGAATTTTATACTAAGGTCATGCTCTCTTTTTTCCAGGGATAATGGCTTTTGTATGTTGGACATTATAGATATCCCCTCATCCAGAGTGATCTAGATATTACCACTATTAAATGTCCCACCTGTCAACTTCAGAGACCATTTGAAAAGTTGCTTTTGCTGTTTCTAGAATCCAAATTCCTGAGAATAGAGCACCAATTAAAAGTGTGACTTAAAATACCTGTGATGATTTGGGCATTATCTAATTCACTAAATCATAAAGTCATGTGTATATGTGTCAGCATTCCACTGAAAATTAGATATGAAGTGTGTAAGAACAAAACAAAGACAGACTGGAAAAAACAAGGACACTGCAGACAGGTACCTCAGAAATCCACAGTAACTGGTTTTCCTTTTTTACTGCCTTTGCTTCATATTACAACTCAGGCTTCACCAAAAGCTCTCTCTGACCTCCTTGTATTGGAGGGAAAAGCATGTACCTGTACAATATGTTGACACCACCTGCAAGTGGATAGCCCCATCCATGGGAGGTCAGAAAATTTCAGTAAAGGGAATTCCTCCTAGTGGACAGAACTTGAGGTATTATATCTGTTTGTCCCCTTCATGTGGAAGGAGAGACTTAGAAAAATGTCCTGCTAGCAAATGGGTTGGATGACTAGCCAAGGCTTTTAAAAGAACTAGATTTGAAAGATTGGTGATAAGTCAGGGCAACAGGTAATTGAATGGACTTCTGGGTATAGGAACCAATGATGAACATAATTGTGTTCCCTGTAAATGAGCATCAGAGAATACTCATTTCAGAGGAGGCTTTAAATAAAAGGATGAAGCCAATGATAGTTCAGTTACAGCACTGACTAGGGACCATGTCTCTCTAAGGTCATGCCATTGTCAATTCATCATGTAGTATTTATGCCATAAACCAGAAGCCACTATATGGTGTTATCTTTACTATAGCTAGAATACATGGAATAGAGAAACTGGGGGGGTAAGAGGGCGGTGGGTCAGAGGGTTCTCTTCTTACTGTTACACAAAACAAATTACTGGAGGAATTTTTGTTTCCTGTCTTTGTGACTGGTTTTAGTGGCTTTACAAGTCCCAATGTCCAAGGTAGAAATGATTCTACTAGGGAACACAGTTACACGCCTTTAAATAAGAAGCTGAAATGGCTCTTTGTGCTCCTCATGTTATACAAAGAAGAGGGTCACTAGCGTTGCAAGTGACTGATATTCATTATTAAGGAGACAGTAGATGGTTGCTACCCAATAGGACCAGGAAGACAATGCCTGGAACCAAAGGATTGGCTGGCTTATAGTACCGTTTATATCCCTTTAGCCAATAGTAGTCAGTGGAACACTGCAGCAGTCTAATAAAGACAGGGTCACAAAGGACTCAGATCCCAGGATAAAGGTTTGGATCGCACCACTTGGTAAAGAATGCCAATGCAGAGGGTAAGAGCATTAAATGGGTGTTGAAAGATGGAAGTTACAGAAATGAGACTGTCTAATCAGGGTTTATATTAATCGTTTCTAACACTAAGAAATGGTGGTGGCTAATGTTTTATATTTTAGGTGAGAATATATCTAAAGTGCTATTATTACATGAGTAAATGGGAGCTGATGACATGTTGTATGTTACACAAATTTCTCATCAAGAAAAAGAACAAGAGTAGATATTGAAAAGCAAAGGGGGTGGACTGTGCTGGATATTTTGTTTGCTTCTCTAGATTTCTTCTTCACCCTTTCCCACCATATTCCATTTCTTAGCATCTTAACTTCATAGACTATGTCGATGAGCTCTTTTCTCATAGGATTGGATTTGACCAGTGGAAAGCACCTTGAAAAGATATGGCAGAAGGAGATTGAGATTGGGGTACATATTTCTCTGACTCTAGCCAAGTCTGTTAAACACCACAGCTCCTTCTTGGGAACCCTTTCGTATAACCATAGTTATATTTTCCAGGTTCTAGTAAGTGCTCCATCTTCTGGCATCTTCATAGCTACATATGAGTATATATGATCAGCTCTTGGCAGCTCCAAGGTGCTTCACCCAACCTTTCTGGTTTCCTTAATTGCCCACACATTGTAAATAATCTTTTCATTAATATTTCCTCAGATAGATTTCAAATATATCTTTTTTGAGTATGAAATCTTTTCCTGTGGAGAATGTGAATGATACAAGCGCAGATAGGAAAATATTAAATGTCACATATTATTTTTTTCTACTAACACATAAGTTTAAAATATTAAAAGTTCCAGGTAAAGTAGATGTCATTGTCTTAGAAAATGTCACCAATACCATATTTCCTGATGGCAATTCAGCCCATTTTGATGAGAGGGTAATAAGAGAATAAATGGATCTGCTTTGTCTTTTTTTGCATGCTTCAGAAAAATGACCTTTAAAAGAAGTGCACTGGAGTATAAATGCAAACTGATTTTAAACATTTTTGACGAGCTTAGTGCACTCAAACTCAAAGTCTCATGCTGTGTAAAAACAAGTTTGTTAAACAATTTCTGTTTAATAGTCATTAATTATTATAGTTACTTACCTCCATATGGTTTTGGTTTTCATCATGTTGTACAGTCTTATAGTTGTGAAGAATTTTAAACACTTTACTCAAATGATGAAATGTTGTATGGATGAGAAATTCATTATGACATTGCAAAACAGAAATGAATAGCCTAAGCCTAATTACAAATTTGGATCACCATTCTCATTTATTCTTGATAAAACTGACTAAATGATAAAGAAACACAATCAATGAATATATCCAAGCAATAACTGGAAAATAATACTGTGTATCATAGTAATCTGTGGCAATGTTTTAATCATTTCAACATGGAAACAATATAAATTTATAATTTTGTAAAATTATTTCTGTGTATTTTTATTGTTTTACTTTGTTCTTCATCTTAGGCAATGTTTATAAACACTTTTTAACCTGGAGTCTATATCTACATAACACATTGTGCAATATGGTTTCAAGTACTAAAGAGTTTACTCACAGATATACTAAAATCATTTTTACTTTACATGTGTAACTTCAGCATGGTTTTATATATATATTTGCTTTCAAATATATATATATATATATATATATATATATATATATATATATGTATATATATATATTTGCTTTCAAAATATTAATTTATAAGCATATATGGGATGTTTTCTAAAATATACTATGAAAGTGATAATTACATTTATAAGAAAATCAACACAATGATTAGTAATCATCACTAAAACTGTTCTTTTCAGAATCTTTTGGAGATGAGGTAGTTAGCTAGCATTCAGAGGTGTTCTGGCATCTGCAAGCAGCAGTTATGTGTGTATTTACCTCTACAAAACAAAAATATAGAACTAGAAGAATTTTCCACAATTTTAATGAAAAGAGATTAAGATGCGAGAGATGTTAATGCTCAATCAATTGATCAAATTTAGAAACCCAATCAGCATACTGCTTTCAGTGGAAGACATGTTATTATAAAGTTTTCTCTTGTAAAAATAGTTCAGATTTCATGAGGAAATTGTGTCTCACTCCCAATAGCTAGATTAGATTGTCTCAACCTCCCAATATCCCATTTACTCCTTTTTAACATTCAAAACTCCTGAAGTCACAGAAAGTAAGACAGCCTAATTCATGGTAGTCCATTTCGTTCTGACTCCAAGTTCTCTTTCTGCTGAATTGATTTAGTTTCTGTATCACCTTATGAGCTTTTCCTATTGCTAAGGTTGCCATATTTAACAAATAGAAATACGAAATTTTAAGTTAAATTAGAATTTCAGATAAAAATGATTAAAAAAATTCATATAAGGATATCCCATGAAATATTTGGGACATTCCTATTACAAATTTTTGTTGTTTATTTCATTATTTACTTGATATATTTAACTGGTGTTCTGTATTTTTATCTGGCAACCCTATCTATTGCCTACTAGATGACTCTTTGATGGAATTCAGCTCCTATTCATTAGTTTCTCCTTTTCTCACCTCCCCATCACCAATGAGATTCTTTCTATGTAAAATAGTTATTAGTGAAGTTTTGGGAGAGATAGAAGAAAAACATATGAACATTAGATGTTTTTACACAATTTACTTTTCCTCCTTACATAAAAGTAAAGTTCCCTGTTCTTTGTCATCAAAGTATGCATTTTTAGCTGGTATTGATTGACTCTGATTACAAGGAAACACACAGAGAGATTCTGAAGTATAACTGAGTAAATATAAAATGTCTGTATCCTTGTTTCTTCATATAAAACATGAAGATTGATTATTTGAATAGGTAGGTAGATATCTCTCTCTCTCTCTCTCTCTCTCTCTCTCTCTCTCTGTCTCTCTCTCTCTCTCTCTCAAGCTTAAAATTCCATTAAGATTCTGGAAGTTGATAGTTCCATACACTGATTCTGAGAAATAAGAATCTTCTTTCTTGCCACTAAGCAAGAAAGTAGGAAAAATAAGGAACAAAGAGTGATAAATTTAGAAAAAAAAATAATCTGAAAAGTCTAAAACTAAAATTACCTCAAGGCCTGATTTTTTTTTTTTCCTCATCATTCCCTTCCTTCAGTCTTCCTTCTTCTGTTGATCAGTGAAATAATCCCAGACTTTGTACTCGGGAAGGCTCGGCATTTTATTAGTTTTATAAATTTTTGTAATTTTTAACTATTCTGAACCCTCGTTGATTTTGAGAGCCTGATATTTTCTTTAGTAATTTGCTCAAATAAAGCTTGTCTCTCACCATTCTGTATAAAATAACAAAACAAACATATATTTATTTTTTCCATAGAACTTATCATCATCTCTCACGCCATATAATTGTTCATAAGTTAACTTGCTCATTTTTATTGCTTATCTCCTCACAGAAAAAGGCAGCCACAACACTCATCATTTTGCCCGTCTGCTTCTTCGCTCTATCCCCAGCACTTCACAGTTTCTAGCATATAAAGGGACATGATGTGTATTTGTTGACTGAACAATGAGCTACACCTGTTTCCATACATACATAAGGGGCTAAATCAAATTACAGAAGGTTTCTCTGAAGCTTTAAAGGTGTACTGCATATAAAGAATTAGGATAGTACCTAGCTCGTGCTATGTAGAAAATAAATGACTAATTTTATTGTTACTAACACAGTGAACACTCCCTGACATGTAGCAGTAAATCAAGGGATTTTAATACTCTTTCCCTTCCTTCTCAATTTCTTTGATTTATCTCCTATGTTGAATTCCTAGCTTCTCTCACTTATCCTGAATAGAATGGAAATGCAGGAAAATACAAAGAAAAATGAAAAGCCTAAATATACAAAACATTAATAATAATATGTGTTGTTTGAATTACAGGTATAATTAAATTATAATCCTTGGCAACAGTAGGACAAAAAAGTAGGAGGAAGTTTATGCCATATTATACTAAAATTTCAGCATCTTGGGGTAATGAAATACTCATTTATATTAAATTTTGCTAAGTCAAAGATTCATGTTGTAGTTTCTTGACTAATAAATGAATAAAAGAGCTTACAACTAATAATATCATAGAGAAGAAAAATTAAAAATAACTTGATCAATCCAAAAGTGAGGAAGAAAGAAGATAAAAAATTGTAATGCAATAGATATACATAAATCCAAATAAATAAACAATTACAGTAATTCCAAGGCAAATAAATAAGCAAATAAAAGATGATCACTCTCCATCAAAAAATAGAATCTAAATATAGTCTGCATTAAAAACACACACCTGAAATTAAAAAGCACAGAAAAATGTATTGTAAATATATGGGAAATATAACAAAACAGCAGTGAAAAAAGTTGATAAAGCTATGCTCACATCAAATATGACTTTAAGACAAGAAGAATTACTAGCATTAAAGAGAGTTACTTTAACCCGGTAACGGTCAATTTGTCAAGCGGGTCATCAATTCTAAATTTATATGCATATAACGACATAGGTTCATATTATGTAAAGCAAATTTTGACAGAAACAAAAAAGAAACAGACACTAGCACAAATGTATTGGGAAATTTTCCATGTATTTCTTTCAGTAATAGAGTAAAAAGGCAAAAAACAATAAAGATATGGAAGATGAGACAAAATGATTTTTTAAAAAAGTAAACCTATTTGACTTACAGAGTACCACAAATAACAACTGAAAAACATATTCTTTCCATGTATGCTTGGAACATTTACCAAAATTCATTATAGGTAGAGCAATAAAGCATGTATTAACAAATTTAAAATATCTGATATAATACATAATAAATTTTTTTGGCCACAGTGGATCTAGGCTAATAACCAATAGCAAAAAGATAATGAAAATCCTCAAATGTCTAAAAAAATAACAAACCTTTTAAAATAATTTTAACCTAAAAGAAATGGCAATAGAAATTGTAAATGTTTTGAACTGTGTGATAATGAAAATGAGACTTGGTAAACTTTTGGGATGCAAGGACGATGTAATCTGAGAAGAAAAATGGAATGAGTCAGTGAATATGCTAGGAACAATCTAAGTAGCCACCTCTTAGTTATAAGAAGACTTCTAGCAATTCCATGTTCCTGCCAAAGACTAGAAAAGACAGAAAATTTAAAGTGTGTGTGTGGTATATGTGTGTGTGTGTGTGCGCACGTACTTGTGCGTGTGTGTGTGAGTGTTTTAAAGTACCGTGTTTCCCCGAAACTAAGACTGGGTCTTATATTAATTTTTGCTCCAAAAGACAAATTAGGGCTTATATTCAGGAGATGTCATCCTGAAAAATCATGCTCGAGCTTATTTTCCGATTAGGTTTTATTTTCGAGGAAACACAGTATTAGAGAGCTTATGAAGCAACCTGGACTGAAGGAAACAAAATTTCCAAGAAGGCAAAATCTTTTTTTTTTTTTTTTTAATTAAATTTATTGCAGTGACAATTGTCAGTAAAATTACATAGATTTCAGGTGCACAATTCTGCATCACATCATCTATAAATCCCATTGTGTGTTCTTCACCCAGATTCAGTTCTCCTTCCATCACCATATATTCGATCCCCCCCACCCTCATCTCCCACTCCCCACCCCCCACCCCCGTTACCCTCTGGCAACCACCAAACTATTGTCCGTGTCCACAAGTTTCTCTTTCCCATTTGTTTGTCCTGTTCCCTTGCTGCCTTTGGTTTATATACCACATATCAGTGAAATCACACGGTTCTCTGCTTTTTCTGTCTGACTTGTTTCGCTCAGCATTACTCTCTCAAGATCCATCCATGTTGTCACAAATGTTCCTATATCATCTTTTCTTACCGCCGAATAGTATTCCATTGTGTATATATACCACAACTTCTTTATCCATTCATCTATCGAAGGACATTTTGGTTGTTTCCATGTCTTGGCCACCGTAAACAAAGCTGCAATGAACATTGGAGCACACGTGTCTTTATCTCTAAATGTTTTCAGATTTTTTGGGTAGATACCCAGGAGAGGGATTGCTGGGTCATATGGCAATTCTATTCGTAATTCTTTGAGGAACCTCCACACTGCCTTCCATAACGGCTACACCAGTCTGCATTCCCACCAACAGTGTATGAGGGTTCCTTTTTCTCCACAGCCTCTCCAACATTTGTTAATATTTGTCTTGATGATAGCCATTCTGACTGGGGTGAGGTGATATCTCATTGTGGTTTTGATTTGCATTTCTCTGATGATTAGTGATGTTGAGCATTTTTTCATATGTCTATTTGCCATTTGTATGTCCTCTTTGGAGAAATGTCTCTTCAAGTCCTCTGCCCATTTTTCAATTGGGTTGTTTGTTTTTTTGTTGTTGAGTTGCATGAGTTCCTTGTATATTCTGGATACTAGCCCCTTATCGGAGGCACTGTTTGCAAAAATCTTCTCCCATTCAGTTGGTGGCCTCTTTATTTTGTCAATGGTTTCTTTTGCTGTGCAGAAGCTTTTAAGTTTCATATAGTCCCATTCGTTTATTTTAGCTTTTACTTCCATTGCCTTTGGAGTCAAGTTCATAAAATGCTCTTTGAACCCAAGGTCCATAAGTTTAGTACCTATGTTTTCTTCTATGCAGTTTATTGTGTCAGGTCTTATGCTTAAGTCTTTGATCCATTTTGAATTAACTTTGGTACATGGTGACAAATAGCAGTCCAGTTTCATTCTTTTGCACGTGGCTATCCAATTCTCCCAGCACCATTTATTGAAGAGGCTGTCTTTGCTCCATTGTATGTTTTTAGCTTCTTTGTCAAAAATTATCTGTCCATATTTATGTGGTTTTATTTCTGGGTTCTCAATTCTATTCCATTGGTCTATGTGTCTGTTTTTCTGCCAATACCATGCTGTTTTGATTATTGTAGCCCTGTAGTACAAGCCAAAGTCAGGAAGTGTGATACCTCCATTATAGTTCTTTTTCCTTAAGATTGCTTTGGCTATTCGGGGTCTTTTGTGGTTCCAAACAAATCTGATGATTTTTTGTTCTATTTCTTTAAAATATGCCATTGGGATTTTGATGGGGATTGCATTGAATCTGTATATTGCTTTGGGTAATATGGCCATTTTAACTATGTTGATTCTTCCAATCCATGAGCACGGAATGTCTTTCCATTTCTTTGTGTCTTCTTCAATTTCTTTCAAAAATGTCTTATAGTTTTCAGCATATAGGTCTTTCACATCCTTGGTTAAGTTTATTCCTAGGTTATTTTATTCTTTTTGCTGCAATTGCAAAAGGAATTGTTTTTTGTATTTCTTTTTCTGAGATTTCATTGTTAGTATATAGGAAGGCAATGGACTTTTGTGCGTTGATTTTGTAGCCGGCAACTTTACTGTATTCGTTGATTGTTTCTAACAGCTTTTTGGTGGAGTCTTTAGGGTTTTCTATATATAGCATCATGTCATCTGCAAAGAGTGATAATTTAACTTCTTCATTCCCAATTTGGATGCCTTTTATTTCTTTCTCTTGCCTGATTGCTCTGGCAAGGACTTCCAATACTATGTTGAAAAGCAGAGGTGATAGGGGACATCCCTGTCGTGTTCCTGAACGTAGAGCAAAGGGCTTCAGTTTTTCTCCATTAATTATGAGATTAGCAGAGGGCTTGTCATATATGGCCTTTATTATGTTAAGGTATTTTCCTTCTATACCCATTTTATTAAGTGTTTTAATCATAAATGGATGTTGTATCTTGTCAAATGCTTTTTCTGCATCAATTGATATAATCATATGATTTTTGTCCTTTATTTTGTTTATGTGATGTATCACATTGATGGATTTGCGTATGTTGAACCATCCTTGTGCCCCAGGGATGAACCCCACTTGGTCGTGATGAATAATCTTTTTAATGCATTGTTGTATTCGATTTGCTAGAATTTTATTTAGGATTTTTGCATCGGTATTCATCAGAGATATTGGTCTGTAGTTTTCTTTTTTTGTGCTGTCCTTACCAGGTTTTGGTATCAGGGTAATGTTGGCCTCATAAAATGAGTTAGGGAGTACTGTCTCTTCTTCAATTTTTTGGAAGAGTTTGTGCAGAATTGGTATTAGATCCTCTTTGAAGGTTTGGTAGAATTCACTAGTGAAGCCATCTGGTCCCGGACTTTTGTTTTTGGGAAGGTTTTGGATGACTGATTCAATTTCGTTACTGGTGATCGGTCTGTTTAGATTTTCCAGTTCTTCATGGTTCAGCCTTGGGAGGCTATATGTTTCTAAGAACTTGTCCATTTCTTCTAGGTTGTTGAATTTGGTGGCATATAGTCCTTCATAGTATTCTTGGATGATCCTTTGTATTTCTGTGGTGTCCGTGATAACTTCCCCTTTTACGTTTCTGATTTTGTTAATCAGTGTCTTCTCTCTTTTTATTTTAGTAAGTCTAGCCAAGGGTTTGTCAATTTTGTTAATCTTTTCAAAGAACCAGCTCTTTATCACATTAATTTTTTCTATTGTCTTTTTGTTCTCTATTTCATTTAGTTCTGCTCTAATTTTTATTATTTCTTTTCTTCTGCTGACCTTGGGTTTTACTTGTTCTTCTTTTTCTAGTTCTTTAAGGTGTACCATGAGGTTATTTATTTGGGAGTTTTCTTGTTTCTTGAGATAGGCCTGTAATGAGATAAATTTTCCTCTTAAAACTGCTTTCGCTGCATCCCAAAAATTTTGGTAGGATGTATTTTCATTGTCATTTGTTTCTATGTATCTTTTGATCTCTCCTCTAATTTCTTCTTTGACCCAGTCCTTCTTTAAAAGTATGTTGTTTAATCTCCATGTATTTGTGTTTTTTCCCGCTTTCTTTTTACAGTTGATATCCAATTTCAAAGCCTTGTGATCAGAGAATATGCATGGTATGATATCAATCTTCTTAAATTTGTTGAGACTGATTTTATGTCCCAATATATGGTCTATCCTTGAGAATGTTCCGTGTACACTAGAAAAGAATGTATAGTCTGATGTTTTAGGATGAAGTGCTCTATAAATGTCAATTATGTCCATTTCATCTAATGTGTCATTTAGGGCTACTATTTCGTTATTTATTTTCTGTTTGGATGATCTATCCATAGCTGTCAATGATGTATTTAAGTCCCCTAGTATAATTGTGTTTTGGTCAATTTCTCCCTTTAGTTCTGTTAGTAGTTGCTTGGTGTATTTCGGTGCTCCCTGATTGGGGTTATAAATATTGATGACTGTTATGTCTTCTTCTTGTATAGTCCCCTTCACCATTATGAAATGTCCATCTTTGTCTCTTGTTATCTTTTTCACCTTGAAGTCTGTTTCATCTGATATCATTATGGCTACACCTGATTTTCTCTGGGTACCATTTGCTTGGAGTGTCAATTTCCACCCTTTCACTTTGAGTCTATGCTTGTCCTTGTAGCTGAGATGTGTCTCTTGGAGACAGCATATGGTTGGGTTTAGTATTTTGATCCAATCTGCTACTCTGTGCCTTTTTATTGGTGAGTTCAGTCCATTTACATTTAGGGAGATTATTGATATGTGAGGATTTCCTGTCATTGTATCTTTACTTTTCTGGTAAGGCTGTGTCTCCATTGTTTCTTTGCCTTTTTATTGTTGTCTATTATTTCTGTATGGTGGTATTCTATGATGTTTCCCTCTGTTTCTTCTTTTATTTCAGTATATATTTCAGTTTTGGATTTTTGTTTGAGTGGTTACCCTTAAGTTTATGTAAAAGAAAGTTTGATAATTAGAGTATTCCATTTTCTTCAGCACGCTTACTTTCTCCATTCCCATATTCCGGTTCAGGCCTTTACTCTCCCCCTTTTTGAGTTTTGGTTGCCACAAGTTGTCCCTGTTGGTGGTGGTCGAATAGCCTCCTTTAGTATTTCTTGTAGTGCAGGTCGTGTATTAGAAAATTCCCTCAGCTTCTGTATGTCTGGAAAGGTCTTTATTCCTCCTTCATATTTAAAGGATATCTTTGCTGGGTATATTATTCTTGGCTCATGATTTCTCTCTTTCAATAGTTTGAATATTTGGTTCCACTCCCTCCTGGCTTGTAGAGTTTCTGCTGAAAAATCTGATGATAATCTAATGGGCTTTCCTTTGTAAGTTACCGTCTTCTTTTCCCTGGCTGCCTTGAGGATTCTTTCTTTGTGGTTGATTTTAGACAGCTTCAATACAATGTGCCTTGGAGAAGGCCTGTTGGGATTGAGGTAACTAGGTGTTCTATTTGCTTCTTGGATTCGAGGGTCCAGTTCTGTCCACAAATTTGGGAAGTTCTCATCGACAATTTGTTTGAATATATTCTCTGTTCCCTTCTCTCTTTCTTCTCCTTCTGGTATGCCCATTATTCTTATATTGCTCTTTCTGATGGAGTCAGAAAGTTCTTGTAGAGTTCTTTCATTTCTTTTAAGTCTCAAGTCTCTTTCTTCTTCTATCTGTGTCATTTCCAGGTTTCTATCTTCGATGTCACTGATTCTTTCCTCCATCTGGTCAACTCTACTACCTAAGCTGGTTATTTCATTCTTAATTTCTTCTATTGAGTTCTTAATCTCCAGAAATTCTCTTTGGTTCTTTTTTAAAATTTCAATCTCTTTCGTAAAATGCTCATGCTGTTCTTTGATTGAGTTTCTGAGTTCATTTAACTGTCTATCTGTGTTTTCTTGTATCTCGTTGAGTTTTTTCAGAACTGCAATCTTGAATTCTCTGTCACTTAAGTCACATATTTCTGTATCTTTAAGTGCCTTCTCTGGAGATTTTTCACTTTCTTTCTGAGCTATCTTGTTGCCTTGGTTATTCATGGCGATTACTGGTTTACTATTTCTCTTCCTAGACATCTACAGGAGTGACTTCTGCAACAGGTTGATAGGAAAAGGTCTTTCTTTTGTTTTCCAGTACTTGTTGGTAGAATACCTTATTATTTCTCCAACTGCAACTTATTTTTCTTCTCCCACACGGTAGTGCTGTTTTCTCTGCACTATTCCTGCTTCTCACACAATGGGGGGATTCCCTGGGAGACGGGCTTCTCCTCTGTTAATAGTTCGTCTAGGTCACAGGGCACAGTGTCCCGGTGGGTATGCAGAGAGCTTTTGATGTTCCAAAGCTCTTCCAGCTCCTGATTCAGAGCCCGTATGTTTCAGCAGTTCTGTTTACTCCTGCAGGGATCCGCCCAGATAGGTGGGGCCAGGGGCGGGGTGAGTTGTGAGAGGTGGCCCAGAGCAATGGCAGCGACCACCACCACAGCCGGTCCTGCTTCCACAGCTCTCTCCCCTTTGCTGGAACTAGTTGGGCTGTGAATTTGTGTTTGTGGGCCACAGTTCTCAAATATAGCAAATTTTCTGTTGTTTTGATCTGACACTGCTACTGTTTCGCTTCTAGCACCGGGCAGGTGGGGGCGGGGCGAGCTCTGGGAGGGAAGGGAGGGGGCGGCTAGTCTCAGTGCCTAAGGCTCCGTTCTCTGCTCGGCAGTGCGGGCTTCAACCACCGTTTTCAGCCTTTTTCCCTCAGTCTTTTCTCCGAGGTCTCTGCCGTGAGCATTGGGTTCAGCCGTGGTATATGCTGCCCCCTCAGCCCTGTGGAGCCCTGGCGGAGCCCTAGCAGTCCGAGTTCTTCCCTCACTCGCAGCTGCGGTGGTTCCGGGAAGCAGCGAGCTCGGCGCACTGAGCTAGGTCTGCGTCCTGCGCCCCCACGGCTCCGTCTCCGCGCACTTTTCCCTTTCCTCCTCCCCCCACTCGCGCGAATCTCCCACCTGTAGGTGATTTCAGTCGGTAGTGGGCCTCTTCGTCTTGCCTGTCTGCTGTGCAGGGAGTCCTTTGTGGAGTTTTTGTTGTTCGATTCGTTGTAAATTCCAGGGGAGCTTTACAGAGGCTCTCCTCACGCCGCCATTTTTCCGGAAGTCAAGAAGGCAAAATCTTTTGGAGAGGTATGGTAACATTCAGCAGTTTCTCTTTTTCCTATTTGGCTATCAGATATTATTCACATTCAAAGTGAGACAGTGCCCAAGAGTATGAAAAACAGCAGAGCATTAAGGGATAAAATGACAAAAAGGAAACACAAATTAGAGTATTTGGGGATCAGATTCTATGTTACAAAGGAGAAACAGGGAACTGAGTCTGACACTCTTCAGCTTTTACATTTCTGATAGTCTCTGAATTCTAAAGTCAAAGGGAAAGATCTAGGAAGCCAAGAAGGAATCCTATACAATCTAGAGTAAAACCTTCCAGTTTCTGGTTCTGCACATAAGGAGCTTGGAAGTCACCACTCTCTATCCTGACAAATAAAATAGTTGAACAGGCTGAAACATCAATAACTCTTCTTGGATCCATAAGAGAACGGATGACACAGGGCAAATCACTCTCCCGAAGATTGGGAAGAGACAAGAAAATAGAGAGAGTCACGGCTCTCCCAGGAGTGCAGACTCAGGTCAGGAAACCACGGCAGAATAGCCATAGGAGGAAAACCTGAACTGTAACAGACAAATTGCTGGAGGCACAGCAGGCAGGCAACTCTGAGAGTTAAAATCTCCAGGGGGATCCCGTTATACTATAAGATCTGGCCTTATTTTTGGGGAAACACGGTAGGAGGGCCCCCACAATACAGTACTGTATGATTTACCTCCAGGATCTTGAGCAGATTTCCACAGTAAATACCAGAGAAAAATCCCGTTGGGCTTCAGGCAGGTAGGACAAGAAAAGGAACAGTTTTCAATTACATGAGAGCATTCTTCTTACCAAGGCCGGCCCTCAGGGCGAACTGGTTAACTGCAGCCTAACATGCTGGGGTATTGCAGGAGCCTAACTGACCCGGGGAAGGAAAACACCTAATCCCAGTTCCCTCTAGTCATGCTGTCCTACCTAATCAGGGAGAATAAAACCGGAGAAACAGTTGAGGTGTTCACAGTCCAGAGGCATGTGCTCACTAAAAGACTGAGAGTTAATCACAGGACTGTAGAATGCTTACCCTCCCCCCACACTTCCCCACATTACCGAAGGCCTGTTGATAGCAGCTCCTTTTACCTGATACATCACATTCAACTACCAAGAAAAACAATGACAAGTTATGCCTAAGGCAAAACAACAACAAAAAAACCCACAATTTGAATAGACAGAAAGCAGCAGAACCAGACTTGACAGGGATGGTGGAATTATCAGATTGGGAATTTAAAACCGCTGTCATTCATATGCTGAGGTCTCTAATGGATAAAGTAGACAGCATGCAGGAACAGATGGGAGTTATAGAGAGATGGAAATCTTAAGAAAGAATTAAAAATAAATTCTAGAGATAAAAAGCGCTGTTGAACTGAAGAATGGCTTTGATGGGCTTGCTAATAGATCAAGCATGGCTAGCCAAGTAGAATTGAGTTTTCAGCAGTGACTTAGCTGTGAAGAGTTAAGAGGTCAATGGAGGAAGAGGACCCTTTGAAAGACCACGGAACTAAGGCAAAATCTCTCAAAGGCTATGATTTAGGAATAGATTGAGCAGACCAGAGCTAGAAGTTTTACCAAAGCTACAACCAAGACTTAAGCCAAGTCAGTGCCTAATTGTATTAGGGTGGTCAGCTTTCTCCCTCTCTGCCTAGAAAAGGAGTAAACCTCTGTTGAAAAAGATAACCTAATCTAGATACTATAAAAAACGTTTTCTGCATAATGTTTGGCATTTATCCAAAATGTTAACAAAACATACCAAGAGGAGTAACTAAATTATGGAAAGTCAGTAGGAAAAAACAAAAACAGACAATAAAAACAAACACATTAGTGAAGGAGATTTTGGGGTTACCAAACAAGGATTTTAAATAGAAAAAAAAATGAGGCGCATGTATATGGTGAAAAGAGGTGAAATATGGAGAATTCCCCAAATTATTGGAATTTACATAAAAAATATAAAAATAAAATACTGGTATTGAAAAACACAATAAGCAGTATAGAAAACTCTTTGGATAGATTTAACAATACTTTAGTAGAGGAAAGAGTGCTTGATCTAGAATATAGGTCAATAGAAAATGTACAGACTAAAACACGGAAAGGAGAAGAATGTACCAAAGAGAGAGAGAGAGAAAGAAAGAGAGAGAGAAAGAATCACTGAAATATCTAACACGTTTGTAATTGGGTTCCTAGAAAAAGAGAAAATATTGGGCAAAAGCAATTTTTAAAGATATGATGGTAACTTAGATTTTTCCAAAACTGATGAAAACTTTTAACCCACAGATCCAAAAACTCTGAAACCTTCAGCCATTAATGAATGAAAGAAAATCATGACTAGGCATACTCTAGTTGAACTGCTGAGAACCAGACAAAAAATATTTTGAAAGCAACAAGAGAAAAAAAGATGTTAATCTTAAAATAGCAGTATATAATAAGATCACTAACTGACTTTCAAATAAAACTGATCAAAACCAGAAGACAATGTAAGGGAATCATTAAAGTGCTAAGCTAAATGAAAATAATTGCCAAACTATGCCCAGAAGAAAATAGTCTTAACAATGAAGGAAGAAAATAAAAGTTTCTAGGCAAATACACACACACACACACACACACACACACACACACACACACTATATTTGCCTTTATATATAGCTAGTATCTATCACAGGCAGAATTATACTTTAAAATGTACTAAAGGAAATTCTCAGGCAGAAGAACATGATCTCAGTTATGAACAGAGAAATGTAAGAAAGAATGACAAGCAAAAAAAGGTAAAATTGCCAAAATGAAAATAAAAATAAAAAAAGAAAAGCATAATTGTCCTTTATCTATTAAAGATATTGAATTTGTACTTTAAAACATCTTTATAAAATATTACCAGCTCCATGCAGTTTTAGTGATCATTTAATCAAATGTTTAAGATACAAATACACCAACATTTTTAAAAAATTATTTCAGAGGATGGAAAAATGGAGAATAGTTTTCAATCTCATTTTATGAGACCAACATAATTTTAAAACCAAAATCTGATGAGGACATTGAAAGACATAACATTAAAGATCAAATTCTCTCATGAACATAAAGGGACAATCCTAGATAAAATATAAGCAGATAGAATTTAGTAATATATAAAATGTGATTATATACCATAATTTCTTTGCATGTCTTATATCAAAGTAAAATTTGTTAGCAGTCAAAAATCTACCAACATAATTAACAACAGTAATAGGAATATTGGAGAAAAAATATGATCATATCAATAGATACAAGAAAAATTTAATAAAATGTCATACCATTCATATTTTAAAAATAAACTTAACTACAAGAATTATAAGGAACTTTCTTAACCTAATGACTGTATTTATAAAGCTTAACAAATTATAATTTCTAGTGAAATTTTGAAGAATTTCCTTTAAAGACTGGTCAAAAAAAACATAGATGCCTACCTTCACCACTGTTGTTCAGCATTTCACAGGAGGTTCTATTCAGGGCAATACGACCATACGAAAATCTACGGCACAAGAATTGAAAAGGAGTAAAATACTGACATTATTCACATGTGGCAGGATTTTCTTAGAAAATAGAGAACAATATACAAACTATAAAAATTTATCAATGAATTTGCAAAGTATTTGGATACATGGACAATAGAGAAAAAAGACAAGAAAATTAAACACAAAATCATCAGTTATGATAGTCTTAAAAGTCACAAATATTTAGGAATATATCAAATAAAAAAATGTGCAAAACCTCTTCATAGGAATCTACAAATTTTTAGTAGAAAAATTTTAAAAGGCCTAAATAAGTGAAAGCATGGATCACAATAATAATTTGAAAGATTCAACACTGTAAAGATGTAAATTTTCCCAAATTGGTCAGTAAATTCAATACAGTCCCAAACTTAATTTTACATCCAGAACACATAAGAACTATAAATCAGTTAGTATATAACAATCAGCTAAATGGGAAAATAGGTGAAAATTTTCGACAGGTACTTAAAAAAAAAAGGTATATTCAAGGAGTCATCAGACATAAGAAAAGGTGTTAGATATC
The DNA here is from genome assembly GCF_057876585.1 of Rhinolophus sinicus. Taxonomy (NCBI): domain Eukaryota; kingdom Metazoa; phylum Chordata; class Mammalia; order Chiroptera; family Rhinolophidae; genus Rhinolophus; species Rhinolophus sinicus. The sequence continues at coordinate 83,868,266 of NC_142504.1, read as the reverse complement.
ATTAGTAGTAAAGGAAATGCAAATTAAAACCTAATTAAATATATAATCACATTCTCATTAACTGGATACAATTTTTTTAATGATATTACAAATTGTTGGTAAGATCTATCATACGCGTATGCTACTGGTAGAAGTATAAACTTGTAACCACTTTGGAAATTTGTTTCACTATATCTTGAATACTAAACATATACATTTATCATGACTCAATAATCTATTCCTAGATACACACAAGAAGTATGCATTTATATGTCCACCAAAAGGCATGTATAGGAGTATTCATAGCAATACTACTTAAAAAGACCCCAAAAGGGAAACAACCTTAATGCCTATAGTACTAGAATGGATAATGATATTACATATTCATTTAATGGACTATTAGAAATCAATGAGAGTGAATAAACTACTACAAGATTAATCTCAAAATACAATACTACATACAAGAAAGCTGTCACAAAAAAGTGCACACCATATAACTCCATTTACATAAAGTTTAAAACTAGCAAAACTAAGTGATGATAAAAGTCAGGATTGTGTTTTTTGAGGGGAGATGGTGACTCTACGAGGGATAATGGAGGATATCTGATCATGTTCTATTTATTGATCTGTTGATTATATGAGTCTGCTCAGTCATGAAAATTGATTTGTACAGTTATTATTTTTGCATTTGTCTATGCATATGTAATTATTACATAGAATATTTTATATTGCTTATTATGCTTTAGTAAAAACTTTACTTAAAAAAGATAGGACTAACTCTTCAGACTTTGACTGTCTCACTTCTTTGAATATCCAAATGATAACACTCCCAAGTTTTCATCTAATGAATTCATAGTGTTGCCATCTTTTCCTAAAGTTTCCTGCTTCCAATATTATTAAAAGTTCACCATGTTACTCACATAGTTTCTTAAATCAGTACTCCTTCTAAAATGAGGAACTCATTATAATCATCCTTTGTTTCTTAAATCAGACACAGCACACAGTGACATCTCATTCTCCAGAAGCTGGTCTACAGTGGAAAATTTTGCTGTAACTGTTCCCTCCACTAATAAATTCTGAAAAAGAAAGTTGCCATGCTTTTTAATTTCTTAGCACCGATGTATCATAGGATCTGAGATGGATGCAAACTGCTAACATTATGGGAAAACACCATCATAACTGTTTGTAAAAATGGATTTTCTAGTTATATCTGCTAGCCCATAATAAGTAGGAGGCATTCCAACAGATATTTTGCCATCCAATTCAATGGTTTATTTTTCCCCATTTAAGAAAGATAGAAGTATAGTTACCCCAGAGGAGTTGTTATGGCCTCTGTTTTTGAAAATGGCCTATTTCTTTGTCCATAGATACGAGAATGTGTCCAATTCCTTTGTGAGATTTTAGCAACTTCGAGAAAAGTTTACAAGTGAGCAAATGAAGTTTCTGTCATTTCCCCTCAAAATATAGCATCACCTTCTTCTCATCTATGTGGGTCTTAAATTGAACTGAAATTCAGTTTCTGTTTTACAAAATAAAAATCCATAGAGGTATGAAAAGATTGTGAAATGTGACTATGAATTCCAATAATCACTTGGTCTTTCCCATAGGAAGTGAAAGAAATTAGAGAAAATTAGATTTTACTGAGCTAATGAGGCACACAGGACAAGGTTTAGTTTTGCTCTCACTTTTTCATTGAAGCAAGCAATGTAAGATTGCAGCTAATTTTGCATTCACTTTCATCTATTTAAGTCATAAATCAGTTAAATGTAAAAGTTCGTCTAAAAATCCTGTAAGTTAAAGGGGATGCAGAGAAGAATCTAGCATTTACTTGGCACCTACTATCAATTTATCATATTTAATCCTCACAAGAATCTTATAAAATAAATATTGTGATTTCACAGATGAATAAACTAGATTTGGTGGGTTTAAATATCACTCCTTGGTCCACAAAGCTAGTACATTGTAGAGACAGGAATCAAAGTCAATGTTCTTATCATGCTAATGATGCTGCTAATGCCCAGTGGCAGAATTTGTCAACTCTAACAAATGGTCATTTGATCTTTATTGCTGTGTGTATTTTATCCCTTAGTGCCCTTTAGCACTATGCATATTTGAACTCTAATATACAGTAGAAATCATTTTAATTTGTGCCAAATCTTATTCCAATTGTGACCACATGGCAACTTCTTTCTGGAAAATATGTGGAATATTTTCAATTTATATTATGGACTTTGGATATTTTAAATAGCGGAACACATGTTTTAAAAAATCAATTTTTACCTATGTACCTGGATTGCAATTAGAAAGATATCTATGAAAATGTTCATGTTTTTCCAGGTGAATTGCTGAACAGGAACGAAGAAACACTGTGAAATGAAACCTTGTAACAAAGCATAATGTCATGAACCAAATAGCTATCTTACACAAAGCAGTGCATCACTTAAGGGGATAGATAATGTAGGCAGTGATTAAGATCATGGAATTTGAAATCAGGATGACCTGTAAATTACCATATTTCATGAAATCTAAGACATTGTTGACTTTGGGGACATACATAATCATGAAGGAAAAATACACCACATAATTTTAAGACACCTTTGATTATAAAATGCATCCTGACTTTGGAGGTGTTACATTTTGAAGAAAGAAAACAAAAATAAATGTATGCAGAATTGATGACATGAGGAAGCTGTGGTAGATAAACTATAACCATTTTAGTGGCTGAAACAAGATGACAATTTATTCCTCATTTATGAGTGTATGTAATGGGTATTCCTCATTGTGGCTGCCTCCTTCTGAGAACTGATTTGGAGATCCAGATTCTTTCCATCTTAGGTCTGGTCCATCCTTTAAAAATGACTGCCAGGGTCTCTGTGCTTATCTGCATCACAATGATGGGAAGGAAAAGAAGCCGGGGGATTATGCCTGAGAATTGTGCATGAAACAGGTTTGAAAATGGAATTTATCACTAGTACTCACATTTCATTGCTAGAACTCAGTCACAATGACAGAAAGCAAACAAGATTTTCATCGAGCTATGTATGTGCTCACAAAGAAAGGGCATCAAATTTGGTACAGAGTCAAACTCTACCACAACCTACCAAGGTAGACTCAGTATGCTCACCAGCGTCCACGATTCTCTCTATGCACAGACACATGCAAGACTGTCTCTCAGGCCCATTTTGATTGGATCACTGGGTGGACAACTGCCCTAAAGGCAACTGCCCTAAAGAAACAATGAGATTTTCTAAGGACTTTCTGTGTGCAAGATTTTAGCATTTATTGCCTCAATCCTCTGCGATTTGGTGATTTGCATGTGTCTATTTATCACTATATCATAATTTAGTGAAATGTGATTCATAAGCTCAAAGTCACATATCAGGACAATCAAGTGCTAAGACACATCCATTTGTTTTAGAGCAACTTATAGCTTTTCATGATCCATGCAGTCAAAGGCTTTACTGTAGTCTATAAAACATAGACCAACCTTTTTCTGAAAGGTTCTTCTAAAATTCTTTGGAGCTCTGGAATGCCTTATCTCTATGTTAATTGGTGGTCCATTTCTACTGTGAGACCACTACCCTTCACATTTTTAGGAGCCTAGAACAGGCCTCATTTTAGATATAAAGTCAAGAGATTCCTGGCTTCGTGCTTTTGTGTGCTTTAGGGGAAATGATGAGACTAATAAATGTCACACCACATATGAAACTAAAGGGCAGGCATATACTATCATTAGCTGAACTATACCAACAATTCAAAAAAATAAAAATAAACTAGAAAACATTTTGATGTCATTATGAACAAAACTAAATGTGTGTGATACAATGAGAATTTAGTTGTTCTCCCATCTATGGCACATTCTTTTTGTTTTATTGTTAGTTTATAAATTGTATTGTATAGCCAAGTATATTTTTGGGTGAATGACTATAAATACAGGTTACTCATCTGCTGTTGTCTTTGATAAATTCATGGCTTTCTATTCTGATTTTATTTCTCCTTTGCTCTCATGCTGTCATCAACTTCAAAGCGAGGACTACACACGGTAAAGATAAGTAGGGGATACAGAGGTCGATGTAAATCAGGCCCACTGTGGACTGACTTTTGGATACTGCTGTTACTCAATTTTACAATATACAGTCACTGCACTTTTGAACTTTTCTAAATTATGTAAGTCAGTAATTTAACTGATTCCTATAAGATAGTTTAAAACATCTTTGCCTCTTTCAACCATTTGAAAATTTACAGGAGCACTTTTGATTCCAGATATATATATTTTTTCACTTTTAAAAGTAATCAATGTTTTATGCAAAGCAGTATATATATATATATATATATATATATATATATATATATATATATATGTATTTATACACACACGAGGTGTGGTCAAACATTATTGTGAATGTTTAAATTAAAAAAAAAATTATTACAGTAAAAGACACATTTTCATTAATCTCCATCAAAATACTCCCCCTGACTTCAAACACATTAATTCCTTCATTCTTGCCACTTTCTGAAGCAGTTCTGGAAGTCCTCTTTAGTGAGTTTCTTTAGTTGCACTGTTGTGGCTGCCTCGATGTCCTGAATCATTTTAACTTTGGGTAATAGCCAGAAGTTGCATGGCACTAGATCCAGTGAATAAGGTAGATGAGGATACACCATAATGTTTTTGACAGAAATTGCTATACCTGAAGCAAAGTGTGACACAGAATGCTGTCATGATGGAGGATGATTTACGACACATTTTAAAACACACCTTCACTCAACCATAGCTCACACCCAACTGACTGCACTGGACAAGTCAAAACTTTTCACACACTGTTAACTAAGGTTTGACATGCTGCTTCCCATATAGAAAATCCCTGTCTTTCCGTTGGATGGTATTCAGCGGCAGCATTCACAATATTTTTTGATCACACTTTGCATATACAAAATTAAGGTGTAAATTAACTCAAAATGGATCAAAGACTTAAACATAAGACCTGAAACAATAAACTGCATAGAAGAAAACATAGGTACTAAACTTATGGTTCAAAGAGGATTTTATTAATTTGACCTCAAATGAAAGGGAAGTAAAAGCTAAAATAAATGAATGGGACTATATCAAACTCAAAAGCTTCTGCACAGCAAAAGAAACCACTGACAAAATAAAGAGGCAATTAACTGAATGGGAGAAGATTTTTGCCATTTTATCATTCATATGTTTATCTTGTTTTTCTCTCTTCTTGAAGAAGTTCCTGTATCATTCCTTGTAATACTGGTTTGGAAGTGATGAACTCTTTCAGCTTTTTCTTGTCTGGGAAGCTCTTTGTCTGTCTTTGATTCTAAATGATATAGCTTTGTTGGGTAGAGTAATCCTGGTTGTAGGTGCTTGCTTTTCATCACATTGAATATTCCCTGCCAGTACCTTCTGGCTTGCAAAGTTTCTGTTGATAAATCAGCTGCCAGTCTTATGGGGGATCCCTTGAGGTGACTAACTGCTTTTCTTTTGCTGCTTTTAAAATTCTCTCTTTGTCTTTAACCTTTGGTATTTTAATTATAATGTGTCTTGGTGTTGGCCTCTTTGGATTCATTTTGTTTGGGATTCTCTGTGCTTTCTGAGCTTGTACGTCTATTTCCTTCTCCAGGTTAGGGAAGTTTTCCATCTATATGATGATTAATGAAGGTAACTTACTAGTAATCTTTTAAACTTCCTTTTTATTTTTTAAAATCTCATCATTGTCCCTACCATCCTTAAATCTTTATTCTGTGGCATATTATATATATATATATATATATATATATATATACACACACACACACACACACACACACACGTGTGTATATATATGTGTGTGTGTGTGTGTGTGTGTATACATATACATATACATATACATATACATATATATGAACCAAAAGATAAAATCTTTTCCTCATGAATTTCATAAACTATCTAGTGAGAAAAGATATTGAACTCAAAAATTTAAAGTAAAACAAAATTAAAATTAAAATACCAAATCTGACATAGAAATCAACATTACAAAATGTAAGGACTTCTTGAGCTTCATTAAATATCCTTCACTTATCTTTAGAATGGTGATCTTAAAAACAGTTACATATTTTTATTTTTACTTCCTAGGGCTACTTGTCAAGCATATTATGCTTTCCAAGTTGAATCTCATTTTGTGGTTGCCCTTTAATCACTGAAGGTCCCTTTTTATCATTTCTGTACTAATTGGTGTTAAAACACCTGATAATTTATTGTGATTTAAGTTTCATTAGCTTGCATCTCTGTCCCCACTAGATGATTAATAGAGATGTTAAATAAGATTACAACCTAATAACAATGCCCTCTCTACCCTGCCTGTATCTCTCTTCAACTAGGTAGCATTATGTGTTCTTGCTGGAAGCAAAACGTGGTTTCAGTTTCTGTCCTGTGAAGAAATAGGCCACCTATCTTCAATAATTTAAACATTCATGGTCTCCCTTCTGCGTATGATTATATACATAATCATAATACATAAAGTTGACAGTAAAATTATATTATTTAATTGATATAAATTTGTCAGTATTTGTATTAAATCAAATAGTTAAGTTTCTTAATCATTCAGCCTTTTATATATGAAACTTATTTCTAAAAATAAATTTTACAGACACACACACATTAGGATATAGATTTTTTAAAACTAATTTACAGTTTTAAATTTATACTTCTCAATTTTGTGAAACCATCTTAAAAAGGATTTACTCCAAAAGGTGGGCTTCAAGTCACCTCGTGATTTATTAGGATAAAATTTATATATTAAAAAATGTACCCTTTTACAATTACAGTTCAATGGTTTTTCATATATTTACTGTTGTGCAACCATGACCCAACTATGTGTAGCTGCATCCCATATATTTTCTTGTTGTAAAATATTTTTAATGTATTATTGATTATAGCTTATATATTTACTTCCTAGTTATTTAATGTAGATATTATTTTCTCAACATAATTGCAAGTCCATTACTGGCTGGATATACATGCTTTTAATGGGATGTTTAACTGGCAGTTTTGAACATAGCAACGAGATAAAATAGATGTGAAATTTCAAAGTGAGTTGTGAGGCAGATCACATCAAGCAGGTTCTATGAAGAAAATACACTAAATTTGTTTCTGCAATTCATTGCCTCACACCCATACACTGTCCTTATACACTGTATCTAGGGCTCCGTGCCTCAGGGAGACACCTTGTACTGGATTGAATAGAGTCCACTCAAATTCGTGTCTGCACGGAACCTCAGAATGTGGTTTTGTTTGTAAACAGGTTCTTTGACAATGTAATCAAGGTAAGATGAGGTCGTATTGGATTAAGGTAGCCCCTAAATCCTATATGACTGGTGTTCTTACAAAACAGGTGAATTTGAACATAGAGACAGAGAAGACAAGGCCATCTACCAGCCAAGGAACATCAAGTATTGTTGGCAACCACTGTAAGCTGGAAGAGATAAGAAAGGACTTTGCCCTTGAGCCTTCAGAGGGACCACGGCCTTGCTGACACCTTGATTTCAGGCTTGTAACTTCTAGAGAACGATGAAAGAATACATTTGTTGTTTTAAGCCACTCAGTTTGTGGTACTTTGTTCTAGTAGTCTGAGGAAACTAACATAAGGACTCAACACTTTGGAACATCTTCCTCAAAATTTTCTAAGTTCCCCTTTGGTGTGTAGGTCCATCTGTGACCAGCTGTGTAGTCCAGGCAGAGTGACTGTAGCTTGGATTAAGACCCCTGTGAGCACCAGGCATTTTATTCCCTTTTGGACTGTCCACAGCCTTCCTTTCCTCTCCCTTTATGTGGGGTTGAAAATGCATAAAGAAAATTGATGATTTGCACCCATAGTCATCCTTCTGTTCCAGGAGGGTGTCTTGGCAAGAGGATTGCTTTCATTGATTATCATAATATTTATTTTGTGTGTGCGATTGCAGAAGATTGGGCCTCCAGATGGTGCTCATACACTGATCTTGGGTGATTTTTATTCAGACCCAGGATGAATTCAAGGCTCTGCCTCTCATTGGTTTATCAGTGACTCTTGGCTTTAGCTGTGTGTGTGGCATCATGTGCTGGATGGCTCTTCTCTATCTATGTTCTAACCATGGTGTTGAATAGCCTTGGTCTACAGCACTGAGGTCGAGAGAGGAACAGTGGGTATTTTATACCATTTATCTCTCACCATAAGCAGCTGGGCAGTCACCCCACCCCACCACAGGCTCTGCTCCATGGGCCAGTCAGTCCTTAAGAGTGAGCAGATATAAATCCTTCAAGAGCTTTCAAGATTATCTTCTGCAGCACAAAAGGACCCATTGAGTTATGTTGCCAATTGATGTTGTGACATTGTGTTTCCAGGAATAGCCTTAAGCTCTGCTGGATAAGGGAGGAAAAAATCTTGTGCCAGTGGTACCACTCTTCTTGCTATGACCATGGGCTTCTTGTATACCCTAAATTTGGTTGTACTTATGGAAGTCAGGGGGTGCTGCCAATTTCCAAAGATATCACCTTCTAGGAATGCAGTGATTATGGCATAAAGAGTTCATAAGAAGACATGGTTGAAAAGTATTCAAGATTACTTTGGGTAAGACTTGCATTTGTGCTCAGCAAAACATAGAAAGAAATTTTCAGACAATTATTTGAAGCCAATATTCCTGGACAGCAGGATGGATTACAGGGCATCATGTATAATGAGATAACCTGGATTAAATGCATGGTATCGGGGAATTTTACAGACAAGATAGTCTATATTGTTTTTTTCTTTTTTTTTAAATTAAATTTATTGGGGTGACAATTGTTAATAAAATTACATAGATTTCAGGTGTACAATTCTGTATTACATCATCTATAAATCCCATTGCGTAGTCTATATTGTTTTGATATGACCATTTTTAAAAGAGCCAGGGCATTGTGTGAATTAGTAGTGTTGTTACGATTTTCTTGGTATAGAAGATATAACATTAACCAGGAATGGTGTGTTTTATAGTAAAGAGTGTGAAAAGGTGATGTCTGGACTTGAGGACTTGAAGAGAAAAAGATGGTGCCTGCCTATTACATTTAGTATTCACATGCCCTGATTGGACGATTAACAAAAATATTTATTTTCTTTCTCTACTCATTATTCTAAATTTTCATTGATAGATCATCATACATCACATGAACTCATGAACTTTTTCACATATTTTTGGTTTTATACACAAAATCCCCACAAAAACTATTGACTCAGGGACCCACATAGTTTAGGGATGGCCCAGCCACACCATTTAATTAAATATTAAAAACTAGGGGGAAAGAGAACTTGTAAAGAGGATTGGTTGAAGAAATATGTTCTCTGAGATGTACCCACAGAATCTTCCAAGAAAACCAAAGGGGATGGGTAGGATGTTCTCCTTCTCTCCAAGGTAAGAGGTTGTGCACCCATGGGATAAATAGAAGACCTTAATATATATCCTCTGGATTTTCAGGTGGGCATACTGGTCTGATGTTTAGCTGAGGAGTCTGAAGGCAAGAGGCTATTTCCATTATCCTAAGGCAGCAGGAAAGAGATAGAGAGAAAAGGCTTTGTTGGGAAGTAACTGAAATAATTTAGGTCTCTCTGGTCTTGACAAAGCACAATCTGGAGGTTGACTCTTTGATCATATGGGCAATCACATACAAATAACCATCAAAAACCAAATCCAGACCCCATGGGAGAGAGTGAGATTTAAATTTTGATTAGATCTAGATATTACAAATGAGATTTGAAAATAGCAGTTAATAAAGAAACTTCTGCTGTTCTTACTACTTCTCCTGCCCCCTGGCTTCACCAGGAATGTGAAAATGACATGTAGAAATAAAGGTGGCAATAGCATGAAAAAAAAAAATCAACAATCTCATTACACATATCTAACCACATCTTGGTGAGGAAAAAAAAATAAATCACGTTCAGAGTGTTAATTGCTTGCTGAGTTGAGATTGCTTGCAACTTAAAACGAGACTTATATATTTTCTTTAATTGAGTGTGATCAGCAATGTTGAGGGGCTGCCTAAGGGTCATCCTGTAGCAAGATACAGCCTACTCTTTACGAAAAGATTTAGAGTATCTGGGAGAAGATATTTGCAAACAACGCCTCCGATAAGGGGCTAACATCCAAAATATATAAAGAAATCATACAACTCAAAAACAAAAATAAAAACAATCTAATTAAAAATGGGCAGAGTACCTGAACAGACACTTCTCCTAAGAAGACATACAAATGGCAACATACATATGAAAATGGGCTTGCTCAACTTCACTAGCTATTATGGAAATGCAAATCAAAACCACAATGAGATACTACCCCACACCTGCTAGAATGGCTATTACCAACAGGACAAGTGATAACAGGTGTTGGAGAGGTTATGGAAAAAAAGCAACCCTCATACACTGCTGGGGGGAATATATGAGTAAATTGGTACAGCCACTATGGAAACTGTTTGGAGGTTTCTGAAAAAATTAAGAATAGAATTACCATATGACCCAACAATCCCTCTTCTGGGTATCTATCCCCCCAAAAATCTAAAAACATACATCTGTAAAGATATATGTACCCTTATATTCACTGAAGCATTATTCATCGTGGCCAGGACATCATAACAACTGAAGTGCACTTCCATAGATGATTGAATAAAGAAGATATGGTACATATATGCAATGGAATATTACTCAGCCATAAGAAAAGATGAAATAATGTCATTTGCGACAACATGGATGGATCTTGAGATTATCATGCTAAGTGAAATAAGTCAGACAGAAAAAGTTGAGAACCATTTGATTTCACTCATATGTGAGATATAAATCTGAAAGCAACAAACAAACAAGCAAAAACTCATAGGCACAGATGACAGTTTAGTGGTTACCAGAGGGTAAAGATAGTCAAAAAACGGTGATGGAAGGAGAATGGACTCTGGGTAGTGAACACACACTGTAATACATAGACAATGTATTATAGAATTGTACACTTATAACCTATATAATTTTACGAACCCATGTCACCCCAATAAATTTAATACAAATAAATTAAAAAAAAAAGAAATCTCCACAAAATAAAAAAGTGTGGAGGAAGAAAGTATTTTTTTTTTTGGCATTCTGTGAGTTTTGTTAATTAAGGATACCAGTCAGAATGTGTTTTACCTAATATATCAGAAGTTGTACTATGGTAATACATAGCATGATACATACAGGTCATAAAATGTAGTGCTAAATGAAAGAAGGAAATTAAAATTTCCTTAAAGTTTACAATACATTTTCTTTCTTTCTCACTTAGATTTCACAGCCAAATACTTTAAGGTTTCCCTGAAGAATATCTAAACATCCATGACCTGATGTCTTCATTCCACCTGCCTTACAAGCCTCGAGCCTTGGGTAAATCGCATTGCCTGTATTCTCTTTGTACACAAACTTCTGATACTGCTGGAGAAAGTCACATACCTGAGCCAACTGCTGACACTACGCATTCATGGTCAACTGTTTATCAGTGTTCTAACAATAATTTCAATTGAATTATATTTCACTAACCATTGTTCTTTTTTATGCCCTATAAGAGGTATTTTATCTTCTACGCTTGCTTTCTTCCACAACACCTTTTTATCCTCAATAGATGATCTAGCCTCTCCATTTCACAAAGAAAATAGAATACATTGAGAGGTAAAGTCCAATTCTGGCTTCTAACAAATCAATAATCCTGTCTGCGTCTATGTATATACCTGTTTCTTTCATTACAATGGAAGTCCCCTCACCAATGTCAGGGCTGTATTCACTCCTGTCTTTATGAGTGGTGCCCAACCCTAACTCTCGAGGACCTCACATTATTAATTAAGTTACATTCCTCTAAAATATCAAACTTTCCTTTTTATCCAGGAAACTTTTCTATCTCCATATAAATTTGTTCAAATCCCACCAAACCAAACAGAAAAAAGAAAAAAAAGCAAGCTCTTTCATGTTAAAAATACAACAAAGACAATTCATATACATAAACATCAGAAAAAGAGAACAGAAATAAATATAAAACATAATCAGACAATCATATGTTGCGGGTGGGAGTGTGAAATAAATTAACCTCCATTGTGAGACATTTCTGGCAACATCTGTCTAATTCACAAAAGCATGTATCCTTTTTCCCATAATCCTATACCTGGGAGTTTTCTTACAAACATACTTGTACATGCATAAATAGTTTATGCACAAGTTTATTTATTGCAATATTGTCAGGGATTTAAAAAAAATGCAAGTCAAATCAACTCACAATGTTAACAATAGCTTGCAATGGGCCTGCATTTCACGCAGACTATCCAATAACTGCCAGTGGCTGCTTTCTGATGTTTTTTTATATTCTGCCATTCTTCCTTCCCTTACTGTTCTCCAGGCATGTTAACTTCCTTGCTGTTCTTCCAACACTCCGGTCCTGTGCTAGAATAAGGCCTTCCCCTTTGATCACCGTTCCCATATTCTCTGTCTCTTCCATCTCGAATAAAAATTCCTGGAAGGTTTTAATCTTTATCTGTTTTGTTTATTGACAAAGGTCTGAAATAATTCTGGTATATAGTAGGCACTTAATAAACATTTGTTGAATTGATGAATGAACACAGACACCCATAAAAGTTTAATGTTAGGTAAAATATGGTACAAAAAAGTCAAACAATGAGAATGCTTTCTCTGTTCTGTGGAATATCCATTAGTTATGTGTTAAATGAAAAAAAAAAAGGATGCAGACAGTGGTATAGTATGTTACATTTGTATAAAATGTGAAAAAAGAAAATAGTCATAGTTTTTTGCATTTCTATAAAGAAACTCTAGAAATGCATTAAGATATTAAAATTTTTAATAATTATTCTCACACTCATTTTTTTATTTTGATCACATGACCATACCTAACTGCCTGGGGAGATGGAAAATGTAGGCTAGCTGGACAGCCTTGAATTCAGCTATCAAAGGAAGACGAGGAGAACACGTTTTTAAGGACGGTTAGAAGTGTCCTCTATGGTCTTTAAGAAAATACCATATGTGCAATTAGGCCACGCAGTATAAATATCCTGATTTCTCCCCAAATTTCTAAAACTCAGCTCATTTTAAAAATTAAATTTATTGGAGTGACATTGGTTAATACAATTATATAGGTTTCAAGTGTACAATTCTATAATACATCATGTATATATTACATTGTGTTCAACATCCAAAGTCAAATTTCCTTCCATCACCGTATATTTCGCTCAGTGTTTCCTTTGAAACACTGTATCAGCTCATTTTCTTTTCTTTTTTTTTTTTTTTCGGTCCTGTACTTGAATGGCAACTGCTGCTTAAGCCCTTAAATAATGCCAACTGCTTAAATTTCCCCATTGTCTTGTCTCTTCCTTTGAATTATTCATAGAAATCTACAATGGTGCTGCTGTTAATATCTCCAAAATGCTTGCCCCAGCCTTTATGTAATCCTTTCTGCAGCTTTTGAATATCACAGGCTTTGAATAACTTGTCTATTTCAATAGCAGCCAAATATTCCTTCCTGCCACTTCTTTGCCTAAATTCTAGGATATATGTTTATGTTGTCTCATTTTCTTCTGTTGTTTTTCTAGTCATTTCCAGACCTTACTTAAATCCGGCTGCTTCTTGAGGAATCGTCCATGCCTGCAGGCCTCTCAAGTAATAGGATCAGGAAATAGAATAGATGATCTCCTTACTCCCCATACTCTCTTTGAAGTCATTTCTGCTCATTTCTCTTTCCAAAAGACTTGAATCCTTTCACATTTGACAAAATCCCCATCATGAACCTACATCTTGGTCCCACAACTTTTTCACTGAAGATCTTAACTCCTGCCTCACTGGTTTTCTCTGGGACTCTGCCTCATATGTGGGTATTCCTTTTGACATCGTGACATCTCAAAATTTTGATAAACCTATCAATTGGAGTCTGTATAAGGAACATCATGAGCCCTTATGATTCATAGAAAGAGACTTTAATGAAAAAATAATCAACATAAGGGAAGACAGAGTTACAGGAAAAATGATTAAATACCTCGAAAAAATTAAAAAAAGGAAAACAAAAAAAGAAAGCAACAAATAAGCAAGCAAGAATATAATAACTAAGAAAGAAACAAGAAAAGAGAGAGATTATGTAGACAAAGATTCAGGTCTCAGTTCTTCCATTTATCAGATATGGATTGTGATCGTATCATGAGCAAGGCTTCATGAATACAATTCTCGTTTTCAGTTGACCAACCTGGCCTTTCCTTACCAAACACGATGCCTTCTCAAATTTCCTGCTAATGGGCTCTTTCTATATCTCTTTATTGAGGGCAGAAATGTGATCTTAGAAATAAGTGGGTGCAATAAATGTTTGTAGAATGACTGATTGAATACATTGAATGAAAGATGAATAAGCCAAATTAACTTGCTTTTTGGTTTAAACATGTAGTTCATAAAACTGTTTCAAATTCAGAAACTTTTAAAAGAAATTGCCACACATCTCTCCTTGCTGTGTTGCTTATCACACTGTTGCATACTAAGATAAAAATATACTTTCCCACATACTCTGTATAACCCAGGTGTCACAGACCTCACTAATCTGTGATTACAAAATAAGGTTCCCATTTAGGCACTCAGCTACGACAGATCAAGAACTTTTAAGTCGCTTTGTTAGAAATTAATTCTCAGGTGGCACTAAAAAATATGACTAACTATTCTTTCAACCACAGTTGGTTTTGTTTCACTTCTCCCTTTCTAGCTCCCACTTACCCACTTCAGCTACCTCAGAATATTTGCACTTGTTCATGCCACTTTCTTGAGTGGTTTTTTCACTAAGGAGTTTTGAACCGTGATCCTTCTCACTTTTTAGGATACAGCTCAAATATTACCTTCCCAGACGAGATTTACTATACCCTCTACCCAAGGCAGCTCCTCTTCACCCTGTCACAGTATGAAAGGTCAGAGTATCATTTTTATAGAACTTATTATAATTTGAAATAGATTCTCTGTTTACATATTTAAAGTTTTAAATATTTAAACTTCTGCTTACTGAAAGTTTTCCTCCCCTTACTAAATATTGAACTTCCATGGGAAAGAACCGTTTGTCTTGTTTACTGTTGAATTCGCATGACCTAGAATTATATGTTCATTTTAAACATTATGTGTAGGTTGTTTCTATCATACACATGACTCGAGATCAAAATTGTAAAATTCAGTGATAGTCTGTACTCACTAAATATCTATAACTATATATCATAGTATGTGATATTTGTATATAGATAATGATATTGTCAAAAATGTTGTATTGATTGAACACTGCTTTCCTTTACATGTAGAAAAGACTATTTTGAGAAGCTATAAATAAGAGGGTTATATGTTCTTTAGTTGAAAAAATATTTTAGAATAGCCTTTAAAAACACTGACTTGTCTTTAGATTGGCTAATAAAGAAGCGTTACATGCATTGCCAACTTTTACTTGTTGAGTTATTATTGCCAGAGTTTGCAGTCTCATTCAAACATATCATTCCATCAGATATGGAATAAAAAAATCCTGTGCTTTTACCTTCAGGATTTGAAGAGTGGAAATTTAGTCATTGAAATATATAAAATTTATTGGAATCCAGGAGAAATAAGTTCTATTTATCTTCTTAAAAACCATGTGCATTTAATAGGAAAGTACAACAGCCTAATAGCACAATGCAAATTAGTACCTACTGATTTTCTGGCATCCAACATATCTGCATTTTGTATTATTTCCATTTCTTATGTTTGATGTAATAAGTCTTGTTTACTCATTTACTTTATTAATGACAAGTTCCAGGGAATAATACCATGTTATTATTACTATTTTTTTTTGTTGTTGTTGGCAGAGCTATTTAAGTTGTTGTGGCTGATAAATATATTTTTAGAAGCTGTCTACTCATGGCTCTGTCTCTGAAGAATTGAACCTAATACTCCATTACCCATGGAGGACTCCCATATAGTGTTATGGGGTTCTCAGGACCAGAATATCAATAAAATATGAAAAGGAGAATGTATGTTTGCTTTATGTCTGATTTCTGATATGTCCCATCAGATTTATTTTTTATTTTCTCTTCATAGTACTATATAACATTTTACCCTCAGTTCTGCTGGTGATTTTCATGTGTAACTTCTCCCTAAAAGTTTTACTAGTATAGAGATTTAAGAAGGGAAATAAAATGGACTGGTAAAGATTGGCCTGTGGTAAGTGTCCATCTCCTTTTCATAAGATTTAGACAAAGGAATTTCTATGACTTCAGAATAAAGTACAAATTGTCAACTACTCACAAAGAAATACAAATAATCATAATCATAATAAATCAATGTACGGTAACACTATTAAATGAATCCTTTCAGCATAGATGTGATGTGTATTTAGGTTTAACATCTTACAAGTTTCTCCGATACCAATATCAAAAATTATGGAAAAATGAGGTATTAATATTCTGGTTGTGCTGCCGTTAACTTTCTAAAATCTTCCAGACAGATTCCCTATATTAAAGATCCAAACTGTACTTGACAGATGAGTTTGGTTGTAACTTTACTGGAACCTGATCCAGTAAGGAAGATAAAAGCAACTTCCTTTTAAGATAGTTGAGGCAGTAACATAGTGAAACTGCTCAATTTTAGTATTAAACTGCTGGCTTGAACAAGACCACCAAGTTTCATTCCAGCTCTGATAGCACACAGGTCTGTAAATAATATTACACATAATACATAGTATTTTATGAAACACACTAATAATAAAGGCCAAAGCAAATGCCACTTGAGAGTTGAACAGGGAACATAGCAGTAGTTTGGTGTTACTTCAGGCTTATAGATATTTGAAACTCTCAGCCAACTTTTAATAAAAGTTTCAAATCACTAAGGGCTTGAATGCATGTAGTGATTTTATAGTCTTTCTTGTCCCTCTTTCCTCTTAGGCAAATACTTATGGGAGTTTTGCTGATTACCCAGTAAACTCTAAGTCTAAGGAAAAGCCTAAAAAAGAAAATGCTAAGTTATGAAGGATTTTTTTAAAACACAAGGTGAAATGATCTTATTCAGAGGAGTAGGAAAAGCTATTGAATATCTTAGCTGAAAATGGTTTTGCTAAGTGTCTATTCTCACTCAATAGAAAGCCATTGAAACACCTATGTAACATATCCAAAATCAATTTCTCAAATAGCTATATTATCCTTCTGGGTAACATGTATCCCAGTACTTTTGAATAGAGTTATCAAGCAATCTTGCTTAAATCACTGCTAAAATAAAGTATATATTTTTCTATCTAATTTTTGTTATACATATATGAAAATCCTTTGATCCATATTAAATTGACAAAAATAATTTAAAAGAATAGAAAGTTTCTTGCTTCAAGTTAAACTTGGTACAGAAAAATTTTAAAGCAAAAATAGCCAATGGGCACTCATTTCCATACAAAAATTATTAACATTTACAGTGTCAGACTTTGTGAATATCTTGTAATTAGAGAATTATGCTGGGAATTTTTGAAGTTAAGACTTTATCACGAGCTTCACTTCTTTTTCTTCCTGTTGTGTTAACATTGTTCATACAATCGTAGTGCCTGAGTGTCCCAGGTACCTACTGCTATATAAGAGCTATCTCAGAATTTAGTGTCATAAAACCACAACACTTTTACTATACTCAGAGATCCTGTGGGTTAAGAGATTAGACATGTACTGTGGGGATGGTTATGTCTCAGCTTCGTGAAGTCTGGGGCCACAGCTTGAAAATCCTACTGAATGATGACTCAAAGAGTCACTGGAGGAACTGGAATCATCCAGAGGCTTTTTTACTTGCATTTTGGCACCTGGGCCAAGGTGACTCAAAGCTTAGGCTCAGATGGATCTGCTGATCTGAGTTCCTACCTGAGTCTTCTCCATGTGGTTGGGCTTCCTCAAAGTATGGTGGCCTGAGGATACTTGAACTTCTTACATCATGTCCCTGCACTCCAAGAGCAAGTGGTCCATAGAACAAGGCAGGAGATATGTGACTTTTTGACTTAGCCTTGAAAAAAATCTCACACAGTCCCACCCATATACAAGGGGAAGGGGCCCCATCTTGTAATAAGATGATTATCAAAAAATTTGTAGCCATGTTTTAAAAGCAACACCCTCTAGTGTTCAATAAATTTTGCTTACATCTAGTCCCATAGTCTATTTATTGATCCCCAATAAATATACATAGATTTTATTTAACTGAAGTTAAACATATACATACATTTAAAGTTAATGGAAGGTTTTGAAATCACAATCGGTTTTCATTAATACTTGAACTGCATTGAGCAGCACATCATGGGAAGGAGCTCATTCTCGTGATCATGTATCAGGTGGAATACTCTGGTATTGTGAAAGAAGCCTCTTAATATCTTGCCAGTGTCTTCCAGAAAGTTTTTTAGATTGATAATTTCACTTTCAATTTTAACCTTTCAAATTTCAGTAGTACCATGAAGAATTTTACAATGACATCTCTCAGTTAAGCCAATTTATAATTTTAATGGTAACAGAGACAGTTATGCTCTCCAAAGGTAAAGATATTTTATTTCATATTGCCCTCCCCCCAAAAATTAATATTTTTTCAAGGACTAGTATGATAAGCTATGTCTTGTATCATACAATTTATTGTCTAGTGTTGCATATGGTCCATGTCATGTATGGGTCATATGCATTCATTAGAAACAATGAATGAAGAAGGAAAATAAGGGGGGTAAAGTGGGCAGTAAAAGTAACAGTAATTATTTTGGGTAGTAGGGCTGAGAGTCACTGGAAAGAAAAATAAATTAACTATATGGAAATAACCATCAGTGAAGGAAAGAGAAACACTTTTATAATCACCACAAGCATAAGATTCCTGTGGCTATAGTGGGAAGAGTACTGGGCAGCAATAGAAGTAAAAGGATAATACTGAAGTACCCAGAACTAAGTGTCCCAATATATTTTGATTTTATGAGAGGGAGTGTAAGAACTGACTCATGTGATAAGGAATGAGATTACATTCCAAATGCGTACTCAAGACTTTCCTGGGCTAAAAAGCAATAAATAGCAAGTGAAGTTATTTGTTTATCCTTACGATTGGAGAAAATGAGAGCTAATGCTGTGATTTTGGTAAAATCCTTTATTATTCTGATCCATTATAAGAAACACTATTTGTTAAATCAGGCTACAATGACCACAAATATCTTATCAAACACTTCATATCCAAATGGGAATGTGAATACTGAGAGCAACTGACTGTCTTAATTTATAATATATTTACCTCTATTTCTTCAGTTAAATACGTAGTATTTGATTGTAGTACATCCCCAAGATTGATGAACAAATACATAATTTTCTAGACAATGGATTCTACATGATTTATGTACATTGCCAGCTAAGAATATTTGGAATCTGTGGTAGACATGGCAATGTACTGCCCCAATCCTGCTTCATGAAAGGACACATTGACCAGCTGCCAGGAATAACAGCCCTCAGCTGTCAACCCATTCTGAAAGGCCATGACCTTCCCAAGATGTCTGATGGAGACAGGGTATAAAATCCTGGCTATTTGGGACAGCCTGGGTGGGTCATTTAAAACCAGCTTTCACTGTAGGTTTAGTCAAGGCTGTTGCCAGACCTGCATCACAGCTGAACTTCCCCTTCTGCCTACTCCTACTTCCTTCCTCTGCCTTCCACAGGGGTTGATTCTCACCAAGGTCACTATACAATAAATGTGTTGCATGCTATTCTTCACCACAGAATATATTTCTAGAAAACATGACCTTCAATAGAATCTGAAAAATTAAGGTTAATCAAACCTGAATATAAACTATCAGAATACACTTACACTTTTAAGATATGCAAAAACACATTCTCCTAGAAAAGGAGTCACTTATTCTCTCCGGGAAAGAGTTTCTCTTCCAATTGATTATGTCATTTTGAATTATAATAACCCACTTGCTGATAATGGAAAGTGTCAGTGTCAATGCCAGTAGATATTTCAAAAGCTTGCTTGGAATAGTGTATTGAGTAGAAGCTTGATAGCTGTACATTGACTTGCTAGATAATGATGCTGCCATATAATGTAATGGTAAATAAATTGTTACAAATGCCATAAAATATATATATGATAGTTTTCTTTTATGTAAGATAAAAGACAAGCTTTAGCAGCAACAAAAACAGTCTTAAGAACTTTCTTTAATGAAAACAAACTTCAGTTCTCATAAAGTGAACTAGTGGGTTATAGATTCTTTAATGACTTAAATATGCAAAAGGGCAGACTAATCTGGAACCTATAATGGGAATAATTGGCCAAAATTAACAAAAAGACAGACATTTATCTTTGTAAATTACAAAAATGTCAATTTTATCATTTTCTTTCTATACTTGTTTATCTTTAGCTTAATATATTGTTTTTGAGTATATATAGTTTTGAGGTTTGTTTTTCATTTTTCCAGACTTTATTTTTATACTGACATCCTACATAAATCACTTATTTCTGAATATCTTTGTGCTTTATTGTTTTATTTACTTTTTTCTTCTTCACAAAAATGTAAACACAGTCTAAAACACATGAAGACTTTTATCATAAGTACATAATTCTTAAAAATTGGAAATTCTCATTAAAAGCCATTTTAAAAATACAAGTTTGGTTTTCTTCTTCTAGTAAACAATTACTATATGCATTATAACCTGGAAAATATGATTGCCACATACCTTAAAGAACATCCTTATTATTTTACTAAAAATAAGCACTGTTTTATTATAACACAATAACATTACAAATATATGTACTCCTTTACCAAAATATGGCCTTCTATTTAAAACCTTGTACTGTTTGTATATTATTTTACATATATTGCACATGCATATATAATGCACTTTATATTAAAGTAATAGAAACTAATTTTACTAAACAATAATGCTCTAATTACATACAACAGAGAAAAGTCAGTTAAAAGATGTTGGATCAAATAGCATATGCACGCACCAGAAAACTTTTTGAAAGAGAGGTCTATTCACCATAACTTCACCTCAAGTTGGATCACTGCAGCACTTTAACAAAAACCATCTGAACCAATTCACTACTGATATGCATAACAAAAAGCTATAGAAGGAAATCCAATCACATACCTTAAAGAAAAACATCCTAATACATGAATGGAGAAGCACAACTTCAATACGTTGTAAAAAATGTACCATGTTATCATATGTTAGTACTCATTTTGTCTTTTCATCAGACATCTATTAAGCTATTTCTAACTACCACTCTGCTAGCAAAAAGTAGCTGCTTTAAAAAAATTCAAAGTCTAACGGTGAGAAATTACAGACTCTTAATTTCAAAATGGGAATATTTGTAAAATTCAGTGGATTATTGTGGTAATTTTTTGTTGGGACATTAAACAATAGCACAAAAATGTATTAGAAGTAAAAATTGAAGTCACATATTAATCAAAGACAATGTGTATAAATATTTATTATTTTACCCAGCTATTTAGACTTCTATTACAAAAGCAGTATAAAACATTATTTCTATTTGCCAAAATTCTGGTAATAACATTGCAGTACTTATTTGGGAAACTATCCTTCCACTATTCCATGTGACACTGGTTGATAATGCCTCTCTATCATCCAAAGCAAATATGCATCTATGGATTGAGCTCTTGGCCAAAGCAGGCTAATAGGAATCTTTTCTTGGAATTAATGCACTACTTTTCCACTTACATGGCATATTCACTTTCCATGTTCCTATCTAAAATCATTCCTGTTTGCACTATACCCAATCCCTTCTGGCCTATTCAAGGACCATGACTCAGATGCAAGCTCCCCACTTGAAGCTCTGCCCTCCTCATTACTTATAACTCTTTTTTGGGCCATTCCCTTTAGCACTGAAAAAAGCTGTTATTATTTCCTATTGAGAAAACAACAACAACAACAACAACAACTTCTAGATGCCACTGCCTCCACTGAATCTTGCTCTATTTATTTACTTTCTTTTGAACATTCAAACTTCACAGGAAAGCTGTCTATAAGCTCTGTATCTAATTTCTCTTTTCCTTTTCTCTTTTAAATATAATCCAATTGGAGATCCAAGATTGCAAAATTGATAAATACTGTGCCTGTGTCCTTCCATGAATACATTGAAATTACAATTAAATTATAAAACAATCAACCTGGAGAACCATCTGAAGTCTACGGAACAAAAGTCCTATGACTAAAAATATAAAGAAGCCGCATTAGAACTGACAGGAAGGGCAGAGACAGGGAACAGGTCCCAAACCTCCATTGGCGGCTGAGAATCAAGAGGGATATCTCAGCTGTGCAAGTTTCCCCTGGAGGAGTGAGGGACCCAGCCCCCATACCAGGCTCCCCAACCCAGAGTACTGGTGCCAGGAGCCCCCACAACATCTGGTTGTGAAAAACAGCGAGGATTCTGACCGTTCAGGTGGGATGGAAGCCTGTATGAAACCAAGTCCTCTTAAATAACGCATGCACAGACCCGCTTGCAGGCACTCACCTTGGGCTCCCGAGGAGGGACTCAAGAGGCGTTGGAGACATGGGGGGGCACAGACTGAGGTGTGTGGTTTTTGGGGGGAGAACTGGAAGATAGTTGGCATTTTCCCTGTGTGAGGTCTCATCCTATGCAGCCAGCAGATGGGCGCCATCTTTCCTGTGTTGAGCCCGCCCCCACCATGGCCAACGCTGAATCTGATTGGCCTGGTGAGTTGTGCTGCTCCGCCCTGCTGACTCACTGAGAACCTGTCTCACCCAACTCCTCCAGCACCTGAGGCACTTTCTCCAGGAGCAGCCAGCCCCACCTGCATTGCACTCTTGGAAAACTCTCAGGCCTCAGGGCGTCCTGGCTTATTGGGGAGCTACCCCACACCGGGTACAAGCAGCAGACAGCCTCAGTTGGTAGCATGGTCTGTCCCACGTGCCTCTAAGTTTAGCACAGGAAGTGAACAACTGTGGATCGCTTTGTGGCTCCTATCAGGTAGTCCCCAAAGAGTCATAGGCTGTGGATGACCTGGGTCTGCACTGGAGATCCTCCCAAAAGGTCCCAGAACCAATATACTTCGAGTTTGGCTTCAGACCACAGCAGAACACTGCCCAATTAGCCCCACAACTGGCACACACAAAGGGTGGCCTCAACAGGCACCCGAGCCCACGAGGCAAATCACACTCAGTGGGTTAAGCTTTCTGCACAGCAGTCCATAAGCTGTGGATATGGCCAAAACCCATAGCCAGTCAGCCTAAGGATCAATACCACCCACTGACGTGCCAACAACAATCAAGGCTTTATGCTCTTGAATTCAATGCATGATTCTAAATCTTCAGACTTTCTTATCAACAGCATTTGAAACAGTTTATCACTTCTTCGTCCTTGACACAGTGTCTTCACATGGCTTTAAAGACTCAATGCTCTGTTGCTTATCTTCCCACCTCATTAGCTGCTTTTGCACTGTTTCATTTGATGGTTCCATCTTTCCTCAATCAAAGTAGGTGTGACCCAGGTCTAAGTCTTTGTTTTTTAATTCAAATTTTTAACTTTTTATTTAAAATATTATTCAATAATGTCATATATCCTCACATATAATATTATTTATATACTTACTACTCTCAAATTTATAACTTCAGTCCAGAAGACAATTTAGGTGATACAAACAAACTTTATTTGACACTTCATGAAGCAGGCAGTTTCTATTTTCAGAGTTCAGAGAACTGCAAAGCAAGGGGAAAGGGCTGCAAGCTTTTATAGAAAGAGATAAGCAGGAGATAAGAAAGAAGTACTCAACCTAAGTGATTGTCTGGAGATTCATATCTGACCTTATTTAGAAAGATGAAGGAACAAAGAATAGAGCTTAGAGTTGGCTAAGCATTTGGGAACTGGCTGAATGGATATACTGTGTTTCTGGTCAAGTGGGATATTTACAGGGACACAAAAGTTATCTACGTTTCAGTTTGCTGATGTGGCATCCTGTGTAGAAGCAGCTCCATCTTGGGCCTAGAAATTTATTTCAACAATATATATATAAGCTACTTAGAGTTAGCCCTTCACTTTTCTATTTCCTTTTCATCCCATATCTACTCTGTTAGGAAATTCTAATGGCTCAGCCCTAAAATTCATACAGAATACAATTACTTATCTTTATTTCTACTAATACCAAGCCTCCATCATCTCTCTTGTCACTGCTGCCAAGCCCTCATCATCTTTTCCAAGACTCCATTACTTCTTTTGTAAATTACTATTCTCCTAACAGAGCTCTCTGTTCTTTTCTTTTTCCACCCATAGTCTTTCTCACCATTGTAGTCAGAAAGATGCTTTTAAAAAATATGTCAAATCACATCCCACTTCTGCTCAGTATTGCCCAATAGTTTCCTATTTCATTTGGAATGAAATCCAGCCTTTTCAATAGCCAAAAGGTGCTACAGAATTGGTATAGGCGGTTCCCATTATCTCTCTGGCTTCCTTTCCTACTACTGACCTTCTCAGTCCACTCCAAGCACATTATTATTTTTGCTATTTCTCAAAGATATCAAGCACAGAGTTGTACAGCAGGGACTTTCTGCTGCTGGTCACACCATTGTTAACTAGGTGACTTACTTCCTCACATTTGTTGCAGATTTGCTCAGTCATTCTTTCGCAATGAGGTCATCTCTGATACTCTCATTAAAAATTGCAATTGAGTTTGCCAGCCTTCTCTATTCAAATGCCCTGTTTTAATTTTCTCCATAATGCTCTCATACACTGAAACACTATACTAACATATTTATGTGGTTATCTTTATGTTCACCCTAAAATACAGGCTACATGACGGTGGCAATTTTGATTTGTGTCCTGTAAGTACTGTAGTCAAGAGTTCAAACAGTGCCTGGCTAATGATAATTGGTTAATGCATACCTGTTGAAAAGAATGAAGTTAACAACTGTATAGTAGATGAAACATAAACTATGTGTCTGCAAAGGTATATGCAGCAATAAATCAAACAACTCATCCCAAGTGTCTAATCCATTAGGAATTTGAGGTATGTGATATGACGGAAGATGAGAATGAAACAGTATGTGAAAAAGAAGTTACTGAAAGCTTGTTTTAGGATCAGTTAATGGCTCTGGTCCCCACTCCTACTGAGAAGAGCAATTCAATTACTACTCCCCTATCACCTTGGGATAAAAAAGTTTCATTCTTTGAAAAATGCTCCAGGTATTGGCAAGGTTGAAGGCAGGGATGAGTTCACGGGTTGAAAGTGGAGAAATTCAAATTATAATTTATATACTAAATATAGATACCTCCAAGCTTAGTTCCAGAATGCTGGCAGCAAAACTTAAATGTAAAGGCAGCAGATTAGAGACTTCGCTGGAGAAATAGTAGCCAAAAAGAAAAGACATACGCTTATGTGTATCCTAAGACCCAGAAAAAAAGTCCACTCCCTAGTCAACAAAACACAACCAAATATACAAAGACAGAACTAGTATTTTAAAGGCTCCCTTTTAAATATTAGTGGATAGTCCAGGACATTTAAGGAAAGCGTAGAAAATGAGACACAAAAAGAAGCAAATAGAAACAGGAACACAGGAGAAACAGAAGTGAGGGAGCAGGATAGGGCAGGGGAAGAGTTAAGCTAGCAAACCAGCTTTGGCCTGACCCCAGGGGAGCTCTGGAATAACAGTAATGGCTGAATATATCTTCTCTTGAGACGAGAGAAGATATATGTCAGTTGATCATTAAGTGCAGACATAACCTCTGTGGTAAGGCTGTTTCCTTCCATTAGGCCAAGGGCAATTCTCCTCATAGAAGCTAGGAAAGTGTGCAGAGGCCCAGTGAAAAGTATCTGGGCAGGGCAACAGGAATGTTTTGTTTTGATAAATATTTTAGCATAATTTGCCATTTTTAGATATGCGGCTAAAATGGCAAAATGTTTTTTAACACACTATGGGAACACAGAGGGAGGAATGTGTGTAAATTTTAGAAGGTCGGGGAAAACTTCATCAAAAAACTATTTGAGATGGGACCAGCAAGCTGTGTCAGTGTACTAATTCTCCCCACTACGTATACTCTGTTTCCCCGAAAATAAGACCTAGCGGGACAATCAGCTCTAATGCGGCTTTTGGAGCAAAAATTAATATAAGACCTGGTCTTATTTTACTATAAGACCAGGTATAATATAATATAATATAATATAATATAATATAATATAATATAATATAATATAATATAATATAATACCGGGTCTTATATAATATAAGACCATGTCTTATATCATATGATATCATATTATATCATATCATATCATCAGGTCTTATATCAATTTTTGCTCCAAAACACACATCAGAACTGATTGTCCGGCTAGGTCTTATTTTCAGGGAAACATGGTAGCTAGAAATATCAAATGAAATCATGTATAATAAAGTATTTTATAAATGATAATATCTCTGCTTTGCTATAATGAAGATAACTTGGGATAGCATCAAGAAAAAAAATCCTGTTCTTGATAAGAATGATGTCTTATAGTTAGCCAAGTAAATTGCTTTCTGAATTTTTAAATTTTAAAAGGATTCTAAGCCAAAGGTACTGGGCTGATTATTGTTTTTAATTTTGCTTGAGTCTTTTATCTGTAATGGGACAAAGACAGATGTCTCAACAATATAAGTTGACAGAGAAAATTGAAATTGCTGACAAGAGATTGTATTTACTTTAAAGAATATTTTTTAAATGATGTAATAATGTTGCAAATCTTTTAAAGGCTTAGTTCAGAATGGGCCTTTTTTTTACAACATAAAATGAACTATTATATTTTACATAAAATAAGTCCACTTAAGTATAGTTACAGGAAGTAATATTTTTAGAGATGCTGACATCTTTTTTTCTTAAAAAATAGACAATAGCAACAGGCTCTTTTGAGAAAACACTTTTGTGACTAATATATTTCCTCTTATCTGGAGTAGAAATTCTCTTTAGTTTGGACCTTTTAGAATTCAAATTGTTTTTCTCATGACTTGCCTTCAAAAACCATTTCAATTCTTGCCCTTCAATGGAGTAAATGGCAATGTACTTGCTATCACTTTTCCCTTGAAATCAAAGTGCACATAGTCTTTTTAGAAATATCCTGATCATTTGTAGTTTATTAAAAATTGCCAAAACTGTGAATATATTGTAAGCATTTGAGAGGAAAAAAAGAATATATCACAAAATGCTCATTTTTTATTTTTCCTGACAACCATTACTCAATTTTGGTGATTTATGATTGCATTTTAAAGCACATTGCTAAATGAGCTGTTGCATTTATGTTTTGGAAAATATAAACTCTCCATGATATCTGATCTCATTACTGTTTACTGTTACTAAAATCATAGAGAATAAGATTTTTAAAGACTGCCGTTATTCTCAGACAAAAATAAAGATATTTAGCCAACACTATTGTTTGGATTACATGAGAAGATGGAATAAAAAGTGGGCTATTGTCCAGGAAATTGATATGTCTTGGCTCGTTCAAATCCAAAGGATAACTTTCCATCAATGAGGAATAGCTGAATGTTTGCCTTAACTTTACACACTGGTATGGTACAGTTTATATACCCAGTACTTTGAATGGCAAATAAGAACACTAAAAATCTAAAAACCTCCTAGCTATATAGCTGATAAGAATAGAAGAGACTGCACAAATGTTGCTTTTAGATGTATACATTTGCTTTTAATAAAATAAAAGGGATGTTACCAGGTGCAAATAAAGAGAGAATTAAAACCTGGAGAGACATGACACATAGTTAAACTCTCACTCTGGCTACTTCTGGGGAGATTTTGAATTTTGCCTAGTGGCTTGTGTTTTAAAGTCAATTCATGGCAGAAGTAAAGTAGGAGACCCTGTGCTTCAAAATATGGAAATTGGAAGTGAGAAAACCAAAAAGTTTTGCCCTCCAAAGTTCTACACCACCAAGAAACATGCTAGGGTCAAAACATTTCTCCTTTGCCCAATGTATTAAAATGATGTTTAGGATGTTTCTGTGATTTCTGGATGGGGGGAAAGGAAGAGTCCTCGATACTTCGTACCAAGCAGCTTTTTCTTCACATTAATTTGAAGTTCAAGTGCAGATGACCCATGTCAAAAATTTTTACAAAATTTTCAGTTCACAGTTGTTATTACCCTTGAGGTGCCCCATAGAAGAAAAGCAAGACGTCTTTGGAGCAATACACCCTGAACTAACATCTGCAGGATTTCAATAAATTAATGTCCTACTGTAGGTATGTATCCTAGCTAAAATGACAGATATAACAAAGCAATGCTCAAGGGCCAAGAACTAACAGGCACTAAAAACATAGGAACTTCAGATAATGGAACTCTCTCTGATATTGAGTATAAAATTAAAACCAATTAAAAACATGAGAAAATAACAAAGCATTATGAAGCCAGATGTGTGGTTTTGACGAATAACAAAGTATATGTTCTAGAAATAAAAGGTGGCAGTATTGAACTGAAAACTCAATGGGAAGAAGAGCAAAGCAGCAAATCTGAGACAACTGCAGAGAGAACTGATGAACTGGGAAATATAGAAGGGTGTTTACCAAAAGTCTATGCAGAAAGCTAAAGATATGGAGGACATAAAAGATAGGCTAAGAATATAAAGAATAGGATGAAAAGGTTCAACATAAGAAAGAATTCCAGAAGGATAAAACAGGGAAAATAAGGGAAAAGAAAACATTCAAAGAGTTTACAAATGAAGATATTTCAGATTCATAAATTCCATGAATAAATAATAATACCTGGGCTAGGCATTGTAACTCTAGAACCACAGAGACAGTTTCTTAAAATTGCTCTCAAATACAGGAAAATTATACTGCAAACTCTGCAACACGAAAAATGTAGAAAACACTACAATAATATCTTCAAAACACTGACAAAAAATAATTGTCAGTATAGAGCCCAATGTTTATTTAAATGATCATTTAAAACTGAAGTTGAAATAAACATGTTTTCAGAGAAACAAATACAACTGTTATTAAAGGAACACCAAAGGCTGTGTTTGAGAAAGAAGAGGATTTATCCCAGGAGAAATGAGATGCCAGATGCAGTGGGAGCACAGATATTGGTAAATAAATTACTTTTGTGAGGATAAAACTCTAATTTAGAATTCATATACTAATAATAATGACTATTTGGTAAAATTAAGTATAATTTAGAATGAATAAGATCAGATAAAACTAAAATACTGAAGAGAAATTATATTCTGAAAGGATGAGAATGTAGTCTAAGAGAAAGAGGCAAGATTGCAAGGTAAGAAAAGCATTTATTCAGGGTCTTGAATTACAATTTGGAAACACAGGTTCTGGCAGCAACCATTAAAGTGTCCCACTGAGGGATTAGGTGATGGGGATTTTAAAAGGGAAAAAAAAGCTTAAAAAGCATTCAGGTTACATTAGTTGTTTGCTAAATATTATGATAGGAGGGAAATTCATCTTTTACAAGCCATTGGTTTCTCATGAGCATCCCTTTCCATTACTGGGAGAAAAAACATTTTTTTTTTTTTTGCACAGTCTTTGAAAAGCACAGCTATTTTGCACAGTCCTTGAAAAGTTCTTTCTCAGCAAATAACTTCCTTTTGAGCAAGTCAGTGAGGTCAGCGTAATTTGTACAACATGATGGCGTCTCTGAGGTCATTTCCTTTCACAACAGTATCTGGCATTAGAGTATTATACACTTCTTGGTTTTGTGAGGATAAACTAAGATGCTAATTAACTGTGGATTTATTAAGTAAAATTTGCACATACTCATTAAAATAATAGAAAATTATATGTAAGTGATAATAGAAAAATAAAGAATAATGAGTACTAACTAATTTGAGTGAAAACTGTGAAAAAAAAAAGGAAGCACAAAATGAAATGGTATCCAAATATAACAGAAATGTGAAAGCTAATGCATTTCAGATTTGTTTCAGCATTTTGTTTATAGAACACATTATTACAATTTAAGGGCAAACAAAATTTGACATTAATGGGATAGAAAACAAATATATAAAAAAAGACAAAGTGTCTACGAAATCTAGTGTGTGTGAATATCAGAAAAATAGGTATTAAAACAAAAAAATAATTAAAAATAACAATATAACATGAACATAAGTATTTTGAAATTTATATGCAGCAAAAGAATGACAGACTTGCAATGAAGAAACTGACACATTCAAAATCATAATGGCAGATTTTAACAGCTTTTCACAATAATTTGATAGATTAGGAACAATATAAAAGTACTAGGAATATTGCTGCTGACACAGTAGTTTGACCCATTCGACCCCCTGTTCCCACCCCTATTCATAATTCTCTTCTCCCTAGTCTTTTTCTAAATAGAAGTGATTGATCCACTCAGTTCTGGTCTTCGAGAATATAAAGTTGCTGTGTGAGGCCTCAGGACCCAGATACACATTCTAAATTCCAAGACTAAGTTAATATGGCCAATGAATTCTATTAGGACCCATGGACTGGGACATGTTAATTACCTACCAGGCTGGAAGAGGATGTCGCCTATCTAAGGCCATGAACGTTGACAAGTCAGGTACAGCTGAGCTGGTCAAGAATGGGCACAAAAGTACCACAGTCTCTGTTCAAACTTGGATGCTTAGTTCTTCAGCTTCTTGAAGCTATGAAAGCTATGAAAGCTATCTGACAACAGCCAGAACTGTGGAGACTCTGTTTCCTGGCACTTAGAGTGCACTCAACAAATGTGTATTGAGTAAACAAATCAGTGACTTTTTTTATCTATCAAACTGAAGCATCTGCCTCTTTTTCTTTGGTGGGCTCTGTACCACCATCATTAACGCAAGGAAAAATGTGGAACAACATGGCTTCAAATTGTGTTTGAGCATGAATCTATTAAGAGCACTTTTTACTTAAGTTGAACTTTGCAAATTTACAAATGGAAAATAAGCCCAAAGGTCTGAGATTTTTCCAAGCAGTAGAAAAAGAAATGTACAACATGTACATAAACCAAACAAAAACGGGGCCCACATGGTCACTTTTCATCTTAAATAAACATGTTTAATACGCTATAAAATACATAACTTTAATAAATAGATAAATATAATTTCCTAAAAACAAAATGCCTTAAATATTTAAGTGGTTACACCATTACATTTTCCAGTCTTATGACTGTCTACTAATGAGTAAAATTTGGGAGAACATTTTGTATCCATGATAGAAAAAAAATTCAGTTTAATATTAGACGAATTTTACTCCGTTCATTCGAGTTTTTTCCTGCGCTAACTGAAATAGGAAATTTTTCTAATCTTTCTTTTCTCATATTTTTGAGGTAGCCTAGCATGTTTCATTTCACCAACCTTATTTTATAACTGGAGTTTACAATTCTATATCTCTACATATTATTGAAAAAGCAAACATGTTTTTTGATATTTTCAAAACAAAGACATAAACACTTTCCATCCCTGTTCCCCCTCAAACCTCCCTCCTCCCAAATGGATTCTCACACATACGTTGCAAATGGATAGTCTTTTAAAAAATTTGTCTTACTATTTCAATGTCCTGCTCAATTAAGTCAAACAAGAAAATTGAAAGAAAGTATTAGGAAAGTTTCTTTCTAATCGTGAATCACTATTAATATCAAATGACTGTGAGCATTCCTAATTATAAATTTAAATGTCAGATGAGAACACACACACTATTAAAAACAAATCAAAACAAAAATTTATGAAAGGATTAATAGTATGTCTAAAATGATACAACATGTTAAACACTCACCCATTAGACAACTTTCATGCCATGTCAAGCTCATGTGCAACTGACTCCGATGGCATTTTATGACATGTGGCTATGAGTGCTATAGTTGTTTACCAGCTTGAACAATTTACAATAGCTATAATACAAAGGCTACTTTCTAATCATCAACACAAATATGAGAAACTTTTTGAAAGAAGGAAATGTAGGTGAGGTTGTATGTGAGTGCTATGTGTGAAGGGCAGCCATGGAGAGAACCTGAGTGTTGGAAGAGAAAAAGATCTGACACCATTGAGTTGGTGTACTATATCCAACCTTCCTGGGCAACCCCAATTCCAGACTTGTTGTCCTGTGATATAATAAATATTTACATTGTGTAGGCCAGTGCCTATTGTGTTTTCTATAACTTGCGGTCCAAAGCATTAAAAACACATCAAAATATACCTAACAGACCTAGCACCATTACTGAAAGATGTAAGCACGCACTTCTTTTTCTTAAATCAAATATTGTACCAATGCATTGTGGTAGTAAGCCTCGCTCTGTTTGACATTTTATATATGTGTTTAAGAACAAGTTACTAGCTTCTCTGAGGATTGATAGTCTAATTCTTTAAAAAGTAGTAATAATACCTCTTCTGAATCCCTGTCCCTGAAAGTATAAAATACAATGATAACATTATTTTAAAGTTTTTTTAAATTATGAATATAATAAGCTGTGAATTGCTATGACAGTAAGGAAAATGTGAGTGATTGGATATTAACATATTAGGGGTAAGGATAATAACAGTAGCCCTGTTACAGTGAAAATTTGTCATTTTGGCGAGGAGGCACCCAAACAATTTCCGGCTTCAAAGGAATCACACACACAGAGTGTGCAGCACTGCCTCCCTCTACAGAAGCGCGAAAGGGTCAGAGGCTCCCTTCTCCCACTCACTGGCATCTATATGCTCACGTGGGACCAGGCTTGGCGAACTGAATCCTCACACTAGGACTTGGATTCTTTCAGAGTGAACAAAACTGTCATGGGTAGTCAGAGACTACCACTGTGGGGTGGGTGGTCAAGGTCCAACAGCCCAGGGCGAGTGTCTGGAGCCAAAGGCAGCTGCTCTGTCCACAGCCCACTCATTAGTCAGGAGCTCTCATCTAGTCTGTGTCTTTTAGACCCTAAAGCTCCGAGATAACCTTCCAATATGTTTCTTTTTGCTTAAATTAACCACAGAGGATTTTTGCTAATTTCAATCAAGAAGCTGGCCTGTGTACATCTACAGAGGAAAAGTTTTTAATGTATAATTAAAATTTTAAGGCATATTGGGAGTTTTATTTTTAAAAACCTTGTCCTAGACTCTATTACCTGTGTTACATCTCTCTAAATCTCTTGTTCGTAGGATTC
This sequence comes from Rhinolophus sinicus, assembly GCF_057876585.1. Lineage (NCBI taxonomy): Eukaryota > Metazoa > Chordata > Mammalia > Chiroptera > Rhinolophidae > Rhinolophus > Rhinolophus sinicus. The sequence continues at coordinate 83,835,200 of NC_142504.1, read as the reverse complement.
ATCATGAGTCTCTGAGAAACTGACAATATGAGTCAGGAGAAAGTTTTAAAATATGTATATGGGCATGATTTCATTTAATTTGCTTTCATTTCCACTTTCATTTAAATCAACTTTTGCTAAGAAAATTATCTATTTTACTAATATTAATGTTACTGTTGTAGAATCTGATTAAAATGTGTTAGGTTCAAAAGCAGATTAAAGTTTTTATCTGTCACTTTGAATGGAGTTCCCTAAGCTTTTGTGTAAATCACAAGAAGGAAGGCAGAGAAAATTAGAATATCTTTCCATACACCATCCTAACTGATGTTAAAACATAATCGTCTTAAACACCTGCATCAATGTTCTTTTAAAAAGAAAGGATAGAAAGAGAAGTTAAAAAAATGAAAATAAAATAATTTGGCTATTATATAGACAAGTTGGATATGGTTGTATTATGTAGTATATATTGTATTATATATTGTGAGTGGTTGCATTAAAGGCTCAAAAACTGTTCTCAAAATATGGTCGCAGACTAGCACCACGAGCATCACCTGGAAACTGGTAACAAACGCTAGTTTGTCAGACCTCACCCTAGACCTACAGGATCAAAAACTGAGGGTGATCCCCAGAAACTTTTGCTGTAACAAACACTCCAGGTTGTTCTGCTGCATGTTAAAGTTTGAAAAACACTGGACTGCACAATTAGGTAAAAGAAAACCAAAACAATTGAAATAAATCATTCAACTCTGCTTCTACTGCAGTATGTCACACTCTAATTTATCTAGTAACAGGTTCATCTCCTCTAACTGATTATATCAGCAGCTGTGTCTTATTCACTCCTATAAATCTGTCACATGCTAAAATATATCCATCAATAACAGATATCAGTCAAATTAAACATTTCAGATAAACTTCAAAAAATAAACATTGAAAATTGGGTAAAAATTTTAAATGAGTTGTACAGTAGCTCTTGTCACATTTTCCTTTTCAATACTCTTATATTAATGGAAAAACAACAAAGATCATTTGTCTTTGGATGAGCTGTGTGTCAATAATGACAGTCTGACTTTAGTACTTTGATAAAAATAAAACCTGCCATTATTTGCCCATTCGTATTATATGGTGAAGACATTCTTATTTTTAAATTGATATAATGTTAAAGAAAAAATATTATAGCAGTATCTCAATCCATTTCTAAATGATAGTGATGCACTTTAACAAGAATTATCATGAAAAGCATTATTGTATTTTCCTGAAACAATTTGAATCCATATAGAAAAGTGTTATCTGATATATAGAAATGGAAGTTGTTTATTGTTTCACTCTGTTCTTGTTTTGGTTTGCTTCTGAGCTCGTATTGAAGCAAGAGATAGTTATAGCACTCTTAATACAAAAAGTGTTTCTGCCCCAAAACCTTAATTTTTTTTCCTGGTGATAATTAAAGGAAAACAAAAAGATTGCGTGTTTCAAGGTACCATTTGAATAGTTTAAAACACCTCAAAAATACAATTTCATGTATACATTTAAATAATTGTCAGTACTTTTTGAAATCCAATTTAACTATGGGAACTTCTCAGCACACAACTTTTTGGTTCTGACTCCCGGTAACCCTATAAATGAGTGATGTCCACTGCATCCTGTCAAACAGCCCTGCACAGCCTCTGTAGATTCATGCCTATGGCTTCTTTTATGGAATCAAAGCACCTCATAGTAACAGTTATGCATGAAGGAAATTAGGCACCTACGTACTCAGAGAAACAATATAACATTGAATAAATAGCATGTGTTTTGTATATTATAACTTATACTAAAAAGTAATACATTTTCTACATCGCTTTATCAGAAAAATGTGAGAGATAAATACTATCAAAGCCCATGCTTCTGATTTCAATCACGACATTCATATTGGTTGAAGCTCAATATAATAAATAGCTTTTGGAGCATCAGATATAAGATGAAAATGAATTATTTACATTTACCAAAAGTAATTCAAATTATTTTTGCCATATGTGAGTCCTTATTTTCTCTTATAAAACCTTTGCTTAATTAAACGTGTCCATCATTATAGTATTATACAGAGTATTTTCACTGTCCCCCAAATCCTCTGTGCTCTACCAGTTCATCCCTATATCCTATCCCCTTGGCAAGACTTACCTTTTTACTATTTGCATAGTTTTGCCTTTTCCAGAATGTCATATAGTTGAATCACATACATTATGTAGTCTTTTCAGATTGGCTTCTTTCACTTAATAATATGCATTTAGATTTCTTCATGTCTTTCCATGGTTTGAAAGCTCTTTTTCTTCTTTCATTGAATAATAACACTCTGTTATCTGAATCAACCTCAGTTTATTTACGTATTTACCTACTGAAGAACATCTTGCTTGCTTCCAACTTAGAAAGATGCTATAAATAGCTGTGTGCAGGTTTTCGTGTGGATTTATTTTTCAACACTTTTGGGTAAATAGCAGGGAGTGTGAATGCTGGAAGACTGTTCTGTTTTGTGAAAAACCTCCAAAATGTCTTCCAAAGTGACTGCACCATTTTGCATTCCCATCAGCAACATATGAGAGTTCTGTTGTTCCACAGCCTTCTCAGCATTTGGTGTTATCAGTGTTTTGAATTTTGGCCATTCTAATAGGTGTGTAGTGGTATTTCATTGTTGTTTTAATTTGAATTTTTCTGATGACAGATGATGTGAAGTATCCTTTCATATACTTATCTGCCATCTGTATATCTTCTTTGGTGAGGTGTCTATTGAGATCTTCGTTCCATTTTTTAATTGGTTTTATTTTCTTACTATTGCGCTTGAAGAATTCTTTGTATATATTGTATAACAATCAGATGTGTCTTTTGCAAATATATTCTCCCTGTCTATGGCTTGTCTTCTCATTCACTTGACATCGTTTTTTGCAGAGCAGAAGTTTTTAATTTTGATAAAGTCCTGATGAAATATTTTCTCTGCCTATAGTATGTTTAAGACTTTATTGGGATATTAGATAGAAACATGTCCTCTTGAAATGTTGTGTTTTGTTACGTTCATAAATGAGATAATGTGTCATGGAAGAAGTTCTGAACAAATACCAGTACTTGAGGCAGAAAATTCATAGAACAGAACACGTTCTCTCATCATCCTATGGGGAGAGGTGCTTGGTCTAGAGCACGACCGACATTACAGAAAGTCTGAGATTTTGTAGAATGAGTCTAGCAGATGAAAACTCTCCTCTGTTGTTGTTGTTGTTGCTGTTGTTGTTGTTAATAAAGATAGCATGAGAGTGGACTTGTGGGACTCAGAGAGAAACAGACTGCTATGGTAACAAGATTCATGGAAGGGCCGGCCCTTGGCTTAGGTGATTGGAAAGCTGTGCTCCTAACGCAGAGGTTCTTGTTCAATTCCCACATGGGCCAGTGAGCTGCGCCCTCTACTGCTAAGATTGTGAACAACCACTCTCTCTGAGTTGGGCGACTTTGTGAGCTGCGGGGAGAGCAGGGCTTATAATACCAATATGGGCCGGGGAGCTGGGTCCTACACAACTAGACTGAGAAACAACAGCTTGAACCAGAGTGGGGTGGCGGTGGAGGGGAGGGAGATGGAAGAAAGGGGGAACAAAGAAAAAAAAATCATGGAAGAAACTCTTCAGAGCAGATGAGAAGAGCTGGCTGCAGACCCTAGAGACTGAGGAACTGGGATCTCGTCTCCCTCAAAGCTGAGGTCAGGAATTGCCTTTCCCCTTGGGAAGGGGACTCCTATTTTCCAACCAGCTCATCAATAGACAACCCAGAGAGTGGACAACACTGTTTTTGTATAAAATGCATAGTGCACGGTTTGTAATGTGGTAAGGACTTAACGAGTGAAAACTATTATAACTATCATTATGTATAAGTACATATTTGAAAGCAGTAGGTTGATGTGAGCCTCGCTGTGAAGCAAAATGTGATAAATCTCTACTAGGGGCTCATTTCTGGATTTGTGGCTCATTCACAGATGGTTGAAGTCGCTATAAATTTGATCATTAACTTAATTATAACAATCCTATTTGTCATTAGGAGAATAAAAGAGTGGTTTATAGATTTGAATATTAACTGTGTTAAACCTAACTAGCGTGAAAAATGTCATATTCCTTTAAGAGTTCAACAAATCTCTCAGAGCTTTGTTATAGTTATTATTATCATTCATATTATTCACGTGTATAAGAATGTCAATACACTAAAATCAAATTTTCAAGTAAAAATAAAAATGTGGAAGCAAGGTCAATAGTGTGTAATGGACTAATACACTAATAACATATTCTAATATAGGAACTCTAATACACATTTACATTAACATAAATGGGTAGTATCTGTTCATGGAGAAGTATTATACTATTTCAAATCAGTGCAATTACATGAATCACTGTTTTGCAGCATAATGGCTTGGCACTAATACATGATTCTGAAGAATAATGTCATTCTACTTTTTGTATCTTTCTTACTCTCCTCACTATGAATAAAGATGGATGGGAGAAATTAATGGAAATTACTCTAATCAATTAAGTGACCCTGTGAAGAGAGTGAAAGTACTGAGAGTACTATCAACCTATGAATATTATCAATGCAAAATATTCTTATTTATTTATTTTTTAAAATATAATGTGAAAGGTATATAGTGAAGTATCTCTCATCCTGTCTCCTCCAATCCAACCACTTACCCCACCCCCCAAGGCAATTCCTATTATCAGGTTTCTTTGAATGTAATTTAAGGGATAGTTCATACAAATATAGGCAAATTAATAAATGTATTTCCTTTTTAAAAACAAAAAATGATTTAATAATATACATCTTCTTTGCATACCTTTTTAAATTAACAATAATGACTTTTTCCTTAACAGTCATAAGTACATTTTTATTTTTAGAAAAGATGAATCACTTTTATTTGTAATTTAATTTAATTTTATGTTTTAAATCACTTTTAAATGTGGAACGTTACATAGGTTTGATTATCTCTATAGATCAGTTCCTGGAAGAAGAAATGTTGGTCAAATAGCTTGAACATTGTTATTTTTGGAAATACTTTAAATATGCTCCCACCAGGAATATATAATTGTTGTTTCTCTATAATTTTATCAACATAATATTCGTCAAACTTTTGACAATCTGATAAAATTTTAGTGCAGTTTTAAATTTCATTCTCCTTTCATTTTACATGAGTTTGGCATTGTGCATTATTTAAGAGAAATATGTATTTCCTTTTTTGTGAACTGCAAGTTCAAATAATTTGTCCATGTTTTCCTATTGAATCATTGGTCTTTTCACATTGATTTACAGAAACCATTTGTAGTTTAGGAAAATTAGATCTTTGAGAAAGGGGTGGCTTTTTCTTTCAGTTTATCATTTAAATTTTAAACTTGCTTATATTGATTATTGCATTAATAATTTATAATGTATGACTGTATGAGCTCTTTATCTTATGGATTCTGAATTTTGTGTCTTACTTAGAAATTATGGATATAGAATAATTTCTCATTATTTGTTCCGATATTTGCATAGTGCCTTTTTTTTTCTTTTTTCAGAAGAGGATGACTTTTGTTAAGTGTTATATTTTGCTGATTGTTAAGTTATTGACTCTCTGCTTTAAACTTATTAGTGTATATTCTGGTTAGTGATACTGTGGTAGAAAACGCCAGTTTTGTTTTGCCAGTTCCCTGTTACCTCTGCCAATAGGAATGCTAAGTGGGAACTAGATCTGGAAGAGGAAAAGATTTGCTCCTTCCTGTTTGCTAGTCTGTGTTCTATTTCGGTCCATTTCCCCATATAATAGTTGTGCAACTACAAATTTTTTTTTTCTGTATCAACTCTTGGCAGTTTTTTCAATATTCAAAGAAGCAGCGGCATTGGGTCTAAGACACCAGGATTAACTCTGGTGCACACTCATCTCTGGCATCTGGGTCACAGCTTCACAGGCCCCTTCTCTCACCGCAGAATTATTGGCAACCACTGAGCAACACTCTCTTCCCAATGGTCTGAGTTTTAATACTTTGAGATTGTTCTTTCAATATTCCATGATTTAAAAGTGTCAATGCCTTCCTTTTGTTTTTCAGTCATAGGAGTGAGAATGCTCCTTGTAGTTCTAATGTTCTGAGCAAATGAGTAAATATATTGATGTTGAGAGCCAGAGTTTTCAATGTAGAATAAACATGTTATTATGGGCATGGGGGAAGGCATACAATAATTCAGCTGTATTGCATTCAAAATAGAAATATCAGTAAGAAATTATGATTTACATGTATGTGAAATTTATACATATATGAGCACACTCAACACATACACCTTAGTTTCTAAATAACTACTCATTGCAAGTAATGATAGATCCATGGAGGAATGTCTGATTCCAAGGTTGGGGTAGGGAAGTAATAAGTGACTGTGGAGTACCTTGGGGTATCAGCAAGTAGGGAATGAAAAAAATAAATAAGGTCATGACAAAAGGCCATAAGGCCCACTTGAAGGGCCTTCCAGCAGTCGTATCTTAGACAATTTAAGTACTGAAATAAAATATCAACAGTAATGTATATCCAAGGGAAAAAATAAGAATCCATGAACTCACAATTACAATAAATAAGTACATATGAGGTATGATCAAAAGATATGATGAACATTTAAATAAAAAGAATTTATTACAGTAAAAGACACATTGCCATTAATCTCCTTCAAAATACTCCCTCTCGCTTCGAACATACTTATCCCATTGTTCTTGCTACTTTCTGAAGCAGTTTGGAAGTCCTCTTTCGTGTCTACTTCATTCACCATCATGACAACACTCCGTGTCACACATCACTTCTGGTATGGCAATTTGTGTCAAATAAAAACATTATGAAGTGTCCTCATCCACCTTATTCACTGGATCTGGCACCATGACACTTCTGGCTCTTCCCCAAAGTCAAAATGACCATGAAAGGAAAATGTTTCAAATGGATACAGGACATAAAGGCAGCCACAACAGCACAACTAAAGACACTCAAGAAAGAGGACTTCCAGAACTGCTTCAGAAAGTGGCAAGAATGATGGTAAAAGAGTGTTTAAAGCAAGAGGGAGTATTTTGAGGGGGTATTAATGGCAATGTGTCTTTAACTGTAATATATTTTTTTATTTAAACATTTACCGTATTGTTTGATCACACTTCGTAAATAAATGAATGAGGTAATTAATAAAAAAGATGGTAAGGCTCTTTCTTATAGTAGAATGCAAATTACTTAATATAGAAGGAATGAAATACTTATAAAATTGTCTTTTGAAAATGTTATAATTAATTTAGCCAAGAATCATCAATAGATGCTAAAAATATTAGGTGAAAATTTGGTGAAGAATAAAAAGTTTCCTAAGTCTTAAGTCATTTTCTCCTATATTGCAAATGGAAGGTGGTAACTGTATGATTTAGAAACCTGGCAGACACCAACTTCACAAGTGAGCAAAATTAAAACCACCGATATTGAGTACAAACAGATATAATGTGCCTCCTAATGTGCTACTCTGAGAATATAACACCTCTCATGCCGTGTTCCTACCAAAAAAGGAAGACCTGAATGTAATCAAAAACAAATACCAGACAACCTCAGTTTACAAAAGAACAAGTCTGTATCTTCAAAAATAGAAATGTCATGAAAGGCAAAGATGGATTCCAAGTTAAAGAAGTCGGAAGCCATACAGCTAAATGCAATGGGTAATCTTGGTTTGGATTCTCGTTTGGAAAAAGACAACACATAGAGGACATTGTTGAACAATCAGTAAAATGTAATATGAGCTATCTACTAGGTAATAAAATGTACACATTTAAAATTCAGGAATTTGGTAATCATAAGTAGGGTGTATATCAGTGAATGCCCTTGTTCTTAAGAGATACATACGCCAGTTACTCTCAAACAGTTCAGCAAAAATAATAGGACGAAAATAATAATTCATAGATAGAGAAAAAGAAAATGTGGCCAAATGGTAACAATTGGTGAACCTAGGTGACCGGTAAAAGGCAGTACTTTTTACTATGCTTACAACTTTTCTGTAAATTTAAAAAGACTTCAAAATCAAAAATTAAAACAGTCTCCACTATAAATTCTAAGGACTTTGTCACTAGACAGATCTTTAGAAATTTGTTGAAATGACATAATACCTTTCAGCAATGTTGACACATTCTGTTTTTGCAGTTGGTATTTCAACTTACTAAATTATTGGTTAAGTATTTTCATGTAAATTAGTTGGTATTGATATATAACATGACATATCATCTGGGTTACTTTAGCATTTTTGTTGCTATCTAAGGCAGTAATGATATTTTACTTTGTATTTTGGATACTTGTCTAGGACTGTGTTCCCCCAGTAGGGCCAAGGGCGATAATTGAAACAATTATGTATTAACAATGTATTATCTTTCCTACAGTGGTTTAACATCTACTGGGGAATACTAACATATAAACAGGTATGTTTAATACAATTTGTGAAAACTTAAGAGTTAGGTAGCACATTATTTTGAGGGCATGGAAGATGGGTGTATAAGTTAATTGAGTAAAATTGGAGAGGGGCAGGTTAGGACAGGTAAGGCATAATAAGCAGGAAAGTCTTCCAGGAGGAGATGACCCTGGAGCTGAATCTGAAGAAAGTAGACGTGTTAAGTAGGTGAAAGTGTGGGTTCCCCCCAGATGTATGAGCAAAGACTGAAAGAAGCAATGTGGTATGTTTAAGAAACTGCAAGTGAAAACATTAATAGGAAGAAAGGGAGTTACTGGCTAGTGATAGGAGGTGATGACAGAGCACCTATGTCAATGTTCAAATGTTTAAATGGCATTTAAATTATGCACATGGAGCGTATATTTGATTACATTATCTCATTATTATTCAGAAAGAAGAATGCTACTTATATCTCTCTATATATACTCCAGAACAATTTTTCTAGCCAGGAGAATTGTAATGAATTATTTAAGGTTTAACTCCCTGCTAGATCTTAAGCTCAGTGAATAAGGGGCCAGACCTCACATAGTGAATACTGTTTAGATTTGCCCCCAGGTTTACAATTCTTGTGCACCATTCCTATTTGTATTCCATTCATTTCTTACATCCGCCACCCCCCCCCCCATTTTCTTCTTTCTGAAATGCATTCTTCAGAATTTCTTCCGTAAGGATTTATTAGTGGTAACCTCTGTGCATTATTGTGGATCTACAACAACTTTATTTTAGCTTCATTCTTTGTTAGAAGTTTAGTTGATTGTCTTATTCTACTTTTACTCTCTATTATGATCATAAATAATGTCATATTCTACTTTTATAGTATATATTTGTAAGTATTTTCTCTTAAAACTGTTATTCTATAGCCATTTGGTTCTTACTATCATTACTGGGAAATCTGTGAATAAATATTATTTCCCCCCAAAACAGGTGAGACAACTGAGGCTCAGACAAGTTAAATAGCACAGAGCTAACAACCAAATACTCCTTTTAAAGCCAGGATCTTAGCTCCAGTATATGCATACGTTATGTATATAGCTTCTCTCCTTGCAGATTCTGCTTCTTATTCTTATGTCACATGTAAGGGAAGGAAAAGGTTTAGGCCAATGAATCACTACAGCAACCCTCCCGAAGCCCTAATGAAAATTTCCAATTCTTCCCACTCCCAACAGGTGTAATACAGGTACTACTGTGGAGTGATTACAGCACAGACTCTGAAATCATTCGATTGTGGTTGGCTACTAGTTCCAATTAAATACATTTTACGCCTTAATTTCTTTAGCAAAATGGGGATAAATACTATTATCTACCTTACACACATGAAACTTAAATAAATTATGAATACAATTTATTAGCACCAAGTTTGGCACTTTCAATTTTCCTATTCCTGCTAGAACTGTCTTGGTTTGTTTTGGCCAAACCAAAGCTTCCATGCCTGTTTATGCATTGCCTTAAAATAAAACTCTATAAGATATATATCAAGATAACATAGATGGTCAAAAATTAATTTGATGTGTTATACATTAAATGAAAAACATATTTTTGACATTTATAGATGAACATGTTGTATAATAATTTATAATTTCTACATTACTTTCAGGGATAAATTGAATCTAATTTGCTTATATTGCTTTTGCTTCAATAAATTCCAAGAATTAATCCCTGAGTTAAAAGCATCAGAGAAGCAATCATGTGGCCAAGGACTATGGGATCATGAGTGTCCATATATTTTTCTTGTTAAATAAATGGAAACATCAGAGAGAGCCACAATTCACAGTGAAGGCTTTTGAAAGCATGGTTAATTCTTCAGGTCAAAATACATGGGTCTCAGGGACAATTATCTACTCATCCATCATTTTTCTTACTATCTAAATATATAAAGTAAATATAACAAATATCTATTGTGTCAGTCTTAATCATTGTATTTTGAGTTTTAAAAATATTTGTTTTGTGCCACTTTTATTAGATGTACACCAACAAGAATAAAGTAGAAAATGCAATTTTTGCATTCAGAAAAAACACTTGCATGCTTGCCTTCAGCGTAGATATTTCCATTTACTAATGTTATTATATCTTAGTGGCAAATTCTAATGGCTTCTTAAAATATAAAAAGAACCTAAAGATATTTATTTTAGAGTGCATACATATATTATAACTTTATAAAATAGATAAATACTTGAAAAACTGTAATGATGTTCACTTTCACATACGGTCTATATCTCAGTTCAGTAAAAATTGTCAAATGGTAATAAATCAATGCTCTTTGAAGTCAGGTCTGTTTCTTTTAAGCCACCACTTAAACAGAGAAAATGAATGCAGGATTATGTTGTTTTGTTTTTACTTAGTGTTTTGCCTGTCATCATAAGCAAATTTAATCTGCATTATTAATAACTGTCAACAGCATACTTTGAGCATAAGGCAAATACAGCAGGTGGTTTAAAAAATGGCTGAAAGCAAAAACGGGAAACAAATGACTGCTAGCAAATGCTAATCTATTTTTGCATAAATTTAAGATAAATTAAAATGCATACAAAGCTCCCACGAAGATTAACACGAGAGAGAAAAGGAAATAAATTAACAAATATTTTTGTTATTAGCCCATGTGTCTAAAAGTTAAAGTGCTAAATATTGTACTATATACTAATTTATATGATTTAAGAAATGTGGTTTAATTGTTTATATTTATAAAACATGAGAAAATAAAATTTAAAGTATAAGTGACATTTATTTATACTAACATATTTGACAATTGTGCTTTGGTCGCAAAATATTATTATTATGTCATGTTTGATTATTTTAAAAATTGCAGCAATTTTAACTAAAAAGAAATTATAGAAAACATAAATGGGAAATGTTTAGTGATGTTATTGTTTATTCTGATATAATTATATTTTGAGTCGATTTAAGATTGCCTTCTGGTTTAGAGGGCAATCAGGTAAAACACATTATACATGGTGTCCTGCACTTATTATAAGCATGACATGTGATTACACTGAAAAGTAAATGACAATTTAAAAGAGAAATAAGTTTTTGGTTCTCTACCCACTGTTTTCTTCTCCATAAGGTCGGAGAACAAGTAGGAGATACCTTCTGAGCCTTCTGTAGATATCACAGAATCCATCATTTGAAACCATGCTGCCAGATAGCTAACAGGTGTTTAGATGATAGAAGCAGTTTCATCACTAAGAAAGAATGCCACTACAGAGAACAATTTACCCACCTGCCAAACTAGATACAGGAATCTCAAAGGGACTCTTGTTATTGTAATCTTCTGAAAAATTAAAAGGTATGATAAAACAATTGAGACCAGGGACTTTGCAATGATTAACTTTAATGGGCAGCAGCAAAAAAATTCAAATTCAAATGAAATGCATATAATCATCAATTAAAGTTAAAATACCCACAGAACACAGACCGAAGTATTGAGAACACCTTGAGAAAGGAGAGTTGGTTACACAACAAAGACTGAACTTCTACATTTGCAAGTATTTTTTTGAGTGTATATGTCTCATTTTTTTCATATAAAAATATATAAATTCATTTCAAAAGAGATCTCAACCAAAGTTTTAAAAATGACATTAACCAAGTTATTAATTTCTTTTTAAAAATTCCATAAAAATTGTTTTTTTCCAAATATGATATAACTTAAAATTAGAACTGATTAGATCCAATGGCAACCAATGATGATTCAAACAAACAGCCTAACTATGCTGGTCTCTCAATGATTCCAGTGGAAGGATGGTAGATACATTAAAATGTTTTACACCCCGTCTTTGTCCCTACCTGCTCACCTAGCCTCTAGATAAATGGCTTCTTCTTCTACTCCCAAAAATCTCTCTACTCCCAAACAAAACTTCTGTGTGTCACAATTCACATACGCATTTCTTTTTCTCCTCCTTCTCATCTTTTCCTTAAAGCACTATTCTTAGTTCTCTCACCATATTCAAACTTATTATTTTGCACCATAAATCTCTACATGTGCTTTCATCATGTGTGCTTTTCCCTTTCTTTTGCCCTAAGTTTCTATTACAAAATTGCAGTATTTAAAACAAGAATATACAACTTTATGTTTTTGTTGGTGATACTAACATGAATATGAATTTCATAATAAAATTAGAAGAGAAAGTAACTGTACTTTCTGGGGCTTGCACTCATTCCAGGCCAGGAGTAGAATGATGAGCACGGAGATGATGGAGATGTCACTTATTTTGAAGCAGCCTAATGTAGCTTCTGAGGATAATTAAAGAACTATAATGGGGAGACAGCAGAAACATGAAACATTTAATTGAGCATTATTAAATTGAGCATCAAATTAAATTGAACATTTAATTTGGGCATTTTTTCACCTAACCAGTACATAGATAGATAGATAGATAGATAGATAGATAGATAGATGATAGATAGATAGATCTATATCTATATATATACATAAATATAGATATAGATATATATAGATATAAATATAGGTATAGATATAGATATAGATATATAGATATATAGATATATAGATATACTGGTTTCTGCTGAGAGTGATTTTAAATTTGTATTTAATTTTAAATATTTCTATTTTAAAATTTGAAATAAAATTTGCTTATTAGATTTTTCAATTGTCCCATATGCAATTTTGTGGCCATCTCTATAGATCCAAGTGTTAACTTTATTGTTATTAAAATTTTACTCTTAATTTTCTATATAATGAATGCTGACATCATTCATAGTTATGCATGTGAGAAGAAATCTTTGTTGAAAACCTCATTTTAAAGATTTTTTTAATGCAATCTCTTTGTGAAACACTAACTTATCAGATCAAAATAACCATAAAAATACATCTCTGAAAAATTCAAACAATTTTTCTGATGGAAATGATTATTACAGGTTTATGCATGGATTTCTAATTTAGCAGTGACTAATAATATCTAAGTAATAAAAGCTTTATCTGAGAAATGAAAATCAGCAATAGACATGCCACTTTTGTTCTAATTTAAGCCTCTCATATCCCACTCTGAAAAAAATTTAATTATGATTCTTAGATACTGCAACTTTCATATCATATGAGTTTCCTAGTAATTTAGTCTAAAGTTACTTTCAAACTATTTTCTTATGACACAAAAGATTTATTAATGTTCTTACTGTATATTGTGGCTGAATCAAATAATGTAAGAAAGAGAAACCATTCTAGACGTTTATAAGGACATTCATGATTGCTCAGAATTGACACCAGGGGTTTCTTTAGGTTGCTTCGTATTGGAATAGCTGGGCATGACACCGTCACTGCCAGGTGAAGTAGTTGCAACGTGTTTTAATACTGAGAACACATCTTTCCACTGTAGGGCATACCCCACAGGTCTGAAGATGTTGAAAATATCCATTTCTTGGCAGTTATTATCTCCCAATCTTCTCCTGTAAAGGAACCATCAAAGGTCTAAAGGCATGATACCTAAGCCCATAATTTCTACTTATGAAGCTGTTCTCTCCTTTGTTCCATAAGAAGAAACAACAACAGATAGACAGGTTCTCTCATTAACACTAGTCTATACATGAGTTCATCTGAATCTTGGTTTAATCATACCTCTGTGCAGGATACCAGAAGAATAGGTAACACAGTCACCTACTGACCTTTTTGATGTTAAGTTCTGACATGTGCCAAGAGACTTGAGCTGTGGTTTATTTCAATCATAATGGAGTTTAATGTGGGGGTAAGGGGATTACAGAAAATTTGGAGGGACTCGAAGAGTGAAAATCAGGATTCCAAACCTCTACAGAATTTAAGGTTAAACCACCATTGCTATGATCCTGAGGTTAGGAGGTTCCTACTTCCCTGGCTTCCATTGATACCATCATCACAACTTCCTCACACCCAGTCTAGTGACTGATCACTGGAATAGGGAAAGTGGTCGTAAAAACAGTCCCATCTATCACAACATTTTTTGTCACTGTCACAGACAAGGGAAGATAACCTCCTCCACCTTTTCTCCTTTCATATCACATTTGAGTGAGATTCACTGGTAGAAGCTACTCTATATTCAGAATTATGGCTACAAGGAAGTCTGGAAAATGTAGTTCCTAAGCTTCTTGACACTAAGATACAGAAGGGACATAGAAGAGGACAGGTATAGAAACTCATTGTGATATGTTAGAGGACTTGTCAATCTCTTGAAGTAAGCCATTTTCAGAAGCATGAATTTGAGTGTGGTAACTTAAAATAATATAAATAATTGTGATATATTGTTATAAAATATTTCTCTATTAAACTAAAAACATAGAAGGGAAAAGGAAATATCAGCATAGTTTAACAATTCTTTTATTTTAAGAATGATTTTTGATTGTTCAACTGTATCTATACCCATTTTTTATTGTTCTTCAAATCATGAATACTGAGTATTACTGAAACAAAAACACATGTTACGGATTTATAAGAGTATTTATTCCAATATGCCTAACCAGTTTAGCAACTAAGGAAGAGAAGAATTTCTCAAGTGACACCCAAGTCTATAGTGCAGTACAGAACTAAAAATTTTAAGTGTCAGAAAGTCTCTCATACCCTTGAATTGATTTTTGCTATGAGTTAGCTGCATAAATATATATATATCCCCTAAGATTTGAGTATCTAGACCTTATCCAAGAAAATAACCTTAGAAAGAATATAGATTCCAACATAAATTAAATTAAAATCATAGTACTCAACTTGAATCACTGTATAACTTTGAGATTCTTTCAACGTTTGTGGTTTAGAATTCAGAAACGTTTTCCTGTGATGTTTCATGAGCAGGTTACCAACAAAACTCACTTGGCACAAAGTAGTTCTGCATACTTTAGTAAATGTAGCTTTTGTGCAAAGAAGAGGGGTTAGAGTGGGGAGATGGGCACTACACATATGAAGTCTGACTGCTTACATCTTCAATGGAAGTTTATAAGGTGACATTTAGTGGATGGGTGCCCGCAATGCTTGTCATTTTACGGTGTGCAACATGATCTTGCACTATGAATTCTAGGCCCACATACTGAATGACTTTCAATATCCCCTCTGCCCTCTATCCATTTAGAGACAAATCTGTTCATAATTACATGTTCTTAGAACCAACTCTATTTGTCATAAAACAAAAAATGTTTTTAATGGTCTTCACTATGTATTTAATTTTCCATTTTGCAACTCCTATACAAAATGAGGGAAGACTGTACTTTTCTTTTGTTCAGAATTTTATCAAGAAATTCCTATTATTTTGCAAAATTCCATCATTGTCATTGGCAATAGCATTACTCATGAATGTTGATTAGCAATATTCATTGCTATTCAATGGATAAGTGTAAGTATTTAATTATTTCAATATGTCTCTCACAGCAGCCATTCTCAAATATTTAACTACTAAAATATATGCAATTTTAACAAAATAATTTTTATGCTATTTGTTTTATATAGCTATCTAAAAGAACATTACACTATTTTTTTTTTACAATTGTTAGAGTAGGTACGTATGTTTTCTATAAATTTCCTTTTATGTTAATAAATGAGTTTTTACATGATATTTGTTATGCAAAAAAAGAAAGTATTTCATTTGATAGGGGTAAAAACAATTATCAGAGACTATTTTAGGATTTAAAAAATAAGAATTCCATGGTCAGATTTGTATATTTGAAAGATCTCTCTGGCAGCACTGAGAATAATTAAAGAGTCTAAAGCAAAGAGGATATTTAAAACAATATTTCAACTGTGGATAAGGAATTATAAAGGTCTGAAATGAAATAATAATGTTGGGAGTGGGCAAGATTAATGACTTTTAAGAGATATTAAGAATACAGCATAGAATTGGCTTACAAATTTGAGGTTAATTCCAAGGTTTTATTTGAGTAAAAAGGAGGACAATGGGTCCATAATTCAGATAAGTATCAGAGAATTGGAACAGATTTAGAAAAAAGATAATGAGGCCTTTTTTTTTTTTTCTTTTTGAATAATTAGTTTCTGTGGAACATTCAGGTATAGAGCTCTAGATTGAAGATATTGTTTTGGCAATTTGGGGTATACAATTGGGGGGGTGAAATTAGTTAGTGAGCATGTGAAGAGTGAAAATTTACTGGAACAGAGAAGCAAGAATGAAATGCTGAGGAATGCTAGAAGGCTTTTGGAAGAAGAAAGACGGGGGGTAGACTGATGTAGTCTGAGATGTAGGAGAATGAAAAAAAAAAAAACAGAGTAAAGGTACAAAAGCGTTTCAAAGACAAAATGATCAACAGTATTAAACACTACAAATGAATTGAGAAAGGAAAAAATTTAAGGAGAAGCTCCAAGATAGCAGAATAAATAAATGCTATTCCTGCCACCTCCCAGAATCACATAAAATTATAACTAAATTATACAATAATCAACCTTGAGAATCATCTGAAGACTAGCTGAACAGAATTCCTATGACTAAAGATATAAAGAAGAGGCCACATCGAGTCTGGTAGAAGGGACAGAGACATGGGATGGTCTGACTCCAAACCCACAGGTAGTGGTTGAGCAGCAGGAGGGACACCTGAGTGATAGAGGTTCCCTCTGAAGAGGAAGGGGCCCTAGCACCACACCAGGCTCCCTAGCCCAGGGGTCCTGTTCCAGGAAGAGGTGGTCCCTGCAATATCTGACAGTGAAAATCAGTGAGGATTCTGTCCATCCATCCTGGAGAGATAGAAGGTAGCTGGAAAACTCAGACATTCTCTTAAAAGACCCTTGTATGGACTCACTCACTTGCAGGCACTCACCCTGGACTCTGGCAGAGGGACACTGACTTGAGAGGTGCCAGAGACATACAGAGAAAGACTGAGCTGTGAGACTCAGGAATAAGGCTAGAGAGAGAGAAAAAGAGAGAGAGAGAGAGAGAGAGAGAGAGAGAGAGAGAGAGAGAGAGAGAGAGAGAGAAAGCTGCCATTATCCCTGTGTGGATCCCACCTCTCATATAACCTACTGGAGGGTGCCATCCCCATAGGTCCTGGTAAAATCCACATTGGTCTGGTAAAATCCAGACATTGCATCGGTCTGGAAAAATCCATGCGAGCACACCATCTTGATGATTCCCTTGGACCCCGCCCAAGTAGTGCGACATTGCCCATGGAACCTTAAGCTACTGGGCAGCCAGCCCTGCCATGAAAGCTGTGGGAGGCTTGTACATAAGCTAATGGCTTATGGCAGCTTGGGAAACTTTTAGTAGTAAGCAGGCAGTCCCAGATCACATGACAGCCTCTCTTGGGTGGCTGTCAGAGATCTGTTGGTACAAGGCGAGCAGTGGCTGGCTACGGTATTCTCTGGACATTTTATGAAGTGGCCACAGGTTTGGCACTAGTGCAAGAACTGAATCTGCATTAACTTTGTGGAAACCACTGGCCTAACCCCTGGAATCTCTAGGTACCCACACAACTCAACTTGGCAGCATATCTGAGAGCACTTGTCAATACTAGCTCAAACAAACTGGTGCACACACAGAAGGAGACGCTTCGAGCTGCTGAGACTTACCGGTAGCTGGCAGGTGGCAACAGCCCTAAGCGGGCTCTGGGCCTTTTGCTAATTGCCCCAAGCTCAATACTGGTGGTAGCCAGTCTTAGTTCATAGCAAGGCCACCCACACAGACCTCCAGGTTCAACACAGGCAGCAACCAATTGCATATAGCTCTGTAACTACTAACAGATGGCCCCGGGCTGATCACAGGCAAGGTTGAAATCGGCATGCATAGGAACCCCTCTCAAGAGGAACAAAAAACACCACACACAGAGGCCGACCTCAGACAACACCAGAGCACTACTCAATTAGCCCCACAAGTAGCACACTCAAAGGGTGGTATCAACAGGCACAAGATCTCACTTGGGCAAATCTTGCTCTGAGGGGCCAATTCCCACACAGTAGCTCATAACTGTGGGGATAGCCAATCCTCACAGCCAGTCAACCTGAGAGTGAATCTCACCAACTGATGTACCAAAAGCAATTAAGGTCCAACTAAATCCGGAGAATACACAAAACACACACACAAGTGACACTCCTGGAACACATGCACAGGTGATCTGAGAGATTGTGCCACTGAACCACACAGGACACCTACTACGTATGGCAATCCAGCAAAGACTGAGAAACATAGATGATCAATCTGGTATATATAACAAAACAAAGAGAGGCAGCCAGAATGAGGAAACAAAGATATACATCCAAAACAAAAGAACAAGAGAAAACTCTAGAAAAGGAATTAAATGAAATAGAGGCAACCAACCTACCAGAGACAGAGTTTAAAACTCTGGTTATAAGAATACTTAAGGAACTTAGTGAGAACTTCAACAAAGAGATAACAAGCATAAATATGGACATAGAAACCATAAAAAAGAACTAGTCAGAAATAAAGAATACAATAACTGAAATGAAGAATACACTAGAAGGCTCAACAACAGATTAGATGAAGTAGAGGATTGAATCAGTGATTTAAAAGATGAGGTAACAAAAAACACCTAATCAGAACACCAAAAATAAGAATAATAATAAAAAAATAAAAAAGGTATTTGAAGTGTAACAACATTCGCATTATTGGAGTAGCAGAAAGAGAAGAGAGGGAGCAAGGGATCGAGAGCCTATTTGAAGCAATAATGACTGAAAACTTCCTTAACCTGGTGTAGGAAATAGACATACAGGAAGTATAGAGAGTCCCAAACAAGATGGACACAAACAGGCTAAACAGAGACATAGTATAATTAAAATGGAAAAAGTTAAAGACGAAGAGAGAATCCTAAAAGGAGCAACTACTTACTTACAAGAGGGATCCCATAAGAATATCAGCTGCTTTCTCAAAAGAAACTTTGCAGGCCATCAGGGATTGGAAGGAAATATACAAAGTGATTAAAACATACACACACACACACACACAAAACAAAAACAAAAACAAAACAAAGGCCTACAACCAAGATTACTCTACCTAGCAAGACTATCACTTAAAATGATAAAGAGCTTCCCAGATAAGAAAAAGCTAAAGGAATTTATTACCACCAAGCCAGTATTACAAGAAATGTTAAAAGGACCTTTTTAAGAAGAAGAAGGGGAAAAACAAACAAACAAACAAAAGAAGATAAAATATATCAATAATAAAATAGCAATATCTATGTATCTATCAACAATCACTTTAAATGTAAATAAATGTTCCAATCAAAAGACATAAGGTAGTTGAATGGATAACAAAACAAGACCTATACATGTGTAGTCTACAAGAGACACACTTCAGATCAAAAGACACACACAGACTGAAAGTAAAGGGAGGGAAAAAGATATTTCATGCAAATAGAAACAAACAAACAAACAAAAAGCTGGGGTAGCAATACATCAGACAAAATAGACTTTAAGCAAAGACTATAATAAGAGAAAAAGAAGGAGATTAAAGAGATCAATCCAACAAGAAGACATAAACCTACAACTATGCACACAACATAGGAGCATTTAAATATATAAAACAAGTGTTGACTGAAACAAAGGGAGAGATCAACAGTAACACAATCATAGTAGGGGAGTTTAACACCTCATTGATACCAATGGTAGCTCTTCCTGACAGGAAAACAGGGAAAGAATGGCTTAAATGACACACTAGACCAGATGAATTTAATTGATACTTTTAAAGCATTTCACCCCAAAGGGGCTTAATATACATTCTCTACAAGTGCACATTCAACATTTTCCAAGGTAGACCACATGTTAGGCCACAGAACAAGTCTCAATAAACTTAAGAAATTGAAATTATATCAAGTGTCTTCTCTGACCATATGGTATGAAACTAGAAATCAATTACAAGAAAATAACTGAAAAACACATACAGGCTAAATAAAATGCTACTAAACAATGAATGGGTTAACAGTGAGATCAAGAAAGAAATCAAACGATTCCTTGAGACAAATGAAAATGAAAACACAATGACCCAAAATCTATGGGACACGGTAAAAGCAGTTCCCAGAGGGAAATTTGTAGCAAGACAGGCCTTCCTCAAGAAAGAATAAAAATCTCAAATAAACAACCTAACTTTACACCTAACGGAACTTGAAAAATAAAAGCAAACAAAGCCCAAAGTGAGTAGAAGGAAGAAAATCATAAAAGATTTAGCATAAATAAATTACAGACAAAAAAAAAAAAAAAAAAAAAAGAAAAAAGAAAAAATCCCAAAAAACAAAACAAAACAAAAAAACAACCAATACCAAAGATGAGTGAAACCAAGAGTTGCTTCTTTGAAAAGATAAAGAAAATTAATAATCCTTGAACCAGATTCACTAAGAAAAAAAAAGAGAGGACCAAAATAAATAAAATCTGAAATGAAAGAGAAGACATAACGGACACCACAAAAGTCCCAAACATTTTAAGAAAATACTATGAGCATCAATATGCCAACAAATTGGACAAACTAGAAGAAATGGATACATTTATAGAAGCATACAATCTTCCAAGGCTGAATCAAGAAGAAACAGAACATCAAAACAGACCAATTACTACTAACAAAATTATATCAGTAATCAACCAGCCTTCAACAACTAAAAGTTGTGGACCACATGGCTTCACATGTGAATTCTACCAAACATTCAAAAAAGAATTAACATCTATTCTTCTCAAACTATTCCAAAAATTTCAAGAGGAGGGGAGGCTCCCAAGCTCATTCTAGGAGGTTACCATTACCCTAATTCCAAAACCAGACAAAGAGATTACAAAAAAAGAAAACTATAGGTTCATACATTCAGTAATACATGAAAAAAGACCATATACCATGAAGAAATGGGATTTATTCCTGGATGCAAGGTTGGTTCAAAATCTGCAAATCAATTAACAGGATACAGCACATAAACAAAATGAAAAATAAAAATCATATGATCATATCAATTGATGCTGAAAAAGCATTTGACAAAATGCAGCATTCATGATAAAAACTCTCAGCAAAGTGGGAATAGAAGGAACATATCCCAATACGTTGGGATAATAATAGGCCATATATGACAAATTCACAGCTAACATCATACTCAAAGGGGAAAAGCTAAAAGCATTCCCCTTAAGATCACGAACAAGACAAGGACGTCCACTTTCACCACTTTCATTGAACTAAGTACTGGACGTACTAGCCAGAGCTATCAGACCAGGAAATGAAATAAAAGGCATCCAAAAAGAGAAGTAAAACTGTTATTATTTTCAGATGACATGATACTGCATATATAGAACCCCCAAAGATTCCACCAAAAGCTATTAGAACTGATTAATAAATTTAGTTAAGTAGCAGATTACAAAAGTTGCAATCTTATACACCAATGACAATCTATAAGAAAGAGAAATTAAGAAAACAATTGTATCAAAAATACCTAGAAATAAATTTAACCAAGGAAGTAAAAGACCTGTACTTAGAAAATTATAAGACATTGAAGAGAGAAAGTAAATAAACAAATAAATGATAGCATATATTATGCTCATGGATAGGAAGAATTAATATAGTTAAAATGTCCATACTAACCAAAGCAATATAGAGATTCAATGCAATCCCTATCAAAATACCAACAGCATTTTTCACAGAATAATCTAAGATTTATATGGAACCATTTAAAACCCCAAATAGCGACAGCAATCTTGAGAAAGAAGAACAAAGCTGGAGGTATATGCCACTTGATATCAAACTATGATTAAGGCCATAGTAATCAAAACAACATGGTATTGGCATAAAAACAGACATGTAGATCAATGGAACAGAATAGAGATCCTAGTAATAAATCAATGCCTATATGGCCATTTAATCTATGGCAAAAGAAGCAAGAATATACATTGAGTTAAAGACAGTCTATTCAATAGATGGTTCTGGAAAAACTGGACAGATACATGTAAAAAAATAAAACTGGACCATCTTCTTACTCCATATACCAAAATAAACTGAAAATGGATCAAAGACTTAAATGTAAGACTCAAAACCATAAAACTCCTAGAATAAAATATAAGATGTAAGCTCTCAGACATTACCCTTAGTAATATTTTTACTGATATATCTCCTAGGGCAAGAAAAACAAAAGAAAAATCTAAATAAATGGGACTACTGAAAATAAATAAATGGGACAAATTAAATGTTTTTTTCATATCAAAGGAAACCATCAACAAAAAGAAGAAAACATTCTATTGAATGGGAGAAGATACTTGTCAGTGACACATCTGAGAAGGGGTTAATATTGAAATCTGTAAAAAACTCACACAGCTCAACACCAAAAAAACAAACAATCCAATTAAAAAATGGGCAGAGGACCTGAAAGGACATTTCTCCAGAGAGGACATACAGATGGACAATAGACATATGAAAATATGCTCAATGTCACTAATCATCAGAAAAATGCAAATTGAAACCACAATAAGATATCACCTCACCCCTGTCAGAATGGCCATCATCAATAAATCAACAAACAAGTATTGGTGAGGATGTGGAGAAAAGGAAAGCCTTGTGCACTGTTGGTGGGACTGCAAATTGGCACAGCCACGATGGAAAACAGTATGGAGTTTCTTCAAAACATTAAAAATAGAAATTCCACTCCTGGGTATTTTATCCAAAGAAATTCAAAACTAATTCAGAAAGATACGTGCACCCCTATGTTCACTGCAGTGCTATTTACAATGGCCAAGGTATGGAAACAACTGAAATGCCCAATAGATGATTGGATAAAACAATTGTGGTACATATATACAATGTAATATTACTCTGCAATAAAAAAGAATGAATTACCATTTGTGACAACATAGATGGACCTAGGCGGTATTACGTTTAGTGAAATAAGTCAGATTGAGAAAGACATATATCATGTGATCTCACCGACATATGGAATATAAAGAACAAAATAAATGAACAGACCCATAGATATAGAGAACAAACTGATGGTTACTGGGTGGGAGGAGGGTTGGGGACTAGGTGAGAAAGGTGAAGGGATTAAGAAGTACAAATTGATAGTAACAGAATAGTCATGGGGATATAAAATACAGTATGGGATATAGTCAATAGTATTGTAAAAACCATGTATACTGTCAGATGAGTAGTAGACTTACTGGGGCAATCACTTCATAAATTATATAAATGTTTAACCACTACACTGTATGTCTGAAACTAATATAAAATAATATTCAATATCAACTATACTTTTGAAAAAGTAGTCACAGGGATGTGTAATGCAGCCTGGGGAATATAGTGGAATAAATGTTCTAATAACTATGTACAATGTCTGGTGGGTAGTAAGCTTGTTGAAGTTATCACTTCATGAGTTACATAAATGTCTGATCACTATATTGTTCTGTACACCTGAAATTAATAAAAAATAATAAATAAATAAATAAGTACTTTAAAATGCCCTTTGAATTAAAAAAATCAAAGAGATATTTTATAATGGTGAGGTAGTCAAGAAAGCAGAACTGGGTACATAATTTTCAGGGCCCAGTGCAAACGAGAAATGCAGAGTTTGTTGTGTAAAAAGTATCAAGAATTTTCAGACAATAAAGCCAAGTAGGGCATTAAGCCAAGTGCGAGGTCCTTCTGTGCTTGTGACCACCTGTGCTTGTATAGGTTACATGTTCATGTAGCTGGTCCAGGGTGTGCAAGAACCGGTACAAACATGATTAAGATTTGTGTTTAAAACTTTTTTCTTAAAAGAACTAGAACAGTATGTAAAAGAGATAGGGCTATAAAGGAAGGATTTTTTTTAATGTGGTAGAAATAAATACGTTTATATACATAAAAATATCAATGTACAGAGAGTTTAAAGTCACAGGCGAGAGGGAGGCAACGGATAAAGTGAAATGCAGAGTAAGTACAAGCCCCAGGTGGCTGTGTTTCTCAAAATGTGCTGCAAATACTACTGGTATTAAAACCACTTGAGGACTATTTTAAAAAAAAATCAGATTTCTATGCCTCACCCTACCTTTCAGATAAAGAATTCCTGGAGGTGAGTTTGAAAATAGTCAGTTTCATCAATTCCCTCACATTATTTTCATGAACTATTGCTTTATGTCAGTGGATTTTAACCCTGGCTATATATTGAAATAACCTAGAGAGTTTAAAAAATTGACTGATGTCTGTGTTCACTCCAGGAGGTTTTCACTTGATCTGGTCTGCAAAATGGGCTTTGAGAAATTTTAAAGTCTCCATGGGGCTCCAAATCACTATATAAGAGATTCTGAGCAGAGTTTAACAACCTTGTGCAGGACTGTGAGCACTTCTAAATCAAGAGGGATGGGTGAGGGATGAGGGAAAGATGATGGAAGGAGATGAAATTGAGAAGAAACAGATAACTGGAAGTAGTGTAAAATGCTCACCAAATGATTTCATCTTAAAACTTCTTTTAAAGTGTATGCCAGTGATGCATCATAATGTACCCATATATATCAGGAGAAATTCTAGGACCATTTCCTTTGGCAGCTCCATTGCTTTCCACTTAGGATGGAGAGAGGAGGGAGGGAGGGAGGGTTATCTTCTTGTGAAAAACCATTCAAATTGAATAATATGACCGAGCTGTCAGATTATTTAAAAATCCTGAAAACTTACTTTTATGGTTTTTGACTTGATTCTGAGACTTTTCTTTTAATTAAAATAATCAATTAAGTAAAATCAACTAAATTCTAAATCAATTTGAGTTATGACAATCAAATTGATACTGTGCCTACAAAAGTGTCACAGAAATATCACAGTAATCAAATTGATTACCTATTTAATGAAATGTCACCGAAACCTTTCTTTGTTCAATACATAATTTTAAATTAAACAGATTTATGTTAGCTGTAGCAACACATATTTGCCAATTTGCTTTTGTAAAATGTACATAGTCCCAAATGTTCAACAAAACTCTTACAATTCAACAGTGTAGAAAAGGAAAACAACTTTTTTTGTTGTTGTTTTCTTGTAGGTGTGACTCTAACAGTAGATCCAAACATAGGGTGAAGCATGTGATTGGGAATGGATTGTTTTCGCATTTAAATCACATCATATTTGGGGGCTATCTTTTTGCAAGTGCCTAACTAATGAAATGAGTGAATATTCCAACCTGAATGGTGGGTTTTGCCCTTTAAGAAAGGAAGCGACTTTTCTTGGCCTCACCTTCTCATGTCCTTCACCTCATTTGTCATTAATTTGTGACTCTTGATATTGATGGAAATTCAATGTGAAAATAAATTCTGTTTTAATTGTAAAGCTCTCCTATTTCTTTATTGCTCATAATCCTTTTTTTTTTTATTTCATAGTTTGCTGGAGCAATCTATATTGCAACTGGCTGGAGGATTAACCATTCCCATTCTATATCATGGGGAATTAAGCGCTCAAGGCTAGTCAAGAGCATGGATTGACCATGCTGTGCGGTTTTCAGGAAGCCAGGCAGGAGGACAAGAATGAAGAGAAGTATATAGTCCTAAGTTGATGATCCAGGAAAGATATCTGTGAAATTTACAAAGTGCAGTAAATATGACTCAGTCCAATCATTTCAGCATTTTTCTACTATACCAAGTTTTCCGGATTTAAAAGTACCTCCCTCACTCTCCCATAGAACTTTCTATCAAACATATACAATCATATTACACACACACACACACACACACACACACACACACACACACACTCATATGCCCTCTTGATAAATATTAACTATAAACAGGCTATTGGAAGAAAAGTATGGATTGAGACCAACATGTTTGGACTACTTTTCTCATTGTTGTCAGTTTCCTAACTGTTATCATTGGTTTGGCCATTGATCAAGACTCTAATATCAAGTGACAAATGGTAAAAAAATTAATAAATGTGAAGAAATCACAGTAAGGAAATATGGGATTGTTTTTCTTTTAAAACATTAATTGTATTGACCATATGAGACAATATTCTTCAACCAACAGTTCATTTCTTCTAGCAAATTTCTTTATGTGCTGAGTTAAATTTACTATTCACTAAAACCAGAATTAAATTTATTTATAACTTTTTCAAAAATAAAAGAGTTTCATATAAGAATAATGCTGATAGTTTGATTTTTAAGGATAAAACATAAAAAAAAAAAAATTGGTCAATATTAATTCTGAGCCTGTTCTTTCAAAAAATGTCTCTGTTTCAGCAGATGATCCCATTGGTTCCAGTAGAGATTTGACTTGATCAGGACAGAGAAACATACTGTATATCGAAAAACTGTTTGAGTAGAGAAAATGACTTCTTTAAGAAGAGAGACAGTTTTTAATCACTGTCTGCTGGAAGACACTCTCCAGTAAACTTTCTCTAATGATTTGAGAATAAAAGCATGGCTCAGCCTCTCAAACCTAGTTGTTACTAGAAAGAGATTCTATTAGCAAAGAACATTTGTATGTTCACCATTTTCAATACCATAGGAGCAATACTACAGCTCAAGAAAACCTCTACCTCACCAGGTGCTGCTGGGCATGCAGCCTGAACCTAAAGACAAGTAGTTGTTAGGGAGTCGTGAACTCTTCAATGCTAGTCTGTTTGAGTACTAACAACTTTGCAGGAAGGGAACTTATCTTTATTTTTTTTAATATTATCTGTTTAATAAAAAGCCAACTTTTAGCAAATGGTATACTGGCTTTTACTTCTGGCAATGAAGGAAAAATGTAGACCAACCCTCTATCTGAGATCACATAGAAAATCTGAACAATGTAGTAAGAAAAAAACATCTGCTTGAAAGAATCAGGGAGCTAAAAGATAATAAAGAAATACAGCTTCAAAATCCTGAAGAAGAAAGAACTTCAGATAAATGAGTCCTATTTTTGAAACATATTTTCCTCATGGAATTTTGTTAGTTCTGGAAGAATCAGCTGAGATACTGAGAGGCTAAATGATAACGTTGAAACTTCAATAATCAGGGAGAGAAAATGTAGAGTCCAGGGAACCATCAAGGAGTTTCCCTGGTAAAGTCACTGTGCTGAGGACTGGTGTATCCAAATGTCAAGCTTTATGAATAAGAGTGAAATAAAATTAAATTATCTCAATTATTGAAATTCGAATAAGGTCATCTCGAAAAGCTAAGGGAAAAAGATACTTGGCAAACACAAAATAAAATCATTCTACACACAATTTTTCAACAACTGTGTCCATCACACAATAAAAAATTACCGGGTATAATCTAAATATAATAACTAAACCATAAAACTCCAGGAAAATAATTTGGATAAAGCTTCATGATTTTGGATTTGACAGTGAATTTTTAAATAGAACACCAAAAGCATGAGCAACAATAATAAAAAAAAAAAAGACTTTATTAAAATTAAAATGTTTGAAGTATTGAAGGGCATTGTTAAGAAAATAAAAAGTTAACTAACTTATAGAATTGTAGAAAGTATTTGAAAATCACGTATGACCTGATAAGAGTCATATATCCAGAGTATATTAAAAAAGTGTCCAGAGTATATAAAATAAACTCCTGCAACTCAATGATCATAGGACAAAAAAGGATTATTTTTAATGGGTAAAACATTTGAATAGACTTTTCTCCAAAGAGATCTATGCATGGCCAATATATAAAGATGGTCAACATCATTAATCATAAGGGAAATGCAAATCAAAACCACAATGATGTACCACTTCATGGCCACTATGATGGCTATAATCACTGTCATCATCATCATCATCATCATCATCATCATCATCATCATCACAGAATATACAAGCATTGACAAGGAGGTGAATGAGTATGTGAAGAAATTGGAACCCTAAACATTGCTGGTGGGAATAGAAAATGGTGTAGCCACTGTGGAAAACTGTATGGTGGAAAAAAATTAAACAGAGTTACCACGTGACCCAGCAATTCCATTCCTAGGTATATACCTCAAAAATTGAAAACAGGGATCAAATAGTTACTTGTGTGCCAGTGTTTCCTGCAGCATTATTCACAATAGCCAAATGGTAGAAAACATTTTATTATTACTGTTAACATTTTCAAGTCACATTAGTCAAGTGGTTTTCTTGATTAATTGGCATAGTGTTAGTTTATCAAAACTTCTTTGGTAATTGAGCTTTATATTAAATTTTATATTACTTATTTGTCTTACCATTAAGCCACTACATGAAAAACTACAATGTCATTTATATGCTTAATCCTTATCTTTAACACAGTTTTAAAACAAATTTTCAGATTTACAGCAAAATAGTTCACTGAAATACAATGTAACACAAATAGAAATATAGAATGTTTGGTCATAAGAATTTATGTAAATAAAACTTTATATAGTCATCACAAACTTAAGGGTACTTAGGTAATTCTTATGGCTGATATTTACACTTGAAGATGAGCTTGTTTTAAAAATTAAAGTTTATTATGGTGACAATGGTTAGTAAAGTTACATAGGTTTCAAATGTACAATTCTGTAATACATCATCTATATATTACATTGCATGTTCACCACCCAGAGTCCGTTCTCCTTCCATCACCATATATTTGATCCCATTTACCCAATCAAATCTTTATGTTCCTTCAAAAATTCGCAAACAACAATTTATTTCTTGCATTACAGAATTTAAAAACTTTAGCCTTTACTCTTTTTAAAATTTCCTAGAATTATAAGCTATATTATGTTGTGTAAACATGTTTTTAAAAAAGTCATTCTTATAATTTCCTCTCCTACAGAAAAGTGACCTGGATTTTAAAACTATTCAGTAGAAAGGCAAAAATACCTAGGAAAACAATATTCAAAATTACTTTTAAGTCTGATTTGTTTTACATAGGCTTATGTAGATATTAGAAGTAAATCTTAATATTAATTTAAATTGTTTTAAGACATATTTTGAGCTCAATTCTCCTTTAATGTGACAAATATGAATTAAAATATTTGGATGAAGTTGAATGGTAAAATTGAATTTTAGTCATAGATGTGTCATCTGATCTAATTTAGGAGAAAGAAATAAATACCTGATTTAAAAGGTCAGGTGCTCCCAGAAACCTATTTACATTGAGGACAATAGGTAAATGCATCTGAAAAATTCATAAGATTAGAAGCAGTGAAATAGGACTACTGATTACTTTCTTTTGTGTGTATATTCCTATTGAATAATAAAAATGCATCTCAATAATACATTTTCACATTTATTAGCATTGGAAGTATGTTATTCAATGTTTCATATTGGCAAAAATTTCACAACGACAAAGGAAAGTGTAGCTATGGTCTTAGACTATATTTACATGTTCTCTTTATTAAGGCTATTGATTATTTACATATTAAACTAAGCTAAGGTTGTGTGCTTGTTTGGGCTTATTTTTAGAAATTTGATATGATCTTTGATATTTCATTATTGTTAATGATCAATTTAAAAGGTAGTATGAGATTATTCTATGGAAACCTGTCTTTTAGTAGGCATAGATAGCAGTTTAATATAGTCTCAGCTATGAAAGAATCTATTTCACACACTAATAATTTTCAAGATAACAGTCAATTCTTCATCAAAAATAATTTGCTATTTTCTTATGATTTTTAGTTACATTAGCAAACACTTTTTACTGTGCTATAGTTTTGGGGGTTTTTACTTTACCATTTTAAAGAATGTCATAAGCAAAGTTTTTTGTGTATACTTGTAGGTGGTTTGAAATGCTATTAGCACATGGAAAGTGGTAGAATATAGATATATTATTTTGGAAGACATTTTCAGTTTTTCTCTTAATGGTTTGGAATATCTTGTTAATTTTTTTTTATTGGATCTTATTCCAATCTATCTGACATACCAATTTTCCACGTAGTGATGACCAAAGTCAGAATGCCAAAAACACGTGAGCCTATGGGCAGTTGAGATCATCTCAAATATCCAAAGTTGTTTGCATTGCTCTCTTAACAGTAAAAATGTGTCTTAATTTAGAGTTTTTGTGAAATTTCTCATTGTAAATAATCTTTTCAAGAAGAGAAACATTGTATTAAATATCAACAGAAATAAGTGCACAAATCAAATGTACATATAAGTGCACCTATTTTATTTAAAATTTGATATCTTCAAGCTCATATGTTCATAAATGTTCACTTAAGTCAATAATTGATTCACATATATAAATATGTTAATTTGGGAACATTTATCACTTGAACTTAAAATTTTTGAAGTTCCTTTATTACTTGTTTGGAAAACATACCAAGGTTTAAAGAATAATCATACCAAGCCATGATTTTACACCCTGGAAAAACCACTGTTATCACTTTGATATATTTACTTCTAGAATTCTACTGGGTATACTAGTTGACATTAGGTCATGTGATACTATTTCTGCTTTCAAAACATATTTTTATATTAAATAGCTTCTAGTATTATTATAAAATGCAATTAACAATATTTTGTAATTAAAAAAATCATACTGTATTAGATAATACAATTATTCAGTGAAATAATGCCACTTTAGTGTGTATTTGTTGTGCTGAAATTTATTTTTTACATTTTTAAGATGGCTTAATATAGATTTTGAGACACAAAAATATAATATAAATTATTGTGAATATTTTATAATCTTTAAGTTTATAACTTGTTTTCCCAAAGTATGCAATGATTTACTCCTGTCCAGTTATATGGATCTGATGCTTTTAACTTGCTGTAGTATAAAATTCCTTCCCTTCAGCCAACCCTTCTTACCTCCCTCTCACTGTTTCACCTGTGCTCATTCTGATTACTAAAAAAGAGTCTATTACATAAATTGGAATTTCTTTTATTGCTGCATCATTTTTGTCCCAATATTTTTATTAGCCATTTTAAAGTGCATATATAATGGTATTAAATATATTCATAATGCTGTATAACCATCACCCCCATCCATCTCCATAACTCTCTCTTTTCATCCTGTAAAACTGAAACTTTAGACCCATTAAACAAATAACTCCCCTTGATTCCTTCCCCCAGCCCCTAAAACCACCATTATATCTATCTCAATGATTTTGACTATTCCAAATACTTCATATAAGTGAAATCAAACAGTATTTGTCATTTTGTGACTGGCTTATTTCACTTAGCATAATGTCCTCAAGGTTCATTTATGTTGTGGCATGTATAGAATTCTTTTTCCTTTTTAAGACTGAACAATATTCAATTGTATATATATACCATATTTTGCCTATCCAACCATCTGTCAATAAACACTTATGTTGCTTCCATGTTTTATCTATTGTAAATAATACTGCTATGAACATGGGTGTACAAATATCTCTTCTATACCCTGCTTTCAATTCTTTTGGGGATATACTCAGGAGTGGAACTGCTGGATCATGTGGTAATTTTATTTTTAATATTTTGAGGAAATGCCATTCTGTTTTCTACAGTGACTGCATTATTTTACATTCCCACCAACAGTGTACAAGAGTTCTAATTACTCCACAGCCTCACCAACACTTATTTCATAACTTTTGATAGTAGACATTCTAATGGATATGGGGTAGTATCTCATTATAGTTTTGATTTGTATTTTCCTACTGATTAATGATGAGAAACATCTTTTTTGCTTATTAGCCATTTTATATCTTCTTTGGAAATATAAATACATTAATGCTACAAAAGTCAAAGATATTGATGGCTTCCTGCCCAATTTTCATAGGTATTATTCAAATGGTGCCACTGCTATTTCAGTTTGACTGTGTTTTTAATATAGTAATTTACTTCTGAGTTAATTATGCAAAAATAATTTGGAAACAAAAAAGTTTGGAATGAACATCATGAATTATTCTTCATCTTCCTTCAGACAATCAGTTAGTATATGAACTGCTAAAAACAGAATTTACCATAGTTGACATGTGAAGAATCTTTCATAGTTAAAAGATTAAAAAGCCCACTTTGATGCAAATTACTCTGATGCAGGTTTTTGGATATTTTTAATTTACATTTAAAAAATATGAAAGGATTTAGGCCTTATATAAAAATGTCTCTGTCCATCAAATTCACAATTTTCCCTTCTGCCAAATGTTGTCATAATATTTATAAATTCTTTAAGTTGAAGTAATCCATTCTCACTTGTATTTTAAAAAAATCATTTAATTTTAAACAATAACCAGCTTTTATGGTCAAGATGGTGGAGTAGGAAAATGCTGTGCACGCATCCTTTCACGATTATACCAAATTTAAAACCAAACTACAGCACAACCATTATTGAAAATCACCTGAATTCTAGCTGAACCAAAGCCCTACAACTAAGGACATACAGAAGAAAACAACTCTAGTCTGGTTGAAGGGGCAGAGATGCAGAACCAGTTGATCCCATATCGCATGTTACCATTAAAAATCAGGAGGAATATCACAGCTGTGGTGGTCCCTTCCAGAGGAGTGAGCAATCCCAGGCCCATACCCAGCTCCCCAGTTCAGGGTTTCAGTGCTGGAGAGAGAAGTCTCCATAACTTCTGGTTTTGAAAAACGAGTGGAAATTGTGGCTGAGTGATGGAGGGTTGCTGGAGTCCCAGGCAATCCTCTTTAAAAGCCTACACATGAACTTACTCACTGACGGACTCGTTCAATATGAGTTACATCACTGGGGCATCAGCTCAAAAGGTGCCAGGTACACATAGGGAGAAACTGAGTTGTCTGGCTGAGGACGAGGACTAGAGAGGCAGCTTTCTGTCAGACAAAGGAGTTGGCAGAAGCCATTGCTTCTTTCTTGAGCCCTCCCCCCTCCCAGGGTGCAGACACAGGCAGACACCATATCTGAGTCTCTATCAACCTGGCAAACATCATTCATCTACCTTGGTGGTTCCTTGAGACCCTGCCCCACTCAGCTTTAGGGCCCATCCAAGCTGCTTCCAGTGGCTTTTCCATATGAATGTCCTGTCTTGTCTCATGCTGCAGATTTTAGTAAGGTCTCTCAAAGGTTCACAAAACCCAAACAAGCAGGATCTGGCTTCAGCATGTCCTATACCTCTGGCAGAGCAGCTCTAAGCCTGGCACTAGTGACAGCCAACTTTGGTTTGCAACTTGGCCTCTCATGGCACCTCCAAGCACAGTGAAGGCAGAGGCCATCTGTGGATTGCTTTGTGGCTCATTCCAGGGGGTCCTGGGCAGGGCACAAGTTGCGGCTGAACTTGGCATGCAGTAGGTTCCCTCCTAGAAGGCTCTGGGGCTGGCATGTCCAGTGGCCAGCTTCAGACCAAGCCAGAGCATCACCCAGCCACATCCAAGGATAACATACCCAAAGGGCAGACTGGGCAGGTACCAGAGCCCTGCTCTGTAGGATCAGCCCCTGCACAATATCTCCTCCACTGTAATCACGGCCAGTGTTCACAAGCAATTAGCCCAAGGTTCAATCCCTCCCACTGGTATATAAACAGCAACCAAGGCTCAACTACAATAGGAGGGCACACACAACCCACATAAGTGACATCTGGAGTACCCAGGTGTGGTGACCAGGGAGACTACACCACTGGGCCCCACTTACTACATAAAGCCACTCTACTAAGATTGGGAGACATAATAGCCTTACATACTACATACTACATAGAAACAAACACAGAGAGGAAGCCAAATGGGGAGACAAAGAAACATGTTCCAAATGAAATAATAGAATAAAGCTCCAGAAAAGAACTAAATAAAATGGAGACAAGTAATCTATCATATACAGAGTTCGAAATATTGGTTATAAGGATGTTCAATGATCTCAGAGAAAACTTCAACAAAGAGATAGCAGAAATAAAAATGGAGATAGAAAACATAATAAACAGCCACTCAGACACAAATAATACAATAACTGAAATGATGAATACATTAAAGGTAATCAACAGAGTAGATGAAACAGAGAATCTAAATACTGAATTAGAAGTTAGGTAGCATAAAACACCCAATCATAACAGCAAGAAGAAAAAAAAATCCAATAAATGAGGATAGATTAAGGGGCCTCTGGGACAACACCAAGAATACCAACATTCGCATCATATGGGTACCAGAAGGAGAAGAGAGACAGCAAAGAATTGAAAACCTATTTCAAGAAATAAAGACTGAAAACTCCCCGAACCTGGCAAAGGAAATAAATACACAAGTTACGAGGTACAGAGAGTCCCAAACAAGATGAACCCAAAGAGGCTCACACCAACACACATCATAATTAAAATGCCAAAGGTTAAAGATAAAGAATCCTAAAAGCAGCAAGAGAAAAGCAATTAGTTACCTACAAAGGAGCTCCCATAAGGCAATCAGCTGATTTCTCAAGAGAAACTTTGCAGGCCAGAAGCGACTGACATGAAATATTCAATGTGATTAAAAGCAAGGACCTACAATGAAGACTACTCTATCCAGCAAACCTATCATTCAAAATCGAAGGACAGATAAAGAGCGTCCCAGACAAGAAAAAGCTAAAGGAGTTGATAACCACCACACCAGTATTTTAAGGAATGTTAGAGAGACTTCTTTAAGACAAAATTAATAATAATAATAATAATAATTATGAATAATAAAATGAAAATAACTACATACCTGTCAACAATTATTTTCAATGTAAATGGATTAAATGTTCCAATCAAAAGATAGGGTGGCTAAATGGATAGGAAAACATGACCCTTACATATGTTGCCTATAAGAGCCTCACTTCAGACTAAAAGACACACACAGACTGAAAGTAAGGGAATGGAAAAATATATTTTATGAAATTAGAAACAGGAAACAAAAGTTACGTTTTGGTTTTGTTCCAGGAGGGTCAATTCTCTCTGTGAGACTACCACAGAAGGAAGGAAAGAAGGAAGCGAGGGAGGGAGGGAGGGAGGGAGGGAGGGAGGGAGGGAGGGAGGGAGGGAGGGAGGAAAAGAGGGAAGAAAAAATGTTTTACAATGAAGATCAGTAATGATGAAAACAGTTTTTCTTTGTTGATTCAGTTTGGATAAAAACAGCTTATAATATAATATTGCTTTAAAGTAATAAGAACTTTTATACTCATCACTGAATATGATAAATGCTTTTGAGAAGTAGCATTCAAACACATACATCTCTAAGATGTTAAGTCTCTGATGAATTTGAGATAAAAAATTACTTTTGTAGATGACAGAATAATGAAGCTAAGTGGGGTCAAGTGCTTTGTCCAAGGTCTCACAGCTAGTAAGTGGCGAGGCTTGGGGTTCAGACTTCCATCTACCAGCCTAGGGCTTCCTCACTATAACATGCCACCTTGCACAAGTCAAAAGTTATATCATGGCACATGTCAAGAATAATATCAAAGAGAATCGCTTGACATAACACTTGAAGTTCATCCTGCTTGCTCATTTTAGTCATTACTTTGATATTGTTGAACACTTGAACTCTCCTGGCTTTTATCTAATTGTAATCAAGACCTCTTCAGATTTTCTTCAGGAGCTTATTAAAATAAGAGATCAACGAAGAAATGTATGCTCTTGGATTTTATATAAGGTAACCTTTCATGATTCTCTAATAAAAATTAAAGTAGTTGTGTTATTTAATTATGAAATATGGAACCTCATTTCAGCTTTCCTATCAGGCAAGTATTGAAGCTGCCACTTCAATTGAGTTTACCCAAGGGTTCATAAGCTTGGAGGGTTAGACACAAGCAACTATCAAAGCACAGGCTTCCCATTCCTAATTACTACAAGTGAAAAGTTTCCTCCTGAGAGAGACCACTTTCATTCCAAATCTGACAGGTAGAAATTAGTTGCCTAATGGAATGGAATAGTTCTGCAAATTGAAGGAATTAAGTGTGCTTTTTTAATTTAAACTCCCTCTAAATTAGATTTTAATTTGGATCTAAATGTGAAGAGGTTGATGGTATGAAGCAGCTTAGGTTGGTCCAGAGCCAATTATTTTATATTGCTCTTCTTCAGATATAGTGTGTCTCTCTTTTATAGTCACTAGCTATTATGGGGCAGAAAAACTGTTATGGCTTAATCAAGGGGAGTTTTCTTGAGTGTACTGTGTCACTTTGAAATATTGCTAAATTATGTGTTTCTCTCTTTAAGTAATTTCACTGTCACAGAGACATCAAAGATTGAACAAAAGATGTATTTTTGTGTATCTGTATTTTTTTAAAATAATCATTGTTAAGATGAAGAATAATAAAGAAAATATTTGCCCATGAGAAGTGGAATATGATAAAAACAGACAATTTATATAGCTCTGGTTAATTATAGAGTGATTCATTTCTCAAGCAATAAGAGAGCAATACCAAAGAGATCAATAAGGAGATTATTTTTTATAATAGGTAATATACCAGTAGATCAAAGTGACAGGTTGAACACTGCAGAATATATATTTCTTTCAATAAACATAAATATACTAGCATTGTGTCTAATGATGCTCAAAGAATATCTGTGGATATTATCAGAATACATATAAATTGAGAACTTCAGCTTATTACGCCAAATGAATATATAGGTTAATTATATGTGAGGACATGTCACATTTAATTCCAGTAGGAACAAGGTTTTTCCAAATATGTTTTTAAACTTTCAGATGAAAAAATCCAGATAACCAAGAAACCACCCAATAAGTCTTTAAAGACATCTTAGTGTGCATGTGATAATTACAGTGCTATTATAATGTCAATATTTGTATTTGGAGTCCAATTGATGAAATGTGATAGTCAAGAAAGACTTGTGTTAGGGTGTGGGAGAACAAGCAAAGTTATTGCACAGGTAATTACCACAAAATAAATGCCTTCTGTACAATAGGGTTAAAAAATATATAATTTAGCAGTCAAACTTGAAAATATTCTTCATTTCTTACTATAAGCCAAGTCAACCTATTGCTTCTCTATCACTAATGGTCGGGAAGTGTGTCATTCCTGAGTGACAGATCAGATCCAGTGCACTCTTTAGAAGGAAGAACCTTTTTGATACTTGGCATTAACAGTGGCTTGCTAAGGAGGTGGGTAATGGGTACAGGCATGAGAGAAAACTGAGACCTCAACAAAGGGCTGTACTTAAGTTAGAGTTTCAGTAAAACCCAGATCATGAGTTAAAGCTCTAGTATTTCTTTGGGTAAGTAGTATTTGCTGATATAAAGGAAAAAAAAATACACACCATTTCATAAATACAATTGAAATGGCAAGAGCTGGGAAAAGTTAACTAAACAGATGAGTGTATGTGTATGTACTTCATTTATTCATTTGAATTGTAATTTCTTTTACAAAGATCTACTAAATTTTTGTGTGTGTAGCCAAATAAAGTACAAAAACAAATGATAGAAGTATATTTTCAACAGCACTAGGCTGAGTTAATTAATCTAACTCCTCCCCTGAAAACAATTAAAAATGCCGAGAAAATATATTTTCTTTAAATATCTAATTAATCACATTGAGAAGATTGTAGGAAGCTTCCAGGCCCAGTGTGGAGGTAGGCACAAATCCATTATTTTAAATACACTAAAGTAAGTGAATTATCAGGTACTTCCAATACTTTTGCCCTGAGATAGTTTACTGGTAACGGGAAGTATGTGTGTGTTTAATAAAATAAGAAGAAATAAAGCCCCAATACTAACACGGAGGTAAGGTTAACATAAATATTCACCATGTGATCCCAAAGGAGTATACACTGTGAAAAATTGTGAACCTGATGTATACCTGACACCATGTACCTTGGCTGCAAGCATCTACGAGAGAGTTTTCTATTGATTCTGTTCTTTGTTTGCTTGCTTTGTTTTGTGCCACTGTTTTCCTTGGCATGAAATGGACCAGAGACATAACAATAAAGATAAAAACAAAGTCCCTGACAAAGCGTGGCCACAGCTCAGCCGCCAACCCTCCAGCAGATATCTATAGCCTGCGTAAACTCGGTGGTTAAAGACACACTTGGTTTGAGGTGGCACCCAATTGATTTTGTGCCCAGTTGCATGGAAGAGTCAAACACAAATCCTGTCTGGATGAATATCCTTTATCCTAGGCATAAAGAATTCCTACAGGTAAGTTTTAAGATCAATGACTAACACCAGCACTCAGTCAAAAATACTATTAGTGAGATCCAGCAGAAGCCAGAAGTACAGTAGCTACAACTTTGTCTGCCACCACTTCTGGAAGAAGAAATTCACTAATACAAGTATTAGATGACAAAGAAAATATTTGAGATATAAAAGCTGATTCCAAAACAGATGAGAGATACTATTTAAAGAAACTTAATGGATTACTAGAATAAATAAAAATAAAGTTTAGATAGCAGTAGTAAAGCTGAAGAAAACAAAAGCAAAGAACATTTTTTAAGAGAAAAAATGATAAAGGACTAGATCTAGAACATGCAAAGAATTCCCAAGACTCAATAACAAAACAAATAATAATAATAATAAAAACATTCATATTACATACACACAATCTAGTGAGTGAAATGGATAATACAGATGAAAATAATATAAGTCTCTTATTAGAAAAATATACAAATCCAGTTTGATTATTCATAAGTAAACTGCAAAACTTGTTTGTGCTGGAAAAAAAACGAACATAACTTTTAAGATAAGCAGGTGTCTAGAGGTTTCTCGGCCTGATTCTATCTGGCCTAGGAAATTTTGAAGCTTCCTCAAAACATGCTACTCTTCTAGAATGTCCTTCTTTGCTCTCTTTCCCAAATGTCTTTTTGTCTCCTAGGAAAACCATTATTCAGCATTTAAGACCCCAAACCAAATATGACTGAAAATGTTTATATTTTAAAATACTTTTCTAGTAACCCTTTAAATCTTTAGGGATTCACTTCATCTTTATTCATTAATTTAAATTGCATTGACTAATTCAACAGAAAAAAAAAAAAAAGAAGAGAAAGAGAGAGAGTGAGAAAGAAACAACAAAAAACCTGATTAAAAAATGAGCAAAGAAAGGGCTTGAACAGACATTTCTCCAAACCAAATATAAAAATGGCTAAATACATAAAAAGATGCTCAATAGCACTAATCATTAGGGTATGCAAATCAAAACTACAATGAGATACCACCTTGCATCCATTAAGATCTACTACCAAATATCAGAAAATAGCAAGTGCTGGTGTGATATGGAGTAATTTGAACTCTTGTACACTGTCGGTGGGGATGTAAATTGGTACAGCGACTGTGAAAAACAGTATGGCAGTTCCTCAAAAATTAAAAACAAAATTAACATATTGTCCAGAAATTCTACTTCTGTGTATATATCCAAAAATAATTGAAAACAGGGTCTAGAAGAGATACTTGTACATCCATGTACATAGCAGCATTATTCATAATAGATAAAACATGGAAGCGACCTAAGCATCCATTGACATGATTGGATAGGCAAAATGGGGTATATACATATAGTTGAATATTACTCAGCCTTGAAAAGGAAATTCCAATATATACTACAACATTAATGAACCTCGAGGATATTATGCTAAGTGAAATAATCCAGTCACAAAAAATCAAATACTGTGTGATTCCATTTATACGAAGTACTGAGAATAGTCAAAATCATGAAGCTAGATAGTGGAATAGTGGTTGCCAGTGGCTGAGGGATGGAGGAATGGGGAGTGATTGTTTAATGGGGGTAAATTTTTTCAGTTTTACAAAATATAAAAAGTTCTGGAGATGGGTGTTATGAATGGTCACACACTATTATAATTACATTTAATACCACTGGAGTGTACACTTAAAAATAGTTAAGGTGGTATATTTTATGTTATGCATATTTTACCACAAAATAAAATCAGAAAAAATGCATTGACTGGCTACTTTATGCTAGATATAGTTTAGACTTAAAAAATGAGCAGCAGCAGCAGCAGCAGCAACAACAACAACAATAAAAAAAAACAAAAACTCACATATTTCAATGTTTAATGGAGGACACAGTACTATCTAGCAAAATATTGGTGTGGGGAATTACAAAAGTACTTCTATAGCATTTATAATGTGTCATGACCCAAAAGCAACAACTTCTCCGGAACAGAAATTCTTTCATCTGGTGCTGCCTATTGTGTAATACCTGAAGATACTTTTCTCCTATAATTTGTTAGGTGTTTTTTGTTCTTTAAGATGGGTGGTTATTTCCACATGATTACTAATTTTCGGCTGGAAATGGCAATACTTATCTTGCATTTTAACTTTCTCACATTTCTAAACTGGTTATTACTCATCTTAGGTTTTTCATTTTCCTCATTATTTATATTTCTGATCTGTCATCTGCTCTGTCATTCATTTTGTCCTTTGGATTTATACTAATTTTTTTTTTTTTTATTCCTTTACTTTCATTTTTGTTAGGTTTAAGAAACTGGAAGTTAAACGCACATGTCCTATCTCCCATGTCAGCTAGAATTCTCTCTATCCTCTAAGTTGTATTCTTTGAACATCCTTAAATGAACCAATTTCAAATTGTCAAATGACATTTTGTTTTTGAAATTAATTTTGCTTTTGAAATTAATGCAATATTATATTGTATTAGTTTTGTATTGTTCTTGTAACAAATTACCACAAATTTAGTATCCTAAAGCAACACAAATTTATTCTCTTACAGTCATGGAAGTCAGAGGTCTACAATCATTGTTACGAGGCTTAAAGTCAAGGATTCTTTGTGGCTATTTCCTTCTGGGGCACTAATAAAATAATGTGTTTCCTTGTTTTTTTCAGCTTCTAGTGGCTACCTATATTCCTTATCATGTGACTTCTTTTTCCACTATGAAAGCACATCATTCTAATTTCTACTTGCATTATTACAGTGTCTCTTCCTCTGCTATAGTACTATAAGGACACTTGTGATTACACCACTGAGCCCACCTAGATAATCCAGTATAATCTCTCCCTCTCAAAATTCTAAATTATTCTCATTTACAAAGTCCCTTTACAGTCCCCAAAGCCATATACAGTAGTCCCCCATATCAGCAGTTTCACTTTCCACGGTTTTATTTCCCCATGGTCAACCATGGCCCTAAAATATTAAATGGAAAATTTCAGAAATAAACAATTGATAAATTTTAAATTGTACACCATTCTGAGAAGTGTGATAAAATGTTGCACTGTCCTGTTGTATCCCACCCAGGATGTGAATCATCCCTTTGTCCAGCGTATCCATGCTGTACATGTTCCCCACCCATTAGTCACTTAGTAGCCATCTCAGTTATCAGATCAGTTATCAGGGAGAGAAAGAGAGAGAGAGAGAGAGAGAGAGAAAGAGAGAGAGAGAGAGAGAGAGAGAGAGAGAGAGAGAGAGACCACATTGACATAACTTATATTACAGTACATTGTTATAATTGTTCTATTTATTATTAGCTGTTAATTTCTTACTGTGCCTAATTTATAAATTAAACTCTATCATAGGTATGTATGTATGTATAGGAAAAAGCATAGTATGTATATATAGGGTTCGGTACTATCTATGGCGTCAGGCATCCACTGGGGGACTTGGAATGTATCTCCTGTGGATAAGGGGGGACTAGTGTAGATGAACATAGGTCATAGGGCCCAGGGAGTAGGATGTTGGAATCTTTGGAAAGCCATTTGCTGAGACTACCACATCTATCCCCAATTCCATTTTTCGTAATATTTTAATGTGTTCTCCAACAATTGTTATCAAATGCCTGGAAGATAGGAAATGGGCTTTTTTTTTTTTTTTTCTTAAACCATAGTAGCTTATGTGTGAAAACAACAAAGTAAATTCAAGGTGTCAGTCTCGAACATTTGTATTATGTCTTCTCTACATTGAAGCAAATGTTTGGGATTGTACTTTCATAATTATGTTGAATCATTTGTAAGGAGGCAAATGAACCATTCTACAAAAGGGCACGAGAATTCATGATAAGATGAGGGTCTGAGATGGTATTTGGTGTACTTACCTGTGTGTGATTTTAGCCAGTTATTTGAAAATATTGTGCCCAGGTTTCCCATTTTTGAAAATGTAGATTTGGGTGCTTATCGCTCTCTCTCTTTTTTAAAGAGCACAACACATTTTGGTCACTTTATTAAATGACATTAAATAGTTTAAACTTTAGCTATTAAACACTTTGGTGAAAATATAGATACTATTATTGTCATACGTGAATGCTTTTCTTTAAAAACACAATTCCAGTCCTTATATATATTGCAAAACAGCCTTAAAGGAAGAGATGACATATTTTCTGTAGCACACAACATACTACACAAATGAAAACAGTTTAACAGAAACAAAGGCAAGTCTTCATACCTGTATGATTTCAGCAGCTCAAGCTGGATGATGGACTGAAACATTACTATACAACTGGGACAAAACATGTACAATATCACAATACTAAGCAAAAATGCTTTACACCCAAAGAAGTAAAACAGGTTACAAAATATGGAGACTCTAGCAGGCGAAACTTTATTATAGGAAATCTGCTCTGTAAATTTGTATTTTCCTCATACTTTATCTTATTTTGTCCTCAAACAAACTTTGGACAAATTTTAACAGTGATGCACTTGGAAATATATTCCAATTTGTCAAATTCCTAGGCCATTTTGCTATCATATACCTATTGTTTAGCTGTCAGTGCAGATATCTGTTATAATCCCTCATAGCAGTTATCCTTCTCTGATAATCTATTTATCAGTATGAATTTGAGTGAAGCCCAAAACTGTCCTTGAAGAAGCAAAATGTTTTTAGACAACATGTTTATAGATAAGACTTTTTAAACAAGCAAATTCAAGACTGAAGATAGTACAGCATCTCTGATTCCATGCTTTTATAAACTTTACAAAAAATTACATGCCTTTACAAACTAAAGAGCTGAGTTAGCATTGGCTTGGTAACTAACTCTCAGGGCATTCTTTCAAGAATGTATCTAAAACATTAAACAGACTGTAACTTTGATGATTTGAGAACTCATGAAAAAAAGGAAAAATCAAAATTCTTCGATACAGAATGTTCTAAATGAAAGATGTGAATCAACAGGACAAAAAATTAATAATTACCTCACATCATGAGGTCAAGACATTACAATTTTCCTTAGGATATGTGTTTAGAAGGCACATTCAAAAATAAAGAGATGAAAGAAAAACATAAGATTACATTAAAAGAAGTACCGTCTGAAGAATGATGATTTCAAAATTCCAAAACTCACTGAAAAGAAATATTGATTGGCTA
This sequence comes from Rhinolophus sinicus, assembly GCF_057876585.1. NCBI lineage: Eukaryota > Metazoa > Chordata > Mammalia > Chiroptera > Rhinolophidae > Rhinolophus > Rhinolophus sinicus. The sequence continues at coordinate 83,791,835 of NC_142504.1, read as the reverse complement.
CTCCCACAAAAATTATTCTAAACTTACAAGGACAAATATGCTCAGCCATATGGTACTTTGAGGATAGTGGCTGGGGGTGGGCGGTGGTGCTGATTACTGCAGTACGGTTTGTCCACCCTACGCACACAGGGAGACTCCACTTACGGACTTTGCAGTCACGTCCATTGCAAACCATCCAAGTGGTCCCCTGTTTTGTCTCCTGGGAACCTCTGCCCTGTCCATCTCAGTCTCAGACAAACTCCCTTTCAAAGGTCACACTCCCTGTTTTATGTTAATCATTTGCTTCTATTCCCTGGGAGAAAGCTTTATAAATTGCCCTCAAAGAGATCAGATCTTTGAAAACAGTGACCTGTAAACAGTCCTCTTGAGCACCTCAAAACTAGACATCTAGGATATACAATGCTCACTACACGGGTAGAGAAACTTAACTCTATTCATTTTGTTAAACCTATGTGTGGAAAATAAAGCATGTTTGGGGATTAAATAAATTAACACGTGATGAGTTCTTAGACAGGTATTAGATGCTAATATGTATATTATTATTTCTAACGTTTTCAGATGAATTTGGAAAGACATCTAAGAAAACAAAAATCGTAAACAAAAATAATTTTGCAGCTGTGAATCTCTCCTTTTTTCTGGAAGACCTCAACATTTGTATTTCATATCCCGCTCCTTCAAGCCTTTACTGAAAGTAAAAGTCAATTATAGATTAAGCTATGTTATCATTTATAGCTCAGTAATGAAACCAAGGATTCTTATGACTTTGAATGAATTTAGCTTGGAATCCTAGCTCTAGAAATCCTCTCTCTCTCTCTCTCTCTCTCTCTCTCTGTCTCTCTCTCTCTCTCTCCCCCCCCCTCCCTCCACCCTTCATGAGGTAACCTACCTCCTCTCCCTTGGATAATCAACAACCCCTGAGGCAACAGAGGACAATAACCAGGACCTGACTAAAGGTCACCAGCTCTAGACCTCTGGCAGGCTAAAGATAACATTTTGACCTAAACTATATTTCAGCTCCTGAGCCTTAAGGTGGAATAACCCCCTGACTACTTCCCATGCAATCAGGCAGAAGGACTTCAGAAAGACCTAAGAACGGTCCTCTAGACCTAAAGAAATGCTTTATTATCCTTACTTCACCTCGGACCAATAAGCTCCCAGCACGACCCCAAACTCCTAACCCAAGTCTTATAATTCTGCATTACATAATCTGTAACCTACATGCCATAAAGGGATAGGGTCTTTCAGAGCCTTAGCCTGCCTGCACTCCGGATTGGTCCATTTGATAATAAACCACCTTTCTATGCTGCAAACTCCTGCTCATATACTTCTTTTGGGCAGGTGCACAGGCAGATAGACTCAAATATTGGGGTCTGGTAACAGTAACAATCAACAAGAATGAATTGTATGTTATCATTTTATTAATTATACAGCATACTCACAGACAAAATATTGTATCTATAAATGCTTTTGGACTTCTTTTTCTTTAATAGTTTTAATGAGTATATTTTCAAGAGGCCAGGAGTTCAAAACTTACAAATATATAAAACATTAAAAACTTACAGTCTTTTGAAAACAATTTAATGTGAAAGAAACCCAGAAAAAACAAAACATCAAAACAAAATAAACAACACACAGGCACAAAAATTATGACCTATAATACACTTATTTTATCTTTTTGATATTTTGTACAGTTCATTTTCATAAAATTTAATTATAAAATGATTAAAATAATACAAAAGTGGAAGTTCTGAATTTAGAGTTCTATGTTTCCTTTCTACATGATTATCAAAGCAGTTTCTCTTCTTTCTTCCTTCTTTTTCTATTATATGAAATATATTAGAATATGTTCTATGTCGCTGATATGTAAACATAAGATGAAAACTATTGAGTTCATCAAATGTTAGGGCTACCACTGGATTATTTCAAACGCAGTAACTTGATTGAGGGCTTGAGATGAAAGGTGAGATTCTGGGGACAGAAGCCCAAAATGCAACACTTGCGGTATGATTTCTTTTTTTCTGTATTCTGTTTTAACATTTTTGAAAGTGTTACAAACATTTGAAATTACTGTGTTGTTGTTTGTTGTTGTTGTTGTTGTTATTGTTTTTCCTGCAGGTCTTCACAAGGCTTGCTCTCTCACTTCAGGTTTAACATAAAAAAAGGTTTTTTCTGATCCACCACAAAAAATAACATTGTCAGTCACTTATTCTCTAATGCATTACTTATTTTTCTTTCTAATATTTAGCATATACTACATTCACTTATTTATTATATATTTCCCACTTGTGTGTAATCTCTATTATTTTTCTTGTCCTAAATCCCCTGTGTATGCACAGTGATTAAGAGCACAAGATTTTAGAGTCAAATATCCACTATTTACAAATTACAGTATAAATTAACTCTGTGTCAAAGTTTTCTAAATTTTAAAATGAAGGCTATAATGGTGCCTACATAATAGGTTATGCTGCTGATTCTGTGATATCCTAGAATATTGCTTTGTACCCTTATCAGTAGGTAAATGGTTTGCAATTATTTTCCTTCTTTCCTCTCTTCCTCTATTTCTTTCTCCATTCCCTCCTTCCATGAAATGGGTTTACACATGATATTCCCATCATGCCCATTTCCTATGGTCAACACTTCCTAAGCCTTTACTCTTTACTTAGAAAGGCCAGTGCTCATGAAACTTAACTCCTCATTCTTCTAAATTTTTGAAAACTTATCCATTCCCTCATATTTCTTGAACTTGATTTCTCAAGTTTTCCATAAGTTGCTTTAAGAGTTGCAAATAATGTTATTTATAAAACATTATAAATCTCAAATTGTTTCAGTAAATATTATAAATCTTGAATTATATTGTTTCAGTAAACTTTTAAATGTGTCCAGTGTAATCTAACTATGTATCAATTTGATACCCAACACTATCCATTTAAGAAAAGAAATCTCATCTTTACCATTCAGAAATTTTACACCATTATCTCTTTAAACACATATATCCATTCTAATTCTTTGATACAACACTACCTTAAAGTAATATATTTCATACTTGGAAATAGTTAAGTTTTTACTATTTTATACTTTTTTATAACAATATATTTATGCAATGAAATGATCTCTCTGCCTATGTGCTAAAAGTATTAAGGATTTAATTTTCATTACAGTATCTATTAGTATACAGCTTATCAAAACAATGTAATATATTACGAAGTTTGATTATTAAACATAAACAATAAATAGAACTGAACCCTCTAAAAAGTTGTAAAAGGCTTTGTTTATTTCCTAATTAATTGAGAATGAACAGTTTTCAATGCATGAATGAGAAATGATTTAGTATCAATTCTATTCCTGCTTTTTTCCTTTTAAGTGTGTAAGCTCTGACAAAATTTGTTCACATAAACAAATAGATGGGAATGGAAGAAATTTTATTATAGAAGTGTTACTTAATTATTTGAACTCCATCCGAAAATCATATAATGATCTACGTGCCAGAAAATCATATAATGATCTGTTATGAAAAATTACTTTTAGTGATTTATCAGCTGACAGCTAGATTAGATTTTTCTTCAATTACTTTGTTTCCAGAGAATCCTTAATTGCTTGTTGAAGCTTTTTTATGATGGCTGCTTTAAAATCCTTGTCAGATAATTCCAATCTGTGACTCATCTCAAAGTTGGCCTCCATTTACTGTCTTTTCTCATTCATGTTGTGATTGTCCATGAAGAGTGATTTTTCCATTGCTTCCTGCACATCTTGGACATTATATTATTGAAACAGGAACCGGTTGGGACTCCCATAGCACAGGCCTCACTTTGTCCCTGGCCTCACCTTTCCCTGACTTGTAGCTTAACAATAGATCATCCCCCTGTGGCTTGAGCTCCGAATGCCCCGTTCCAGTTCCTTGCCTTAGAAGATTACCCTGTAAATCATGATTGATCCCCCCTATACTTGTTAATCACAATCTCTGTGGTCCAGCATTCTTTCCAGGCTACTCCCATCACCGTTCCTGGATTGCTGACACCACTGGAGAATCACGTTGCCAGAGGGAGTCATCATAAAGAAAAATAGACGCCTGGAACTGTCACATAGTTTCTGAAGGAACGCCCAGATTTTCCCTTAAATCCCCTAAGCCGGTCTAAGAATGTTAAGGCAGTTTTGAAGGTGTTAAACTGCTGCCTTTTTGGACCACCAGTGTTCTGACAATAAACGCTTATCCTATAGCCCAACTCCTACAGCCAGTCTATTGGCTGAGTGGCGCAGGCAGCACCAGCCTTGGACTCGGTTACCATCTGGTGTCATTATGATACTGGACTCTGTTCAATCTTCTTCCTCATATTGTTCCCCTTTGATGTATAGCATGAGAGCTGGATGGGTGTGTGTGTTCAGTTCACTGACTCATGATGACTTTTTGCAGAAGGGTGTCTTGGAAATTCAGTTGCTCTCTCCCAGAGAAGGTGGGAAACTGGCTTGCACTATCTCATGGCTTCCTGGGGTGGAGACTGGGGATGGGGTACAAGATTCATGTCCTTGCTGAGCCCGGATGTAACAAGCAAAGGTAAGCAAAGGAGGAACTCTTTCTGCTTTGTTGCTGCAAAGTGGGGAGGAAGTTTAGCTTTCCGTTGGGCCCTGCTGATGCCAGGTAAGGGAAGGGGTAGAAGCACACTGCCAAGCAGTCCCACTTCCTACCATCTCCTCTACCTGGTGGATGCCAGGTGTGGGGGCGTGGAGGTCCAGTTCTCCATTAACACTCACTGACATTAGGGGTGACGGAATATGAAGTACATATTAGCCTTAACTTTCAGCACTTTATTCAGTTGCATTAATACCAGGTGGTGTTGGAACCTCAGAGCCCCACTGGACCCTGCTGACGCTGGGGAAGGGATGTCTAGCAGCCCACTTTGCACTACCTCATCAACTTTTGTTTCTTCTGCTGATGGGTCTCACTGACACTACCCTGAGATGAAACTCTGAGTGCTGCCTGCTTCTGCCAGGTAGAGGATGAAAGATCAACTTCTTGCTCAATTTCTCCTAATTGTTTGGAGGGAAAGGGAAAGAAGCATGAGGTGAGTGTAGAAAATCAACTCCCTACACGGCCCTACTGAAATCATAATTGTGGTGATAAGTTTTTTCCCCCATTAATTAGGTACATAATTTAGGTACAAAAACATTTCCTGTGGTAAGGCCACCCTTTTCCTGTTCCTCTGACTAGGTAAAACAGGCTTTTCTTGGAGTGATTTTTGGTCTGTGCCTATTAGTGGCTCTAGGCTTGAGGCTGCTGCAGTGCCTTGTTGAGCATACATGGGAGATGCTGAGGAAACCAGGGGACACCCCAGTGTCAATCCTCAGGTCCCAAGGACTTTAGGCAGTCCATTTTCTTTCCACCTTCCAGAGTCTTCCTATGAGTGCTTGATGCATTATTTCCAGATTTATTTATTTATTTTAGTTTTAAGTGGGAGGGCCTGGAAGGAATAGAGCAACTTCATCTTGGTGGAACTAGAAGTCTCCTACCTTCAATTTTTGGAAAGCAAAAAATTGAAAATCACTTGACTTGCAAAAACATGTATTATCCAGTATTTAGATTCAGTCTCTTTCTCAGTTTTAGGAAAGCAGATTTAAAAGAGTTTAATGAAGCTCATTAAGTAATTTTTAAATCATTTAAAATTTTATCTGCTATTCTTTCAATTAAAACCACCTTCTTTAACTCAATTAAATGATTTATATATTCGTATGCATTTTCTATACATTTTCTCCAAATTCTTGAGCTAGAGATTGACTTTATGGATTTTCAGTTAATGGAGTTCCTCACTGGCATTCATAGTTGCAATTCAACACTTCGAAACCCTAACGTATTTTCTGTCCAAAGATAATATACCATGATAAAAATTGTCATAATTTTTTGTTGGTGAGATGGAGTGGAAGAGGTAAAGAGAGGCAAAAAAGATAAAAAACAGTCTGATGTCCTGACTATGGGCTATTCTAAGGCAGAACAATTTTATGAATGAACACCTGAGGAATTTGAAAATCAGACCTTAACACTATTTGTGTCTATAATTCTGTTTGAAATTTTTTGAGCAGTGTTAGGGACATGCAAACTGGTTCAACAATCACAAATTCCAGTGACTACTTATTGACTCTTATTTTGCATTTGTGAGTTGTTTTGTTTCACTCTGAGTACCTTAGCCTGAAATTGTGAGAAGGAAGTATCAGCTGCCTGAACAAGTCTTGGTTGGATGACTGGGGCCTCTTCCATTGTTTGTCAAATGCAGTGGGCTCAAGTTTACTTCTTTTGGGTGTATTGCATGCTATTATGGGAGATCCTTCAGGTTTAAGGAAATTCCTTCAAGGTAGTCTTCAATCCTGGAAATTGTAGCATTTTTATACTAAGACAAGTAAAGTCATCTCTTTCTCCCATTTCATTTGTTTCTCCCAGAAGGAATCTCTACTGTTCTTCATTCCTAAATGGAGAACATAAAGATTCCTGCTGTATGAGTCTCTCCAGGTTAAGAGAACTGGTGAGAGGATTGCAGATGTTACTTAATAATTTGTACTGCCTTTGTGGGAGTTGGAGCTGAGAGTTATGCCATAATCTTCCTTTTTGTAAAAAAAGTTGACCCACATTTATTTAGGTTTAGGTATTATATTATGCTTCTTTAACGCTTTTTGATACTTTCCTCTATATATTTAATTTGCTATCAAAGGAACAATATTTTGGATCCAGTTTCATCTGCTGTCTTCATCTATATGTCCTATTCCCTATATTTTCATTATCCATTTTTCTTTTTCATTCTTGGACTAAGAAATCATATCAGCTTGCAAAATGCCTATTCCCTTTAGTTGCATAGAATATTATGTAGAAGCAAATGAGTGGAGGAATAATGTAATTAACAGATATGGATAAGAAGGTGGCAATATGCTTCTACCTAATAGACTTTTTACATAGTGCATATATTAGTTACCTAAAACGGCTGTGCAGATTAGATTACCAGAAACCATGTAGCTTACAAAAGAAATTTATTCTCTCGTAGTTCTAGAGGCTGGAAGTCCAAAACTAAGGTATTTGTCGGGAGGTCCATATTCCCTCAGAAGGGTCTATGGAAGAATTATTTCTTGCCTCTTCCAGCATTTCTTGTGGCTGTATAACTCTAATCTGCCTACATATTCACATGGCTTTTACTCTGTTTCTGTGCCTTCTCCTCTGCCTCTTATTAACACACTTGTTATTGGATTTAAGGCCCACTTGGATGGTCCAGGATAATGTCATTTTGAAATCCTTAATTACAGCTACAAAGACCCTTTTCCACACAGGGTACATTGGGGTTAAGAACATAGACATATCTTTTTGAAAACTACCATTCAGCCCACTAGAGCGAACATGGCTAACTAAATTTCCTCAGGTGCCTCTTAAGTAATACTTGCTTTGACTAGTGAAACCTATCAGGTGAGATAAAACCTATTCGGTGAAATCACAAATAAAATCTGTGATTTCAACAGTACCATTTGGTCAATTATTCTCCATATGAAAGCCAAAAGTTTAGAAACAATTAAATGTATATATAATCATTGTGTTTTTTTTTTTTTTTTTTTTTTTTCACATATGTGCAATGTCATTATTTTTCAAAGATGAATTTGGTAGTCAGGAGGTAGATCGTTTGTATCAAGATAACACGGGTTTAAAAATGCAGATTCCAGGAGCATTTCAAACCATAAGTATTCCAGAATTTTTGGCATGTACTAGAAATTTCCATTATTAACAGGTGATCTTTACACAGACTAAATTTGGAAAACCACCACAGACGTCACTTATTTCTTTATATTCTTTAACCTACTTTTCTGTTTGGTAGCATTTTTATGCCCAGTGGTAGGCAAAATAACAAAACAATCAATTCATCATCCTTAAGGTCTACCACTAGAGATTTGCTCCTTCTCAAGAGTTTTTGTGAATTTAATTATAAAATAAAAAATGTGTGAGTAGAAGAGCTGTACATCAAATATGTAGTCTAGTGTAAAATCTAGATCATATGATCAGAAGCATCGTCATAGATTCCCCGATTTGTGAGGCTTAAATTGGAAGAAATTTGAATCTTAATCTAAAAAAATATTTCTCTCTTTATTTCCCTGAAAGAGATAAAGTAACATACTGTTTCTCTGCATAGATTGATATTAATGTTACCTCTGAAAATAATTAACAAGAATCTGAAGGTGCAGGTGGTCTTAATTAACACTTTCCTTTTTTCTTTCTTTTTGGTGAGTTTGAGGCAAGTTGTATGAAAATGGATTCTTATTTTTGTCATTGACAAATAAGACATTCTTTTTCCTCTACAATAACAATTCTTATCATTAATATTTATTGCAACATAATGAAAAATACCAACCTATAATATTTCAGAAACAAATTAAACAAGTTAAAGCATCAGAAACAAATACCATAAGTTAGAAATCTTGAAATCAGATTCTAAAGGAATGTGTTAACATTTGAGAAGTCCATCAAAATGATCAGTATGTCTTCACAGAAGGAAAAAACTATAAATCAAGAAAAAAGAACTTATTTGACTAAATCTCTAATGTTTAAATCTGCTCAAATCAAAAGAGATATTTCTAAAGCTCCAGAAACTGTAAGCAAAATTGTGCTAATAGAAATTCACAAACTTGATGTAGAACCTCAAATGGAAAAATAAACAAAAAACTAACTACACTTTGTCCAGTTGTGTGATCTGAAGTTTTTAGAATTTGCTTATAAATATTTATCTTTTGACCATTTTAGTGTCTTTGGTTCCACTCTGAATGAATGCGGGCCATGGGAGAATTTTGAGAAGATGAGTGATGTGATCTGATGCACTTTCCTCAAATTAAAACAAATCTGGATTTAGGTAGGAGAGACTATCTGATAGGAGTGGTGTAATAAGAGGAAGGGAACTCAAAGTTTAGACAGAAAAGAATTTTATAGGGAGGGATGAACAAGGCTAGAAAGAGCCAGATGTGGATGAGTGAGGAGATTATGAAATGTTTCTCCTCAGGCAATTCTCAGGAGGGTACTTTAAGGAGGGAAAGGTGGTTCTTTGCAGTAAGCCATTACCTGGAACACAAAAGGGTAGGTGGATTTGTTAAACCCTCATGGTTTTCCAGGATCACAGGACTCAGGTGTAGTTCAACAATGTCAGTTTTAAGAGGATTAATCACTGTGACTAACGTAATCAGAATAGATTCTTGGGGGCAAGGATAGAATGAAGCAAAGAGCTTATCACAGTAATGATACTGGCTGGGACCCAGTGGGAGGTCAGATTTTAGATATACGAGGTCAATTAAGTTCCCTAACTCAACCTAGAAAAAGTTCTACATACCTCATTGCTGAATACTACTACGGTCACCTTCAAAGTACTCCCCCTGGGAAGCTATGCACTGATGCCAGCACCTAGTCCACCCTTCAAGGCAATTTTGGAACTCTTTTTCTGGAATGGCCATCAGAGCTGTTGTCATATTAACCTTGATGTCCTGAATGTCATCAAAATGTCTTCCCTTCAATATTTCCTTTATCTTAGGGAAAGAAAGAAGTCATTGGGGGCCAGATCAAGTGAGTAGGGATGGTATTCCAATACAGTTATTTGTTTACTGGCTAAAAACTCCCTCACGCACAGTGCCAAGTGAGCTGATGCATTGTCGTGATGCAAGAGTCATGAATTGTTGGAGAAAAGTACAGGTAATTTTTGTCTAACTTTTTCAGCACTTCCAAATAGTAAACTTAGTTAACTGTGTTCCAATTGGTACAAATTCATAATGAATAACCCCTCTGATATCAAAAAAGGTTAGCAATATCATTGCAACAAGTTCGTGAACTTAATTGTCAGACCTCATTTTTTGGAGGACTATTATTAAGATGCATCTATGTTAGTGGCCATGTGGACAACTAATCTTTTATTTCCAACTATTGCATCATCATGCATTATGTAAGTATCCACTACATGGAACCTATCCATAGTACCAAGAAGGATCCTCAGATTGCCTTTGAGGGGGAGCAGAGTTTGCCAGCCTCAAATATACCATTAGTGATATTGATTATTTTACAATGGTTATTTTCAAGAAATAAAAGACAGAAAGAACCTTTGATCTTCCTCCTAACTGCCTAAAAGAGCTTAGATAGAGGACCTTCTTCAGGAAGGGAACTATCATCATAGATAACTATAATTTAACAGGAACTGGTGTGTGATAGATATGGAGGAACCTAGCAAGGCCCATTTGTTCGAAGTCCTCTCTGTGTCCCATTGTTAAATATGGTTCAGCAAACATTTGTTTACCTCACATTTGCTTTTCTATCTCCATGTGAATTGCCTTTCTGACATTTCAAGTTCCAAGCCACAACTCCCCCATACCCTTCCAAGATGGAATATGAGCCTTAACTGCCCAATCTGTCCTCAAGCTCCACATTCTTATGTACATATGCATCAAATTTGGTTATTTCCTCCTATTAATCGATCTCATGTTAATTTGGTTATTAGTCCAGCCAGAAGAACTTAGAAGGGTAGAAGGAAAATTTATTTTTCTACCCCCCCATATTCAACAGCATGCCATTGGATCCATTTTAATTTTCTCTTCATATGTATATACTGAGGAGCAGTTATTTGGACATAGAGTATGCATGTAATGAAGTTACCTAGGTTGTTCTGCATCACTCTTCAGACAGGGTGCAAATTTACATTTTCATCAACATTATATGGAGTTTTCTCTGTCTCCAATTACTCTGGAAATTATCTAATTTTATAGTTTTTCTAAATTTTCATTTTTATCGGAATTGTCATTTCAGGGATTACTCATGAATTTGAGACTTTCTTCATATGTGTGAATAACTTTGGGTTTTATTCTTTTGTAAATGGTTTATTTCTTTTCTCCATTTTTATACTCAGATTTTTAATTCTTGTTAATTTTCATAAATTCCTTTTATATTCTAGATCTGCACTATCCAATGTGTAGCCCCTAGCCACGGATGGCTATTTAAGTGTAAATTTAAATTATTTAAAATGAAATAAATTTAAAAGCTTAGGTCATCCGTTGCAATAGATAGCCACATTTTAAGTGCACAATAGCAGCATTTTTATCATCAGAAAAAGTTTTAAAAATTTAAATATCTTCCTCCATTCTCTCATTTCTATAGGGACATTGTCTTTGGTATACATTTTGGAATACAAATTCCTAATTTTGATAAAACTAAACAAAAAATTTTTTTGATTAGCAAAATGCTCTACATTACAGAGCACCAAAAACTCCAGTTAGATGGATATTTTATACATGAAGAAACTGATGAGAAAATTTAAGATCTGTCTATTGGATCTATGCTTTAACGACTTTACTGCTATGAAAAACTGTGGATAAATCTGTCAGTTTTCCTATTTCCTTTGACCATATATTATAAGAAGTGGTCTAGATATATCCATATTCTTTGTTTGTTTGTTTGTTTGTTTTGTTTATTATGTCAACTATAATTTATATATATATATATATATATATATATATATATATATATATATACACGTATAGTGACAAGAAGTGGAATACAGTATTAGGAGTAGAGACAGTGGAAATGTAATGTAATCTGTGTATGATGTCAGAGGGATAGTGGATGGGGGGAGGGGGATTGTCACTGTGTGAGGGATATAAATGATAAATGTCCAACTATTAAAAAAAATCCATATTCTTTTGGAGCTCCTGAGTAGGTGGCAAGCTTCACAATTATGAAGAAATGAGGATCTAATTAATACTGGCCTATCACAAAATTGATTTTGTGAGGGTCTGTATCTGAGATAATGTTCATCAGAGCAATTTATAAGTCCCCAAAGCACTATACAAATTACAATATAGAGAGCCAGAGATACAATATGAGTAAAAATATGAGTCATGACTGGAACTAGATCCTTCAGAGTTGAACTGGCAGTTTATTATATGCCTGAGCATTCTTTGTTTGGCTTTTCCTCTTGTTTTACATTTCCCCTTCTATTTTTCCTACTTTTCTGTCATATGCAATGGCAGAATCACATCTAATTGTGACAGATGTCTCACTGCTGGCTTGAGGAAACCTTGGCTATACTAATCTCCATCAGTGGAAGAAATGAAAGATTTTTTTTCCCCGCTTGTCTCTTAGTCCCATAGTCTCTTAGTTGCCAAAAAATGCAGCATGCCCCCACTGTTCCCAGGCAAAACCGTATTTTATCCTCTGTTAATAATGAAACAGATCACAATATGAATTTTATTTATTATTTATTTCATTCCCCAATGCTAGTTTTACCCACACTGTTGCTTGTCCTGTTCCCTAAAGTTAGGAGTTTTCAAATATTTTGGCAATTTGATCCCTGAGAGGCTGTGAAATGATCAAACTTGGCAGAGGGCAAAATGGCAGAAGGTGTCTCCCACACCACACAACACAACAGCTGTAGATACTTTCTCAGATTCACTGTGCCATGCTAGGGCCCTTTGACGTCCAATCACAATTCTCCTCTACTACATTTGTAACACTGGAAACAAGATCCTTTTTAATTTAGTATATTGATCCAGTATATTAGTCAATTAATAATGGATTAGTCATAATTCTCAAAGAGGGCCTTATTGCATGGAATCTTTAGGCACAACATAATTATATCAACAGAAAACTTTTACAAAGTCACCATAAACATGCTATAATATGTATTACACACTGATAGTAAAGGGGTATCTTGCAAAGGTAACACAGGCCCTTGCAGAACTTGTCAAAGAATAATCCCACTCTATTGACTCCATCCACTCTCCACAAGAAGGAAAAAATCAGGGCATGTTGGTGCCAGTGGGTTCTCGTGCCCTACTTAAGAAAATTTCCCTGCACTTTCAGAAATTTGGCAACTTTTAGATATTTGTGAAGCAACTAAATTTTATTATTAAGTCAAATCTTTTGTTATCATATTTTAATACTGTTGTCTGTATGACTATGGTTAAGCATAAAGAATCATGATTATAATACACTGGCAGATGAAATAATAAATATTCCTTTTTCTTTACAGACGCTTAAGTTACACCGTTATAAATTCACAAGATGCTTTGCAATGCTATGGTGGATTGGCTGTGTCAAATATCAAGAGGTAAGTATGGAGACCATATATTTATAGAGGAGGATAATTGTAGAGGGAGAAAGGAAATAGGACTTGTTATATCTTTTGATTAAAAACGTTTTCATGTTAGTGGCAGAAAAAGCTGGGATTTTTTAATTATAATTTTATTGGATCTGATCCTTATTGTCATATTAATTGTCTAAGTCCAATAGCCTTCTGTCACCAAAAAAATAGAGCAGTTTTTGTGCCCTGTAATTTTATTTTATATTACATTACATTATATATAGGTATATGTGTATATATATACATACTTTTTTTTTGAAGAGATGCTAAAAATCTAAAAAGTGTTGTTGGTATGATTTCAATTTTAGAAAATGACTAAGCTTGACATCAAATAAGAACATGAAAATTCTAAGGATAGTCTTTTCAAAAATAGTTCATGTTGCAGAAAGTCTAGGGTGTATCTCATAAAAAAAGATTTATACACAAAGATTATCTTTGTATCTGTTTAAATGATTAGACATTTTAATCCAAATGTAGCATTTTGTAATAGACATTTATGCTTTATTAAAAAATTACCACAATTTAACTTTATACCTTTTTGAGAAAAATTACTTTTAGCACATAGCTATTCATCCTAAATATGTAGGTAAAACACAAAATATACATTGTTGCATATGAAGTTTTGTTTATAATTTACATTCCCCCCAATTTTATTCCTTTCCTATCATTATTGCCACCATGGAATTATTATTTTAAATTCAAACTGGTATAAAATCTTATGAAAATTCATAAAAATATAAAGCGTATAAAACTCAGCAGTATTTTAATATAGCTCTCAGGAGAGTTGCTATTTTTCAAAATGTTAAATCAAATTAGTGACAACTTTGAATTTTTCTAAACGAACAGGCAAAATGTTAAATGGGACATTATTTCTGCAGAATTCTTACTTGTTTTTTTGTAAAAAAAACATAAATATCAGTGATGAAATGTTATCACCTTAATTTTTCAGTCTTAATAAGTAAGTATGCATATGGAACAAGGAAACATTCATTCGCTTAACTACAAGGATGCTTAGATTTAATTAAGACTAGTTTTTTAAGGATATAAAGTAATGAGGCTAAATTCAAACAGATGGAGTTTTATTCTATTCTATTTAATAATAGAAAATAATACCTTGCAAATGAAATTGCCATCAGTGAATTCCCTTGGGAGGAGGGGAGGAGAAAGCATTATTAAATGACATTCCAGGAAATTTAAGGGCAAAATATAATTACTCTCTGGAATCTTCCTGAATGTATTAGCCAAGTCAGTAAGAAGGAAACAGGAAACAAAATAACATAGTTCTTTAAAATGTGTAGAATAGACAAATATATCTATATCTGTATCTGTATATATATATATATATATATATATATATATATATATATATATATATATATACTTTTTTTTTCTCATATAGAAAAAGCATGATCAAAATCCAGTTGCATCCTATTAAAGATTTGAAACTTTCCAGTACTTATGCTTCAGGAAGCGATGACACACATAAAGTGATCAGGAAGCAGGCAGTTAAGCTGTGCAAAATTTACTAATCAGAGAAAAGGTCACAGATTGATATTACCAAAATTTGATTAGACTCAGAATCCATGTACTAGAAATCAATGTTTTCTTGGCTATTGTATTTCTCTTCTGGAGTATATCATTCTCCAGAGGCCTCACTTCTAACACTAGGAGGGTGAAGCAGTGTTATATCCTCTCCTGAGCACAAAGACAGCAAGAATTTAGGAAGGATTTGCAGGTCAAAACAGACAGGGATTGTGATTCCTACAGCTGAGGGACTTGGGAGGCGGCGGGGTGGGGGGGATATCTGTGACTGTAAAACTAAAAGAAATATCGTGTTGGCCAATGCCCACAGGAAAGATAAAACTGGTCCTGGGATTTTGCAGTTTTTCACAGCCTCTGAGTACAATCTAGTCAAATTAGAATAAATCCACATAGGGCCTCACACATAAAATTGCTGCAAAGTGATTGTAGGACAGGGAGTTACAAAAGCAATTGGATTTAACAAAGTAAAAACAAAAATAATGAACACAAAATAAATAAACAAATCAATAGCAGTCCATTTCAAAGTTACATAGCCCTCAGTTTCATGTGACCATTTTAGATAGAAAGAACAGAGAGACCTGCCCTTTTTCTTACATATCTTTTATCTATCTCATTTAAACAGTAGTGATAGTTACCATTTCTTGTACTTTTACTACCAGCCAGGCAAAATGTTATTTAAAGTGCATTATCTGTTTTTAACTTGCATTATCACAACAACCCTGTGACATGGATGTTATTATTCTCATTTCATAGATGAGCAAACTCAGTCCTGGATAAACAACTTGTCCATGGTCACAGAGCTCACAGGTAAGTACACTGCATTTCCTGTTGGTACCCACTGCTCCTGCTGACTGATGCTGGTCATTGTACAGACTTATTTCACCCTGGTTACAGTTTCCTGCCACTTGTGCTCTGAACTTCAACCTCTCTTTTCTCCACAGAGTCTCTTTGACCACTTATTTTCACTGATTTTTCTCTAATTACTGTCCTATTCCATCCCATTCTATATTCTTTTCTTTTTTTTTCTTTATTGTTAATCTCTATTTCCCACTCTAACATCTCCACTCATTTATATGCTGTCCTCCAAATAAACACACACCGCTCACACTACCTGGTCTCCTTTGCATTTTCTGACCATGAAGATTTTTACTACTAGGCTTCTCCTCAGCATTCAAATCTACATGAGCTATCCAGGTCTGTACTACATTATCATGTTGTATTTTTTTCACATAACATATCAATACCGGAAACTATTTTGCTTTTCTCTGCTTGCTTATTAGAATGTAAATCTATGAGATTATTTTAACCCCAAAATAACTGTTCATGATGCATAGTAAATTAATAAATATTTGGGGATAAACACATGGGTTGTCATGGTTCAAATACCAACCCTGAAGGTGATGCAAATGAAATAACATTGTTTATACAATAAATAAATAACAAAATAAGTAAATAAATAAACTAATAAATCCTCCAAGATTTTGTTCCATATCTTTTTTGGGTACTTATTTTTTGTTCTGTTTCCTTTGAAGATGGTATTTGAGTCAGTTTTCTTTGTACTGTAAGTGCAATAACTTTTAAGTCTCAGCAAAAAATATTTGGAAGTTCTTCAAGGCAGTTGCTATGCCATCTGGGAAAAATAACCGAAGTTAAGCAGGATATGAAGTGGAAACTTTGTAAGTTTCCCTTCAGTTCACTTCACTGAAATTTAATTCTTAATAGTCCCAAAGGACTTTATATATTTTAGAACTTCAGGCTTTCCTCTGGACATTCTTTTGAAGGTGGTTGCAAACTTAGGTGCAGAAAAATGTAATACGAGGAAGAAATGTCATATTATACACTGATTTTATTTATTCTTTTGCTCTGAAAATAATGCTGGTCATTCCTCCTTCTGAGTATTCTACTTATGCTATAGGTGTATAGTATATATGCCCAGGGTATTACACGAGATACTGAAATCATTATGAAAATCAACAGCACTTAGATTCATCTTTCATGTTGTTCACATTCTCATTGACATGGCTGGGGCAGCACTTAATGCCTTTTCCCAGATTCTTAAGAAATTTCTTGCAAGACACAGAAACTTACTCTATCATGTTATCAGTTACCTTACATGTTCTGCCATACAGATAATTATACTTGAGGATGGAATGGCTTAGGATATATATCCAAACGGGGGGAAAAAACAAACAAACTGGCACAGAAAATTGATCACCAGATGTCCCATAATAAAATAAGTTATTTATAGGGGTATGCACTATATTTATTAATATATATCATTTTAAAAGTTTCATTTTATTATTAAAACTTATATATGCTATATTCATTGTAGAAAATTTACCGATTAAAAGCATTTTGAATAATTAAAAATAATAGACAATAGCAATTGTTGACATTTTGTGTATATTTTCTCATGAACAAATTAAAATGCCAAACCAAGTAGCATTAAGCATTAGTAAGTGGTGGGGAAACCTATAATCAATTAAAATATCCATCACAAATTGGTTAATATAATTTCATCACCAATAGCTATGTTATTGAATGGAAGTGTTCTAATATACGTACTATTTAAAAATATTGGTGTGGTAAATGCCAACCAATAGGAGAGTGACTAAAAATGGGTACAATATTACTTTTGGAGGTGATGGAACTATTCTAAAATTAGATTGTGGTGAAGGTTACCCAACTTGGCAGTTATGCTAAATTTCATCAATTTGTGTTAAAATAAGTATATTTATGGTATGTAGATTAAGCTCAATAGAACTTTTAAGGAAAAAAATATAGATAGACAAGTTGGAATAGGCCTAGGTAACAGAAGCCTGTGGAGGAGTAGGGCAATAAAAAAAACTACTCAATATCTGCCAAAATTGTGACTAAAGTCTCATGTATTTGACACAATAGATACCCTTGAAGGAGGGGATCGGAGTGGGCTAATAACTGGTGCACTGGATAAAAGCTTTAAATTAGATGCCAAGATGCCTTCTCACTATTTAAATCTTGGTCACAGGTTCTCTTTCATCCAAACAGAAGTTGGGAAGTTTGTTCTGGAGAGATTAAAACACAAAAGCTCAGTACTGAGAGATACCAGGCCCAGTTGAGGGCCATAGAGAGGTATTTTCCTATAGAAAACAGAACTATTAACTAACGATTTGCATATTAAAAGTTTAGGCCCAGCCCTCTTTCTTCAATTTTATTCTCAGAGGAAAATGTAAGCCAAATCATTGACTAAATACTTTCCCCGACTCCATTCCTGGATTCTGTACCTAATCATGCCATAATGATGTTCAGTAATTGATAGCTCCCTCTCCTCTCCACACACTCACATAGGACTTCTAGTCCTTTTTATGTCTTAGTCATAAATATAAAATGATGAACAGTATCAGTCACGCAAGGAAGTCCTCTCTTAGGCAATATACATATAAATAAATATATGGGGAGGGGGGCGTCTCAGATGAAATATACAATGAAGGATTCAAAGGAAAACTTAGAAACAACAGAAAACCAACAACACAAAACCAAACAAATCACCCTCATACCATTAATTAGATAAGAGAACCAAATATTGCAGTTTAAAATGATGCTAAAAAAAAAATCAGAGAAAAATAAGTTGTCCTAGAAAATAAAAGCTATAGCAGCAATACATTTATTAAAAGATTTGGAAATTAAAAAGTGAGAAAGTTTCCTAGAACGTCTAACAAAAAGATAATGCCAAGGGTGTGCCTTAGAAAAAAATGAGCAAATTGAAAGGTCAGGCTATAAGGTTCAAGAACAAATAACACAAATTTTAGGACGAAAGAGAACAGAGGGATATATATTCTGAAATAAGTTATTTTTAAAAATCAAAATTTTGTAATTGGAGGAAACACATTTTTAGATTGAAAGGTCCCAGAGAGACCTGGGGTGTTGTGGGGGAGGGAGAAATGGACACTGTTACATTATAATACATTTTAGAACACTAGGGACAAAATTGAGATTCAAAATGCTTCATTAAGGAAAAATTACACCAGACATTTGTTAGAAAACGGCAAGGAAAACTTTATTCAGGATCACTGCAATAGGGATGAAGACTATTGCAATTAGAGAAGAGAAACTGAACTCAACTCCAATGAAACAAAAGGCAGAAGGATTTTTTTTTTTTTTTTTTTTTTTTTTACCTCTGGGATGAACTAATGCAAAAAGAACTGGGAGACTTGGAAGGGGTGGTTGGATCATCTGTGTGATTCAGCGACACAGATGATCCAACCTCCCCTTCCTAGTCTCCCAGTTCTTTTCCATTTTGGTTTGCTAACTGACACTTACAAAAATTAGGGTCCTACCACCCTCCCACAGAGACTGAGGCAATAGGGATGATTCCCCTTCCATGATTACATTTTAAAGGATTGTTTTCCAAGTCTTTGAGAAAGACATTTCTGGGCTGTAGGAGATTTACATCTAAAAAAGGCAAAGAAAGAGTTTATAATTGCAAGTTTTCTAAAGTAAGTGCTCAAAGAAAAGGGAAAGTAGAATCCTATAGTTAGGAATAAACCTGTCTAAAGTTTAGTCAAGCCGACTGGAACATTAAGGTCTTTCTGGTCATCTTTCAAAATGAAACATCAGTTATGTTCTCATGTTTTGGTACACAAATGACTGCAGATTTTCAGTGAGAGCTAGAAAACAATAAAGCAGATAAAGCAGTGTTTCAATTCTCAGAACAAACTTATTTTTAACCTTAGATTATATATTGAGCAACAGTATAAATCAAGTATGATAGAGAATTAAGAAATATTAGATATGTAATATTGTGAAAAAGCTTACCGTCTATAGGAATCAACTAGGAAATGTGGTCCACAAACCTAAAAGGAAAAAAAAAAAAAACAAAAACAGGAAGAATATAAGACATGGCATCCAGGAATTAGTAGATGTAAGAGAGAGAGAGAGAGAGAGAGAGAGAGAGAGAGAGAGAAATTGGAAAATAAAATTATGAGGGAACTAACAAGAAGAAAGGCGCCAGAAAATATGTTTTTGAGTAAAAAATAAGATAATATCTGAAGCATAAGAGGAAATTTTCAATTTTGTTTGGGAAGTAACTGTTGGGCAAGTGATTCATGGAAAGCAAAAATGATGCAATTAGACACCCATACATTTCAAAAAGTATTAAAATATTTTTTAAATAGGACATATGTCTTACATACCACATGGCTCTACTTTGAATAAAAGTTACATTGTAAACATTAAATATTGGTTTATCAAATATGTGATAAGGAAGGTGGTGAAGAGAGTTTTCTTAATTTCCCTTCTAGGAGGTCAACTAATTTCTAGTAAAAAAAAAAAAAAAATTAGAATATGGTACTAAAGGGTATGAACATAATTGCCTATGGATTTAAGAAATGAGAATAGGGAAAACAGGATATAGGCTTGTTATCTTATAATAAAAATAATATATTATTAATACTAATAATATTTTAGTAGCATTATAAACCTTCTAATATGACTTGCCTTTTAAACCAGTGTATTCATATTATATTTAAATAAAAAATCTAAAAATATATCTTAAGCAAATTAGCATACATTTATGCAAATATGTATCTACAAAGAAGTTCTTTGAAGCCTGGATTTAACAGCAAAAAGGACAATCTAAATGCCCAACAAGATAGGATTGGTGAAAATCTAATTATATATAATGGAATATGCTGAAGCTATTAAAATAACATTGTAAAATAATATTTAATGGCTGAATAATGTTTATTACATATTGTTAAGTGAATATAAAGCAGTATGATTTCAATAGCAGTTGTTAGCATTTGTTGATTTCTTTTTATGTGCTAGGCACTGTATTAAGTGCTATAAATGTATTTTTCTCATTTGCTCTCCATAATAGCTCGCTGATATGCATAACATTGATGAGGTTAAATGACTTTAAACGAGGTTATAAAATATGTACAATAACGGTTCTGTGATTTTAAAAGTAAATGAAATTAAAATACGCAAGCATGTGTGTGTGTGCTTATGTACACACACATACACAGTGTTAGCGGTTACCTCTGATGGTAGAGTGATAGTCATTTTGTTCTTCTTGATCATTTGTACTTTGAAATCTTCCACAATAAGCATATATTATATGTTTACTAAGAAAAAAATAAGTAAAAGATCATTTAGTCTTGCATATATGGAACATTTATTAAGCTCTTGTATATAAGTATGCCAGACACAGTGCTGAGTTTGGATGATACTTAAATAATTAAGATACTGTTTCTGACTCTCTCTCTCTCTCTCTCTCTCTCTCTCTCTCTCTCTCTCTCTCTCTTTCTCTCTCTCTGTGTGTGTGTGTGTGTGTGTGCGTGTGTGTATATATATATACACACATATATTTTTTTTCCCAAGACAGTCCCTTAATTACCTGCACCATGGAATGTGGAGACCCCAGGGTTGATTATGTCATTACAGGACAGCTTATATTCTTCAACTATCGTAAGTATATTTCCATCACATTTGGGAGCTGGAAGCTTGGAAATTTCTATTTAATAGGAAGAAATCAATACTTCCAAAATTTTTCATAAATGAACACATAAACACTTTGGGAAGTTTAACTTAAAATTTTTTGCTGAGATACACAAATTTCAATTTCAACTTTAATTTCTTTAATTAAGTGGTTGAAATATTAAAGATATTTGAACTGTACTTTGGCAAAAAAAAGACAAAACACATAAAATATTTCGACTTGTTGAAAACTCAAAAGCCTTCAAGGTTTTAGGCCGATAATATTTGCTATTTTAATATTTGAGTTATCTTACTTGGTTGTCTCATTCATTCAACAAATATTAATTCAGCACTTACTGTGTCTCTGATATTTTTTCAGTAATAGAGGGCATAGCAGTGAACAAAAATGATAAAGTCTCTTCCCCAATGATAAAATCTCATTCTAATGAGATCAGATGGATACACACACACACACACACACACACACACACACACACACACACCAATTTAATTTCTTTCCATTAGCAATAATCATTGGTGTCTCATACATCAATATCTTGCCTAATGTATATGTTTTCTAGTGTATTGTAACTGTATTTTATGATTTCCCTTACGGCATTAAAGCTTGGCACATTCTAATTCGTGTCTTTATTATTCCACAACTACTCCTCCATTTTAGCCTCTCTTTAAGTTAATCTTTGTTATATACTACTGATAGTTGATATTGCTATAGTAGTGTTTTTCAAACTCCACAAAAGTATAAAATAAATGCAACATATAAAATAGATGCAATGGGGGAAGACAAGCATTTTGTAATGAAATGTAAGAGAAGAGAATAAAAAATATTAGACTGCTTTGTAGCTGGTAAGAATAGGTGATGTTTAATGAAATATTTTTATAGGTAAACGTATTAGGTTTAATGTAAAATATTTTTTTACTATAGATCATGATCAAAACGTTAAAAGCCACTCTACACTCCTAAATTATAATGCCCCCTATATGATCAATCTGATCAAAATCATACTGCAATGGCCTATTTTCTGTCTGATTATATATTATATTATCAGTTCTTTCACTGGCATGGAATATTCTCCACAGTTCCTTCTAACTTCAGATTTATTTCTCTCTTCAATTATTTCTAGAAAGATATAGATGATAGATAGATAAATAGATATATAGATATAATCAAACCACATGCTGATTCATGCTCAAGTTTTGCTCAGAATATTCTCATACTCTCTTCCACATTTCCTGTCAAAATGTTCTCCATTTTGCATAGCATCATTCAAAACCATTTCAAGCCATTTCTTTATGAAACACTGTTGTTGTCTAGAGAGCTTGCATTTATCTTAACTATATGACTGCTTTATTAGCATTCCTCAAAATGTATTTTTATAAGGAAAAGTTAGTTTCTTTTTATTACAATCCTTTTGGAATAGCATACTAATTTCTTTTGATTCTTAGGTTGTTCTGGTATATGATGCATTTTCTGCACTTCTACTGCCTCAGTGTGTCAGAAAACTACCTGAAGAGCTTAGCTTTCCTGTAACTTTCTATAACAAATAATTTTAAAGATTTTTTTATGTTTACTGACTGCAGTGTAAATTTTGATAAGCACAAAGCAATTTAACTGAACAGAATGCTTCTAAACAGTATTTGTTTATTACAGTAGAATTTCATTTAGTCCGATATTGATTTCTGTTTCCCTGTGCTCTACTTGCCAAATATATTCTTTATTCATTTTAGAATGAATCATCATTAGATATAATAGGAAACATGAATGAATTATAACCAGAATTGTTAATAATAATTTTCAGCACAATATTATCTTTGTGCAGTTTCTGTACCAAGTGGGATTTCTAACTGTGGGATACTAGAAACCAAACTCCATAAAATGGTGTTACACTTGAATGATGGGAACACATCCCATGAAGAAGCATGCACAGAAGTTGGTATTAAGCATATTAAGTGTAAGTAATAATTTGACATATATGACCACACCGCACTGGATATGTATCATAAAACACATAGAGAATAGCTTTTAAAAATTCATCTTAATATCAAGAGACTGGCTGCTTGTTTTGTCACATGATTTTAATACAGAAACAATAAAGTATGTCATAACAGAGCAACCATGTTTTAGTATCGTGGCCCAGAAATAATGATAACTTAGAAGTTTCCTTTCCCTGTCAAATATCTTCCCTTAGTTATATTACTAGCCATCATATGAGAATCACTGGAAAATTTTCAATTTAATCAGTGGAAAATTTTGATATTCTGAGTGCTTAAAATAATTAAAAATGAAAAGCAATGCTCCATAAGTTATAATATGAGTTGTAACAGTTCAATTTGTGAAATACAGCTAATAGAAAAAGATACACATGCAAAGGTAGATTATGGATCACCATATAATAAACATTAGTAGGCATGAGGAGAGACTCAGAATACCTAACAAATGTCCTAATTACTGATTGCTCTACCCATATTATTATAAAATACAAGTGACTCAAGTTAGTCTGTAGAAAATTTTGGGCATCTGAGGAGCCAGGATGTCCAAGTGGGGAAATGTATGGAATAATATAAATTTATGTAAATAAAGGTAATTATTTTACCAGAGAGATAATCCCCACACTGAATAGAACAACAATAGAAAAGAGTATTATGCCAAAATTATGAAAATAGGCAAATAAATCCTGCTACACTTATAAAACAGGATGTTATACATTCTTTAAAATATTATTGAATAATTTTAATAATTGTTAAAAATTATTTAGATAATAAAATAATATGTTCCTATGCATTTAATATGATCCTAGTTATTTATTGAAAAATACTATAAAGTAATGTACAAATATGTTTGTGGTAGTTATATCTGTTGGTATTATGGGCACTTTCATTTTAAAAATTTTAATGGAAAATATACTCTTATTTATTTATTTTTATTTAATTTATTTTTTATATTAGTTTCAGGTGTACAAAACAACATAATGATTAGACATTTATACCCCTTCACAGAGTGACAACACCCCTCCCAGTCTACTACCCCTCTGACATCGTATATAGCTGTTACAATACCATTGACTATATTCCCTATGCTGTACTTCACATTTCGTTTCTCTCTCTCTCTCTCTCTCTCTCTCTCTCTCTCTCATATATATATATATATATATATATATATATATATATATGCATATTTAATTATAGCTGACATTCAATATTATTTTACATCAGCTTCAGGTGTGCAGTGCAGTGCTCAGACATCTACACAATCTACGAAATGATCTCCCTGATAAGTCCAGTACCTACATCTGGAACCCTACATAATATTTACAACATTATTGATTATATAATTCCCCATATGGTAGTTTACATCCCCGTGACTATTTTGTGACTACCAATTTGTACTTCCTCATCCCTTCACCTTTCTCACCCATCCACCAAAATCCCTCCTATCTAGCAATCATCAGTTTTGTTGTGGAAATTTTTCAGCTTTTGTCTATTATGGTTTTTTTTCCCTTTTTCTGAACTGTCAATACTTTATAAAGGTATTTCTGTAATCATCTTTATTTCTTCATAGCCCAGTCAACTTGGAAATACATAGTTT
The DNA here is from genome assembly GCF_057876585.1 of Rhinolophus sinicus. Taxonomy (NCBI): domain Eukaryota; kingdom Metazoa; phylum Chordata; class Mammalia; order Chiroptera; family Rhinolophidae; genus Rhinolophus; species Rhinolophus sinicus. The sequence goes on along the minus strand of NC_142504.1, from coordinate 83,767,112 downwards.
TATAAATTGTTCCCCAATCTTATAGAATGATGGTGTGTATTGTGGGGGAGAATTTTCCCCTCTCTTCCCTCTTAGTTCTTCTTGCTGGCCTACGAATTAAGTTGACGTAAAACAGATTAACAGAAGAAAATAACCAAATTTATTACATGTGTACATGCAGAGGTCCCATAAGAATATGAGGTCACACAATTAAGTTCTCAAACTCATCCTATAAAAAGTGCTACATACCTCATTGCTGAATATCACTATAGTCACCTTACAAGTACTCCCCTTGGAAAGCTAAGCACTGATGCTAGTGCCTAGTCCATCCTTCAAAGCAATTTTGGAACTCTTTTTCTGGAATGGCCATCAGAGCTCTCATCCTATTACCTTTGATGTCCTGAATGTCATCAATATGTCTTCCTTTCAATATTTCCTTTGTCTTCAGGTAAAGAAAGAAGTCATTGGGGGCCAGATCAGGTGAGTAGGGAGGGTGTTCCAATACAGTTATTTGTTTACTGGCTAAAAATTCCCTCACAGACTGTACCATATGAGCTGGTGCATTGTCCTGATGCAAGAGCCATGAATTGTTGGCGAAAAGTTCAGGTCATCTAACTTTTTCACACAGCATTTTCAGCACTTCCAAATAGTAAACCTGGTTAACTGTTTGTCCAGTTGGTACAAATTCATAATGAATAATTCCTCTGATGTCAAAAAAGGTTAGCAACATCATTGCAACCAGTTCATGAACCTAATTGTCACACCTCATATCAGACAAACAACAGATATGTTATTAAATATTACCTGTCATCTTGAGCTAAGTAGAAAGGGGGTAATGGTTTGTCATAGGGCAGGAAGGAAGGAAATTCACATGGAGATGTAGAAACAAATGTTTGGTAAACAAATGTTTGCTTGGCCATCTTTAACAATGGGACACAGAGAGGACTTTGATCAAATGGGCCTTGTTAGGTTCCTCCCTGTCTATAACACATAGTTCATATAAACATAAAGTTAATCTATGACAATAGCTCCCTTCTTGGAATAGATCCTGTATTGTTTTAGGCATTTGAAGGAAGGTCAAAGGTTCTTCCTGAGTCTTTTGTTTCTTATAATTAACCAGCTTAAAATACTACCCCCCAAAAATGCATAATTCTGAGGTGGCAAACTCTGTTCCCTTCAGTGTTAAGTGAATTTCAAGCTTAAGAGGAGTGTGTGTGTGTGTATGTGTGTGTGTGGCAGGGGTGGTGGGGGAGCTGGAATATAAATGTAAGTAGTATTCAGATGTGGACAGTACTATGGTAGCTTTATGTTGTTAAAAAAATTCAGATCTTCCTCATTAGCCCCTGTGTCATAGTGGGAGAAAAACAATTCTCCTCACAATTTAATCATATATGTTCTTTAGGGACCTCAAGTTTTTACCAGAATGAACTGAACCAAGTAAGTGAATTGGTGCCCTTCCCTCTGCCTTCACACCCATTCCCCAGATGTCATCTAGCTGAATGGGGAAAGGGGGTGCTATGAGATCAAGCGACTCCTTTACCTCTTTCAGCTATATTTCTGCCTTCTTGTTACTGCTTACCTTACTGGCATTTAAGGCTAAATTTACCTGATGTTAGAACTTAATATCTAGTTTTAGTTTCCCTTGAGAGACGGCCCTGGCTGGCAAATGGAGAATCTAAAATTTAGGGCTTCCTTTTCCCCAACTATACTGTTCCACCAGGTTTGATTTGACATGACGGCTTGCCTGAGATCCAGATTAGTGGAACGACCACTCCAATTTAGATCCCCATCCAGAGCTCTCTGGCCTGCATTGCCTAAAGAGGCATGAATGTGTTTTAAGATCACCTTAATTAATATGTAATTAAGAATATACTAAAATTTTCAAATAATTACCCCCATTTCACATGTTGTGATGACATCACTATTAATCATAAATACATCATAAAATGCCTATGAGATTAAAATAAATAATGCCATTGGAGTTTGAATGATACTAGCACAGCTAACATCCTGACTGGTCTTTAAGGAAAATATATCTGGATTCCACTTTTACTTGGCTATATAAATACTTCCTGCATCCTCCTCCTGCAAGAAGTATTTCAATATGTCTAAATATTTTGTTTTTTTTTTTAATGTGAATACAAAGGTGAAGATAGAAAAGTCTTTTGAAGGCACAATTACAAAGGTACCTAGTGAGATTTCGTTTCTTCTAGCTGTGATTATTGCTTTGAAATTTGTGATAACAGATCATGAGTTTTTTACTTTATATTCCTGAATTCACACTTTATATCAGATTAAGTCAGTCTGTTACTTCCTGAATAGTTGCATAGCAATATATTTTACCAGGTGTACAAATCTTATTTTCTCACTGTCATCCTTTGGCTACTCTCTTGATGTTCGTTGCAACACACATAATTACTACAGCGACATAGATTTTTCCTGACTCTAATTTAGCTATTCTTCATGACTCATTATCTAGCACCCACCACAGAGGACTTCACTCTTTATGAAGTCCTGTCTGATATAGTGAAAGGCAGAAGGTTTCAAGGGGAATAAAATACTTTTTCCCTGATGTCAATGGCATTATAATCTAATGGGCTTTTCAAATCTCTGCTGTCTTAGTGTTTAGGCTGATGCCATTTCAGTTTCTGTTTTCGTACTAAACTCCCCAGAAACTCACTATAACACCTTCTACTACAGAGCAGAATTTGCTTTAAAGAAGATTCATTTTGACAGTATTCTTGGTTAATGATAAATCCAAAAGACTTTTTAAGTTTTAAGTTTTCATGGATATTGAGGACAATGTTATGCGCCACTTTAGGATAACGATTTTAATTTATTTGAATAGCATTTTGCATTGAAACTACTAAATATACAGATATATCTTACATGTACTATAATATATAAATATAGTTATATAAATATTTATATTTATTTTTAACTTATATTTATTTTTATAAATATTTATATAAACTTTTATATGTATGTATAAAATTAATTCTAACAGGAAGAATGGTTAATGTTATGATAGTTTTAAAGTTGAGGAAACCTAGGCTCACAGTGGATGCTATGTTACTGTGTAATGGAAATAATTTTGTTGTATAATTAGAATTTAAACCGAGTCCCTTTTATTTCCTTTGTTTCTTAAAAATTAGTTCCTTAACTAATGATGTCCTCATCTAATTAAAAGAATTAAAGAGCTAAAGGATTAGAGACCTATAAAATTGGGATGTATATCCCTTATTTGGGAGTTTGCCATGTATTAGGTTGGTGCAAAAGTAATTGCGGTTTAAAAGGTTAAAAAAAATTGCAAAAAACGCAATTAATTTTGCACCAACCTAATAGGATATTAAAGCTGTCATATTTCTTGATACCTTGAGTTGCACCAGAGTTATGTTTTAGTTTAAAAATATATATCCAGTGTCCAATGTGTGCCAGGTACTATTCTTTGCACTGAGATATCAGATATGGAAGTTTTCTAATCAAGTGGGAAAGGAAGACACAAAATCATACACATGTATGTAACATTTCAAGCACATTAATATCTACAAAGGACACATACCTGGTGTTATGAGAGTGTAGAAGGAGGAGATTCAAAATAGTCACGAAGGTCAGGAAAGGCTTCCCTCTAAAGTGTGCTGAGTTGACATCTAAGCATTGAATAGGAGTTAACAAGGCAAATGAGAAGCAAGAACATGCCAGGCAGAAGTGATAGCACGTATGCAAACCTTGATGAGAATGGAAAATGGTGTCAGAGCAACTGGGCTGGTGTCCAGATAATAAAGAGGAGCATGGTGAGTAGAGAGACTGAGAAGTACGCAAGAACCGGACTGCATGGCATTGTAGGGTTTGTGCCAATATCCCTAAACCCTTTATTCTCTATGGTCTTAAAGACGTAAACCTTTATCCTAGAGATGCTTATAGCAACCATCTTCAGATTAAATGTGCCAATAACGATATTAGAGTTATAGACAACAAATAGTGATGGCTAACTGATAATATATAACTTGGTGTATTATGAAGATTTGTAGGCAACACTAGAGATGAGCATTCGGTGTAGTCAGTTTCATCTGTAACTTGTGGAAAGGGTTTCATATAATAGGTGAGGTTTGAGGTAGATCCCATTTGTGAATAAGTAATTGTTGGTTAGAGAAGGGTAATGGTGGGGAGGCTCACAATCTGAGGACAGATAGCATGCCTTTTCTAGAAGCTGCTTTTTGCTGAGTCATTGATGACGAGTCAGTTTGCCTCTAACAAAAGAGTAAGCTGACATAGACTAGTGGGAAAAAAAAGAGACAATGCTTTAATTTAGACGGAGGAACAGCAATATAGCCTCCTCAGTATTGGGGAGTTACGGTATAAGTTCGATTTGTGAAGGGTCATCAAGAAAATGGTTTATAAAGTTGGTCTATGAAAATTTCTGAATAAGTAGAAAGAATGAGAGGTGGAAGACTTGAGAGGATATTAATGAAACAGGGATGAAGTAGCCCAGACTTATACTATGTTGACAACAATGGCAAAGGAAAGTGTTTGATAACTCCAAAAATTGATACAAAGTAGGATTGTAATAGTTCACAAATATACCTATACTATTAACCTTACCAATTATATATTGATGCATTCATCTATAAAACTTTTCAGTCATGTCTAAAAGTTACAAAGCCTAAATGACCTTGTGTAAAATCAACTCACAAATAAAATTAATTTATATTATGTTTACCATGTTGAGTTTCATCAGTATGAAAATAAATAAAATGTAATGGTTTCACCAGAGGATTCATAAATATCTAAGTAGTAAAAAGTTAAAATCTGAATTTTAAATACAATCATTACTGTTTAAATACATTATAGAAATGTAAAATTATAAATGAAATCCAAACTGTAGAAAATACTTTTATTTTAGACAGTTAAAATGGAGCTTCAGATATCTTAGCATGGCATTTCTGAGAATGAAAATAATAATAATAGTAATAATAATAATAATAATAATAATAATAATAAATTACATAGATTCTAAGATGCCAAAAACTTTTTAAGTTCTCTTAGGGTTAGCCATCATCTATCAGTTCTGGTTTTTTTTTTTTCTTTCTTTAGAGTTTCCTGTGACTGCACAGATTTTTGATATATAGAAATGTGCACTTATATTCAAACCTGGAATATAGTAAATTTTCCACAAGGGGATAAGCATGTACTAAGGAGAACAATAAGCATATTTGAACTTCTTTACTATTTCACTTTTTAGAGATTAATGGACTTCAGAAACTACACAGTCTAGTCCTTTCCTCTGATGAGGAAAGTGAGGCAGGAAAGACGAGAGGAGTTCTTTTTCAAGATCACGTAGCTGGCAGAGTATGACTAGAAGTCAATGTCTTGTTTCCAAAACACGAATTTAGAATGAGTCTCTGCTTTAAGAAAGGCAAACTGATAAGCACGTGCAAAGAGTATATTTAAAAGTTCAATTGCATTTTGCCAGTACTTGCTGTCTAATTTGGTTAGAACACTGCCAATGTAATGATGCCATTTTAAGCTCTATGCTCATGTGACAAACCTCCAGTCACTTACGGGGAAAGGTAAATATAAACTGTAATCCTAACTCTAATAAACTTTACTGCAAGTGTAGGGGGCCAAATTAGATAATTGCTATTGAAAGCAATAATTCCTAGAGAAAACATAGCATCACAAAGACCACATTGGTGAGTAAATATTAAATGCTTAAGCAGTAAAATAAATTTATTCTAACTATTAAAATGTATTTTCTATACATGGATTTATCCAGAATTTTGGTGCATGAAGAGAATAATACAGAACATGGACTTAAAAAATACATGAGAAATGCATTTTATACTGTGGAAAACAAAGAGAAGGAATGGTTAAATCTAATTTTCTGAACCTTTTGGTGTTGTGTATACTATCTATAATTTTTTTAAAAAATTGTGAACATTCCTTTTGTGGGATGTTATCCTGTTTTTATTTTTTAAAGTTAAATAAATGGTACATAATATATTACTTCTCTTACTTACACAAGAATAATTATAAAAATTATCAGAGCATTTTGGTATATATCTACAATAAGTTTTAGGGTTCTCTGTTCTATTTAGAAGACAAACCATACTATGTTTTTCAGAAATGTAGTTTTTATTTAATATGAAATTTTAGACCTTATTCAATTGATACAAAGTTAATCTTACCTGATTATAATGTGATATAAATGTAAAGCTGCATACAGGCATGGGTTATTTGTTAAAGTTTTGAAAGATGTACAATTAGCTTAACAATATGCTGAACAGAACCTCCAATTATTTAATGTCTCACTTTACACTTGAAACACTATTATTGCTCTGGCAACCTATAGCTCTTCCTCACCAGCATTCAATCTTGAAAAGATAAAGCGTGTTCAGGTTGAGTTATTCCTTGGTTTAACACATTTTGAAGCATTTTAGAATGCCCTCTGATCACCATAGTTCATATCCTTGCATAGATCAAAACCTATCTCCAGAATACCTTTGCAATTATCTTTTGCCCAAGTCATAATTTCAAATAGCATGTCTCTAGGCTGTGAAATATATATTTTTTCTCCATGTTGAGAAATAATTTTTTTATAAGCAAAAAAATGAGTTCACTTCCTAGTAGCAATTTTTTACTCTCTTAACAAACTTAACAACTTATGGTCATTTCTTTTTCAGGAGTAGATACTCTTGAAGATTGTATTTATTATTCATAGTTTTTAAAATGCTGGATTGACATTTTAACTTGATGGTAAAATAATGGGTAACTTACAGTTGCAATCGTGTTTTTTTTACACCAATGTTATTAGAAACCCAACCCTTTCTTTATATTTTATGATTACTGACAATTTCCATATTCTCAAAACAAAACAAAAAAATACCTTTAAAAATAGAACATCTTACATTATTATGAAAATGCCAAAAAGATACAAACTGCTTAACAAAGGAAAAAAGACATTTTTAAAAAGTATGTATTCGATGAACAAAACTTAGTGAAAACTGAATCCTTCAAACTCATTGAAGTGCAGTCAGGGTAGTATATAATCTAGCTATCATGTTACCCATGTATTTTACTTATAAATAGGAGTAAAAGGGGTTCATATTGTTGTTACCTGGGATCAAATTCTTTTAAGTACTATTTGACCAATTACTAATTTTTTAATCTGTCATACTTTTAGGAGTTGGTACATTTTTACTGATCCATTAGTGCAAATTTATATAGGTTCACTAAGTCTTTAAATATAACCTATATCACTTACTTCCAGGTTTATTGTCCTATCATTGTATATTAATACACTTTCTATTTTAGGAAGCATGAACCATATCTACACATTTATGCTGGAATCGATCTGATCCTATACGTCTTCTCAGTGAGATTAGACCAGAAACAAATCATTGACAGGAACATTTTCTAAAAGGTCCAGAATATATTGGTTTTAGTTTCTGATGGGAGAATTTGTGCCCTGCTCTTAATTTTAGTCATTTCCCTCGTAAGGGTATTTTGTACCAGCTTGAAATAAAGAACAAGATAGGCCAGCTTTCTAGGTTGATGGAAGGAAATTGTTTGCATAAAATCTGGAAATAGTCAAGCATGTTCCAACACTGAGAGTATGACCAGGTAATACTAGGATGACAGTTACATCAGTTTGTGTGCCTAAATTCAGTAGTGGGGTAGGGTCTACCTACCACCCTTGATTTAATGCTTTTCACTGAACAAACATGCATATCAATAAAATGCAAAACATGAGGGACAGGAAAATAGCTAGTAGCTTTTTATGTACTCCCATTATTGTTTTTGTTTGTTTGCTGTTTTCTATAATGAGATAAAGAAAGTAGTTGAAACAAGGCAGGGATAGAAGAAACATCTCAGGGTCAGTGATTCTTCCATATCATAGATAAGATTTTCAGTGTATTTCCTACCATTTTCATGTCAGAGAGACTCTAAATGTAACGAAAATGAACACTTTTTATCCATTTAAAACATTTAAATATTATACTCTGTTGAAAAGAAAGATATCAATCAAATGAAGAAACAAAAACTCACAGACACAGATAACAGGTTAGTGGTTACCAGAGGGTAAGGGGGTAGGCAAGGGTGAAAGGGGTCAACTATATGGTGATGGAAAGAAAACTGACTCTGGGTGGTGAACACACAATGTGATATATAGACGATGTATTACAGAATTGTACACCTAAAACCTATGTAACTTTACTAACAATTGTCACCCCAATAAACTTAAATATATATATATATATATATATATATATATATATATATATATATATATATCAATTTCAGGTATGAAAAAGGCAAGTTTTGTGTCAATGAGAATTATCTTAAGGACTTGCATTTAAGAATAGAGAATTCTTCCTCAAATGTCAGTTTTACTTAGATAAAAGTTGGGAAGAGTATAAAGCAGAGTTGCATAAACAATCACTCATTCAACAGAGGACATAAAGAGACATTTCTCCAAAGAAGATATACAGATGGCCAGCACACACATGAAAAGATGCTCAACATCACTAATCATCAAGGAAATGCAAATCAAAATCATAATGAGATACCACCTCACACCAGTCAGAATGGCTATTATCAAAATGTAAACAAGTAAATGTGCTGGCCCTTGTGCACTGTTGATAGGACTGTAAATTGGTGCAGCCCCTATGGAAAACAGTATGGAGAAACTAAACCAAAAATAGATCTTCCATATGATCCAACAATTTCACGTCTGAGTATTTATCCAAGAAAACAAAAATGCTAATTCAATATATACATGAACCCCTATGTTTATTGCAGCATTATTTTCAGTAGCCAAGATATGGAAGGAACCTAAGTATCCATCCGTAGATGAATAGATAAAGAAGATGTTATGTGTGTGTGTGTGTGTGTGTGTGTGTGTGTGTGTATATTCATTCATTCTTTCAATGGAATATTACTCAGCCATAAAAATATCAAAATCTTGCCATTTGCAACAACATGGTTGGATCTTGAGGATATTATGCTAAGTGAAAAAAGTTAGGCCAAGAAAGACAAACCCTGTATACTTTCATTTATATGTGGAACCAAAAAATGGAAAATAAAAAATGAAGTCATAGTAACAGATATCAAAATGATGGTTGCTAGATTGAAGGTGTGTGGGAGGATGGGTAAAAATGGTGAGGGGCAATATAGTCACTAATACTGTAATAAGTTTGCATGGTGACAGGTAATTACTAAATTTAGGGTATATAAATATCAAATCACTATGTTGTATACCTGAAACTAATTTAATGTTTCTGGTCAAGAGGGTGGAGTAGGTAAACACTGTGCTCACTTCTTCTCAGGACCACATCAATTATAACTAAACCACAGAACAATCATTATTGAGAATCACCTGAAGTCTAGCTGAGCTGAAGCCCTACAGCCACCTTACAACTGATAGGAGGGGCAGAGATGCAGAATGGGCTGGATCCACACCCATGTATGGTGGTTAAAAATTGGGAGAGATAGCTTAGTCAGAGAGGTTTCCCCTCAAGGAGTGAGGGACCCCTGCCCCTTACAGCAGGCTCCACGGCCCAGAATACTGGTGCTGAAAAGAGGGGCTCCCATAACTTCTGGCTGTGAAAACAGGATTCTGACCATCTGGGTGAGATAGAAAGCTGCAGGAAAAGCAGAAATCCTCTTAAAGGTCCCACACAGGCACTCACCCTGTACTCCAGCAGAGGGAAGGTGACTCTGGGGGTGTCGGAGACTTTTCAGGAGAGACTGAGTTGCGTAATTCGGGGTGAAGACTGGAGGAACAGTCTCCATTTTCCCTGTGTGGGGTCGTTCTACCATTCAGCCGGCAAACGGGCACCATCTTTCCTGTGTTGAGCCCGCCCCCACAGGCCAAATCTGAATCTGATTGGTCTGGTGAGCTCTGCTGCTCCATCCTGCTGACTCACTGAGCTGCATACAGCAGGAGGCATTATCAGCAGCTGAACCTTATGGGAGCCAGGACAGATAAAGAGCTTCCCAGAAAAGAAAAAGCTAAAGGAGCTCATCACCACCAATCCAGTATTATAAGGAATGTTAGAGGGACTTCTTTAAGATGGGGGGGAGACAATAATATGAATAATAAAATGGCAATAACTACATATTTATCAACAGTTGCTTTCAACGTAAGTGGATTAAATGCTCCATAAAATAACAGGATGGCTGAATGGACAAGAAAACAAAACCCTTACTTATATATGTTGCCTACAAGAAACTCATTTCAGATTGAAAGACACGCATAGACTGAAAATAAAAGGATGGAAAAGTTATTTCATGAAAATGAGGCAAAAAAAAAAAAAAATGCTAGGGTAGCAATACTTACACCAAACAAAATAGACTTGAAAATGAAGGCCATAACAAGAGACAAATAAGGAGCCAGTAATCCCACTTCTGGGTATTTATCTGAAGAAACCCAAAACACTACTTCCAGGGGACATGTGCATCCATATGTGTTCATTGCAGCATTATTTACAATAGCCAAGATATGGAGGCAGCCTGGGTTTCCATTCATAGAAGATTGGATAAAGAGAAGGTGGTACATATAAAATGAATATGCATTGCTTGGCCATGGAAGGGAGTGTGTTGCTGCCATCTGCTGTGGCATGGATAGACCTGGAGGGTATTGTGCTGAGTGGAGTATGTCAGAGAAAGACAGATACAATGTGATTTCACTTATATGTGGAATCTAAGAACAAAATTAACAAACAAAACAGAAACAAACTCATAGATACAGAGAAGAAATTGATGGTTACCAAATGGGAGGAGGGTTGGGGGTGTGGGTGAAAACAGGGGAAGGGATTAAGAAGTACAAAGTGGTTGTTACAAAGAAGTCATGGGGATGTAGGGTATAGAATAAGGTATATTGTCAATAATATTGTAAGAACTATATATGGTATCACATGGATACTAGATTTGTTGGGGTGATAGGTGGGAGGGGATTGGGGGGTGGGTGAAAAAGATGAAGGGATTAAGAAGTACAAATTGGTAATTACAAAATAGTCATGTGGATGTAGAGTAAAACATAGAGAATAAGTCAATAATATTGTAATAACTATGTATAAGAGGTCCAAATTTTTAGGTATAAAAAAATTAGTCATAGAGATGTAATTGTACAGCCTAGTTAATATAGTCAACAATATTGTGATAACGTGGTACAGCATCGGACGGCTGCTGGACTTATCATGGTGATTACTTCTTAGGTATCTAAATGCTGAATAACTGGTGTATACCTGAAACTAATATAATGTTATATGCTAACTGTATTTTAGTTAAAATCATTAAAAAAATAAACTAATATAATATTGTATACCAACTATATTTAAACAAAAAAGGAATCAACCATTCAGAAAACATGAACTCTAAAAAACATTAATTATTCAGAAGTAAGAACTGACATGGAACAGAAAATTGTTTAAGTCTATCCGTGTGTATTCTATCCCTGAAAAGTCAAACCGAATTGTAACTACCTTATTGAAACATTAATGAAGGGGGGGTGTTCTAGTAATTTTATATAAGAAGTTTTACTTATTTAAAAAATCTTGCTCAAAACCTTCCACAAAACATCCCCATTTTACCCACAGTCAAAGCCAAAACACATACAGAGGCCTACAGAGCAGTGTATCATTTGGTCCCTATCTCCTTTAATATTTGGTCCCTACTAATATTTGTCCCTTCAACTCGCTTGACTTCAAGTGCACATGACCCTCTTATTATTTATTGAACGCACTAAACACGCTAGTGTGTAAGCCCTTCATTCTTCTTTTTCCCTTTCCCAGGAATTCTCCTTGTAGAGTTGTTTTCTTGACTCATTTCCTACATACTTCATGTCTTTGCTCAAGTCACTACGATCCATTCTAACCATCCTTAAAATTGCAAACCATCCCTTTATCTTAACCATAGTCTATATTTCTCACCAACATATACCATCTCAAAACATACAGCATGGTGTTCTTATTCATTATGGTTTTGTTTTATAATTTCCTTGTTATATGTATTGCCTGACTTCTCTGACTAGTGTAAGTTCTATGAAGGTAGGGCTTTTAAATTATGTAACTGATGCATCCCAAGCACTTAGAAGAGTGCCTAGCACATTAAATATTCATTGAATGAATTCTAATACAAATTATATTTAAAAACTAAATCCATGCAGAGATTTCAAATGAAGGTTTAACAATTGTATGATTCAAATGGAGCTGTTTTTTCCTTGCATAAGAAAATTGAGTGTTCTCTCATCCTTCACACTTTGGCATACCATACAGAGAAGACAATGAATATTGTGATCCTTTCCACAAACTTCCATGATGATCTGTACTCCTAACTCTCTTAGTTGCTCAGTTCCCCCAGGAACAGTAACTGAAAGGTAAGTCTTAAGTCACTCACATGAGATCCTTTAGTCTTTTTGTTTGGCCTTATTCATATCTGGGCTCCTGGTGTAAACATGTCTGTCAAAGGGGGACATTTCAATGAGTTGCCCCTAGAATTATGGCCTTATCTCTCCCCTGGACAAAGTAGAATCCCTAGTGCCTTCTCTTTGATGAAATGCCTAACCAAGAAATGTACACACAAAGAAAATTTAATCTCTGAGTGCACTTTTACATCCTGTCAGTTCTTTCCTTCCTTTTCTCTTTAAAAAGCCAAGGAAAGCACATACTTCTGAGGCACAATTTTTCCACTAAGCAGTAAACATGGGTTGCAGGATGGGCAGAGATGGAAAGCCCAGTTTTCTTCATTGAAGCACACTGTAATTGATGCCAAGTAGACTGTAGGTGCCTATTATACATGCACTTGATTAATACTTGAGTACGACTGTTCTCCTACATACAGACATTCAATGGCAAAACACACTCTAAGAAGACAGCAAGCACTATTCGAGATGCACAAAGCTGTTTCAGTGGGAAAGACCCCTTTATATTTTACATTTGTACATTACAGTACAATATTGATACATGAATTTGTGATTTTGGACCAAACAGGTGGGAGCTTACCTTTCTCCAGACGTAATGCGATTGAGGGAGAATTGATCCTTGTTGCAGCCAGATCAATTTCCAAAATCTGTGATATTTTCCCTTCACCATGATGTTCCTAATAAGTTCTATAAACTTTTTTATGGAGCCAATCCTCTTTGTTTATGTTAGAAGAAAGCTTAGAAAGAAGATGAGGATTCTTTTTCCCTCTATGGAGTATCAGAGGGTAGTTAGTAGCTAGAGTGAGGATTTTAGTTGATATTTAGAGGATTCATGATGTATACACTAGTTCAGGAATGAAAGGTCTTTTAAAAAAGTAATCACATTTAAAATCTTTCTTTTGTCCATGTAACTCCATATGTGGGAGACTATCCTAAACCCACACACCCAACACACACACACATACACGCATGAATACACACACACAGGATATTAGCAACTGTTGTTCTATTAGTTTTTCTATTTAAGTGCCTAGTTCCTCATATGAAAGTCAATATAAAGAAGAGAGATGGTTTTCCTATGAGGCCCCATCCAAATGCAAGCACGCTGTAATGGGTGGGAATATGTAAAATTCCCCTGGTCTTATGAGAATAAGAAATCTTCTGAGATGCATATTAGTTTATGTTCCACGGTGCCTGTTTTTCAGTGAAGAGGAAAGAGATATAAATGTTTAAACTTAGGTATAATTTATTAGAATAACAGAAATAGAAGTTTAGTGAGTAAAGGAAAGTAAGGAAATAGAAAAAAAATAATAAAAAAGAAGTCAGGAAAAAAAGAAAAACAAAGGAAAGATAGTAAATATAAATTCCGAAATAAAATAGAATTAATAAAATCTAATATATCAGCAACTACAATTATTTCTATAAAAAGCACTGATTTCTCCTAGTAGAAGAAAAAGACTCTTAAATTGGATTTTTAAAGATTCGACATTTTAAAATTAGTTTCTGGTGTACAAAACAATGTAATAGTTAGACAATTACCCCCCTCACAAAGTGATAACTCCCCTCCCGCAATCTACTACCCCTCTGACATCGTATATAGCTGTTACAATTCCGTTATCTCTATTCCCCTTGCTGTATTCCACATTCATGACTATATGCAAATATCTATATCGATATCTAGATATCTATATCTATATCTAGATATCTATATCTAGATATCTATATCTATATCTATATCTATATCTATATCTATATCTATATCTATACACACACAGAGTGCCAAAAAATGTATGCACATTTTAAAAAAGGAAAAAAACTGTATTCAAATTATGCTGATGGTAATCACTTTGAGCATCTGTTGGATTTGTTATCCTTACATATTGAGAATACAATTTTAATACAGTTATTTCCTTTCTTAAAATGTGTATACTTTTTTTGGCACCCTCTGTATATACAAGCACACACACACACACACACACACGCACGAGGTCTGACAATTAAGTGTGCAGACTTGTTGCAACGATGTTGCTAATCTTTTTTGATATCAGAGAGATTATTCATTATGAATTTGTATCAACTGGAAAAACAGTTAACCAAGTGTACTATTTGGAAGTGCTGAAAATGCTGCATAAAAAAGTTAGACGACCTGAACTTTTCACCAACAATTCATGGCTCTTGCATCACGACAATACACCAGCTCTCACGGCACTGTCTGTGAGGGAGTTTTTATCCAGTAAACAAAGAACTGTATTGGAACACCCTCCCTACTCTCCTGATCTGGCCCACAGTAACTTCTTTCTTTACCCGAAGATAAAGGAAATATTGAAAGGAAGACAAAGCTTAGAAAGATGAGGGTTTTTTCCACTCTATGAAGTATCAGAGGATAGTAGTAGCTAGAGTGAGGATCTCAGTTGATATTTAGAGAATTCACAATGTCTCCACTAGTGCAGGGATGAAAGTTCTTTTAAAAAATTAATCACGGGTAATATCAAGGGTAATTCAATGACAGCTCTGATGGCCATTCCAGAAAAAGTGTTCCAAAATTGTTTTGAAAGGTGGATTAGGCCTTGGCATCAGTGCATAGTTTCCCAAAGGGAGTACTTTGAAGGTGACTGTAGTGATATTCATCAATGAGGTATGTAGCACTTTTTCTAGGATGAGTTCACAAACCTAATTGTCAGAGTTCATATATATATATATTTAATTATATTTGACATTCAATATTATTCAGCTTCAGGTGTAAACCAAGTTTTTACTCACTACAACTGATATTCTTAGTAAAATAACACATGAAATTAAGAGGTAATGGAATTTAAAAAGACATATTTGTTATATATTATACAAATAAATTGGAGGGTAGTCATGAAATTCTGCAGCATTCAATGTTAAATAAACTATACATAGTATATTTATCTTAATATTGTTTATTACATTCCTATATGTATTTTTTGTTTATATATGTACTTTTTGTTTATATATACTCACATATTTTGTGGGTGTGAAGTACCTACAAAATCGTGAATGAAAAAGATACATAACAAATTTGTGATAAGTGATTGTGTCTGAGGAGAAAGGGTTGAAGACTGGACTGCAGAGACAGAATAAGGAGTGTTCTAACTCTCTCTGATAAATCATATTGACAAAATAGTTACACCTAATAATTTTAACAGCTAGGTAAATGGATATATACAAGATATTCTCATTGAATTTCTCTGTTTTCAACTTATTAAAATATAATAAACAAGTACAGAATTTCCCTCGTGGAAAGGCTGATCATGTTATATGCCTTCATTCTCTGCAATGCGTTCATGCAATGTTAGGAATCAGTAGCAGGCAGAGCAAACTGTTTATTCAGTTAATTTCTGTATATCCTTCAAATGCTTCTCTGGAATCACTCTTTTTTATAAGAATTCTGTCAGTCCCGCACCGGTTATAACTCTTTTGTGAAATTGTCTGCCTTGAGCAAAGAAAATAGAAGGCGGGGAAAGAATATACAGAAGGTGCCAAAAAAATGTATACACATTTTAAGAAAGGAAAAAAAAAAGTATTAAAATTGTAATACTCAATATATACTGACAACAAAAGATGAATACAAGTCACATTTGACTTCTGCAATTACAAGAGGTGCTCAAAGTTGTTACCATCAATGTAATTTTAATACAGTTTTCTCCTTTCTTAAACGTGTATGCATTTTTTTGGCACCATCTATATTGGTTCAAATAACTTCGAGTAACGAAGCATTGGGGAAAAATGTGGTTTTAGGAAAAGCTGCATTCGGTGTTAAAATAAGGTCATGGGACTGCTTCTTTCTATCTCTTGGCTCTACCTTCTGTACTATTGACTTGGTTTCTAAATCTCTCCACTGGGACCATAAGTGTTTGAAGCAAACCGACATTCTTTAAGCTTCAAATCAATCATAAAAGAAAGAGCTAGAGGTTGTATCAGATGTCCAGCCAAATTCTCATTATAGCAAATTGAGTAATTGGGAATGCGGTATGAAAGCTGGGAACCGGGGTATGAAAGCCCAGCTCATTGGTATTAATGGGGACAATTCTGTGGCCTAACTTCAGGGATAGGGTAAAGCGAATGTTCTTAGGAGTTAGCTTGAGCTAGGTAGTTCTTCTTGTCCTGCTTTCCCCAATCTATTAACATTCTCCCATGATAGTGTCACCGAATAAATAACGTACACACGAGACCTTGACTCAGGGGAATCATGCTTAACACAGGGCATATTGATGTCTATATAATTATAAAGCCTCATTTCTGGAGCAAGAGTCAGGCCAAGCAACCTGAAAACACTGAGAGAATATGCATGGGGGTTTCTCTCAAACAAAACTTGGGAGTCTGGTTTCAACAGAATTCCTGCAGCTTTATAGCAAGCCTTGAAGTTGGATAATGTGAATCCTTTGCTATTGCTCTTCTTTAGATTGTTTTGGTTCTTTGGTTCCTTAGCCTCTCCATATAAATTTTGTATATAGGAATATCATTGCTTTTTCTAAACGGAACTTGAATCCTACTACACAGCTGAATTCATGTATTAATTCTAGGAAATTTTTTAAAGTAGATTCTTTGCTATTGTCTAAGTAGGCAATCGACATCTACACATAAAAACAATATTTCTTCTACTCAGATCAGTGTGTTTACTTATTTTTTCTTCCTTGATTGTGCTGCCTAGGACTTCTACCCATTAAGGTAAATCTAAAATTCTTGACACAGTTTTAAAAGCCCAGCCTAGGATTTCAATTTCATTTTGAATTCTATCTCCCTTAAACCAAATGAATCTTTCAATCCCTCAAAAGTTCCAGGATCCTCTCTCCCTCAAACTATCTTTAAAGTTGTTTCTTCTCCCTGAAACTCTCCTTTTACCTTCCTTTAACTCGGTCACCTAGTTAACTACTACTCATTCTTGGGTCTTAGCTCCTTCAGAATGTCATCCCCTGAGTTTCTCACTCTAAGATAGATGTTCCTGCTATTGCCATCCAATTACCATGTCCATAGCACTTATTGTAATTGTAGTTGCATAATCAAAATCCATTCAGTCACTAAGACTATTTTAATTTTGGCAGAGACCGCTTCTATTGGTTTACTCACATTCATATTACCTAACATAGTGAGAAGTTCCAAAATAAATGTTCTTTAAATATTTCTTGAAGAGCTAAACGAAAAATATGTAAGTTAGCAATACATATGTCAACTGATTACTGCAGTAATTAATTAAATCCTAGGAAATCAAAATGCATTTCTTCTTTTTCTCTAAATGTATGTGTCTGACATACCAGGTTAATAACATCCAACTATAGCAGACTAAGTAATCCTTATCATTGCTAGCAGCAGCACAACTTCACTGACTAGTATTTATTAAGTACATGCTATACAATAGGCATAATGATAAGCTTTATTATTAATCAATTATAACAATCCAATATTTAGCTATTGTAATCTCCTCTTGCCATTAAGTATAGGAAAGATGTCCACATATTAAGAATTTTGAAGTTATTCTTTGAATTTCACCAGTGAGATATAATCTGCCTAACTAGTGAAATATAGTCATTTTAGTATGAACATGCAAATCCATTCAGATTAATACAATTCTACTAAATTCAACTATTATTAATTGTTGGCCTGTTAGGCACTAACAGTTATTAATGTTACAAATGAATAAAACATAATCCCTCCTTTCTCAGTTAAAAAGGTGTGCCAAGGATTATGTCAATGACTCTAAGTTAAATCAAATGATTATAAATAAAGAACAACGTAGGTATGAAGTGTCTGGGGGCTTGGGAGAGAGAAAGTTAGTGCTGAAGTCTTTTGGGTTGGGACAAGATTCAGGTAGATCCTTAATTGACTGTGAAAGGAAAATATTTGCTAAGCATAATGCAAAATAAAGAATTAAAATGATGATACTAATAAGTTTTGTGAGCTCCATTCTCCTACCTCTTTAATGATTAAATAATATGAATTAAAGCTTCTCTTGTTTTTTGCTTGAAAAAGGTGAAAACCCACTCTTAGCAATTTCTTTTTATTTGAGATTAGTACGCATTATATTAACAGCATCAAACATTTCCTTTATATTTCCCAGAAAATGCAGGCAGTAAAAAGAAAGATATTTCTACTAATTCTGAAATATTGTTCTCTATTCCCATCTTTATTTTTAATATATTTTACATGTAACAATTTCACCATTGGATGGCAATATTGCTTGTTATTTTTCCTTCAGTATTCTAATAAGCATTTAACTAGTGAGGAAAAAATGATGCTGCCTAAGAATTAAGATTTATTATTCAATTTTATTTCTTTGTTTGGGTTATTTTATTTTATACTGGCATATCATAATAAAAACTATGCAAAATGATGTTCACCCCCAGAATGTTGATGTAATCTCAGTTAAGAAGTCAATACGTCCAACATTCTTCTTTCTAGATGGAAGATGAGGTTATCTGTTTTACACTAAGCCTGACTCTACTCTTAATTTGCTGTTATGCCTGAATAATCTGTACCCGTCCTCAGATGTAAAAATCCCCACAATTAAGGACCATGTGAAAAGATTGTTGATAATCATTTGCTATGAATCATTAGAATCTCAATTCCCTGAAAAATCACCTTTGCTTAGTAAGTATTTTTAAAATGGTTTGAATTAGTAGACATAAATTTCAAAGAAGAAAATGTGTTACTTCAATAGCTGTAATGTGTGTTCTGACTGGTGGATCACCTACCACAGTTTACCTTATCTTCAAAGTAGTCCAGCTCTAGCTAACCATGCAAATGTTAAAGCACGTCCCAAAGGAAAAGGCGTTTTTCATAGAGTGTCATAGTAGCCTACCATTCATAAGAAAGAATGAGAATTATTATAAAATATAATATATAGAATGCTAATAAGACAATGGTCTATCAATTCAACCTATTTATACTACAAGTGAATAACAATAGAAAGCTATAATCTTGTCCACAGTCTATGACATAGCTCCTAATATGTATTCCCATTTATGGATTGTAGATATTCATAGTTAAAATTCATTAATGAATGATAAACAATTGAGTACCATTGTGATTCCCAATTCCAGACTACTTACAAACTACACAGAGATGTTTGTCTATATAAGGATTGTTTTTACTCAATATAATATCTATTATTTATCTTAACTTAGTAATGTAGTCATGCATGTTTAATATACCCTTCTAAATAAATTGGGTAAGTTGTAGAAAGTATACTTTTGAAATTAAACATTGAAACTAAGATTACTTCCTAATTCGATAAATCATCTGATCTCTTATGTTCATTGTTTAGTTTTATTTATGGTAGTGTTTCATTAAACTGAGTAGTTTATTTTAATAAATATAAGATTAGCTCATTATTCTTCATATCCTGCTTACTAAAATTTGTTTCATTTTGTTAGGAATATTGATCAGCGGCCATATAGACATACCATTCACTCTAGATCAGGCAGCAGATTGGACAGATCAGACAAGTCCCGAGCTAGGACTTGGGCAGCCTTTTATCATCGTGTGCCGAAAGAGTCCACCTGCTAGGACCATCATAGTAATATTAGTGTTGTGTATATTGAAAAGGCCTGATGCTATGTTATATAAAATGGTACCATTTGTTCTAATATCTGATGCAATAACTTACTATTTATTTATCATAAATCATGGTTAAAGGATCTCCATACATGGTAGCACTAGATATATTTCTGGAAAATATTTACATGGAACAAAGTTGCTTTATAATGTTTACACGCTTCAGAGCATTAACACCTCTGGTACTTGGTGAGTACTCTGAATATATATGAAGGACACATGAGAATCCATATTGTTTCAGTGGTCTCAGAGTCAGACATTATGGTGTGGAGTTTGTACTTAGATAGTAAAATATCTTATTATAAGTTAAGCCTATTTTTCAGGGTACAATTTCCCTAAAAGTCATATTCTGTAAATAGTTTCACATTTGTTGTTTTAAAAACATAGGTTTCATATTTCTATTTAATTACATAAAGTTTTAAATATTTGCATTTTTTTGTATATATAGTTCAAGAGAAACAGTCTTAATTTCACCACTGCCTCCATGTTATCACCCAATTCTATCAAAATATAGTTTTAAAATACTTCCTCCTTTCAAATAATGAAGTTGAGTAATGAGACAGTGTTCTTAAAATCATCTGATAATGTGCTACCTCCTCATACCTTCACATGAAAATTCCTATTTTCTGTTATGATGAATAATGCACTCTCATCTTTTAGTAAAAATATTATGATTCTACATATGAAAACTCAGTCATTTTCAAATATAGAGCTTTGCCATTGTACTAAAACTATAGGTAGATTTTTATGAAAACTGTGACTCATGCTATAATGATGAAAATAAAAGTATTACATATTTTATTAATTTCAACTCATTCAGCAAAAGGCAAATAACTTCCTTGGGTAAATAAAATGAGTACAGTAACTTTGTAAGTAAAGCATTCACTTTTTAAAGAAAAATAAATTCTTCCAGGACATTATTGGACAAATGGCATTGCAGTTAGATAAATTCTATTTTCATGTCCATGACCTGAAAGTGACAATAGAAATAGCAAGAATAACCTACTCTTATGAGTGGGAAGAATAATTAGATTTGTATGCAGGGATCTGTGCAGTCTTTTACACTGAAACGTTCTAAGGAAAATAATTATTGGATACACTGCCATGGTAAGGTTATGCAAAGTTTCTATTTGCCCTCTGTGACTTGTGGTGACCTGAAATCTTCTCATGTTCTTTTTGAGTTGTGATGACCTTGCTGGCACCATGCTCCCTATGCCTCATTTCAATGAAATGCACAAGTTGAATATCTAGTGTTAATGATAATGAAAGAGGATTTTGAGAGTTAGCTATTTATGGCTCAGGAAACTATCTGCAAACACAATTAAACACAATTTAAAACTTTGTATCAGTTATTAAAAATCAACAGAACTACGATGGTAACAACATACCACACAGAATAAAATGACACTGGTAAGATTAATTTCTTGAATCATAAATAAATGAATAAAAAGAGATGATAGGGCTATTTGAAATACTTTAACTTTCCAAGAGTAAATAAAATCTTTACCTGCTTGATGATTAGTTATAAATAAGCGAACTTACAGCACTGACCAAATATCTTCATTTAGAAGCAATTCACATTTAGTTGCTAAACTTAACCATAGAAATTTCAGGGGAAAGTAATTATAGAGGCAATTTCAATATAAAGCCACACAGGGAAGTAATTTAGGGTACTAATAACCATGGCCTCTAAACAAAGATGTAGAAAATAGACTCTGTATCTTATTTAAATGAAAGAGGTTAAAAAGAAAATAGCATCAAATGTGGCTTTGGTTAGGAAAAACAGTTTTATATTTATTTCCAGATACATGTCACTCACACGATTATGTGTGGCAAGATTGTACTGTGGTGTTTTCTAGAGACATATTTAAAATATGATATAGATAGAAGTAAATAGGTTTTATATACTGTTTCAGACATTGTGCTAAATGACAGTCTTAGTTTGATAACTCTAGTTCTCTGATACCACCTTTGAAGGACTTCCCTTTAGCTCTCAAATTATGTTTGCAGGTCTTACTCTGATAAGGGAGGCATGAGGATTAAAAAGCGAGGATAAGTTGGAATAAATAGTAATAAAGACAGTGTAAATTAATAGTAAGATTTATGGTTATTTGGATCAAGAGGGAGCATATCAAAATGCTTAAGAAGTCACATTAGCAATGAAAGACTTGTGGGTTCAGATTCCAGCTTCACAATTCATAGGAAGTATGATTTTGATGAAATATTTAAGTCTCTTTTTCATTTTTAATGTGGAATAATATTTAATTTTTTTTAACTTTCAATTTGAGGTAATAAAACCAAATTTCATCTTTAATTTATTGTAACAGCAGAGATATTATATTTAGATGTTTTGTAGAGTGCTTGGTATGTACTTGACCAACTCTTAATGACTGATGATTTATTATTAAAATTCTTCAACAGACTTTCCTTGGCAAGTCTTCCTTTCCATTCCCACTTTCTATTTTTTCTCCATTCCTATTAATTATGATCCAATGATTCTGTATACCCGAGAGATTCATGGGTCTACTTGTTATGTTTTCTTTTCTCATCCTTTCTTCCTCCCTCCCTCCCTTCCTTCCACCTTCTTTCTTTGTCTATCTCTACCTCTCTGCCTATCTCTATTTCTGCTGCTTGTTTCTAAAATTGCTTGTCTTCCATTTTCACACGTTGAAATCAACAGATACTTCAAGTTGTTGTGTTTTCCTGTTTGCATATGTCTTCTTGTGCCAGGTATCCCGTAGGTACACACGTTCATGACCAAGTATCCTTCACTCTCCGTGGTGGAAGAGCAGAGAAGACTGAGATAGGTTCATGGGACAGCTTTTAGCTAGGTTCTAAGAAATATAGCAGTCTAATTTACGCAAGGAAGATTAAGGGGTGATTAATACTGTCTTCAAATAGTCAAAGGAATTTCATGTAAGAAGAGACATGGTCTATGTTATACCGGAAGACTGATGTGTCACCTGTTAATTGTGGTGGGTCTGGGATAAGGAACTGTCAGGAGACAGATTTCAGTTTTTTGTAAAGAGGAACATGCTAATAAGCCAGGTAGTACTAGGAAACCCTCTTAAGTTACCTAGAGGATAGCTTATACTTGATCAGTTCAAGGGGAACCTGGGCAGCAATTTGTCAAGTAAACCTCTTACCTAAAGCTATGTGAGCTTGCAAGAGATGGTGTATTAGTTTTATGTAGCTGCTGTACCTTTTTTTTCTGTATTGTTTTTGTTTTGTAAGTACCAAAAATGTGTAGCTTAAAAAATTAAATTTATTCTCTCAGAGTTCTGGAGGACAGAAGTCTGAAATAAGGTGACAGTGGCGCTGCACGCCCTCCAGCAGCTCTTAGGGAGGATCCATTCCATGCTTCTCTTTTTCCTACAAATGGCTACTGGCTGTCTTTGGAATTCTGTGACTTGCTGTAGCATCATTGCAATCTTGGCCTGCATTTCCACATGGCCTTCTCCTTTGTGTATCTGTTTCAGGCTTCTGCTGCTCTCAAGGTATACGTATGATTGTATTTACGTCCTGTCCAGATAATCCAGGATAAGATTTTCCTCTCAAGAGCCTCACCTTAAGCACAACTTTTTCCAGATAAGATAATATTCACAGGTTCCAGGAATTAGGACATGTACATACAGCTTTACGGCTACCATTTAATCCATTACAGATGGCTTCAGATGTTCTAAGTCTCAGATTCTATTACTCTGTGATTCAATAAATGATTTCACTTTTGAGTAAGTTCTGGAGGAAGTAAATACCAAAGGAAGCTTTAAGGAGAGGTAGCAATTTAACTGGGATCAAATATCCCAGTTAAAAACATATCCTATGCCAAGAGTGGCTTATGTTTAGCATGTCATCAGAAAGGGTATACCCTTATTGCCCTGCCCACTTTATCTGTCTGTCAAATCATGATTTTTTTTTTATATGAGGCTTTCAGCATATGGATGAAAATATAATAGTAAGCCTACAAATATGTGTCATGATATATGCCATCAAACAGATGAAGTCAGACAAAATGGCCCTGCTTCTGAGAGGTTATATGGAAATATATATGTATTTTTAAAATATACAAAAGTACTGAACCACTTTAAGATTTTAATATATTAACAAAATTAACACATGTGAGGAAAATATATATTCTTGCTTCATAAAGACTGGTACATGAGGCCTGACAATTAAGTTTGTGAACCTATTGCAATGATGTTGCTAAACTTTTTTGACATTAGAGGGATTATTCATTATGAATTTGTGCCAACTGGACAAAGAGTTAACCAAGTTTACTGTTTGGAAGTGCTGAAAAGGCTGCGTGAAAAAGTTAGATGACCTGAACTTTTCACCAACAATTCATTGCTCTTGCATCATGACAATGCACCAGCTCACATGGTACTGTCTGTGAGGGAGGTTTTAGCCAGTAAAAAATTACTGTATAGAAACACCCTCCCTACTCACCTGATCTGGCCCCCAATGATTTATTTCTTTACCCAAAGGAAAAGAGTTCCAAAATTGCTTTGAAGGGTGGACTAGATATTGGCATTGGTGCATAACATTAGAATGTTTGAATGTTCTGAAGAAATACATTAGCTTATAAAATGGAGTATTACATATAGAATATAACAGTTATTTATTATATTTATTAACCTGATAGACAATATTGTCATCTATTGGTTTATTTGGCACTTAACTGAAAATTTTGTGATTCACATAGTTATTTTCATCTACCTCAAAGTCCTAAATAGAGTTAAAACAGTCAATTGTTTCCTGAAAGAAGTCATTCCCTTACAAATAGATTGTGGTATCATCCATAAGTATGTGTTTTTTAAGTCCAATTCATAGTTTTTCTTTAGAACATTTTAATTCAATTAAAATCACATCTTCACTGAGATGGTAATATTATAGATATTAAGGGATGAATAAAATAAATTTCCTACTTTAGAACACTTTCTTACCAAAAAATTTATTTCAAAAAAGAACGCAAAAACACTTAAGAAAAGGTAAGTGCAGTTGATAAATATTTATGTATAACTAATGAGTTCTACTTTTTTTACCAGGATGATGCTCTACCACCGTCTGTAGAATTGATAACTTTTTTTTTTCTTGTCAGGGATGACAATTTTCATTGACATATTTACTGTCTCCTCCTGGCACCTTTTTAACCATTTATAATTTGCTCTTAAGTAGATCTGTAAAATAAAGAAAGGCAACTGGTTCACAAAACTATTTAATTTCTTGAAAACTTAAGGAAACATAAAGCCTACATCTTATCAACCTATCTGTGTTGCCTTCCTTGCTCTTAAATTCAGGTTGCTTTGCACTGCTGGAGAGAATTGAAACAGAAACAGTGCAGACCTGTGGTACTGAAAACGCACAGTCCACAATCTCAGCTAATTCTTCTGTGATGTTTGGCATTTTACCTGAAGTTCACATTTTCCAAATCTTTTTGTGAATACAGATAACATTAGAGAATTAACGTTATAATTTCAATGTCATGACTCTTGTCATCTCCTTTAAACAATGGATTTTCAATCTCCTGCTGTGTTCCCCCTCAAGCACTTCATGGCTCCCACAGCCTGTTTTACATATTTCCATTAATAAATCCAATCCTCTGCACTGCTCAGTCAATAGCTCTTGGATACCTGCCACAACTGAGAATGAGAAGGCTTGAGAACTGAAGCCTCTTTTTTTTCCCACGATTTTTAAAAATTTTCGTATTTTATATCAGTTTAGCTTCAGGTGTACGGCATATTGCTTAGACATTTATATAATTTATGAGGTGATTCCCCCAATTAGTCTCCTACCCACCTGGCACTGTACATAGTTAGTATGATATTACTGACTATATTCTCTATGCTATACTTCACATCGCCATGACTATTTTTTTAATTAGTTTCAGGTGTACAAGACAATGCAATAATTAGACATTTCACCCCTCACAAAGTGATAACCCCCCTCTTCCAATCTGCTAACCCTCTGACATCATATATAGCTGTTACGATTCCATTGACTCTGTTCCCTGCTGTACTCCATATCACATGACCATATATATATATATATATATATATATATATATATATATATATATATTAAATTATAGTTGACATTCAATATTATTCAGCTTCAGCTTCAGGTGTACACTGCAGTGATCAGGCACCTACACCGCCCATGAAGTGGTCTCCCTAATAAGACAAATGCCCATCTGACACCCTACAACATCTTTACATTATTGATTATATTCCCCAAACAGTCTTTCATATCCCCTGGCAATATTGTAGTTACCAATTTATGCTGTCTAATCCCTTCCCTTTCTTGCTCATTCTCAACCCCCTCCCTTCTAGCAACCATAAGTTTTTCCTCTATATCTCTGAGACTGTTTCTGTTTACTTGGCTCATTTATTCAGTTCTTTAGATTCCACACATAAGTGAGATCATATATTTGTCTTTCTCCGACTGACTTATTCCACTTAGCATAATGTTCTCTAGGTCCATCCATATCGTTGCAAATGGTAAGATTTTCATTTTTCTTTATAGCCAAGCAATACCACAGTTTCTTAACCCAGTCATCTACTGATGGACATTTCGGTTGTTTCCAAGTTTTGGCTTCTTTTAGGACTGGGCAATGGATGAAGCATTCCTCTCTACTTTTTGTATGTTATATACTCTAGGAGATTACAGTTCTGTGGTATTTGTACCCAAGTATCTGTCAGGTATTTTAAATGAAGCTGATGTTTCTGTTTTCACTTATGTATTCTCTTCTTAAACGTGGCAAGTTTGTTAACCCATTTCCTGACCTTTAAAATTCACATAATAGGAGTATCAATTTTACTGAGTTCCTGTGAGGGTTAACTGAGATAGTTCATAAAACACAATTAGTATCCTATGCTTGGTGCATAAAAATGACTAAAAAATATTACAAGTTATCAAGATCATCATTAGCATGATCATATTACAATTTCGTAATACAATTTCTCTGAAACTCTTCAGTGACTCTCTATTAATACCAGGGAAAATCCCCAAATCCTTAAAATAGCTTACAATGCTTATACACTTCATGATTTGGCAGCTCTGTTTCTCTATTCAAGTCTACAGCCATGCTGTTTAGCCCTCTACACATACCTGCTTATGTTCTCTTACCTCTGGGCTTTTGCACAGACTGTTTCGTCTTATTGGAATATCTTTCTATGCACTTTGCATTTTCTACCAATAAAATGAGGATTGTCTTGAACATAGGGAAAGGGGTTCAGATGCTATATAGCCAAAATTCACATGGGTCCCCTAAGGTATTTTTTGTAGAAATTTTTTCATTTTATCTAGGTTCTCACATTTTTGGCATTTATATATTTTTATAATGTTTTGCATTCTTTTTGTAATATTGTGTCTATAAATACAGCTTTTTCATATGCATTTTTTCCACTTTCTCCTTTCCTCCCAGCTCCAACCCTTGGTCATCTTCCAAGAGTTTTTTCTAACTTAACAGTCTTTTCATAGAATTACTTACTAGTTTATTATCCTTCTCATAGATTTTTTTTTCATTTTACTGATTTCTGTTCTTATTTCATTAGTTCCTTTACTCTTCTTCATATGGATTTTGTAAAAATAAAAGAGAAAAATACCTTGTTCACTAATTTATTTCTAGTTCTTAGAATGATACCTGACACATAGTAGGCTCCCAACCAATATTTTTTTAACTACTGCATGAAGGTGTTAAGTTTAGATATCAGCTTTATTATTATTATTATATTATTATTATTATTATTATTATTATTCTATTATTACCCATTCCTAGATTGGGTTTAGTGCCCATCTTTCATTTTCTCAGTGTGATCTGTGTAAAACGTTATGACTTGTTTACCCAATACACACTGAGAAAGTAGAGGAAGATACTGTTCTTCAACATTTTGGGGCCAGCACCTAGTACAGTACCCAGCATTTTGTAGGAAATCTTTAAAATTTTTGTTGGACAAATAAATACATTTTCAGGAATTCACAATTCAAAGTGAATCTCTTTAAACTATAATTTTAGGGTCATTAAATTTCCTGATTACCATAAAAGTGTTTGGCAATCCTTCATATATATGACATTCCATCTGAACAAGATTAAAAACTGTCTTCTAAGAAAATTTACATGTTCTTATTTATGTCATCCTCAAAAAATCAGGAGGCATGACCTATAATTAGCTGTTACCCAGTATTTTGTCTAATCATTTCTCTAATGGCGTTATAGCACATCAGGAGTTAAGGTTCACCCTGATTTTCTATCTCATATTTAAAAAAAAATCATACTTTTAAAATGTATCTCTATCAGGAATCAATGCCTTTTAGTGCTTTTCTGTTTATATTATCTACAACTTTCAAGATTTATGACATTAACATGTTACCATTTCAACTTGTGTTTTCTTAGGAACCCCTTTTTCTTCTTTTTCTTTTTTAAAACCTAGGTGGTTATTATGGAAACTAATTGCTTAACAAAAGGAAAGAAAATATAAAGGCATACAAATCTAGGTTTTGGTTCTTCTTACCTCATGGGATTTTCAGTACATTACTTCAGCTTCCTGAGCCTCAGTTTCCTTACCTTTAAAGTAGCAATGATAATAAAACGAATACCTACCTGAGAGGATTGCCGTGAGGAATAAATGACAATCTAAGCAAAGGGTCTGGTACATGTTAGGAGCTCCCCTGTTTCTCTAGTGAGGAGTAATATTCAAAAATTGTACCTAGTATCAAGTGTTAACCCACTAATGTTCTATGAGGCAATATGTTTCTTCCTGATAGTTTTCCAGCTATTGTTCATCATTTAAATGGTCCCTTTTGCATCAGCATAATGTTGGGCTACTATTATATCTTCAGAAAGCAATCTGGCCTGAATTCCTTGCTGTTGACTGAGGGTTCAGAGCAGCAGTCCTAAAAAGTGGCATTCATTTATACTAGATCACTGACATTCTCCTCAAGGGACCTGTACTGATAATTTCATGAATCTTTAAAACCCCCAATACTATTATAGAATGTAATTTCTCTCATAAAATTCAGTAAAAGATGAAGCTCTTAAGTGACCCCTTTGGATTTTTAATGATTCTATAAATGCATTACTAAAATAATTTATAAGGCTAAGTGACTCATTCAACATACCAGTGTGAGTAATTCAAATAGGTGCTTCAGCAAAATTTCAAACTATTACAAGTCACAGACCTGACGATTTTACTCCACTTACTGCTAAATGCATTTCCTCCACTACATCACTATCTTTTGCAACTTTTGTAAACCTGATGATTCCACATCAACTTGCTCAGATCATTAAGTTATATTAAGGCAATTCCCTGAATGCAGGCCACTATTTACATTTCTTTACTAGGAGAATTTGTTTATAGATCTTTTTGAGGTGTTTTTTTTTTATCTGTAAGTATTTTAATTAAATAACATTTTCTGGTTTTTAAATCAATAATCGTAAATACTTCAAGGATATTATGTGTTTATTGTGCTTGGTGAACAAAAAGTCTTTAGTTATTTTTTGTAAATAATGCTCAATTTTGATTTCATACACTTCATGGTAAAGCAGAACTTTTAGATTGAAAGAATATGTGAATTTTAATCCAGCTACCTTTTTTCTTAAAGCACTATGACCACACGAGTTAAACAGACTCACATTCCTTGTCCATAAAATACGGAAACATTATGACATTGTCAGGAGGATTAAAAATAACAAAATATGTCAACATTTATTTCAAGGAAAGGTGCTCAATAAATATTAGCTCTCTTTGCATTTCCTTCTAATCACCTGTTTCTTGTATGCTCTCTCATGTGATGCACGTGACATTTTAAAAACAGAGAACAAGATGAGAAATGCATTTGTAAACCCTTTTCATTATCTTTTGCTTTTTTCCTACAACAAACAAATAGTAAACATTTTCTTCCTGTCCTCTCTTCTGTTTAACATCTTAGGATGACAGTTCCTTCCCAGTCTATTTTACTTGCTGGCAATTCTTCAAAAAATTGCTTATATTATTCTCTACTGGCATTGTCATTTCTCTGGTCACTATTTAATAAAAGACCTGGCTTTTATTTTTGGAAAATTTACTATTTGGCTTTGAATGAAGCTTTGTTTTTTGTAATATTTGGTGACTTTTTCCATTACTGGGCTGATTCATTAAGGAAGGTATTTCATTACCAGTTTCTTCAGCTGTATATTGTGATAAGGAAGTAAGTGATGTCTAATAGTTAGAATGACAGGAAAGATCTAGACTTTAGCAAAGAAACCATTTATTGTCATTAATTAGTCACAATCAGGCATTAAATACGCTATCGTAAGTACAAATATTTTAAAAATTCATAATTGATTTATAATTAGCCACAACTTAAATATTTATGAATTTTCAGTGTTCTCAATATTAAAATCTCAGGGTAAACAAATCTTACAATGCCCTTTCTGAAAGGTACACAAAGTTAGCACTTTTTATATAACTTTTCCCTATACTCTTCCTTTTTTTCTGAAATGTGTACTCATTCCACAACATTTATGGAAAATATAGATTAATTTTCATATTCCTTTCATTTTTTTCTTTATTATTTTCATTTGCATTATCATGTTTAGTTCTGTCAATACAGACATTTGTTTACATGGCAATTTGGGTTTAAAATGCACATTCACATCCTTTGTTGAATAAGTGAGTAAATGAAGTGATCCCATACTCTTCAACGAATAAAAAGAAATTCTGATAGGTTATAGTTCTGGCCAAGATCCCAGAGCTAGGACTCCAACCTTGATTTTCTAAGTCCCGGTCCTTTATTCCTTAGGTTGTATTCTGCTTTTCAACTTTCCATTTTCTCTTCAAATCTTCCTGATGTCATGATCAGTTCTCTTCCCTAAAGATTTTAGTAGATTTACTAAGCCTTCTTTTTGCTTTCCTCATTATGGAACTATGATAAGTATAATTTATAAATTCAAGAAAAGTTTGCTATGCCATCTATATTAGCTTCTCTCTCTCTCTCTCTCTCTCTCTCTCTCTCTCTCTCTCTACACACACACACACACACACACACTCACACACACACACACACACACACACACACACACACACACACACACACACACACAAATTGGTTCATATGATTGTGGAGGGTGAAAAATACCAAGGTCTGCAGTTGGCACCTGGAGGGCTCAGGAGAGCCCATGGTATAAGTTCCAGGCTGAAAGCCATCAGACTTAAAATCCAAGAAGAGCTGATGTTTCATTTTAAGTCCAAAGGCAAGAAAAGACCTACGTTCAAACTTACAGCAGTCAGGCAGGTGGTTGGATGAGGAAAACCCACAGTAGGGTGGGCAGTTTGCTTTACTCAGTCCACTGAGTCAACTGTTAATCTCATCCAAAAATATCCTCACAGACATAGCCAGAATAATGTTTGACCAAATATCTGGGCACCCATAGCCCAATCAAGTTGACATGAAATTAACCATCATATTATCTCTGTTTTTCATGTTGTTTGGGAAATATTTTTTTGTTCATTTTTCATTTGTTTGGAAAGTAAAACAAATTATTAAGGTAATATGCATCTCTTAGGCTCTGCATAGCCAATAAATAAGAAAATGACAAGCTTTCTTGGAGGTATACTTAATTTTTTTAGGCTTTAATACTTTCTAATATTTTCTCAATGTGGTTGCAGAAAGGATTGAAAATTATTTCAGAAAAAAATTAATGACTTTTCAAGATTAAAATTTTTATCATGAATATTCAATTAAATGTTAATATTGAGATTTACTTGTCAGATTTTCATGTGAATATGGCCTTTCTTATAGACAAACTAAAGATAAAGCAGGTTCATAGGAAATAATTTATTTTTGTTTGGTTGTTTTTTTTTGTTTGTTTGTTTTTTGCAGTTTATGAAATCAGTGATATTTGACTTTGAGAAACATTTTGTGCTTATCACATGAAAAGCAATAATGAATCCATTCTTACCTGATGTACTGGGGGGGAAAATTGGTTGTTTGTTATAGGATATGGTTACATAGACAATTTATGAGAGGGGCTATCCTTATGCAAACTGGAAGTGATTCAGCATTTCAGAAAAGTAATGAAAACAAATAAAATGGATTTTGGTATTTCTCTTTTGTCACTCTCAAATTCCCACAAATAAAGAAATGTTTTTACAGTGCCATATAATTTTAAAGTTGAAAGGTCATTATATTCTACCTAATTTAACTTTCTTAATATTAGAGATGAAACATGTGAGGTTAGAAGAGTTACATGACTGTCGGTGAAAAAGTTATTCCTAGAAAAAGTTTCCCAGCTCTAAACACTATACCACTACACTATTCAACATCACCTATAGAAAAAAGAAACATTAGTTCACAGACTAGGTGACTTAAGTCTTACTTCCAAATCTACCAAACAAGTATGTGATGCTGATCAAGTCAGTCTCTGTACTTTTGATTCTTTCTTTCTAAAATGAGTGAGGTTGTTTGAGTACATGATCTCCACTGTACCTTCCAACTCTAGAGGGAAAGAGACATGGGTACCTGGAATAAAAGAAAAATACATAAAATAATATATGACAGTCTTTACATTGATGAATGATGATGGTATGTAATGAACAACTTTTTCAAAATTTTTTACCTAGAGATTCTGCCTCCAAATAAAAAGATAATTTATTAAGCATATCATTTACCTATATACTATGCTTACCTATATGATATGATAAGGTGAATATTAATCTTTTAAATAGTTTTGATTGAAACTTCAATTTATCAGCATATTTCTGGTAAATCAAATTCCAAAATAAATTTTTTAAGTTAAATTTTATTTCATCAAATCTGGGAATTTTATTAACTACATTTAGTTTCCTTTTGAAATTTGAAATTAACTGAATTCTTTGGTTAATGATACAATGTCATACTTTATCAGTTTCTGAAGATAAAAATACTCACCAGATTAGGTACTGTCTAGTAAAATTTTCTTCAAATCTAATTCTTTAATTTGGGGAAAAAAAAAAAAAAAAGTTAAGACTACAATGGTTCTACCCAAAATTCAACAAATTGAAAATAAGATTGGAAAATATGTGGGACAGGAGTATCTGACATAGTATGTAGTCTTTATGAAGGACAACATGGACTAACAACAAAGTTTTGTGATAAAAATTGAAGGAATTTATTGGGAGAACATATGAGAATTGGCAATTGGCAAATATTCTTCTCATTTCAGCACACATCTAAAATGTCATGGGACTACATTCTGGCTGCTGCAAAGTGTGTAGTATAGAAAATTCTTAAATTTTCACTACTTTTAACTACTGAGGTAAGTTTTTTTCACTATTTTCTTTGTTGCTTATAAAATAATTTTTATGTTTTCTTTCATTGATATAATGATATATGTAAGATTTCAGCTTCTTTGAATATTTTACCTAATGAATTTAGGTAATTTTTATTATGTTGAACTAGTAAGTCAGACTGGAAATTAAAATAAAACTTGTGCATTTATGATAATATTTCTAAAGGAAATCCAGTATTAATACATTATGTACTATGGTCAATTTAATAGTACTTTTTCTAATACAATTAGCCTAGGCAATTTCATAGATAATCTGCAACCTTATCCCACACTCCCTTAGAACAGAGTTTGAGGCAAGAGTTAAGTGTTAATATGCTTTTTCACAGATGCATTCTTAGGCCAGAAAGTATGAGGGGAAAAGGAAATGAAGAGGGACAGACAGAAAACAGTGCAGGTGACATGCTACTCTATTGGCCAAGTTGTAATAAGAGGTACAGTTATCTGGCATGGAGACCATAGACAGACAGGCAGTAGAGAGGAGATGTCACAGATCATCAGACTGACAACATCATTTAATTTGTCAAATTTTCTTTCGAAATGTGAAGCTGCAAGAAATGATTATACACAGAGTGTGTCAAAAAATGTATACACATTTGAAGAAAGGAAAACTGTATTAAAATTGTAATAGCCAATATATACTGATAACAAGATGAATACGAGTCACGTTTGACTTCTGCAATTACAAGAGGTGCTCAAAGTGGTTAACGTCATCATCCAGACACTTCTGATTATGGTGAACTACTGCTTGAGCAACGTTGACCAAAGTGTCCACTTGCATACATTTTTTTTGGCATCCCCGGTATGTAAAAAATCTTAAAATATCACTAATGTCTACATCAAAGCTTTAGTTATGTTTCTAACAGCATAATTTTACTGAAAAATTATTTTTTCATGGTTCATCCCCTTTGATTTTTTTCCTCTTAACAGTAAATTATATTAATTCTTTGGTGTAAATTTACTGAATGAAATTAATTATTTGCTGTTATCATTGAATGAGGAGTTAAGCCCAAAATAGATGCAAAGCAACATTATTCCAAAAATTTGTGAAGACAGACTTATGAATTGTTCACAGTCTATAAGTGGAATTACTCTCATAAATTGCCTCAGAAAAATCATGATCAAATGGGTTTCAAACAAGCATGGATAAGGAAAATTCTGTGTTGCTTCTGAAAGAATTAATGCCGTGATACATATTTTTACACACTTCATTGCATTAAATAGATTATATATGTAATTTTCTTAAGTGTACACTAGTTTTTTAAAGAATTCTTACAATTATGTGATTAAGTGAAATTAGAAAACATTACGCCCAAAATATAATACTCATTTTGTTTCAAAATTATAATATGTTAAAATATCCTAAAACTTTGACTTACATTGTGTCATAGTAAGAAATACACTATTGATATGTTGCCTTTACAATTAAGTATTGAAACTACCAAAGCTGGGCGTCCAAAACGAGTTTAATATGGAATAGATATGTGTACTCTTTCATGAAGAAAGGTGTCTTGATCTAAATCAGCAAGTTTGATTTGTTTTCTGTCGTCATGCAGCTGCCTGCCCGTCTGTCCCCTCGTTCCTACCCCTAAAAAGAAAGGAGAGTCTGTGAGACTAATCCTTTCAGAGACTTTGTTTCACCTTTGTACTTACACCTCATGTCTCTCTGTTTGGCCCCCAAAAGATGGCTGGCTCGCCAATGACAGGTAAGATTCCTCAAGAGAGGAATGACCTAAGACAGGCACAGTCGCGTGGGGACCACCAGAAGAACTCATGGGGTCGATAGAGGTGGGCACAGCCCCCCATGTTCCCCTGTCTAAGTTGAACATCTGCCTATGTGGCGGTATTCCTTCCCACAAACTGCTTGGGAAGTGATTCTAGAAGTGATAACATCCGTTCTCCATCTCAGCAATTTTCAGCACAAAGGTTTTGTCCCCTTGGGAGGTACGAACAACAACTAGTAATACATCATGGGACTTTCGGCAGGCAAGGGTGATTGGTTTGAACCAGTTTTCTGTATGGTGTATGAAACTCACAGACCGTAGAAAAAACAATGCTACTTCCTTGTATGTGCATCAATAAAAGCCACAAGGTGGCCTGATTCGGGGCTCTCAATCCTTTGAGGCTGTGAGACGCTTGGCCCGTTTCAAAACTTTCTTGGTTTCTGTTTCTTTCTTAACCCTTTGCTGCCCCTTCTCATTCTCTCACTGTCCGTGTTGCGCTGGACGCGACAGTTTTCTAGTCATAGTTTAGATGTGTGTTGAGTGAATGCACAATAACATTTTATTTATTAATCAATCATTAACAGGTGTTTGTGTTGTATTGATATTGTGCTGCACATGGAGGAATAATACGTAAGTGGGATTATTACCTCTGCCTTTAAGGAGTTTTCAGTATTGCCTTTTTTTCCCCTTTATGGCTGTATCATGCATTTGTAAGTATCTTTGACTAATAATATTTTAAGGAATAGTCACAGAACAGAGAAA
Organism: Rhinolophus sinicus; assembly: GCF_057876585.1. NCBI lineage: Eukaryota > Metazoa > Chordata > Mammalia > Chiroptera > Rhinolophidae > Rhinolophus > Rhinolophus sinicus. Next base: position 83,731,345 of record NC_142504.1, on the reverse strand, counting down.
ACTAACCATGTATATCATTGAAACTATGATTTTAACTCATACGTACCTTTAAACAACTGAGAATCTAAAAGTTAAGAGATATAAATTTATCATACAGTTCCAAAATTTAAATAATTTTTGAATATTTGAACCAAAGATGAATATTTGAACCAAAGAAATTTTATATATTCTGTAATCACTATCCATATCAATGCAGTTTTATACTTAATATTGTTTGGTAGATAGCTGTTGTTGGTATAATATCCATATTTAAGCAGAACAAAATAAATAATTTCATTGATTTTTGTATCTTTATTTATGTTATTGATGTTACATATATACTATACACATGTAATTTGAAGAACAATGTCTAAAATATCTGTCATATTTTATACCTCACTTTTCTTAAGTTCAGTTTTAATATATCCTATGTAATTTAATAATCACAGGGATTTGTTCTTAGAATTTATATAGAATAAAGTGCTCTAGCATTATATAATTTAGCAAAATATCCTTTTATGATGATTTGGTTTTCATATGATTATTTCCATGTCAATCTAGTCCCTTTCAATAACCTGTTTAGACAACTCTGAGGTTTTTCCTTTTTGTTTTCTGTAACAAGCACTAAGTTTACCGCAAAAATAATGTGCATACATTAATTCTATTTACTGTAATAGAATTATTTATAATTGCAAGCGGACTTTAGATAACGGGGATTATTTAACAATGTGATTTTTATGAAAATCTATCAGCAGAACTATCGATGGACAAAACAAATCAGGTAACAATGAGTAGAAGAAATTTGACTAAATTTCTGGATAATTGGATTACAATTCTTTGGAGCAAACACTACAGATTTTTTAAAGTATGCAGGACCAGAGTTCTGGAGAGAACTCTCAGGATCAAGGACAGGAGATTTTAAGATAGAGTGAAAACAAAATCAAGACTTTCCATGAATTTAAACAAGTGAAGATGGCTTTAAAAAAAGAAAGCATCTGTAACCAGAGGATTTCCAAGCTGTATTTATTCCAAACTAAAGATCTTTGTAACAGGCAGTAGTGTTACAGAGTGTGTTGACCCTAATTCTCTCTCCAATCTCGTTAGGTTACTTTAACAAAATAACTGTTTTTTGCTTAGTCAACAAATAACTAGAGTTTCTCATATTTCTAGCTTCCCTTGCTTTTTCTTTAATGTGCTGATAATTTTTTTTTTTTTTTTTTTATCAGTACTCTAAGAAGGTCAGTACATGGACTTAAGAATTCTGAAGATCTGAAGGGGGACCTTCATGCTATCTGCATTGCTGATTTTCTCTACTTATTAATAATCTTTGCACTCCCTTTTACCATCTTTTCTTGCTTCTCAGCTCTGTTTGTACCTTACTTTTCTCTTGTATATTGTTATTTGCAACATTAATTCCTGACGTGGTGATTTATGTACATACTATATATAACAAATACAGCAGAAGATCTCAGAATTTTTAAACACAATTGAATAGCTTATAGAACAGTTTTGTGTACTTCTTCTGAGTTCAACATGTAAGACTAGTCAATGTGCTGATTGGCATTTCTAGGCCATGACTATGAGAAAGGTTTCTATAAAGTATAATGTGATATTTCACTTCTAACTTTTTTCCTTGCAGGATTTTCAACATGATAATTTTTAGTTCCGCCTTTTCCTTCATATGGCTATGGCAAACATCTTGGGTAAATTGTGGTTGTAACTACTTATTCCACGTTTATTTTTATACTATATAAAGAATACGAAATGCTGAGTCTAAATCTAAAGTAAAATGAGAGAAGAAAGGAAAATTTATGGATTTTAATAGAGCATCTGACTCAGAATATGACTAAATTAGAAAGGAAATGGAAATAAGGAAGTTTCCTTTGTTCTTTTTTGTAAATTACTTATGACCTTACTTACATATAGCAACTCGTGCTTTCAACACTCTAGTGTCATTTTAACCCATTTTGTTTCTTAATTGAATTCTATATTTTAATGGATAATATTGAATAGTTTCATTTACAAAAACATATAACCTCTATGAAGCCCGATGTCCATGTGTTTGTAACAAATCAAATACAAGTCAGCATCGAAAATAATACAAAATAATGTACATTTGACTGCAATACCAAGGGGAGAATAAATTTGTAATACAAAAATTTAATTCCTTAAATTCTTAAAATTTAAGGAAAAAAATGTCTTATTCCCTTTCACTTGTCCCTCACCTTCATTCCTAACTACATAAAGTCACTAACAAACAAGGCCAAGGAAATTCTCTTACTTCTCCCCCGCCCCCACCACCAAATAGTTGTAGCTTAGCTCTGTTTCACAGATCAACTTAAGTCATTGTGTTGTAATCAATTTTCCTCTTTATCTTTTATCTTGGCTCAAAATTGTAAACTGCACACAACCTCCTGCTGGAAGAAGAATAGTTCTAGAAATTACTGAATCTAAATATTTTACTCTTCATATGAATCTTAACAATGCTTTGCTCTTCCATGTGTCCCTTTTAGGTCTGGTGGTTTTGTGTTGTGAAAAATGTCAGTGGCACAGCATGTTGAACCTCCGTAGCAGGGGGCATTTTTCTGCATTTGAAATGTTATTCTTCTTTGTTTCCATAATGTGTTCAGCACATGATTCTCCATTTTTTATTTCAGGCCATGGAACAGTAAATCCTGAAAATTTCCAGATTTCTTTTTTTTTGGTAACAACATGTTCCAAAGGGTTTAAATTGAAAGTATCACAGCAGGAACCAAATCCCTAGAGGATTTGGACACATGTCTCCACTGGTCCATGAATGTCTAATAACATTGTCCAGAAATACTAGTTTCTTAAGAAATAGGCTATGTATGGAGATTGTTTTTACATTTATTTTAAATTCTGTCACAAGGGAATTTTTAGACTTTTTTAAAAAAAAAAATTTAGACATTAAAAAAAAAAAATATTGGGGAACAGTGTGTTTCTCCAGGGCCCATCAGCTCCAAGTTGTTGTCCTTCAATCTAATTGTGGAGGGCACAGTTCAGCTCCAAGTCCATTTTCAATCTTTAGTTGAACAGGCAACCTTGTTGTGAGCTCACGTTCTAACCAACTGAGCCATCTGGCCACCCCTCCGGAAGCTTAGCAGCAGCTCATTGTCTTCAATCTAGTTGTAGAGGGTGCAGCTCACTGGCCCATGTGGGAATCGAACCTGCAACCCTATTGCTCTAATCAACTGAGACATCCGCCACCCAGACTTTTCAATAATCAATAGAGGTCTATTTGGGTCTCAGAGAAGTGTATCCAGTTGCATTTTGTGTGCTAGTCCCAAAGTTATAGTGTTGATCTGAGAGTACTTTCCATCACTGTCTTTTAATTTTGTGGTATTATTCTAAAATGAACAAGTGCATGTTATTGCAGTCAGCTAAAGTCTAATGTTTCATAACAAATGACCCCAACACTCAGTAGCATGCAATGTTTCTCACTTACATGTCTGTGCTGTGGTTGAGGATTGGCTGATGTAAGTCAGGTTCTAGTTAACATGGTCCACATCTTGTGCACATGTCTTTCATTCTTCTGCAATCATAGATTACTATGGAATGTTTTTTTCTTGGTAATTGAAAAAGCTCAAGAAAGCAAACATACTTGTCTCTGGAGATTTCAGCTTGTGGTAAGTACACATACCGCTAGCCTGAACAAGTTACTAGGCCAAGCCCAAATCAGTGAGGTAGAAAAATATATCTCTCCTACAGTGGGAGGGGAGGAGGACTGATTGGTTGCAGAACAAGAATCCAAATTTTACAATACCCAGTAAAATTGTAATCTTTTGGATTATAATTGAATGATGGAAATTTAGCTTCAAAACGTCAAATTATAGCCCCCAAAATGTGAACTACACATTCAACTAGGAAGCTTCTAGTTATAATTGAAAACACTTTTATTCACACTGATTTAAATGGTAAAATTTTTTTTAGGAAATCCAGGGGGGGTGCTGTTGATTTTAAAGCTAGTTATGTAGCACCCAACAGAGTCCATCAAATCCCCTGATTCTTTCAATTCCTTGTCTCTGCTATTTTTAATGTTCTCTTTATTCTCAGGTTTGCTGCACATACGTACCCTTATTTCAGAATTTCATAATAGGAGATGACAACACAAGAGGAAAAACAAAGAATATAACTCTTTACATGATCTTTACTGGCAGATGTAAAACTTTTCCCAGCAAACCTCAGCAAATTTTCCCAGGTGTCTTATAGGTAAAAATTGGGCTACATATCCATTTGTGAACCATTCATTTGTAATGGAAATGATCTTATCTTTAGATCAATCGTTCTTCCCTCTAGAGTTGGCAGAACTGGCAGTGAAGTCAATTTCTTCAGAAGTGCATATTTTTTGTTGTTTGTTTGTTTTGGAGGGAGGAGGAAACTAGATCCATTATAGAGTTTTGTAAGGACTAAGGAAATTAATTTTGTATATTAGCAACAGTATGCCCTACATTTAAACAATGCTCATTCTTTAGTGCTCTTCTCAAGAGAGGATTGAATTCAAAGAAACAAAATTCAAACATCCAACCCATTGTTAACCTTCCATAGAGCTCATATCATTCTGAAAGAAGAAATATATGCACACACATTCTAAAAGTTTATTAAAGTCCTCTTTATATATCTCTCATTGAAAATATTAATAACATGTAAGAGTTGACCCAAAGTATTCATTTCCAAGCTGAACTCATAAAATGCCCTCACAGATCACCCTTTTATCTTTTCCATTCCCACCTTTCCTCTTATCTTTTAACTACATAGAGTAATTTAATTATCTGCAATACTTCAATTTTCTTGTCCTCCATAATACAGATATTACCTTACAAAAGTGGGTTTAGAAGCTGACCCAGAAAATATAAATCCTACATCTTTCTAAGGGGGTAGGGAAGGAGAACATTTGCAAATAATTAATGTAATATTTTATTTTCTAAATTCCTATCACATATACATTTATAAATATATAAATTCACTAAAGTGAAAGGTGATATTCTCAATATCTTGTGATATTCAAGAAGTTGAAGATAGATCCATTTCTTTTTATAGTTATTATAATATACCTTCATTGATGTGTGTAAATCATCCAATTCCAATATGTGTAAAGGATATTTAAATGAATGTAAAAGCCACCCTAATCTTTAAAAACTAGCTTAGGGCCGGCCCGGTGGCTCAGGTTGGTAGAACTCCATGCTCCTAACTCTGAAGGCTGCCGGTTCGATTCCCACATGGGCCAGTGGGCTCTCAACCACAAGGTTGCCAGTTCATCCCTCGAGTCCGGCAACGGATGGTGGGCTCCGCCCCCTGCAACTAAGATTGAACACAGCACCTTGAGCTGAGCTGCCGCTGAGCTCCCGGATGGCTCAGTTGGTTGGAGCGTGTCCTCTCAACCACAAGGTTGCCAGTTCGACTCCCGCAAGGGATGGTGGGCTGCACTCCCTGTAAATAGCAACGGCAGCTGGACCTGAAGCTGAGCTGCGCCCTCCACAACTAAGATTAAAAGGACAACAACTTGACACACTGTTCCCCAATAAAGTCCTGTTCCCCTTCCCCAATTAAAAAAAAAAAAATCTTAAAAATAAAACAAACAAAAAAGTAGCCTATTACACCTACCCTCTATTTTGGATCTTCCACATTTGCAAATGTATACAATGATCATTATGTCCAGAGTAACTCCCTTCTTGTTTTTAGTTATTTTTCTTGTTCTATTCAGTTAAGATCATCTATTTGCAACTTTATTTTCTTAATTTCAAGAGAGGATTGCACCAATCATGCAGATGTAAGCCTACCTAAAAGAGAAGGATACTATGAAAGTTACATAAAAAACAGAATTCTCTCATCAGAGAATTTAGAATCTCATAATTTACATTCAAACCTCAAAACGAAAGAACGTGTTTCAATGACTACATTACTGATATTTCTTGAGACCAGTTTACACACACACACACACACACACACACACACACACACACACACACAGATAGTTTTCCTATATGTATTTACACATACACAGATAGTATTTCCACTTGGATTTCATAGAGTTAAGCAATTTATTTATTTAAATCTCACCTTTAATTTGGACTCTTTATCAATGGGTAATACAGGCCACCTTTGTCCGATAAATGTTAAATCTCTGTCATGCTGGCAGAATGGCTGTGGCCAAGAAATAATGTATGTTAAACGAATTTTTGAATGGTTTTTCATTATTTTTCTAAAGTGTTTTATTACACTTTTATGATTATACAAGAAACGTGTGCTTACCACAAAAAATACAAAAAAATAAAAATTCAGAAAATAAAAATAATATAATCTTCATTAAGAAACAGCCATTTAAAAATATGCATATATACACACACATACATGTATATATGTGTATGTGTGTATGCATATCTGCAGCTTTTTACAATTATAAATAGATGCGTACAGATATAGGTAAAAATAAGGTTTATTTATATGAATATAGTCAAAATACATGTTACAAATTAACACTGGTATATGCAGTAAAAAAGTAAAGTACTTTTTTCATTGAGTGATTATACTTAATAATGCTATTACAATTTTCTAATACATGAGTTTTTACTTGTAGCTTATTATTGTAATTATAATTTAGTTGTCCAGTATACTTTATTAAACCGATGACCTATTATTGATACACACACACATACACCTCTAGGCATAAAACCCCATATATCTATAAATAATTGTATAAGATAATTACTTGAATGTGGATAAAGCATTGTATGGATCTATCATTATTTGTTTAAGATACTTCTTAAACATTAATTGTTGGAAAAATATTTTAAAATTTACACAGGATGTCACAACTGTCCCCCAATGGAGACAGTGTTAGGTCTTATACCACTGTGCCACTGTCACTACTCTCTTAACAGATGTAGATGTGGCCATCTTCTGAAAACCTACACTATTTTAGCCAGAGACAAATAACATATCTTGACAAACTTTCCATTTTTTAAACATTTCTTTAACGCATTTCTCATTTTATGAATTGCCAGTTTGTGTCCTTTGTCTTCTCAAAATACTTTTCTGATAGCTTTGTTATAGGTAATACGTATATTTAAAACTGATACTTTGCCATTTATTTTACAATATTTCTACTTCATTTTTGTCCTTAGTATTTCTAAAATGTTTCTGTGTTCAAATTATTCATCTTTTTCATTATGGTTTCTTCCTTTGAAATCATTCTGTATTAAACGAGATCTCTCAAAATTAACATTGGGGAGTCATTGGTTTTATCTTCTACCTCTTTCATTATTTCTTTAAAAATAATAATTATTTAACCTGTCTAGAAGTTAGCTGTGTTTGTATATGTGTGAGTGTGTGTGTAGGTGTATGTGTGTGTGCGTGTGAGGGCCCATGGGTATGTGTATGTTGCTATAAGGACTTAACTTGATTTTGAGTCAAACGATTCTGCACTTACTAGGGGCAGATACTGGATGAAGTGCTTAATGTGGATTATCTCATTTTTTTCTGGAGAACATCTCCTTAAGGGATGTACAATCCATACTCATATTTTACAGATGATGAAACTAAGGCCCAAAGTGATTAAAGAATTTGCCCAAGATCTAGAAGTGGAAAAAGAACAAGGAATTTAATCCAACTCTGCTCCAATGTTCATGTTCTTAATAATTAACGTGTACTGTATCCCAAAGTGTTTGTTTCTTGTATATGTTGTTACCAGTTGGCACATCAAACTCAGCATGATCAAAAGTTTATCGATCATCTTTACCTTTGACTAGTTTTTCTCATTTTTCCTCCTTTTAAAATTGAAGATATTGCAATATTCCAAGTCACCTAAGATAAAAGTCTGGGAGTCATTCTTGCCATTTGCTCTTTCTTCTCATCTTACATTTTACCAATCATGAATCTTGTCAATAGTAAAATTATAGGGTTGTTTTCCCTCAAACTAGACCCCATTCATGCTATATACTATTATTATTGCCCTTGTTATAATAGCTCAATTTTTCTGTATATATTCATCATCATGATCTTTCAGAACCCAAATGTAACCAAATTACCTCACTAAAATTTCTCATATTTCTTTCTGAAACGTTAAAATTAGATGAGCTCATTGCTGATATGTTTTTTTCTTCTCCTTGGTAACCAGACTTAAAATTGTACCTATAGAAAAAGCCAATGTATTTTTATTCAGGTGAAAATGAGATATTGCCAAAACAAAACAAAAACATTACTTTTTAATTTTTATTGACTGCCATTTATTAAATGTGATTTTTTTCTTGTATTAGTGTGTCTGTCAAAAAACAATAATATCTTTATATATCAAATTGATGACATTTCATTTATGAAAAACTAAATTCTAATAATAAAATATAGGGGTAAATTAGACAAAGTAAGAATTGTATTGTTTTAGGGTTTGAGTAATGTCTTTGGTGCACTAAAGGAACTTATTAGTAGAGTAACAAGAACTTTCAGTCACTAATAATAGCAGGTGGGGTTTTATCTAAAGCTATGAATATCGCTGTTACTGCTTGTTGAGAAAAAAGTTTATAATTTTAAATAATTATAAAATTAGATTCATAAATTGTCCATTCAGCTTACCATTACAGCTTTTAATATGATTATATTTATCTTTAGGAATAATGAAAGTTTGGAGTTGAACTGCAGAATGGTATCTTAGGTAGACATTAATATGTCAAGAAAAAACATATATTTTTGTAGATACCACAACTTCGGTTAGAATATATGAGAGAACGTAAGAAAAAGAAAAGAAAGAAAACAAATATGCAAAGATTGGAAGGAGCAGGTTACAAAGAAATGTTCATGACTGATTCCCCCCGTCCCCCAAGTATAAGAGTTGGTAGAATTAAACTTTAGCATGCTAGTTCTGAATGAGATATTGCCTAGGAAAATGACAAAAAGGATAAGAAGTAATGACAAGATTTTATATGGTACATCCTTTCTCATGTACCAGAATAAATTAAAGGTTTAGTATAATTGCAAGTATGCAGTAAGCTGTTTTTGAGGCTTTAAAAAAAAAACATTAGGAAGTACAAATCTTAATTATAAAGCTTTATTAATACTGAGTTTCTAGAATACATTCTGGAATGCAACTTTTAATCAAGATACCGTATGGTTTTTAGACAATGCTGGGCAACTTAAGTTAGGCGTGAATTTAAAATAGTAGTGGGTATACTTTTCTTTTTCATAAACTCTTCTGTTTATTATTATTTTAAATTTCTTACTGGCCCTTCTTATTTTCTCTTTTCTTGTGTGGGAAGTTACTCTTTAAAAAACAAAAAACAACAAGAAAAACAAAACCTCCTTTTGCATCCATGTATGGAAAGATTTTTCACAGGAATGAGGTATCTCTCAGTTCTAGAAACTTGTTTCTTTTTTTTTTTCCCCAATACATATTTGTTGGAAGAGTTTTAGTAATAGAGTACTTAAAAACAACTTTGAATGTTTGAAAACTATCATATTTGGTTTCAAATGAATGCTTTTACAGAGAAAACAAACACATGCAGTTGAACAAACAAATGCTTTTCATTTTGCAATGTTAAAATCTATTTTTATTTTCGAAAACACAGAAGATGGAATATATAACCTTGAATAATTCTAAATATAGTGTAGAGAGGTTTCTGTGCAAACTCCACATGTTGCATTTCTACTATATTGATATATAGAGAACTAAACTGGTATGTAGATGGTTTTGGATGTAAGAGATTGGAGTAAATCTACTGAATGATAGAAAAATGCTGATATATTCTAGTTCTCCACTTTAGCAAATGTGATTCGTGGTACAAGTTGATAAAATAGGTTTGGTAACTTATTTTCTTTGGTTAAAAGTCACTATGTAGATTTGGAGAATTAAAACCCAAGTTTTTGATATGTGAGAATAATAATTTATAAATATGTGATGAGTATATAGAATTCATTCTGGTTCATAATTGCCTTATTTGAAATAACATCTAGGTATTTCCTTCTGATTTCAAATAGATATACAGATCATTAGATATTTAGTAGAGAATGGTGCTTAATGGCATGGTTTTAAAGAGAAACTTCCTGCATTCAGTGATTGATTTTACCTCTTATTAGTCTTATGATCTTGTACATCTTATTTCTCTGTGCTTCAATTTTCTCGTCTGAGGGGTAGATATAATAATGGGATAAATACACTTAAGCACTTAAAAAAGTACCTGGCATATAATGCAAGCAAAATAAACATTATTTTTAGAGACAATAAAGAGTTGAGTTAGTGGTTGGTGAATTTAATTGATGTTTAGTAGGCCTTGATAAAGAACTGCTTTCCTTTTTTCATTTTTCTAGTGCATTAAAATTTACAAAGCGTCTTTATGTTTAATGTCTTATCTATTTGGAGAGGAAAGTTTAATTGAGTTAGCAGCTTGTTAATAAAAGAAAATTATCCTGAATTAAGGAAAATCAGACTGGGATTAGATACAGAATTTGTATACCATGTGTGATCAGAGCACTTCTTTCCCTAACAATTATTTGTTTCTGACTTAGAAAGCGAAAAACAAACAAAAAAACCCTCAGTGCTAAGTGGTGAAAGAAAACAAAAATGATAGAGTCATAAACAAAGACTTTTAATCAGTTTTCACTTTTAGGAGAAGAAAATGACTCTTCCAGAGGGTTGATTGATGTTTCACCCAAAGTTCTTAGTTGATACACCAGGAAAAATTTGCATATATACTTTTTTTTAATTAAAATTTATTGGGGTGACAATGGTTATTAAAATTACATAGGTTTCAGTGTACAACTCTGTAGTACATCATCTATATATCACATTGCATGTTCACCACCCAGAATCTGTCACTGTGTACCAAAATTAACTCAAAATAGATCAAAGACCTAAACATAAGACGTGAAACAATAAACTGCATAGAAGAAAACATAGGTACTAAACTTCTGGACCTTGAGTTCAAAGAGGATTTTATGAATTTGACCTCAAAGGCAAGGGAAGTAAAAGCTAAAATAAATGAATGGGACTGCATCAAAGTAAAAAGCTTCTGCACAGCAAAAGAATCCATCCACAAAATAAAGAGGCAATCAACTGAATGAGAGAAGATATTTGCACACAACGCCTCCGATTCAGGGCTAATATCCAAAATACATAAGGAACTCGTACAACTCAACAACAAAAAACAAACAATCCAAATAAAAAGTGGGTAGAGGACCTGAATAGACATTTCTCCAAAGAGGACATACAAATGGCCAATAGAAATATGAAAAGATGCTCAACATCAGGAATCATTAGAGAAATGCAAATAAAAACCACAGTGAGATATCACCTCACACTGGTTAGAATTGCTATTACCGATAGGACAAATAATAACTGTTGGAGAGGCTGTAGAGAAAAAAGAACCCTCATACACTGTTGGTGGGAATGCAAATGTGTGCAGTTGCTATGGAAGGCAGTGTGGAGGTTCCTCAAAAAAATAAGAATATAATTACCATATGATCCAGCAATCCCTCTCCTGGGTATATACTGCAAAAAATCTGAAAAAAAATTATCTGTAAAGATATATGTGCTCTGACGTTCATTGCCGCTTTATTTATGGTGGCCAAGACATGGAAACAACCATAGTGCCTTTCGATAGATGATTGGATAAAGAAGTTGTGGTATATATATGTATACAATGGAATACTATTCTGCCGTAAGAAAAGATGAAATAGTAACATGAATAGATCTTGAGATTATTATGCTAAGCAAAATAAGTCAGACAGAAAAAGTAGAAAACTGTATGATTTCACTGATATATGGGATATAGAACTGAAAGCAGCAAAAGAACAAGACAAACAAATTAATAAAAAAACAAAATCTCATAGACAAAGAAAACAGTTTAGTGGTTACCAGAGGGTAAGGGGGAAGGGGGTTGGTAGATAAGGGTAAACGGGGTCAAATATATGGTGATGCATATATATTAATACTTTCAATACCTACATCACAACAACTACAAAAGTAGGTACTAAACTTATCACCGTTCCATTTACAGAGGAGGAAAATTGGTCTCAGAGAGTTCAAGCAATAATTCAAGGCCATTATCACCATTTAGTAGAAAGTTTGAGGCAACAAAAATGTACTAATTACCATTAAAAAATAATAAAAAGCACCAGCAAACACAATTTCAGTACCTTAGAATTACATGCATGCAGGATGTCATAATGTACAAGTTCTTTTCTTCATTTCTTCAGTGGCTATAATGTATATATCTTGTCACATTAAGACTTTTTTACTTATTTATTTTTTGTCACCCCAAGACTTTACATTTTTCCTAACAATAATCTTGGAGTTGTTAATTTAAAAGAATGATTTCAAGTTTTGTACTTCATTTTATATTTAACATATTCAAAGTTTCAAATAAACATATTAGTTATCATTCTGAATGGAAATAATTTTTATAAAACTGCCATACTTTCTTCTGCTTTTAAAAAATAACACTTTTTAGTATTTCAGATGTAATTGAGAATGACAGAAAAAGACCTATTCTTAATTCATGATTTTAAAGAGAAAAGTGTAATTCAGAACTAGTAGGCTCTTGTTCTAAATTTAGAACATATAATTTTCTGCTGTGTTCAAAAACTAACTGCAGTTAATAATGTATTATTGACTCTAGCATCAGGTCTAAAGAATTGTAAGCATTTTGGATATTGTCTGCATTCTACGTGTATCTTAAAACATCTTCGAAGCCATGTTATCCACAGTATTTTTCTGTAGTTGTTAACATCAATCGAGTCTGCAAAATGTTAAAACATGGTTTGTTATGCTCTGCCACCTCTGTGCTCTTTGTCAGAGAAGAAATGTCACAGGTTTACACGTGAGTAGATCTGTCTACATGACGGTTAGATCTACTGATTAAATCTAGATTTTGAAATGTCTAATCAAGCCAGAAAATTTCTAATATCAGAAGACATGGGAGAAAAAAACAAACAACAACAAAAACCATCCTTTGCCTCTAGTTCTAAAGAATTAACACAATTCCTTTCTGAAGACATGTGATCGTCTTTTGTTTAGCAAAGTGCATTGATAGCAACATTAGGTATAAAATGTGTGCTGATGGGGTATAGTTTGGATGGAAACAGATAGTTACATTTTCCTAGATAAGAAAGGAATTAATATTGGGAGTGAGGGAGCTATGAGAAGGAAGGGACCTTGCTGGCTGTTTCACAATAACCCTACCCTGCAGTACAGTGGATTAAAAAGCAGATTCAGAATTCAGACTTCTGGGTTTAAATTTAGCTAAACTATTTCCTCGCTCTATGATCTTAGGTATTGAACAAACCGTATACATGCTTCGCAAATAGCAAAAGAAGCACATTCCTTACTTTACTCCAAGAAGTGATTTCTAGATATTTTTTAGATTCTTAATATATGCCATTTATAGAATATCTAAATCTATTATAATTACTTTTTATTATATTCACTATTTTAAGTACTATTAACATATTTATTAAATACACATCTAAATTTTTACATGAACATATTTTATCCTTACATTGATATTAATATAGACATAAAATAATATAGAACAATTAAGTCCACATTATTGTGAATTTAGAGAAAAGGACTTAGAAATTCCTATTCAATCATATGCAAAAGGGCACATAGTAAGTAGCTTCATCATAAATTGCACTTTCCAAATAGAATTTAAAAAGATGTCTTTTCTATATACAGCTCAAAATTATTTGGTTTAGGGTGCTTGCTGAAAGCCCTTAGATCACTTGTTTACTTAATCTAAAGCTTAGACACTGGGCATTTATCATTGTTTTATTAATAAAATTATCCAACCAAGTGTTTATAAATTATTTTCCTTGCACTAAAGACTTATAGTTTGTTTTAAGCTCTTAAAAATGTGTAAGCATTACCCAACCTATTTTTGAAATCAGAGAAATACATACGTATTTATTATTACTTTGTTAAAATTTTACTTATTTATTATTGCATGATTTTTTCATCTATACCATAAAAATGATCTGAATGGGAAAGAAAAACAATAGATAGCCTGCAATATGTCCATGGCATGCTTAATTGAATCTTCTAACAGCACATTGTTTCAGCATCAAATTTTGGTTTATGACATTTTCAATATTTGCATTTTGTGTTCTTGTATTCCATAATCCTTGAAGTGAATTAATTCAAAGAATACCTTTTGTAATGCCTGGTTGAATGGCCTATCTTCTCGTAGAGCTACTAGTAGTAGTTCATAGTTAGCTACATTTATTATTTCACCTACCAGTTACTCTAAGATCCACAGTAGGCAAGTTTACAATACGTTCTGAACACTTACATCCTTTTTACGTTAGAAGTCTAATCCCAGTTTTGTCTTAAATGTAGTAAAAAGCATCTACCCATCAAAATAATTTACTAGTAAAAGTTTCACATTGGGATATATATAAAAACATGTTACTCTATGAAACCATCTTAATAAAAATATGACTTTCTTTTAATTTATAGAAAGATTGCTATTATTAACATAATTTGAATGTTATATTAGTATGAAAGCATTTTATATTCTTCTTCCTCATGGTTTTGTTTTATGAGGGGTCATGTGGGCAAAATTGCAGGAAAGACCCTTAGAAAAAATTGTTTTTAAACCTTTTTTCAATCTTTACTTTCACTTCCTGGTTTCAGAGGAGATTTATAGTAACATTGCTAGGGAAAAGATTCAGTCTGTGCTCTAGACTGACAGATATGTTTACCAGTCATCTAACATTGCAGAAAGCATCCAAGGGATCAAATAATATACTTTTTTTTATTTATTCAAATAAGTAGGCTATTTTTAAATTTGGTAGAGAAGTTACTTTTTAAGAACGAATAGCTGGGAACTGGTTCATGCTAAATCTTTCAAAAATGCAGACGATGCTAGCAACACCCTGTAAGATCATATTGTTACTCCACTCATCAAACATACTGGGAAAAATACTTTATACACAAACTGTCAAAGAGGATGATGAGTGAGTTGAAATCCAGACAGAATAACATTTCTTCAGAACCAATGCACATGTGAATTATAACAGGCATACTCTTACTTGACTTTAACCCATCAAGTGTACAGAGAAACACAAAACTTAGATTATAAAACCTACGATATGTAAACACAGCCAGAATGACCAAGAGACAACACTACAGCATTATGCTCTCAGATTTACCTTACCTTTCCCTCTTTTCCCTCACCTCTCTTTCCTTCACATCTTCTATCTTTTGGTGCTGTTTACTGGAAGGTGGAAAGTGTTTACACTGGAAGGTGTTTACATATTTTTTCTAATCAATGGAAATTTAAAAAGATCAAGGAGAGAGGGAAGAACTGAGTGGAAGAGACAAAATCTAGTTCTATTTGTTTCCTAGAAAAAGAAACAAAAGCAAAGTGGCACGAATTCTGGAAGCGTGCCTGTCCAATATCACATAATAAATGCAAGCGCTGTCAATGCAGCTGTCTGTATTTATGGCTCCTTCCCTCATATTTACTGCTATCAGGTCACCATCAATTTAAGCAAAGAGTTATCTTGTCAAGCTGTGGTATCAGTTTTGTGAAGCTGTTGATGATTGCTGGGAAAAAGTTAAAATGTTTCTGCTCCTAGAAACTTGCTTTCTAAAGCAGATTGTGAAATTGTGATGAGAATCCTTAGGGAAGACTTGAACACTTGAAACAACATATCTACTAAAAAACATTTTCACTCAATTCAAGTGTGTTGTGAGAGTCAGGGAAAATTAAGGAACCAGTTAAAATGAAATAGATGTAAGAATTTCCTAAGTGCTGTACATGGAAATGTTTTTAAATGGGGCTCTGACCTCTGGTTTCAACAGAACTCTGTGGTGGAATTTAACCTACTCCATGTACCTGGCTGCATGCTATCTTTGACTTAATTACATATTTTACTGTAGTTTAATTATTTTGAGCTGTTAGGTTTGACTTTTGAATCAGGAGGGGGAAAATGCCATTTATCTCTGGAGTTAGAAAAGGAAAAGTCAATAAAAAGTTAAGATCTAGACACAAGAAGTCAAGAACAATTTGGCTGTCTTAATGGTGACTAAAGAAAAAAATAAAAATTTTAAAATTCCTATTATGAAAAAAATAGCACTACCAAAATACATTAGTTTAGAAAACAGCATGCGTTGTCTTTCCAAGTACATTCTAGTTTCTTAAAGGGAATAACATCTTTCCACTTTGGCACCTAAGGTACACAGGACATTTCAAAGCATATTTTTCAATGGATATGTAAATGATTTATTAATTTATTCTCTATAAAGCTAAGAAACTCCTTCCAATTACTGTGGTTCAATGCAATTTCTGAATGAATAAAGAAACAATTAAACATCAAGCGTGATCTGGACTATAGTAGATAACCTCTCAGGGACAAGTCTAGGTCATCTCTGCTCTCTTCTTTTATCAGCTGTGTTTTTCCAGCTACCATTGGGTAACCATTGAGTTACCCAATTTGTGTATGGCCTTCCCATCTTCATGCAGGTGCAACCTGATAGCACTCATGTCATGTTCACACCATATGCTCTTGCCCCCCACTCAGGGCATCTCCTGAGTGAGAGACAATGAGTTTTGTTGTTGCAAATGGTACTATTTCATCTTTTCTTATGGCAGAATAGTATTGCCTTGTGTATGTATACCACAACTTCTTTATCCATTCACCTATCAAAGGACACTTTGGTTGTTTCCATGTCTTGGTCACCGTAAATAAAGCTGCAGTGAACAGTGGAGCACACATGTCTTTATGGATACATGTTTTCAGATCTTGAGATTATTATGCTGAGTGAAATAAGTCAGACAGAAAAAGTTGAGAATCATAGGATTTCACAGATATGTGGTATGTAAAACTGAAAACAACAAAAGAACAAGACAAACAAGTGAAGAAACAAAAACTCATAGACACAGACAATAGTTTAGTGGTTGCCAGAGGGTAAGGGGGTAGGGGGGTGGCAGATGAGGGTAAGTGGGATCAAATATATGATAATGGAAAGAGAAGTCTTGGTGGTGAACACACAGTGTGATATATAGATGATGTATTACAGAATTGTACACCTGAAATCTATGTAACTTTACTAACAATTATCACCCCAATAAACTTTAATTAAAAAAAAAGATTTTACAGAACTGAAAGAAAAAAAAGCAAATGGGGTTTGGGTCACTACAGGACAGATTGGAACCCATGTACACACATCCAGAACAACAATGGGTTTAACACTCCATGGGATAGGCCTTTGACCAAAGGGACCCAGGTGTCAGTGAATAAATCCTTTGTTTTTTACATCACTGAATAGATTGTCTTAAAATGTAGCTTCTTGGTTTTTCAACGTACAGTCCCGTAGAACCAAATCATTACTAGTACTTAGTAGCAGCCTTCTCAATAGCATCATCTTTCTAACTCTTCCTTTCACCTTTCCTCTCACTCCTCCACTCTGGCTCTGTACTCATAGTAACAACATAGGTCTTTACTTCACCCTCTGCATTCTGGAAAACGCAGGCTAAGGCCTGGGTGATGCTATTTGCAAAGTTCAGTATTGAATTTGAGTGTAATAGAGTACATTTTCACCTCTGTACTTCTCCCCCAATCCTGATATGTACTTCCATGTGAAAGATGTCCCATGAGTATCGTACTAATATCTTCTCTCTGTTTCTCTCTGTCCCTTTATTCATTTCTTTTGGGGGGTGGAGGGGTAAGTAGAATGACTTCTATAATAAGTTTGGAAAAATAAACTGATGCTCCACATTCTTTTCTCATCTTTTACTTAAGAGAAAAAAGCTCTGGACGCAAGTGCTCCTCCAGGCTCCGCATCAGCTCAGTGTGGAATGAGAAGGGTGAAAACAGGAATGCTTATTCCCATAGTGTTTCCAATGACTAATTCTGGCAAATTCTGTGGTTCACTGTTAAGAAACGCATTGTTCCTGTATTCCTGAGCTATGCTCTCCAATCAAAACTTTCTCAGCAATGAAGACGATTATTTTGCACCCTAACTTTGCTTCAGTAGGGTGTAAGAAACAAACAAAACAAAAAGATAAAGGGTATTTATGGACATTACTGATGACTAATAATAAAAAAAAAACTATGATTATATTCATAATTATCATGTGTCAGATGGGTTCATTTAGTAAGCACAAAGGCTATTTAAATATTAACACCTCCGTTTTACAAAAAGTGAAAAAAAAAAAAAAAAAGCTTGTAAAGAATTAGTGAAACGACCAAAGTCCCAATGTCTGGAAAGAATTCAAAATTCAAACTTAAAATTCTTCTACATAAAATTATATATAACATTACATTTTAAATTGATAAAGGTATTTCTGTAGAGAATATAAAAAAAAAAAAAAAGAAGCAAGTGTGATCCACACATTTATACTACTTTTGCAGTCGTCAATCTCCCTGCTTTCCTTTTCTTTTTTGATTGCATTTCAGCTTTCACCGTTAATACTGTGACACCTAACAGCTGAGGCATCTAGATGTGAACTATCAACGTAAAAAGTTATACATCAATCAGATGATCCTAATTTATGGCACAAAGTCATTGGTTTAATTGGAATTATTCTTTCAAATTTTAAGTCTTAAATGTTACACCATACTCATAACAAGTGCCTCTAAAATTATATCACAGTTTTTGAGTTAAATTTGATACCATTGACCACTAGTGCCTGGGTTCCACCCTCCATTCCATTTTTCACTAAACAAGATTAATCAAGGAGAAAATAGAAATGATATTTGCAGATGATAAGGCATATTTCATATTTTAATGTTTTTAAAAATAATCATTGAAAGTTTTCTATGGTAAGTTCATTTGAGGAATATTTATTTTAAGAGCCAAAGGGAAGCTTAGTAATGCATTAATCTAAAACTAACGATCATAATTAGCTAAGTTATGCAATGCCCTCAATAAATAAATGACAATTTTGAGCTGAGGAACAATTTTGCTATTTTTTTGCTAAATATTTGTAAGAAAAAAATTATTTGAATCATTTGCAAGTTATATGAGCCATTAGTGATTATGGCCCAAGGTATTAACTGAAAGTTATTTAAGTAATTTCCAAAGCTTGTTCCACAGTAGAACAGGCATTAATCATCTGTTGTGCCTTTTATAAACATGGAAGCAATTAAGCGAAAATTGCCAGGTTTACATAGAAGACATTATCATTGGCAATTATAGTATTAGAGAATAACTAGTGATTTAAATTTTGTTGAAGAATAAAAACCTTATACCACATTACAATGGCCCTTTTATTAAACTATAAAACACAGCAAATTAAGCAAATAGCAAAGGGGATTTGCAGCAATATTCATGGCGCTGGAAAGAAAACACTTGAAGTATAACAGTAAATAAAACACAGTCTCCTTTTGAAATAATAAACTAAAATGCATATGAATGTGATTTATTTTGGAAATAGTGGATTTTGGGAGAGGGTGATTTTTTTTAGTGTTCCAGTCTTTTGATTCTGAGTGAGGGCACCCCAGTGTCACTGAGACCGAGTTACTACTTAAAAGCACCAAACTGGGGGTACAAAATGATGTGTGTATGAGACAGTTGAGGAATTTTAAATCATTTTAAATAAAATCCATTCATAATATTTACATTATGGACAGATTTTAATGTTTTTATATTACCTTTTCATGACAGTAAATAAACTCATGTTGTCAAAGAAAAATATGTCTAATTTAAATCCATTAGGTTTAGTTCTAGTGTAAAAGCAAAAGTTATACCTATGTTCAACTATGGAAACTTAAGTATAAAATGTATGCATATCTACATTAAGTTAGAAAAGAACAAAAACTAAATAGGAAGTTAACTTGTGTGTCAGCAGGGTGCAGAAATTTTTCTCTAATCAGTGTGGAGAGAAACTTACCTGAATAGTACCAACTACGAGTCATAAATTGTCACATCATTTTAGAACTGCTGATTGATTGCTGTATCCAGAACACCGAGCCAGGTGTTTCTAACATATCTCTTTGTATCTTTTAACTTCAGACATCATTGGAAAGAATGAGAGAAATTCATCTTTTTTATTGTTCTACATCTGACTGAAATATATTTTTCATGGTTTAAGGGCTCATGAAAAAAATCTTAGTAGAGAAAAGAGAAACTTGTTCTAAGAAATTAGAGGAAAAGTCTTCTCATTAAATAGCTACTTCATGCTAACAAAACAACTTTGAAAAAAATATTCTTTTCAAGTTGCAAGTGGTTCTTCTTTTTTAATGTGGTTGCAGGCTATAAATTCCTAAATTCTTTTTAGCAGACAGTTGAGTTAGGTAAACAAAGGAACAATTTTATAATGATAATGGTTAAAATATGCAAGAGTTTGTGAAAACTTTTTTCTTTCTGCCATAACAATGAAGCTTGGATAGACATACAACTTGTATAATTTGAAATGGATCAGTATGTTTGGACAGAAAGTAGGTGGGTTGTAAGCATCATTATTATGATGCTAAATAATTGTTATTCACACTCTATTATGCCTTGAGACTGGTAATTCTGAGATTGATGAAACCAGAAAAATGGTTAACTGTCACCTACTTTTAGCAAGGAAATTCTCTCTTCTTAACTTTTTAATTTATTCATTTTTTTCTCTTATTCAATCATATTTGTATTCACCAAATATTCATTGAATGCCTACCAAAAGACACAGGGAATACAGCAATAAATAATGAATTCTTCCTACTTATCTTCAAGGAGCTTAATGTCTGGTTGGGCAATACATTAAAAAATAAATACAAGTGTGGTAATTACTATAAATTATGAAAATACAGGGTATTGCATGAAACTGTGTGGCACAGCCCATCAACTTATTTTTTTGATTGTCTACTCAGAAAACTACCTTGCAGGATAAAACATGACCCATTAACAATTTCCATCAAGAGGTATAATTTCCATATATTCATCAACGGAGGTGGGAGAGGACATAGGGAAAATTACAGAAAATGTATAACAGCGGCTAACTATTATAAAAATATACAGCAAATAATTTAAAAGTAAATAACAAAAATTAAAAACTGTAGTGAGAGTCTTGTGTTCACTGTGAAAATAATTTGAATTATATACTTGATGAATCCATTTTTCTGTATGTATGTTTTTAAAAAATATTTCTCTTAAAAAATAAAATCTAGGAAGGTAGAATTGCATTACAGAACCTGGTAATGAAGAAGACAAATTTGAGAATACAGCAAAATTGTGTAAAGTGTGGAAAATGATGAGGTGACTAAAAATATATATAGAAAAAAGACTAGACATCCAATATATGGAAGTTATTTATTCCCGAAACTAGAATAAAGCACAGAAGCAAACATCAAATCTAGAAGAGAAACTACCCTAGCTGGACAAATACCTTTACCTTCAAATCATACTTCAGAAATATCAACGACCAATGTCTAGATTTAAAAAAATTATACCTGGCAGGGACTAATAAAGAAAAAATACAGAAACCACCACCAAAACAACAGCAAAAACAATGAAAACAGAAAATAAAGGCAGAAAAATCCTAGAATAATATCAAGGTTTGTCATTTAAGAATGTCATAGCCAGTTGTATTTCATTTTTTAAGATAAGCAATGATTATTTTCAAATTTTGAGAAAATTTATTACCCAGACATTTTTGAAACTGACCAAAAATGCACCAAAATCATGGAAAAACTGATGTGGAAATTTTAAAATTGTAAAAGTAATGCTAAAAAAGGATAGTCAGTGAGTAATTAAGACAACAAAGTAGGTAAAAACAGGAAAATAAATGTATTTACCTTACTATTAGGATGATTATGATGCTAAATAATTGTTATATGTTTATAGCAAAAATAAAGGAACAAGAACTTTAAAAAGAGGTTAATTACTCTTATAAATGGGGAAATAATTTTTTAAATGCAAAAGCTAACTATAAAACAAAGTAAATTAAGCAAATAAGTCAAAAGTTATTGTTTTGTTATTTATAATTAGGTAACTAGAACTCTAAAAAAAAACTTGTAAAACAAATTTTTAGCTAAAGTATGCTTGGATTAAAAACAAGATATATATATACCAAATATACTAGATATGACAAAATGCTAAGGTTTAATTTGTGTTTATAGGAAGCGAACATTTGAGATTGTATTAAAGTACGAAACTGGGAAAAAAAATCTGCTTCTAAAAATTAGACTAAAATGAAATAACACTGAAGAACTTAAAGACTATATATATACATATGAAACCTGCAACCATTTAAACAAAACATAACAATGTTAATATCAGGCAAAAATAATGGAAGGGAAGCACAATCAATGGTGAATACAAAACAAATTTGAACTTTTAGTCATCAAATTAACAGGCATAAAATGAAAAAAACAACTATTAGCCATTTAAAGACAAAGCAACTGATTTGTAAAATTTTTGGCACATTTTAACACATCATTATTTCACCCCATAGGAGAATATGTGAATTTTAAAACAGAGTATCTGATTAATCCAATCAACAAAATGTGGTTAACTGATATGGAAATCCTTACTCTTTATTCACTTGCATTTTACATCTCTCTTTATATATTCAATGGACTATTTCTGTAATTTGTTTATATATGGCTAGAAAGATACTCTCAATACCTTTTTTTAAAATTAGAAACTATGTAAGTTAAAGACTGAAAGCATTTTTCAAAATAAACTTTCTATTCAGTACAGCAGACTACTTAATAAAACAGAATATTTTTTAATATTATAGTAAAATCATAAATAATGAGATATTAAGAAAAAACTGAATAATGTAGCTTGAAACTTATGGGCAATGGCTAAGTCATTCTTTCTAAAGTTTTAATTTTTAGTGTTGGCCTAGAAGGCTAAATTAGATCTTTAAGACAGGACTTAGAAAGAGCTATAAACTTTTTTTAATTAAAAGAAGAAGGCAATAATAAAAGCACAGTTATAAATGAACTGAAATAGAAAAGAGTGACATTAATACATCTAAGATTTTATTTCTTAAGCCAAAAATTGATGAAAATAAGTTTCTGGAAAACATAATCAAGAATAAAAGAGCAAACTATTCCTAATTCATATCCATTGAGAGCAATTTATATGATATACCAATATCAGATGTAAGGGGGAAATTATGGAGGGAAAAATTACCATCTCTGCTTTGTTATTCTATATTAAAAAATGAGGTACTTGATCAGAACACACATAATGCTCCTTTGCAAAAACAAAACAAAACAAAACAAAAAAACATAGGGTTAGTTCTGAATTCTGACAAGCAGGGATGTTGCTTAGTTTTTAATAGTAGAAAATGTATACATTTTGGTGGATGTGTTTTATGGTTGTATTCAATATTTGTGTATCCTGCATACGCATACATTTGCATTTAAAGAGATTTTAAGAACTTTGCATGTTTGGTTTATCTAATTCTATAATGTTGCTTATTCAACAGTATGATGGAGTTTTAAAACAAACTTCAAAAAAAGAAACAAAACAGAATAGTCTCCCTTGAAATACGGTTTTTGCTGAAAACAAAATGACTGTTGTACTAATGATTTCTCTTTTTGTATTGTGGTCTTCAAAGTTCTATTCTTAACCTTGGTGCACACTTTTCATTCCCCATCTGTTGCTTTCTTGACCCTCTGCTCTAGATTTACCAAACTGCTTTCTGTCCTGATACCATGTTCTCTTTCATCTCCATAACACCGAACGTGCGATTCTTTCCTGAATTGTCTTCCTCTTCCTTTCCCGTTATCCCTCTCTGCATTCTTCAAGGCTGTGTAAGCATTCTCTATAAATCTCTCTTTGATTTCTTATAAGCAGAATATGATGGTTTATTTTTTATAAACCATCATACTTTCTGAATGATATATTTTATAAACCATCATACTTTCTCAATTGCATGTTCCTCTTTTGCTATGTTTGATTATATATGAATTTACTTCTGTATAATGTTTGGCAACCAGATGGATTGAGGCTTCAGTATACATATAGGCAATCCAATAGGAATAATTTAAAATAGCATATCGGGTGTTGAGATTAGAAAAAGTTAAAGCAGACAAAGAGTGAGGATTTTTTTTTTTTTTTTTTTTTTTTTCAATTTAAGCCTTAAGAATAATAAAGGTAGCTACAGTTAGGGTAACTTTATCCTTAGACCTAACCTGAGAGGAGTATGCAGGAATAACAACTAACAGTGCATGCTTTAACCTGAACTCATCATACACAAAACTAAGTTTATATTCAAATATTATTTTCTTTCTCCAGATCTATACTTTCTGCACAGTATTCCTTACTATACAACAGCTGTAAAAAGCATACGGCTGTAATTCTTTTACCACACACATTTTCTCTTTGTTGACATGCCATACAAAGAGCAAATTCCTTGGTGAAGTTGAACTCAAGGTGTTTTAAGATTTATTGCAAGTCAATTTCAAAACATTTAAAATTGGCTTTTATTGTACTAATAAAATCTTTGCAGATATTTGCATTTTTTTCTCTTGAGATGCCTTTTTTTGTATTCTTTTTTTAAATGTGTTTTTCATATTTTAGCTGTGTTATATTTTGCGATAAATTTGTTTGCTTATTTGTTTTTGTAATTTAAACAAATTGATTGTTAATTTCTCAATATAAAAATTGCACCACAAAATAAATATAATTGCACTCCTTGCTCTCTAAGTATTCAAACTGAGAGGAAGCTGTCAGGAATAAAGGGAATTAATCTCATTTAATTTATTTTATTTTAAATTAGTTATTATAACACTATTCAATTTTTGTTTTTTTAAGTTGGCCTATGGTAGGCTGTATTATGTTCCCAAAAATATACCCCACGTCCTAATCCCTGAAAATTGTGAACATGTTATCTAACATGGAAAAAGAGCCTTTGCAGATGTGATTAAATATTTTGAGATGGAGAGAATATCCTGAATTACCTGGGTGGGCCCAAGAGAGTAACATGGGTAATTATAGTGGAAAGAGGATGGTGTAACCGTCCATCAGAAAAAAAAGATGTGACAAAAGAAGAGGGGAGAGAGAGAGAGAGAGCGCGCTCTAACGATGCAAGCAGCCTCTAGAAGATAGGAAAAGCAAGGAAACTGATTATTTCCTAAAGCTTCCTGAAAGAATGCAGCCTTGCCAACACTTTGATTTTAGGACTTCTGGCCTCCAGAACTATAAGGTAATGAATTTCAGTTGTTCTAAGCCCTCAGTTTGTGGTAATTTGTTACAGGAGCAATAGGAAACTAAACCATGAACAATACTGGAAATATTTTGTATCGTGGAGATAGGGTTGTAAAACATAGGGAAGATAACTAATATGTATTTAATACATCTACATATAGGAATAATACAGGTTACATACACACTTTGCAAACCTTATCAAATTTTACCTTTAAAATTTTGTGAGATATGTATTATCTCCAGTTTTACAGCTAAAATTTGATAATGGGACATAAAAAAACAACAACAAAAAACAACACACTGCTAAATGATAGAACTGGCATTCAAAACCAGTATCCTTGACCTTAAAAATCCATTGTCTTTTTACTGAATGTTTGACTACAATTTTAGATCAAAACTATTTCTGAATCTGAAAACATCTGAAATAAAAGTTTTGATACTTCTGGCTTTTTATTGTCATTACAAAGATTATTTTTTATTGACTTTACTAGGCCTTAAGACATTTTTATGATTCATAAAGTATGCTATATGAAGTGTCATAATTTGATATAGCATTTATGTTTCTGGTATCATTAATTTGCAAGCTTATGTAAAAAAGGGATATCATGAATTATATTTGCCATTTCATCTCAAATATGTAAAAATTAGATTATGTTCTAACTTATTCTACATATTGTGGATTTTTCTCTATTCATTGAATTCTTAGCTTTATAAATAAAGTCTTGTCTTTTTTTTTTTTTTTTTCCCCACTGTTTTTCTCCAATGCACTGTTAAGGCCTGGAATCGTCCACCCCTCAGACAGACATAGGACACACACGATAATGCAAGTCACACAGCGAGGTTTATTTCCAGCCAGCTGGGGTCCCAGTCTCTGCCCGACACAGCTGGTTTTAACAAGGACCCCAAACCCTTAAAGCTAAGGGTTTTTATAGCGTTCTTAAGGCACTCAGTAATTTTCCATAGTCTTAGGGAGTACAAGATAAACTACAGGACTTACATAGCTGCGAAGAGTATAAGATAAGCTACAGGACTTCTGGTCTCTGTGCTGCAACTGCCCACATCCTGGAATTTACAATTAGGTTGTTTTAAGCTAAGGGCTGTTGTTAACCCTGACCTTAAGGTAGCAGTTCTCATGCTAAGGGTCTCTTACAGCATTTGTTCTTAAAATAGTGATCTAGAACAGGTAGTATCAAAGAACCACCAAATGGAAATTAAGTTTTTTATTAGTTAATTGAGTCTTCTGCTGTGGCTAAATGCTGTTCTCCTGAATCATTATTTACTATCAAAGTTCCAAAAGGTTCAGGATTGGGTAAAGCAGGGCACAGACACATTTGAGTAATACCACCCAGTGCATGTAGAATATAAGAGCTACTGGGGAAACTAATAAAGAAAGAAGCAGGGGGATTCCCATCATTCCAGGCTTAGACCTTAACCTACCGGGACTGCAAGCATCTTGGAAAGTGCTCCTGAAGAGTTCTTGCCCCTACATAAGCATTTTCTGTTTATGCGGGTATTCGGGGGAAAATCTAAGCTCTCTAATCAAAGCAGGGCTTTCTTTGCTAGAAAGGGGAGACTCTAGAGCTAGTGAGGGATGTTATTCAAATCTCCCATTGAGCTCATTCAATCTGCTGAGCCCACTTTGGCAAAGCTACTGAAAAAGATGAAATGTACCAGGACCACAGAAATTGCATCAGTGGCTAACGGAATCTGGGGAACGTGAAGCATTTCCTGCTTCGTCACCCAAGTGATGTTGGTCCAAACAGACTAGGAAAAGTCAATATTAGAGTTTCTTAAACTTTCGCCTGCACAATCATCATCTGGAGGGCTTGTTAAAACACAGAGTGGAGGGGCCTCGTCGCAAGAGTTTCTGATTCTCTAGGTCTGAGTTGGCACCTGACAATTTGAATTTGCCACAGGTAATCCTGATGCTGCTGATCTATTGTGAGAGATAGTCTTTGGGAACTACTAAATTATGCTATGATCTACTTTCTTCCCTAACTTTTTACACACACTGCCTGTTGATATAGAAGCCCTTCGCCCCATTGTTCATGTGAAAAAAATTATTCATCTTTTCACAATTCACCTCCTTGAAGATATCATCTTCATTCCCTTACTTTCTTCAGCCCGTTATTAGTTGGCCCTTTTAAATGCTCTCCTATTCTGTACCTGCATCTATTATTTTTTCAGCAGTGTTTCATTTCCCCTCTATCCTATAAGCATCTTTAGAACATTTATGATTAATTTGTTTCTTTCATTTTTTTCGTTTTTTTGTTTGGCAGCCTCACTCTAGTAGGGTAACATGATGACTTGTATATTTAAAATATTGGGCAGTTGCACTATTTAAACAAAGTATCTTATCTTTATATCTGTATCACTTTTTTTGATAGTTTGGTGTTAAATGAATTTGACCTACAAAGATATTATGGGTATTGATTTATTTATCTGTGTAGTTGATTCCAAACCATTACTTGAAAATATTGCAGTATTTGGTGAAGGTGGCAGACATTGTTATTCACATTTCTTAGAAAGAAAGATGGAAAAGGAAAAACAGAAACAAGTTATCTACCAATAAGTCAACAGCAGGAATGAAAATAGGCCCAGGTAAGGTGGCAGCATATACTATTTTCTCTTCTCAAATTTTGTATGTGACTTCTAAGTCATTTTATCCCATATATTCCAGCCTGAAAAAGAGCTAAAGTTAACAGCTATGTAAATACTGACTCAGTCACGTCTGGATCGCAGTTCTACCACCCACTAATAAGCTGTTCCCTGTTGTGAAGTCAAAATGTAAAGTGTAAAACACATCAGAAACGTGTTCTGTTATAACAGCAAATCTGAAATAAACAGAATCTTTTTTAAAAAGCAAGATTGTAGGAGTACAGAGAGCATTTTGTATATGATTTCTAATACAAGAAATATTTTCCAAGTAGGGCGTATGTAGTTTACAAATAGACAAGAAACAACAAGAAAACTGTGAAGAGAGCTATGTACACATCGTAGGGCTCTGGTTAATCAGAATTACATGAGCTACAGTTCTTGAGATTTTTAATCAAAATGTTACTTTTTGAGATGAAGAATATAAATATATGGGAGTATGTATTTCAGGATATGTTGTATATTTTTAATATTACATGACCATGGAGTAAAACTTTCAGGTTAATCAATTAATCATTGAACTGTCAAAAACAAATTGCACTGGACACTTAAAAATGGTGAGGGAGAATTTATTAAAGACTATTGCAATAAAGATCAAGCCTTCAATGAAGCAAAGTAGGATTTTTAAACTCTGGGGAAGACTAATGGAGAAGTACTAGAGAACTTTGGAGAAGGTTAGTCAATGTGATTAGGCTATCAGTATTTGCTAATTCTTGCTTATCAAAGTAGGGCTCATATTCTCCCCCAAAGACTGAGAGATCAAGGCCTTATCTTTTTTAATGATTACATTTCAGGTCCTAGAGAAAGATAGTCCTGCATTGTAGAATATTTACATCCCAATTGGATAGAGAAATAATTTATAATTAAAAGTTTTCTAAAGCAAATGCTGTAAGTAAAGGGAGGTCAGGAACTTATAGTCAGAAAGAAACCTATCTAAAGTCTAATGACCCTGAAGGGCATATTAAAGCCTCTGGGTCAGTGTATATAGTGCATAATTTGAATATGAATTATAATACTAAACACATTAAAGCTATCTTGAACAAATTTTAATGCTGTTTTTTTAGGATTCAAAATTAACTTTAGAAATATAATATTTCAGGACTTCTTTTTTTCCTATCTTACACATGTGTAAAAAATGCCAATGAGTAAATAATTGTTAGGAGGATACAGGTTATATTTTTCTTTAACTGAAGAGCACAATACATAAGAATGTTCTTCTGGTATTTTTTAAAATATCACAAAGATTTTTTAATTGCAATCAAGGCTATCAAATTGAATTTTGAACAGTTTGGAAATCTAATTTATACCATATAGGCTTTTGCAAAAAGTACACAGGAAAACTAGATAATTCAAACAATAATGGTGATGATGATTTACATTTCCAATCTTTTTAAAAAGAGGTATCAACATAATATTTGGTAACATCAATTATATAGTTTTATAACCATAATTTATTTGTCTGTATTTGTAATCAGACCAGCAACATGTTGACATGAGTAATAATAATAGTAATAATAAAAAAATTCTATCCAAATTTAATATTTTATTTCTGCTGGTGAGATCATGCAAATTAATTATTTAAGTGATGTGGGGTGTTCAATTATTTTGCTTATCTATTGTAAAATTATTAAAATTGAAACAGACAATAATACATTTAAAGAATGAAATAAGTTGTATGGAAAAACTAGAATAACAGTACAGAGCTGAGTAATTTTGAGGTAAACCTTCAAAACTGTCTGAGCATTTCATCTCCATTTAGTTATACAAAAAAACAAGAGCAAAACAAACAAACAACAACAACCAAAAAACCAAATAAACAAAAACACCAATCTAACAAAGAAAACAAAAAAGACTATAGGGACTTTATTTAAGTTCTTCTAGCACAAAAGAGAAAGGAAGAGGGGGGGAAAAAAAAATCAACCGTCCCAGTTCACTACTATTCTTCTTGGAGGCCTCTAAGTTTCATTGTCTATCAGAATAAAATCAGTTTGTGCTTTTGTGGAAGAAGGGGACATTTCCCCTTTACCTCCTCTGGTTCATTTTGCCTGGTTGAGTAACTAAAATGACCTAAGAATGATTAACAGGAAAAAATCAAATTTAATTTCATGTGCACAGGAACCCCACATACACAGGAGTCAGAAATCCCACATACATGAAAGTCTCAGAGACAGAAAGGTAAAGCTAGGTACACAGAGCAAAGGGTGTCAAAAGAAAAAAAAAAATGTATACACATTTTAAGAAAGAAAAAAAACCTAGTAAGATTGTAATACAAGGAATGATGGTAGCATTCATTTGATTAACGTCATCTTTTGAGTGAACGTCATACTACACATTGCTACCGTAATTCAGTTCAACTTCAAAAAATAATAGATAACATCTCTTAAAATGTATACTTTTTTTGGGCACCCCTGGTAGGTAATAGGATAGGGGCTTGGAGCTTCAAAGGAAGGAGAGTAATTCACAGGATGATAAGAAGAGCAGATGTTCAGTAATTAGATGTTTGCCCTGCGATACAGCTAGGTCATAAAAATGTATTTCTGGTAATAACTCTTATTATGGGCAAGGTCCCCAATTTAAATTATTTAAAGGTGAGGTAAAACAGCCTGAAGAGTCTCCATTTCTTTTAATTTAAAATAATCTACATGCCCAAAGTGGAACATCTTGGAATATCTATTGGAATCCCTTCACTTTGGAAATGGCCCAAATCATCTGGCTGTTACACATCCAAGATTCTTATGAAAAAGACTGAATTGAAGATATCAAAGGTCATTGGAGTAAACGACTAAAACAGTGCTATGGTAATATTGATAATGAGGCATATAATTAACTGGACTTTATTTTGGAGCTCCTCAGCGACGAAAAAGAGAATTATATACGAAGTGAAAATTTAGAGAAAATTAGGGATAAAGAGAAAAGCCTATTTTAAAAAATAAAATTTCACGTTGGTTGCAATTTAGTGTAATGAGGTTTTACTCTCAAGTGAAAATCCATTAAACGACAGAAATAATTTAAATAATGAGAAATTCTATGAGATGTGACAGCAAAGTCCATATATCCAGGAGACACATTCTATCCTGACTTCTGTCCTTAAAAACCAAAATGAATCTCTTTCAATTACTGGTTCATTTTGACCAATTCAAACAACATAGTAAGTTGAATAACCCAATAACCTTTTTTTCTTGGCTGCATTGAATTATTTTATTAAAATTTTATTGAATTATTGTTGTGCAAATTGACAGGTATATTTTATTTAAATGTATATGTCCATGGCCAATTTCCTGAATTTCTGTAGTTTGTTTATTCAAGCTTACATTATAATTTTTTCTTCATGTATATAGTGATGCAAGTTGACCTGTCATCTGTGTATATTTCGTTGGAAATAACCACTAAACCACCTTTAAATGGGAACAGTAATAATTCATTAAATAATTATTTTTTGCCCTTAGAAAAATGTCATTTATCATAAAAGCCTCTTTGAGAAAGCCACTTTCCCACTAACAGTGTAGTTTCCCACTGTTAAGAAGTAGATACTTCCGCCATTGGCCACCTGTATGAATATCAACCGGTCTATTATTTTTTCCCAACTTTAGTTTTGTTATTGGTGAAATGGTGATAACTGCCATTGTCATAGAGTTGTTTTGAGGAGTAAATGGATTTATTCAGATTATGCCAAATTATGGGAATGGGGTTTGGGAAAGGGACCATTTAGGAAAGCTCATTGACATTCATCAAAAGAATAACTAACTAGAAGTGACTTTCAAAAGCATTTAGCCATTTCCATCATTTACAAAGGAAATTTAAGATTACTTGGTGTAATGATTTATCAAGGTTATATAAATCGTTAGAAACCATGGCAGTATTAGAATCTAGTATTTCTAATTTTTAAATCAGTACTTAGAAAGCATTTCTTTAATTATTCCACTAAGTAAATAGCATTAATTGTAGTATTGCTGAAAATAATAAATTACCCTACAATGTGTTTCAACAAGACACTTTTGTCTCCATTTCTGAATTCTCAGAATCTTCATTGAAAGCCATATGGAAATTTCCAGTTCTAGGAGTATTTCACATTTTATTGTTTGTATTCTGAAAAATCAGTGAAAGTTTGAAACTAACTTCAAGATAGCTATGTGCTTATTTGTATATTATAGTTTTATCAGCAATCCTTTCTTCAGGAAATAAAAGCCAGTTGAGTAAATACGTATGTATTTCCCTGGATACAGGAAAATATTAAAATAATTTGTAATACTCAGAATCTAGAAAGAAAATATGTAAAATAATTACTTTAAACATTGGGGAAGTATTCAGTATTCACACACACACACACACACACACACACACACACACAATCTTTTATTAATGTTTGAGGAGAACAAATTTAATTGTGACAAATAAAAGCTCATGTAAGTGGAATGCTGGGATAAGTACTGCAGCTTTGTAGATTTTTCTCCCATCATTTCTGTCGTTTCTG
Source organism: Rhinolophus sinicus (assembly GCF_057876585.1). NCBI lineage: Eukaryota > Metazoa > Chordata > Mammalia > Chiroptera > Rhinolophidae > Rhinolophus > Rhinolophus sinicus. The sequence continues at coordinate 83,699,141 of NC_142504.1, read as the reverse complement.
ACTGGGTAATCCAAGAACAATTCATAAGTTTGGGCAGAATTTTTGATTAATGAGCATGGACTACTTAGGGCTACAACTCCTAATTTCATGAGAAAAATTGAATCATAGGGTGGAGTATCATCTGGTAGGTTTCAACTATTTGTCTCTGGCAGATAGTAATCTTCTGCTTGTTGATTTAAGTGTCTTGTCTAAACAAAAATGAATTACTACTTATACATAATAATTGTAATATATAAAAATAAAAAATATCTAATTATTTGTTATGCATTTACTTATAATCTTTGATAAACATTTATCTGTATATATAATAGTTAATACCAATTATCTCATTTAAAGAAAAATTTATGTTATGTATTAATAATTTAGAGTGTTTACTTATTTAATTACTTCTTAATTAAAATTAGCAATTTATAAAATATGCATTCTTTTAAAACAACTAATGAAAGATATAAGTAAATAAAATAATTATTTTACTTACAAGTTGATAATTATTACTACATTATTATACTTTTTGGCTGCAATTTATTTCCTTTTAATGCTTTTAATAACATATTTTCATAGGCTTTCCAAGTGAAATAGTTTGGGACTTATAACTATAAATGATCTCAAATATCATTGTCAATAACAAGTGTTATTTTCACTTAGTTAATGAAACACAATTCTTATGGTTGATAATCTGGGATGAAGAGAAAATGATTGGTTATGTTCTCAACTTAAAAATGGTGACTGACTACTCAGAAGCCTTATTAGAATATAACTTTGAGTGTGGATTACTTCTGGGCTCTCTTTATTGAAAGTGACAGCAGAAACTTATTAGAACATTCTCCTATAACTTAGACTTTTGGTCTGAATTTGGAAAATATTTTCTTTTTATAGCAACTCGTAAGTGTAGTTGAAATAAGATCCATTTTACAGATTAATTAATGTTGAGGAAACAAAATATCCATTAATCTTCATTTAAATGATTAAAAGTAGCCTCATTTTTTTTCTCAATTTGCTCAAATTACTAGAATATGACATAAAGACTCCAAAAAGAAATTATCTAATTGGTTATTTTTGTGAAATATTTTTAAAAATATGAAATAAATTAGTTTATGATTATTAATACACACATATTTTGGTTTTCTCATTAGTCATGTGGATATGTGCCATGCACATATATCTACTATGTTATCTATAACCTGTGTTCAACAGGGATTATGTCCTAGAGACTGTCAAAAGTGAGGTACGTACCATGAAACACCCACTTTCAGTGAAAACATATTTCAGATTTACTGAATAAATCTTGTTCCATTGTCCTAAAACTAATAATAACCTCTTCATACTTCCAGTAGTCTCCTCTGTTTCATTGGTTTGGATTTATAACATAAGCTGATCTAGTGGGTCAAACGGAAGGGTTATCAGAAAATCATTTGAGAACACACAAAAGACAGGTTGAAAGGGGCAGTTCATAACTTAGATATGGAAATAATTTTTATACATAATCATAGGAAGGTAAATATCTATACATTATCAAATCTTAATAGATATTTCTGTCCATTACTCTTGTCAATTACTCAAAAGCACTTGTGTCAATTTCCTCAGGAAAGCCACGATCTATTTCTCTGATGAGTCAGCAGGGGGCAGTAGGTATCGTTAAAAGAGAATCCAAGAAGCTTGAAGATACCGTCTTTTCCAATGAGTTCCCTGGTAAACTCTTCTAAAACAAACCTGGTACAAATAACTGCTGTTTCTTTGTTAGTGAGTGCTTTTATACATCTGGTTTGGAAATAAACTGATGTAAAAAGCACACTTATTCTCAGTTTCCCCAGAGTATACTCGTTGGATGTATTAATTTTCAACGTAAGAAATTTGATCCATGTAAATAAAAAACCCTCATTGGGGCATCAAGAATAACACATTTGGATTTAAATGAGCCCTTGTCTTGATTTAACAGCTGACAATATGATATGGGTGGTACTCTTACTCAGTTTCCCATCCAATAAAGATATTTAGCCATTAATTTTATTTTTTCTATGTGTTTGAGATTATAACAATACTTAGGATATAGACTACTGCAGAACCAAGGTTTCCTAAAATAAGTCACGGCAATATTAACAATAGTGTTGTGTCTTTTAGTTTAAAAAAACTGCTTCAATGAGGATTTTTGCTTTACTTTTTTTTTTTCCGAAGTCTGTTTAAAATATAGCTCTATGTGGTTACTATGTGATAACGATACCTGATTATATGATAGAGCTGCACAATAATAATTTACAAACTGTCATGTGTGAAATTTTGCATTGAATCAGATAATCCCAGGCTGCCAAAGTATGTTCTATGTCATTACATTGGATGTAATAGTACAGATTGTGTAACAGTATATATAATAAAAACACTGTTTCTTTTATGATTAAAAATTTGACTACTACTAACAATTGTCACCCCAATAAATGTAATTAAAAAATTAAAAAAAAAATTGACTACTATAAATGATCACTCTGTCAAGTGTTATAAGATTTTTTTATAAGATTCACTGGAACTTTGTACATTAATTAAAATGATCCACCAGAAACGCAGGGACTCCATTAGGAAGAACAGTTTGCTCTAACTAGTTACTTTTTATAACTTCAAGAATATTTGAATAAATGTCATATTCAATTCCACCCACTATCCTATTGCCTTTTATTCTGTAACAAATATGAAAAAGGTGATGAGAGGAGTTTACAAATGAGACAGGCCATGCCACTCACAAGCTGAATAACATTATCATGATTCTTATCTCCTGATGAAACTAGAAAATTGAAATTGTGCTGCAGAATGACTCTCAAATAAAACTGAGGTCTTTTCCTTGAATGTTGTGAAGGGTTGCAGAACCCGACACTCCAAAATATACCTCTTAGGCATAAGGATTATTTTGAGCTGGTTATTAAAACAAACAAACAAACAAACAAACAAACAAACAAACTAGACAAGGGAGAAGCTCTAAAAACCAAGTAGAAGTTACTCTTTGAAAGAGACATTCATATTTACAAGGGTGGTCACTGTTTGTAAGTGTGCCTCCCTCTCTGTACCAGGAAGAGGAGGATGACCAAATCTCTAGAAACTCATCAATGGAGAAGGCATGGATTTAAATCTGCATCACACCTTACCCTTGTTTTCTGTGCTTTTCCTGATAATCTCCCATAAGTGAGTCCCCACTTTCTTCCCCCCCATCCCCCCGTGTCTTTCTTGTCTTAGCTAGAGATGGTATTGAAGGTGGTGACTTGAATCATTTTGGGGAGTTGTTCAGTTTTCCTGGGTATCTCCCATGTGTGCAGGAGGTATACATGTTACTAAACTATTCATTTTTCTCCTGTTAATTTGTCTTTTATTATGGTTGTGGGGTGTGGATCTCAGCCAAAAACCTAGAAGGGTGGAGAGAATATTATTTTTCCTCCCCCACAGCTCTGATAAAGAAAAACATCCAGGTATATCATGCTGCATACCAATGTGTGCTGTCATCAATATTTGTTGTCTATGATCAAAAGTCAAAAAACAAAAATTATCAAAGAATTAGCCGTGTGTGTTGCGTGTGTGTGTGTGTGTGTGTGTGTGTGTGTGTGTGTGTATGTGTACATTTTATGTATGTGAAACTTAACTGCAGGTAGGTTTAAAATGCAAAATGTGGGAAATTGGTGGCAAGAAGGTTTGATAAGTTGCAAGGCTGGGTAAGAGAATGTAGAATCTGTATGGAATGGGAAAGAGGTCTCATGATTAACTGATATTAGTTTAGGATGGGCCGTATGAAAACAGTCTGTTTGTGTCTATTTTAGGAACGATGGGATAACTGGCTAGGATGCCAAGATAAAACGTATGCCCAGTCAAGAAGATATATGCACAGAGACGATAAGCAGCAGCCTTTTTCAAAATTGGGTACATTCAATCTACAAAAACAAGGAGAAAATCAAGTTATAAATAAAATCAAATATCACTTAACAGTTTACTTTTCTGAGTGAAAAATTTCTATCAATCCAGGCTTTGTGATGGCATCCAATTTCTTAGTTGGGGGATAGGCCAATTACTCACTGTAGCAAAAACAGATTGAATCAATAATAGGTGTAATGATGATAATAACAGCTAAAATTTCTTGACCTTAAATCATCTGCTAGGAACATTTCCAAGCACTCTGCATATGTTGTCTTATTAGATCCCGTGACAAATCTCTGAGGCTGATATTAATTGAAGATCCATTTTACAGATGTAAATATTTAGGCAAAGAGTGACTGTCATGCCCAATGTTCTGGCGGGAATTACGTTGTGGAGCTGGAATTTGAATATAGAAATCTGAGTCGAGAAATGTAGACTCCCTTGGCATATCTATAAAGCTACATATTGAGAACTCTGAAATAGTTATCAGATTTGTGTTCTAATTTTCTGTGGCTAATAAATACTTTGGCCATGAAGATACTAAAAATATTTTGGTTACATGTTACTAATGTTAAAAATTTAGGTCAACTAATACTGCAATTGTCTATTTCTATTAATTAACATACAATATAGGGCTTTTCCAACCATGCTTTGGAAGTTTTCAGCATGTCAGCTCAGATGGAGTTGAAAGAAATGACTGATGATATAATATTTCATTAAACAAAAACAGGTAGAGAATTACATGACATCTGAAGAGGCTTCGGTTGTGTTTAGTTGTTTCTGTGAGAAAAGGGATAAAAATAATTTAGATAAAAACAATACAGAGTAGACATCAAAACTATATACCATTGAGGATGAGGAAATTTTACCCCTTACCCTCTTAGTTCTTCTGGCTGGTGGACTAATTCAATGACATACGGACAATTAGCAGAAGAAAATCTAGTTTTAATACCCATGCACTAGGAATTCACATAAGCATGGAAATCCCAAAGACAGTAAGGCAAAATGAGGTATACAAGTTATTCAGAACTATGGGGGGCAGAGGACTAAAGAGGAAGAAGTAAGGCAATACACAAAGAGGTGAAAATAGTTAATGTTTAATAAACAAATGTTAATTGGGCCATCTTGAAACAATGAGACACAGAGAGGACTTTGATCAAATGGGCCTTGCAAGGTTCTTCCCTGTCTATTGAGCTTAGTTCATAGTAAAATACAGTTATCGATGATTATGGCTCCCTTTCTGGAACAGGTCTTTTATCTAAATTCTTTCAGGTAGTAAGGGGGAAGGTCAAAGTTTGTTCCTGAGACTTCTGGGCCTTGATTGTTTTCAGTTAGAAACAATCTATGTACCAGAGTGGTCTTAGGGGCACATCTTAAGGCTATTCATTCTGACCTCCTATACTATCATGAACATTCTATTTCTTCTAAGTTGTTTAAGTTGGAATATACTCATGTATTTTTCTGATTCTCTTCTGTTTCTACATTATATTACCACTATTTATGCATTTTCCTTTTACTGCATTATATTTTCAACAGCTTGACATAAGGTCCTTATTCACATCATCTATTGGCCGGCAAAATGCACTGAATGATAATAAAAGAGGACAACATATATTGTACAGTTACTATGTACCAGAGTCTGTGCTAATGATATGTTCATTACTTCATTTCATCTTTATGACAGCATGAAGTCCTCATAGATTAAGTAGCTTAAATTCTCATGATCCTAAGTGGTGAGACTAGAATCCCTTCTGCTAACTCTAGTGCTGAATGTTGGAGAATGGGGAGTGGAGAGTGTGGTGAATAAATAAATGAATAAATCAATATACATGTGAATGAGGCATCATTCTCAGTTTCACCTTACATTGCATAAGGTTAAGTTCTGTCATTATGTGCTATGAAAAAAAAATTACAAAAAATTTCTAACTCTTTTAAAGTGTTTCCTGATATTTTGGAACTCTTTCACACTAGAAATGAAAGAGTGATATAATATTTAGGTGCATTTATTTTCAAGGTATAAACAATTGAATGATTTATTCCACTCTGACTGTTTTGAAGCTTATATGTCATTGCTTAAGGTACAGGAAATTCATTGAGCTTTTGGTAAATCTGCCAAAAGATTTTACTGTCATAAGTGATATAAATTGAGAAAAATATTTTCCCCCTGATTTTATATTATATTCTTCTAATTGTTACTGGGAAAATGACATTTAAACCTTGGCTTTTGTCTTCTTGAAGGAAAGACTTCAATCAAGAGACAGAAATTTGTACAGCGTGAACAGAAGTTTATTAGTAAAAGAAGGTACACTCTGAGACATGGCGTGGGCTGACCCCAGAGAAGGAAGCAGCCTCTTTTTACCTTGCGTAAAGGCTTTACTTTCTATGGATAGAATTGCCTCCCTCTCTCCCCTCTCTTATCCGTCTCTCTTCCCCTGAGGTGCCTTGTCCTCTGGCATTTGACAGTACATTTCTTTGATTTAGGGGCTTGTGTAAACATATCCCTTTGATTTAGGGACATGTGTAAACACATCCCCTTGGATTTGGGGGATGTGTTTACATGTCCCTTTGGGGTATGTAGAAACCTGGAGTCCTGTTGGGTGAGTAAGGTATTGGTGACAGACAGGATGTGTTCTCCTCTTCTCCGACTTTTAACAACTTATCTCTGTGATTCAGAGGTATGTGTCAGCCTGGAGTCCTGCTGGATGGCTGCCAGGGGTCTTGTCCCAAGTAGGAGCTGCTGCAAGGGCTTTCTAACCAGGGCTAAATTTCTCTTTTTCCTGCTCATTTCTATCGATCTACCTACTCTATCATAATCGTGTGTGTGTGTGTGTGTGTGTGTGTGTGTGTGTGTGTGTGTGTGTATTATATGGATATGGCTAACAAGTCAATGGAATGAATTGGTGAGAAATTTTTCATCGCTTCAATTTTCAGGATAGAAAAGGAACGACTGGAAGAAGTTTGCTGCCATTTCTATCACAGACACCTTGATTCTTCCATTTTTTGAATCTGAGAGATGGGATGGGAAGTACATCCATAAATTGAACAAAATGTCTACATTATGCAATGTGCAATTTATCATGATCTTCAGCAGGACATCTGACATGATCAGATTTCCAATGTTCTGATCATGGTGTCTGCAAGCAAAGAGATGTAAAAAAGAGATTGATTAGATTCATTTAAAAAAATGTGTTCAATCTTTTTCTCTGTCAAATAAATTAAAATCAGATTTAAAAACATCATCAAGATTTTATGGTAATGCTATTAGTCGATTTATAAAAGCAATAAAGAGCCTTTCTACAAATTCTATGAACTAGATAGATTACTGATAGGAAATTGAAATGTTATGCTTGTAATTTATATGTGTATGAAATGGAATAGAATGTGGATATTTCAATTCAAGGACCCTCTTGTTATTTTGTTTGTATGTTTTTATTTTCATATTTCAGGTCTTTTAGTATATAATAGCCACGATGAACAATGAAACAAAATAAAATTTAGAAGTAACATTTTGCTTCAGGAGAGATAAAGTATACTAACGCTTATCAATGCAAGGTTATATTGAATTTATTAAATTATTATTAGTTCAGAAAGTATAAATTAGCTCTCCTGAGAAGTTTATACAGTTAACACTTGAACAATGCGGGGTTTAGGGGTGTCGAACCCCGACCAGTTGAAAATCCAATTCTAACTTCTGACTTCCTCAAAATTTAACTACTAATAACCTAGTGTTCACTGGACGTATTACCGATAACATAAACAGTCGATTATCACATATATATGTTATATGTAATATATATTATATTCTTACTATAAAGTAAGCTGGAGAAAATAAAATGCTATTAAGAAAACTTTAAGAGGAGACAAATTCACAGTATTTATTGAAAAGAATTTGCATATAAATGGGCCCATGCAGTTCAAACCCATGTCGTGCAAGGGTCAGCTGTGTATGAAATGGATTTTTTTGAGCTAGCTGAAATAAAATTCATGGAGTAAATAGTGCATCATATAATCAAATAAAATTTAAAAATCGGAATAATTTATAACAAACACTTATATTGTACTTACTATTGGTCAGATACAATTATATATAATATGTTTTGTATATTTTAATTCAATTCATAAAAGTGTCACAATTAACCTCATCGTATAGGTATAAAAACAGAGGCACAGAGAGATAAAATAAATTACCCAAGGACTTCAGTTACCAACAGAACAAATGGGATGTGAACTAAGCACTTTGGTTTAGAGTTTGAGACTTTAATCACTATTCTAGATTGACTCCTCTATTTTGTCATCTCAAGAATCTAGAAACAGTAGGTTATTTTTGTACTCACCAATCCTTTTTATCTAAAAGTTCATGTTAATGTGTGTTATTAACATTTGGGAAAGAGTACCTATATCTAATATATGACCTTACCGAGATTTGAGTTGCTTTCCCTTTCCTCACTTCCTTCTTCCTTTCATCTATCCCTTCTTCCTCTCTTCCTTCCATCCTTCTTTCCTTCCTCCCTCTCTTCATTCTTTCCCTTCTATATTACAACCTTTTAAATAAAAATATCATCTAGGCTAAATCCAAAATCACTTTAATTTGACCTGGCAAATCAGTCCCAAAACACTGGTTGAAATCCACATCTTTTGCATGTTCGTACTTTTTGTAAATGATTTACTTTGGAGCATCACAAAAGTGAATCTATTGAGATAATAATGAATAACAGGGATTTTGATCCAAAACTGCTTTTGAAATTCCCCCAAATAGAATATTTTATATTTTTCTCAAGAAAATAGGAAATATTATAATATCTCACAGCCAAATGATAGAAAAATACAATTTTTTGAGAAAATTTTGTCAACCTTCCATAAGCAAATTTTCATCATTCTCAGTACTATTACTTTTGAGTTATTTTAAAATAAATTAATTGATTAACATACTGAAATAAAATAATGATCAATTCGAAACTAATTACAGGGAAATTTTAAATATGAAAATATGAACAGAGCAATGTTAATTAATCTGATATATTTTTGTATATTTATTACATGAGACTCCTAAGTTACAGTGTCAAAAAGCACGGACTCTAGAGAAGATAGTATTGGTTCAGATGCCATATTTACCACATTGTATCTGTGTAAACTTGGGCTATTTACTTAATCTCTGTGATTCAGCTTCTTTATTTGTACAATGGGGGTAAAAATCTATGTTAAAATACTGCTGTGTCTATATGTCTATGTTTACCTATATCATCTATCTATACTTAAACAGAGCCTAGCAGCTAATGAGAATGTAAAAGTATTAGGATTTACTATGTGTAGGAGATGATATGATATAGGGTAGCGGCTAACCACTAATTTTAAAATCATGCTATCAGGGTTCAAGACTCTTCCATTTGCTAGCCATGCAATCTTAATCAAGTACTAAAACTTTCTGTGCCTCAATTTCCTCATCTGTAAAATTGGTATAATTGAAGGTCCAAGATGGTGGAATAGATAAACACTATGACTGCTGCTTCCCAGGAAAACGTTAAAATTACAACAAAATTATAGAACAATCAATCTCAAGAATCATCTGAAGACTAGATGAACAGAACCCCTATCACTAAGGATATAAAGAAGAGACCACATTGAGACTGCTAGGAGGGGTTGAGAAGCAAAATGGGCTGACTCCAAACCTATAGGTAGTGTTTGAACAACAGGAGGGACATCTCGATATTAAAGTTACCACCTGAAAAGGGAGGAATCTTAGCTCCACACTGGGTTCCCCAACCCAGGGATCCTGTGCTGGGAAAAGGAGTCCCCACAAAATCTGGCTGTGAAAATCGTAAGGACTCTATCTGTTCATCCCAGTAAGAGCAAAGGCAGTAATTGGAAACCCAGACATCCCCTTAAAGAGCCCACACACAGACTCACCTGCTTGCAAACACTCACTCTGGTAGAGGGGCAGCAACTTGAGAGGTACCAGAGACATACAGGGAAAGATTAAGGTGTGTGGCCCCTCATGGGCTGAGGGCTGAAGACACAGCAGCCATTGTTCCTGCATGAAGTCTGCCTCACATTTAGCTTGCAGGAGGGCACCATCTTTCCTATTTGAACCCTCCCCCAAAGGGCCAAATCTGAGACCACATTGGTCCTGTAAAATGCGTGCATATACACCAACTTGGTGATGCCATGAATCTGTACCTCACTAACTAATGCTGCATCTCCAAGGACACTCTCAGCTCCTGGGAGGCCAGCCCCACCCAACAAGCTGCGGAAGTCTTTTACTGCAGCTGTTGGCCCACAGCAACCTAAGGAACTTTTGGTGGTGGGCAGTCAGTCACAGCTGGTGCTATGGTCTCTCCTGGGCAGCCCTTGGGGATCTGGAGGCCTGAGGCACATAGTGGCTGGCCACAGTGTTCTCAGGGTGTTTTGTAAAGTGTTAACAGGTCCAACACTGGTGCAAGAACTGAATCTACATTAACTTTGTAAAAACCATCAGACATACCCTGTGACACCCTGGAACCCTGCCCCACACAGCTAGCGCTGCATTGCTGGGGATATACTCAACACCAGGTCAACCAGCCTGGCCTGTGCACCTAAGGAGACTCTTTCAATGGCTGAGTCTTATGGGTTGCTTAGCAGGCGGCAACAGGCCTAGGGGAGTCCCGGTCCTTTTGCTAAATTGCTGCAGGCCTGATACCAGTGGTAGCTGGAAGGTGGTAACAGGCCTGTGAGTTCCTGGCCCTTTTCCTAAGCTGCTGCAGGCCTGATACTGGTGACCTTGGTTCACAGTGAGGCCACCCCCACATTCCTCCAGGTCCAGTACAGGCAGCAACCAACCACATATAGCTTTGTAGCTCCAACCAAGTAGCCCCAGGCTAGTCACCGGCAAGGCTGAGATGGGTCTATATGGAATCCCCTACCAAGAGAAACCAGAAACACCCAGAGGCCTATTTCAGACCAAACCAGAACACTACCTGATTAGCCCCACAAGTAACACACACAAAGGGTGGTCACAACAGGTACAATGTCTGTGGGGCAAATCTCCTTCTGAGTGGTCAGCCCCAACACAGCAGCTCATACACTATGGGCAGAGCCAATCCTCACATCCAGTCAGCTGGAGAGTCAGTCCCACCCACTGATGCAACAAAAGCAATCAAGGCTCAATTATAACAGGAAAATACATACGACACACAGAAGGGACACTCCAGGAATATACACACAGGGGATCATGGAGACTGTGCTAAGCACCACAGAGGACACATACTATAGAAGGCCACCTGGAAAAGACTGAGAGGCATACGAGATCTTCCTTAATATATAGAAACAAACACACAGAGAGAACCAGAATGAGGAAACAAAGAAATATGTCCCAAATAAAAGAACAAGAGAAAACTCCAGAAAAAGAACTAAACGAAATAGAAGCAACCAACTGACCACAGAAAGAGTTTAAAACACTGGTTATAAGAATGTTTAAGGAATTTAGTGAAGTCCACAAAGAGATAGTAAGGATACAGAAAGACATGGAAACCATAAAAAGCAGCCAGTCAGAAATAAAGAATACAATAAAGAAATGAAGAATGCACTAGAAGTAATCTGCAGCAGATTAGATGAAGCATAAGATCGAATCAGTGACTTAGAAGACAAGGTAACAGAAAACACCAAATCAGAACAACAAAAACAAAAAAGAATTAAAAGAAAAAAAAGAACACACAAAAATAGTTTAAGGGAACTCTGAGGCAACTTAAGCATAACAACATTTCCATCATAGGAGTATCAGAGGAGAAGACAGGAAGTAAAGCATCAAGAACCTATTTGAAGAAATAATGACTGAAAACGTCCCCAACCTGGTGGGAATAAAAATACAAGCCCAGGAAGTACAGAAAGTCCCAAGTCAAGGAACCCAAACAGACACACACCAATACACATTATAAATAAAATGGTAAAGGTTAAAGACAAAGAGTGAATTCTAAAAGCATCAAGAGAAAGAAAACTAGTTACTTACAAGGAAGCACTCATAACAATACCAGCTGATTTCTCAACAGAAATTTTGCAGGCAAGAAGGGATTGGCAAGAAATAATTAAAGAGATGCAAAACAAGGGCCTACAACCAAGACTACTATACTCAGCAAGGCTATCATTTAAAATTCAAGGAGAGATAAAGAACTTCCCAGACAAGAAAAAGGTAAAGAAATTCATTACCACTAAGCCAGCATTACAAGAAATGTTACATGGAATTCTTTAATAAGATGAAGGGGAAAAACAAACAAACAAACAAAAGAAAATAAAAAATGAATCAGTTAATGGCAATAACTATAAAACTAATAATCATTTGAAATGTAAATGGATTAAATAATCCAATCAAAGGACATAGGGTTGCTGAATGGATAAGAAAACAAGACCCATGCATATGTTGCCTACGAGAGACCCACCTCAAATCAAAAGACATACATAGACTAAAAGTAAAGGGATGGAAAAAGATATTTCATGCAAACAGAACCAAGAAAAAGCTAGGATAGCAATACTCATATCAGACAAAATAGACTTTAGAACAAAGACTCTAATAAGAGACAAAGAAGGACATTACATGGTGATAAAGGGATCAAACCAAAAAGAGGACATAACCCTACTAAACATTTATGCACCTAACATTGGGGCACCTAAATATATAAAATAAATATTGACCAACATGAAGGCAGAGATTGACAGTAAAACAATCATAGATTTTAACACCCCACTGACAGCAATGGACAGGTCTTCCAGACAGAAAATCAACAAGGAAACAGTGACCATAAATGACACACTAGACCAGATGAACTTAATTGATATTTTTAGAGCATTTCCCTAAAAGCAACAGACAATGCGTTATTTTAAAATACATATTGAACATTTTCTAAGATAGATCACATGTTAGGCTACAAAACAAATATCAGTAAATTTAAGAATATTGAATCATATCAAGTGTCTTCTCTGGCCACAGTGGTATGAAATTAAAGATCGGGTACAAGAAAATAACTGGAAAACACATAACCAATGGAGGCTAAATAACATGTTACTAATAATGAATGGGTCAACTGGAAAGGCACACCAGGTTGTACACATGTGACCTCGTGTGATCCTGCTGTCAACTTGGAAGTCATACTCATTTTTAAAAAAGTGGAATCTGAGGAGGATCAGGTTAAGTCACTTATCAGAGATCACACAGCAGAACTCAGATGTCCTAAGTGATGCTATATTTGATGAAGATCATGATGAGATGGTGATTGTGAAGGGCATAGATATGTTTTCCATGTGTGAACACCATCTAGTTCCATTGATTGGAAAGTTTCACATCAGTAATCTTCCTAACAAGCAAGTCCTTGGCCTCAGCAAACTTGCAGAAATTTACAGAAATTGCAGAAATTTACAGTAGAAAATTACAAGTTCAAGAGCACCTTATGAAACAAATTGCTGTAGCAATCACAGAAGCCTTACGACCTGTGGAGCTGGGGTTGTGGTTAAAGCAACACATGTGTATGGTAATGTGAGGGGTACAGAAAATAAACAGCAAAACTGTGATCAGCACGATGTTGGGTGTGTTCTGGGAAGAGACAAAGGCCTGGGAGGAGTTTCTCACTCTAATTAGAAGCTGAAGCCTGTGCCATTTGCTGCTTCTGGTAGCATTGTTTGTGTGGTTTTAATTGCTTGTACATTCTATTTCAATTGTAACAGATGTGAAACGTATTCCTTGTCACCAATGTGTTTAATAATTATTTACTACAAGTCAAATAAAAACAATACAAAAAAAGATTGGTGTAATTATAGAATTAAATTACGGCAGTTGTAAGAGCCGGGCAAAGACTAACAATTAAACGTTTACTATTCATAGATACAGACCTAAACATAAATGAAAATTAAAATGTATTAGTAGTTTATTTCACCTCATGTAATAAATATTCTTTTGCATATTAATAAAATATTTGTAAAGCTCACATTTGCTTTGGAGTCTCACTAAATCATATATTTAAATCTTTAAATTGTTCCTATTAGTAAATACCAAATTTTGAAAATTTGAATTCAATTCCAGAGCTTGGTTTTTATGCATCCTCTTCCCTGCCATATATCAATAGCTGCCAGTTTCAATTGAAATTTAATTCCAATGTCACAAAACATTGCATATTAACCTGATTGTAACATTATGAAGAGAATGCTATATATGTAAATTTGTGAGTAATGGGACAAGGAGCAGGACTGGCTTTGGTGATCAAGGGACTTTAAATCTTTATAAGGAGAATAATAAATAATTTACACAAACATAAACTTTAAGTAGTGGTTTATAGGTAATTTAGTGTATATGTTCTTAGAAATGGGAGTTTTACAGCTCATTTGATTACCCTCTACTGCTCTCACAAGCTCTAGCTATTGAATATTCAATATTCTTATCAGATAGCATTTCACTCATGCATAAACCAGCTAGAAAAAGTCATTTCTTTACGGAGTAGCGGACTATTTATTCCTATTTAATTTTTAGGAAGTTTGCATCTATATTATTAGGTTGGGGCAAAAGTAATTGTGGTTTAAAAGTTTAAAAATAATTGCAAAAATGGCAATTACTTTTGCACCAAACCAATAATTCAAATATGTGTCTGTGAATGTATGCACCTTATCGTGAGGTAGTTATAAGTGCTACAAATACATTTAGACTTATGCATTACAATTTAGTTCAAGCAATCAGCAACCACCTAGTATTTGTACAAACTCTATACCCTAAACTACATTAAGGACCCATAAGGGTGACCAAAAAATAAGATAGTTTGTTTGCCACAAAGACCTGAAGAAAATAAGTGCAGACCAATTAAAAGTTAAAGAATGAGACACTGATTGTAAGGGTAATAGAATTCAGAGAATAAAGAGCTCACTGTAGGCGGAAACTCAGTGGAAGGGTTAGGAGTGAATACTCAGGGAGAAGAAAGAAATTGAAAACCATACGACTTTCTGTGATTGAAAGGAATATGGACAAGAGGAATTCACATAAATTTGTGTTTCTTGCGGTGACGTAAGATGAGACACAAGGGGATGACCTAAGCAAGCCCTGGAAAAATCACTGGGAATCAGTAAAGGGAAAGAAAGACAACTTTGGAAGAAAAAAATGCCTTAGTTAAGAGATGAATCCTCAGTATAGATACAGAAGGTGAGAGTTAAGAAAAGCAGCCATTGGTTTCAGACTGAAACAAAGTTTTAGCCTATAGGAAATAAGACATTTTTAAGTCAAAATGACATTTAAAAGAAGAAAATTTATTAATTGCAGTAAAAATTGCAAAAGAGAAGGCGCACATACATTATTTTTCAAGATTGGTTAGAACCGTTAGTAGTGGTTCAATGAAAGCTACTAAGTGCCACTTGTTTACAGTGCACTTAAAATAATGATATCCTTCATTTGTATAGGATTATAATTTGTTATTGAAAAATTTGTTTTCATATTCGGCGTAAATTTTTTTAAGTATGGGAAATCATGGTGATATTAGTTATAATCTTCTCTTATTACATTTTGAGAAGAGAAATATTATTACTGAGAGGTTAAAATTCTTTAATCATGATAACAAGGCTTGCAAGTGTCGGATATAACTTTTTGAATTCTAGTTGTATGTTCCTTTATCTGTGTACCCCATTTGTTCTCTATTTGTTTATGAATGTGTTTACATATTGAATGAATTATAAATAATACACTGTGTCTCTTATGTGTATATTATAAACATATACTATATGAATGTTTTAATTAAAATGTATTTCAATTTTTTAAAATTAAAATGTATACACCCTGGTATACATTGAAATCATCACTGCCATCAAGGCCATAAACATACTGAGGGTTGTGACAATTTCCTGAACCTAAATGTTGTATCACCTTGGCACATTATAGGTATTCTGATTAGTATTGATCGATAGAATTTAGAGAGCCTGAGCCCAGAACAAGTTTGACCTCTTAAATAACAATTTCCTTTAAGTCCTGGTGTTTAGGGAGTCTTTAACAATGGCACAGGGATTTAAGTTCAGAGAACAACCAATATTTTCTCCCTGTGGAGGTTGCACTGAGGTGATAACTGGCTCTGAAGGAGGAAGAGGACCAAAAAAAGAAAGGAAACATAAAACAAGGAAGAGAACATAATTTTGGTGAATTGACAAATGAGGCAATTTTAAATTTTCAGTTTTCACTGGTATTAGATAAAGAATCACTCAGTGGGTCAAAATATTAGAGTTCAGTTTGCATTTGGAAGCCTCCTCAAACTGATTAAAGAATACAGACTATCGTATAGTTTGATGTTTTTCTTATTTTGCTCTAAAGCATCTCTCAAATCAACAACCCTCTTTACTTTCAACAATTCTCCAAGGGAACGTCTCTAAATCCAAATTGTCCCTGATGAAATTATGCCAGTTAGAAAGAATCACATGGTTTAACTTTATAGCAAAAAGAAAAGAAAAGAGACAGCAGGTGTTTTGCTTAGAAGAGGTGTCTTTTTTGACTAAAAAAACCCTTGAGAAATGCAGGGTACAAGGAGGACAGTGTGTTTGTGCAGACTTGTATCTCTGGAACTTGGTAAAAGATCAGGCTTGCCCTATTTGAGGCCAGACCCCAGGCAGTAACCTTAACAGTGGTTCTCAGGAGTTGTCAGTGACCTTTACAAAATTTTATAAAAAGTTTTATTGTATATATTAAACATACATCAAGAAATAAACTACACAATCAAAATAATAAACACATTCACCGTCCTCCAAATTTTTCTCATGCCCCATTATAATTCCTGTCTTTCCACACTTCTACATCCTCCTTTTTCATTCTCATGCAACCACTAATCTACTTGTATTACTAGATTAGTTGCTCTTTCTAGACATTCATATAACTGGAAAAATGAAGTATGTATTTTTTTGTTTGTTTGTTTTGTCTGACTTCTTTTACCAGTATAATTATTTGGAGTAATTTCTGTTACAGCATGTATCAATAGTTTCTTTTTATTTCCAAATAACATTGTGTTACACTTGTATGTGGATATACCATAGTTTGTCTATTTAGTTGTTGATGGACATTATAGACTGAATGCTGTGTTCCTCTCAAATTCATGTGTTGAAGCCTTACTCTTCTGTGTGACTATATTTGGAGATGGACCTCGAAGGAAGCAATGAAGGTTAAATGAGGTCAAAGGGTGAGGTCCTGATCCAATAAGATTGGGGCCTTGTAAGAAAAGACATCAGAAAGCTCTTTCCATCTCTCCACATGAACACAGAGGAAAGGCCATGTGAAGACACAAGAAGAAGGGATCTATGTGCAAACCAGAAACAGAACTTCACCAGGAACTAAATTGGCTGGTACCTTGATCTTGGACTTTCTAACCAACAGAACAGTGAGAAATAAATTTCTGTTGTTTAAGCTATTCAGTCTGTGGTATTTTGTTATGGCAGTACAAACAGACTAATATAATGAACATTTGGGTTGTTCATAGGTTTTGCTATTAAAAATAAAACTACTATGAACATTCATGTATAAATAGAATTACCATATTTAGTGAATAAAAATATAAGGCACTCTGTTAAATTTGAAATACTTGTAATTGCCTATGCACATGCACACTGACATAAAAAGTAATATTGTACCATAACTAAAAAGTATTCCTTGTTTATTTGAAATAAATTATAATCATCTATACTACATATTTATTTCTTTAATTTTATTTCTCAAAATATTTCACTGTCTCAAAACGTTTTTTCCTCATAATTTGCATATAAAATTCCTTGCAGCTATAGTTTATGTTCCATGCTGGAAGAGTATTTAGAGTGAGGCAGGTAAAAGAATCACATTCTTTAAGGGATAAAGTACATTTCAAAAATAGTATAGTAATTTATCTACTGATTAGTGAGGCTGAGCATTTTTTCATATGTTTGTTTGCCATCTGAATATCCTCTTTAGAAAAATGTCTCTTTATAATGTTGTAAAGATTTTGTAGGGTATCCGATGGACACTTGTCCCATTAAGCTGACCACCTCAGGGATGATGTAGATGCCTGATCACTGCACTGTACACCTGAAGCCGAAGCTGAACAATAATGAATGTCAACTACTTCGGCTTCAGGTATATATATATATATATATTTTACAAGAAGTGAAGTACAGCATTAGGAATAGAGACAGTGGAAATATAATGGCTGTATGCAACATTAGAGGAGTAGTAGATGGTGGGAGGGGGGTTATCACTGTGTGAGGGATATAAATCATAAATGTCTATTAAAAATTAAAACATAAATAAAAAACAAAAAATAGTATAGTAATGGGAAATGCTATATTAATAATTATTCATTTGGTGTTGGAATTCCTCTCCTCTTTAATAGTAATGTCATCCCTTTTAATGACAGATTTGACACTTAAAAGGATCATTTATTTGGTCAATTTTTTAATACATTTAACAACTTATTTTAAGCGATGGAGCACTTCAGTAATGTAGTTTTCTTTCAATTTGCATAATACTATTGCTAAAAAGATGTTGAAAATTATGTTCAGAAATTAATAGGCTTTATTCAACAAATTATTTTAAAAGGTCAACAAGAATTTTGGGAACCTTAGGAATTAAAGCATGATTTCAGTACTTCAAATAAACTGAGAGTTCTCTCAACAGCATTTCTTATTGAGCTAACAAAGTTTTGAATGCAAGAGAATTCAAGAATATGGAATACCAACAAAATCTCAAATATAATTGCCTAGTCCAAACATTATAAATGAAATATGAGTAATATTCCATGACAATTGCTTTAATGGCAATAGAAAGGATATCAGATGCTATTGGAGAAGCATGAGACAGAATATAGGTAGGACACCCAACACCTTTAGGAGAATCACTCGTCCCCTGTTTCAACTTTGAACATCACTTGTACCTTTCCACAAGTATCCACAAAAATTTGTATTTATTTATCTTGACCATAAACAGTATGATTTTTCTCATTAACTCTAAATAAGAGTCTCTTCAAATATTTGCTATTGCTTCTAAAGTTTTATCTTGAAGAGATTTTACTTCCAATAGGTTTACAAGGAAACTTTTTTAATAACAAAAATATTGCAAAATCAGAAGTGTTTTCATTGCAATTATTTGCAATTATGGCAATGCTATGAAGGCAAGGGATAATAACCATTCGTTATTGTAGTTGTTGTCTAAGGGCTAGAAAATTTGCTAGTCTTTTGTTTGGAGTCATAAAACGCTGTTGGTAGAACTATATTCAAACAATCATTTGACCTAAAAGATTGATGCTGTTATACAGTTTGGAAGACCACTACATCTTTTGCTCTGATTATTTTATCTTCTTAATCAGAATTTCTCTTAACCAAAATTGCTCTTTAAATCACTTTGTTTGGTGCTAGTTGAGGAAATCACACAGCTCTTATGCTTAGCTCTTAGTATATGCTGGTTTATATTTGACTTTCCATGATTTCTGGAATTAAGAGAACAATTGCAAATGCACAAAGAGTTTCAAAGGAAATTTTTCTCCTTTATAAATGTCTACTGTTCAGAATATTTATCATGAAATTTATACTTGTGACTTGGCACTTTGGTATTCAACAATACACAAATAGATATAGAGATAAAAGGAAGTATTGCAAGAATTGAAAAACTATGCGTTTGACGATCTAACGGACACATAAATCTGTTACTCATAATTCCTAACTCATTACTGATCATAAACTGAGTTGAATTATTGAACAGTTTACAAACTTACAAACTAAAAATAAATTAAAGTAGGTTTGCCATTTAAGTGATTTAAACATTAATTACTGTGGTAACAAAATAGCTTTAACTGCTTACTTGATGTATAAGGTGAGATCACAAAATATGGTGAATGTATAACTTTAAAAAAATTTATTACAGTAAAAGACACATTGCCATTAATAACCCTAAAAATATGACCCCTTCACTTCAAACACACTTATCCCATCATTCTCGTACTTTCTGAAGCAGTTCTGGAAGTCCTCTTTCATGAGTGTCTTTAGTTGCACTGTCATGGCTGCCTCGACGTCCCGCATCCATTCAAAACATTTTCTTTTCACGATTATTTTGACTTTGGGGAAGAGCCAGAAATCACATGGTGCCAAATCCCATGAATAAGTTAGATGAGGACACACCATAATGTTTTTATTTGATAGAAATTGCCGTACCAGGAGCGATGTGTGACACAGAGCATTGTAAAGATGGAGGATGAAATACAGACACTCACGAAAGAGGACTTCTAGAACTGCTTCAGAAAGTGGCAAGAACAATGGGATAAGTGTGTTCAAAGTCAGGGGGAGTATTTTGAGGGTGGTTAATGGCAATGTGTCTTTTATTGTAATACGTTTTTTAATTTTTAAATTTTTAAAAAAATTTTTTTGTTTTTAATTTTTCTTGGGGAATATTGAAGAACAGTGTGTTTCTCCAGGGCCCATCAGCTCCGAGTCTTTGTCCTTCAATCTAATGTGGAGGGTGCAGTTTAGCTACAAGTCCAGTCGCCGTTTTCAATTTTAGTTGCAGGGCGTGCAGCTCACCATCCCATGCAGGAATTGAACCAGCAACCTTGTTTTTGAGAGCGCTCTAACCAACTGAGCCCATCCGGTTGCCCTGTAATACATTTTTTTCAACTAAACATTCACCATATTTTTTAATCACACCTCGTAATTTACCAAAAACACACAAATGCAGGATATTTAGAGTATCCTGACAATGTCAACATAGGATGCAAACTAAAATCACTCAATACAAGCCATGCTTTTATATATGGGATCCTGGCAACCTTATGTACAAGTATTTTTATAGATGTATACTTTCATTTCTGTTGAGTAAATATCTCAGAGTGGAATGGCCAGAGCATATAGCAAGTATGTATTTAATGTTTGTTATTAAATTGGTTTCTGAATTGTTTTTCTCAATTATCATTCATACCAGCATTGTATGAGAGCTCCTGGTCCTCTATATCTTCCCCCAAATTTGATATAGCTAGTCTTTTAATTTTTAGCCATTCTAAAAACATGTATATTGGCCTTTTACTGTCATTTTTATTTGAAATTCCCTAAAAATTAGTGATGATATAACATCTTTTCATGTGCTTAGCTTATTTTCCATCTTTATATTATCTATCTATCATCTATCTATCTATCTATCTATCTATCTATCTATCTATCTATCTATCTATCTATCATCTAAGTGTCTGTTCAAATAATTTGCCATTTTTTACTGAGGTATTTGTTTTCCTAAAAGCAGTGTTTTACAGTTTATTTTTAAATATATTCCAGATATAAATTCTTTATCTGATATGTGATTTGCAATATATTTTCCTACTCAGTGGCTTGTCTTTTCTTTCTCTCAAGAACGTCTTTCAAGAAGCAGACGTTTTTAATTTTCTGACTACTTTGCATTCTTGGTAATCAGTTTTTCTTGATGGGGTTAAATGATTTTGTATTCCTATAAATATTCTTAAAACTTATTGTGGAATACAGTTAAATTACTTAAGATATTTTAAATCTGTCTAGTATTTCTTCTAATATTTGTTAGAGGAGACCAGAGCAGCGGTCAGCCTACAGGCCATGTTTCTTAAATAAAGTATGTTTTCATTATCTTCTAAGAAGGCATTTTAGGCTTTTTTTCAAATCACTCTCCTCTCAAGAAATTTTAATGCCACAATCTTATAGTATTTCCATTTATATACTTTGTCCTTTCAGAGGTATATAAATAAATCATAGTAATATCTAAGATTATCTTGACTTTCAAGAATCAATTTTTCACTTCTTAGAAATGATTTTGCCCCTGTTGAAACACATGATCTAATGATAATTATTTCCCCCTACTGAGATAAGATCCTTCCCTGTTACTTTGCCCAAGACATTGTGAATCATACTATATTGTCCATCCATCGGGTGGGAGAAGACATTCTTCCCAGCCCGGTGTCAGTGCTGGGACCTCTAAACTTTCTGAGTTGTTCCTTCCTCCGCCTTGAGGAGTTATCTCACACTTACACACTGACCTGCACTCAGCTGAATATTTATGGTGAAACCTTTGAAGATCTCTGGTGTTGTCTCTCTCTGTAGCAGTTTCCTTTCTTACATTCTGCTCTGCAAACTTCAGGTGCTTTGTTTCCAGATTCTCCGATATATCTTCTTAGGTGATCTGCTGTATTTTAACTAGATTTTTGTGTCCCTGTTCGCTTTCCTGGAAATTCTCTCAAGGCAATAAGCTGACACAATCACAGGCTTCACCTCATTTGTGTCTCATTTCTCAGGGAGCAAAATCCTTCACTGTGTAGAGTATTTTGAAACCACTGTTTTGTATGTTTTGTTTGTTTCTTTTGAATGAGAGGGCAAATCTGGTATCTGTTACTCCATCTTGGGTGGAAATAGAACTTTCCCTTTCTAAGGTTTTGAAATGGAATTTAAGACGAAGTTTGTAAAAAAGACAAGGGTTTGAGGATTACCCTTTCATTCCAGGAGCCAAGTCAAGGACAGGCTTATCATTCCTCTGCCTGCCCTCTCTCTATAGATATTTCCTTTTACAGATAATCAACATTCAAAACCCTGGACAAGCAAACAGACAGTAGAAGCATGTGTTAGGATACTCAAAAACAAATTCACTAAGGAACAATAAAATTATGTTCAGAGAACCAAAAATGTCCCTAGAAAACGTATTTCCAAGGAGACAAATAAAATAAACTGAACATTGAAAAACTGCAATGAAATACTAATTGGAGCTCAGTTCAGTGTGAACTTTCCCACACAGCTATGAAGACCATGATCTCAAGCAGGTGAACACACCTGCTCAATTGGTGTCAAATATGCACATGAGAAATCTCAGCTATCTTTGTGCAGGTTTTTGTGTAGACATAAGTTTTCAACTCATTTGAGTAAATATCAAGGAGTGCGATTACTCCTTGGATTGTATGGTAAGAGTTTGTTTAGTTTTGCAAGAAACCACCAAACTGTATTTCAGTATACTACGCATTTCAATCTTTTCAAAATTCTCAGTTCCTAAGACAACAACGAGATTCCACGTCATACCTATTTGAATGGATAACATAAAACAACAATAATAGTACAATATGTTGGTAAGGAAATGGAGAAAAAGGAATTCTCATTCATTTCTGTAGGAATTCAAAATGGTATAGCCACTTGAGAGGACAGTTTGATTTCTGAGAAAGCAGAGTGGGGACTGAGGGGGATATGGAAACTTTCTATTAAGTTCTGCTCAATTTTTGTGCAAACCTAAAACTACCAAAAATGTTTAAGTCTAGTAAGACAAAAACTCTGAGGCCACGTAGGACCTGCGAATCTGTTTCTGCTGTGTTATCAGGGGAAGTTCTCTCTATGGGAGGTGATCTAATACAAACCAACTTTCCCACAACCAGGCGCTACAACATCAAGTACTTAAGCCAATTTCAAACAGTGAAGGCTCATATTCTTTTTTGAAATGTGGTCATGAATATTCATTCACACATGATCACTACAGCTACCCTGTGACACATTCCCCCCCCCCCCCCATTTTGCAGATGAGGAAAAATAATTCAAGGAAGGATAAACCAATCACTCACCCACAGTTAGTGACCCAGAGCTCAGGCTAGAGCATGGAATCCTTTCTCTCTTAGTCCAGTATTGATTTTACTCTAATAATCTACCTCTTGTTCTTGCAGTCTGATTGGTAAGGAGATATCTCTCTCTGCCCATAACTTCTGCTATAACTGGGTAGGTTCTCAGACCTGACCTTAAATTTCCTATGATGAGATAAAACATTTAAGAATACAAAGTGCTGAATAACAAGCTACAGGACTTCGACAGACATTCTTGTGAGAATCAATCCTAGGCTCCCTCCAAGCAGAATTCTGGCACATGTTTAGTGACCTGTCTGTGCCAAAGAGAAAGAAGATGAAACAAAGATATCCTCTGCATCAGAGAGTCCTATAAGATTCCTTGACATTCCCCCTATCTTTTCTCCTGTAAACAAAACAATGTGTGTTCCTAAAAAATGCCCTTTCAGTTTCTCAATTTAAGCATGCCCATATCCATGTTTGACACACAGTGCATTTTGCAATAACTGGACACAAAGCCAAACACAGAAGTGTTAGACAGGTACATCTGGTGTTATTCAGAAAGATGAAAGAACAAAAGAATGAAAAACTCAAGAAGACAGAACTCTTTTGAATGAAGACAAGCCATAATGAAGAGGTGATTAAAAGTAAACAAGGTAATAGTTGTATAACACTGTGAATATACTGAATGCCACTGAATTGTTCACTTTAATTATTTTAATATCATGTGGATTTTAATTCAACAGATTATTTTTAAAACTCTCAATTTCCTTTTTAAAGATACACACACACACACACACACACACACACACACACACACACACACACACAATGTTCTCCTATACTAATTTCTTCTATTGAGAATTATGGCATTCACGAAAGAGAGCACATATGGTTTTTCTAAATCCCCAAATAAACACCAAAAGATAATTCTTAACCAACATGAGCATTAGTGATAACATTTGAAAGTACTATTTAAGCTGATCAATACCTAGGACTCACCCTCAGCTATCAGGATTCAGTAGGTCTGGATTTTGGAGTTGGTCTTTGTACATACAAACAGTTGTTTAGGTGTCTCAATCTACGTTCCTACCTATTGAAACTCTACACCAAATCATAAAACTGTCTTTATTACAATAAGCACAATTCAGTTGAAAAATTTTAATGATAATTTAAGACTCAATATACTAATATGGAATCGAAGTAAAATACCAAAGCACTATATTTGCTTATAAGATAAATTCCACACGATATTACACAAAGTGTTGCACTATTGAGCATACGTTTACCTGATACAAAAGCAAAGTGGAGATGATGACTGCTGCACTTCCACACATTGCTGACCCTGATGAGTCTAAGGCAACTAAATCACCTGGAGGGGGCAGCCAGTTACTGTCAGTACACCTGCAAGGTCATCAGCCTCGACCTTTATAGAAAAAGATAATTTTTGACAAAGAGGTCAAAAACATACAAAGGAGGAAAGAAAGACTCTTCAATAAATGGTGCTGGGAGAATTGGATAGCCACATGCAAAAGAATGAAACTAGACTGCTATCTGTCACCATGTACCAAAATTAACTCAAAATGGATCAAAGATCTAAATATAAGATCTGAAACAATAAACTACATAGAAGAAAACATAGGTACTAAACTTATGGACCTTGGGTTCAAAGAGGATTTTATGAATTTGACATCAAAGGCAAGGGAAGCAAAAGCTGAAATAAATGAATGGGACTATATCAAACTCGAAAGCTTCTGCACAGCAAAAGAAACCATCAACAAAACAAAGAGGCAACAAACCACATAGGAGAAAATTTTTGCAAAAAACGCCTCTGATAAGGGGTTTATACCCAAAATATATGAGGAACTCATACAACTCAACCACAACAAAAAAATAAACAAGCCAATTAAAAAATGGGCAGAGGACCTGAATAGATATTTCTCCAAAGAGGACATACAGATGGCCAATAGACATATAAAACGATGCTCAACATCACTAATCATCAAGAAATGCCAAAAAAAAAACATCTCAATGAGATGTTTTCACCTCACATGAGTTACAATGGCTATCATCAACAAGGCAAATAATAACAAGTGTTGAGAGGCTGTGGAGAAAAAGGAACCCTCATACACTGTTGATGGGAATGCAGATTTGTGCAGCCGCTATGGAAGGCAGTGTGGAGGTTCCTCAAAAAACTAAGAACAGAATTACCATATGACCCAACACTCCCTCTCTTTGTATACCTAAAAAAATCTGAAAACATTTATCCATAAAGATATATGTACTCCGATATTCATTGCAGCTTTATTTACGGTGGCCAAGACATGAAAACACCAAAGTGTCCTTCAGTAGATGATTGCATAAAGAAGATGTGGTGTATATACAAAATGGAATTCTACTCTGCCATAAGAAAAGATGAAATAGTGCCTTTGCTACATCATGAATGGTTCTTGAGATTCTTATGCCAAGCAAAATAAGTCAGACAGAAAAAGTTGAGAAGCATATGACTTCACTGATATGTGGTATATAAAACTGAAAACAACCAAAGAACAAGAAAACAAAAATAAAGAAACAACACTCACAGACAGACAATAGTTTAGTGGTTACCAGAGGAGAAGGGGGGAGGGGGATAGTAGAGGAGGGAAAAGGGGATCTAACATATAATGTTGGAAAAGGAACTGACTCTGGGTGGTGAACACACAATGTGAGATATAGATGATGTATTACAGAATTGTACACCTGAAATCTATGTAACTTTGCTGACAATTGTCACCCCAATAAACTTTAATTTTAAAAAAGAAAGATTTCCTATGTATTTTAACTCATAATTTAGCAAAATAAATCTGTTTATTCATCTTTATTTTTCAGAATTTATCATTAGATTTAAAATGATCATAAAACAGCTGTCATTCTTCAGGGTTAAATATAACAAGCTTGTAAAGTTTTGCCTCTGTAAAGTTACTAAATTTATTACAAGAAGTGATTTCCAGAGACATCTGTATTTTTATTGTTATTGTTTTAAAAATTCAATATAACATATTTCAGTAACTATTTGAATGTATTGTAGTTCCATGATAAATTAATATAACACTTCTTAGAGGAGCAATAAGGGAGAACAGAGTAGTTTTGTATTTATTTTTGTGTCTTATTTCATAACCACAATGATACTCTTCTTTGAAACGTACTTTTTTTGTTTGTTTATATGGTTGGTTGTTATTTCTTGTTTTGTTATTTTAAAAAAGTAATTAAGTGTGCCTTTAGTTATTCTCAGGTATCCTAGACAAGAATAACGTCCAGCTGGGCAATATTTCATGAAATAATTACATGGAAAAATTTCATGAAGTTTATGAATTGGGTGTGGTTTATTAGATATAAAATTCCTGTTTAATGAAAACCACCTGAATTTTTTGTTTACAAGTGATTTTTACTTCCATTGTCTTGAAATCAATCATGAGATTATACAAATAATCAAAGAAACTATCTATGATTTGATCATATTCCAGAGTGAGATTTTACGGTAGTCCTCTTAAAATCCTTATACATATTACCAAAATGCCAAAATTTAGATAGCCTGAGTTACAAAATAATATTTTATTATCCATTTTTTCTAAATTTTATAGTAGTGTGGATTATGGCTATTTTTGCATCATATATGAATGGGATAGAACTAGATGGTGAATTTCAGATATTTAAAACACAGGGTTTATGAAATGGTATTCCAACTTCATCAGACTCACAAGATTTTCTTAGTTTGACACTATATATTTCATATTAGTATTATAATCAAGTGAATTAAGCAACATTTAAATTATACTAGTCTTTAATATAACTGGATTTTTAAAAATTTCATAAATGGCCTATGTTTTAAGACAATTGTGATCTAGAAAATAATCGAAAAAATTGATTTTCTAATTTACTAAATTTTAATGCCTGCTTTTCAAGCTATTAAGCCAAGTACTCCCACATATTTTCTATTAATTCTTATTCTATTTATACCTCTCTGACTCGTTTGTATATCCATATGTATCAGCATATGTTCATAATTTGACATACTTAAAGCCACTATTATGTAATGTTCTGTTTTGCAACCAGACTATGACATCATTAGTGTCTATTCCTCTTAAAAATGCCTTCTAGAATTTCCTTTTCATGTAAATTCATGATATTTGCTACATTCTTATGAAGTATACATTAAACAGAATTTCTAGATTTCTAGAAAACTAGAGATCTCTGTCTAGTATCTTGCCTATAAAGGTGCTGCTGCTAGCTGTCGTCTGGGCTTTCAGATCAGATAATCTTACCCTATTAGATAATCTGAGACTATTTTTACAAAAATTACTTCTTGAGAATTAGAATAGGTTCTAAACTTTAATTTTTCAACTTACTAGCTCTGTGCGCTTTAGAAAATTATATGACCTCCCTAAGCTTCAGTTTCTTCACCTGTAAAACTGGTATAATAAAATCTACTGCATAGGTATGTTATAAAAAAAAAAAAATGAGTGCGCCGTGCCTAGCAGATCTTAAACATAAGTTTTATCACTTTGTTAAGTTATTTCTTGTTAGAGATGAAGAAACTTTCATCTTCAAAATCAGACTGGCACCACATAAAACATAGGAGATTTTTAATATCCATTTAACACTATATTCAAGTGAAGCAGAGGATTTAAGGGAATTGAATATATTCTGAATTTAGGGGGACATTTTCACCTAGTAATACAGGGACAAAAGGCAAACTATACTTTAGTTAATGTTGAAAGGGGGCTGAAAAATACATTCTTAAATCATTCATATAAGCTTTGATGAACAATATTTCTTAACTAGATAATTGAGGTAATCTGTGGATTGCCACATATAAACAGCATACTTATTTTGGTGAATGTAATCAGTGAGAACTCAGATGAATTACTGTTCAGATTTAAATCCTAGCCCATATAATACAATATTAAATTTGAAATTTAGCATTTTTGTAATTTCTCTATTTCAAAATTATACTTGCTTTAAAAAAAAATACTTAGTGTCTGACAAATAGTAAGATCTCAATATATGTTAGCTATTTTTTTCCCCACTTGTCTGCTTAGACATAAGATCTATTGTTGTTGTTGATAGCTCCTTACAAGGGATCACATTAGGTTATTTTTGCACTGTGACCTGTAATCTGTCACAGAATCTGTGACCTGAAATACTTGCTTTTAAAAGGGTATTTGCAAGAGCACTTTTTCTTTGTTGTTTAATGGTTTTCTATTCCAAGGCTAATCACTCAGCTGGTCTCTGAAGATAAAATTTTAAATGCTTGGTGTCTACATCATTCTGTGCTTTTCCAATCAGTTTGAAATTCAGGTGTGTTTTGTAACTTTGGAGAATTAAATGGAAAGTTCTATTGTCCTTAAAAATCAGAATGTGAATTTGTTTCAAGCCTGATCTGTTTACTTATGTTCTTAGAAATTCAATATATTATATAGCCAACATTTTGTGGTGCTCTAACATTATATATATGTGTATATATATATATATATATATATATATATATATATATATACACACACACACATATATAAAGATGTATATATATATATATACATATATGCATATGCATGCATATATATATGTGTGTATATATATATATATATATATATATATATATATATATATATAATAAATTGCCAGGTAGTCTATTATATGTTTAAGAGTTTTAATTGCTGTGTACTTCAAACATTTCTTACATTGTGCCATCTGGCACATAGAAACGTTAATGAATTTTTAAACTTAATGGGCTATGCCCTGCATTAGGAATGTCTGCAAATTAGTTGCAAACCACTGGTAAACAACAGATTTATCAGTTAGAACCTCACAAAATTATAATCCTTTGCTTTGTATCATTACAATAGTAAGACATTTTTGAGGGGTACTGAAAATTGCTCAAACAATTGTCTGGATAAAAATAATAATTTATAAATACAGTACCTCTCCTTGTTATTTAAAGACATTGCATCTGTAGTATCATGACTTAATGTTTCTTTATCTTTGAAAGTAGTCTTAGACAAGTATTTTTGACATTAAGTAGAACATTTCACTTCAAGTTTACACAAATTTTAGGTCATGTTGGAAAGGTCTGATAATGGTTTCAAGTGCTCTTATTCTATTGAAAAGATTCTTTCTGTCATTTAAAGAAAATCTCATTTTATTAGACTTCCGTTTGTATTGCAACTGTATTTTACATACATTAAATCTGGCAATAACATAAAATGACTAGCTACCAGAATATCTATTTCAAAAGAGTACAATCTACTGTACTCTTCTCCCTCAATAATCTTAGTCTCTCTACATTTTGGTTTTCTTCCTTCTATGAATACACTAAAGAATAGATTCCCTGTAGTTCTGTCAAAAAGCAAAATGCAAAATATCAGTGAAGAATGTTAGCAGTAAACAGAAATCCATTCAACATTATAAAAACAGAGGAAACAGTTGAAGCAATCTGTTGGGTAGTTTGGGGAAACTCTTTTAAAAAGAACATATGTGTGAAAATTGCAGAGAAAATATGTTTTTAGAATAATAAATGAACATTTATAAAGTATTAAAAAATTATAAAACCAACTTCAATCATTAGTTCAGAATTTAAAAAATTTGTATGGAAATTAGCATAAAATTCATCTTTCCATTGTCTATGATAATATCCCATGGAGGAAATTACTAGAATGTCTATAATTATGTTAATATAACATACAAGATTTTGCTAGCTGGGTATGTTTATGAGACACTTTATTTTTCAGCTATGTTATATATATATACATATATATATATGTACATATATATATGTATATATATATATATACATATATATATATGCTTAAACTATTGCTTCGCTACATTAATTTTAAAACTTGGAGAACTTCAAATAAGTCAAATTCAGTTTAAATAATTCCCCTAGATAGTTGATGAAGTCCTATAAAAATAATTTACAAGTCACTTTTCCCATAAAATCTTACCTCCTCCTTCAAACAGCATCCTTCCTGATGTCAGAGATGGTGGAAGGTGCCCGTCAAGGGGGATTGTCCTCTACAGTGCGTGTCATGAGGAAAAACTGCCATTACCCATGTTAGCACTGGACAGGATAGTTGTGAGTACTACGTACCTGCAAATACAACACATCTTCCAGTCAGGATAAACAGTCTTGTGGGAGTGGGCAACTCTGTCTCATCGAAGAGAATTTAGGAAAAAATCAGGATGCACAGGAAAGAATAAAAGATTTTTGGGGATGTGAGGGGTCAGAGCAGATGGAAGTGTGAAACAAAAGAGACAATCAAAAGTACTTCTTATCTCTGTCTCTCATAAAGCCACATGGGTAGCTGCTTTTCATAACCTCTGCTGTTCCAAGTAAGATTGCTACGTAGCAGCCAAGAAATTGCACAGGTTATCTTTCCCTCTGCTCCCAGTGTGCTTAATATTTAGTCAGTACAAAATAATTACATACTTAATTGTTTACTAATTGTATCACGCACTGTTAGCCTGATTTCCTCAGTGAGATCCTAAGCCCCACGAGGGAGGGGATCCTGTTAATATTTTATTGTTTACAACATTTAGTTCAAAGTACATTCTCAGTAAATACTGGGATACTTGAACGCTTCCATTGACAGCGTATGCTTTTCTAGCTTTGTGTGTGTGTTTTGTTTTGTTCTGTAAACTTTTGTAGTTTCTAATTGGATATAAGGCTGGCTGTTTTTGATGGAAAAAGATGATTTATATTACCTCAAACTGAAAGGTGATATCAATCAATAAAAATATACAGAGAAAATATATTGTAATACATTTTTTAAATTGAACGATGAATTAATTCTTTATTAAGTGTAACTAACATTTGTATGAAAGATGGAGTTTCAAACAGAATTAGGGCACAGAAATTATATATATATAGTGTTTTGTTTTATTTTGTTGTGTTTTTCAGTTAGGTTGTGTCCATTCAGTAGCTGGGTGGACTTCGGGTAAGTTACTTAGCCACCCTCTGCCCTGTAAAATTATGAAAATATTAATATCTGAAAGGGTTAAGAGAATTAAATGAGTTCATGTTATATAGCAAAGAATTTAGCTGGCCTTTGATACTGGTTCCTTGGAATTTCCTGAGTGAGAGGAGTTATCTTTGTTATTCATATTGGGTCTCTGGGTAACTCATGATGAGCCTGTGGATAGTTGCAAGATGGAATTAGTGTTGGAGGTTTGAGCCACGAGATACCAGCCTGCATGGTGACCTCTGTGGATGGAAGCTACAAACTGAACTTAAATACAAAGCCAATGATTGAATCATGCTTATGAGACCCTGATTAAAAATCTGGACATCTATATAATAAAAATTAAAACATACCACTTTCTGCACTGCCTTTTAACCTTACTGAATTCTCTCTTCACTGCATGCCAACTTAAAGATTAATTTGAACTACTGTGGATGACGCTGACTGCTGGTAGGGATACTGGACCCATGCGGCATGGAAGTGAATGCAGTCAGTAGTGTTAAAGCGGTGTGGGTATCCCTGTAGTAAGTGTGAGGAGCTCAGTTCCTTTATAGTTGTACAACTGCATACATATTAAAGAATTTCCTATTACCCAAAGTGCTACAACTGCCATTCATATATATTTGTGTGTGTATACTGGGGGTGCCAAAAAAATGCATACAAGTGGACACTTTGGTCAGCATTACTTAAGCAGTAATTCACCGCAACCAGAAGTGTCTGGATGCTGATGGTAACCACTTTGAGCACCTATTGTAATTGCAGAAGTCAAATGGGACTTGTATTCATCCTTTGTTATCGGTATAGATTATTACAATTTTAATAGTTTTTTCCCTTCTTAAAATATGCATGTTTTTGGCATCCTCTGGTATATATATACTTGGGTTACAATACATAACAAGACAGTTGTTTATTTTTTATTTTGACTTTTGCCCATCTCAATAAAACATAATTTATATAAAATGTAGATAGATATTCCCTGAAAAGTCTTTTTTTTTTTAGGATTTTAAAGGAATCCTAAATCCTTGTGGTTTTAGGATTCCCCCCGAAAGGAAACACTTTCATGAAAAATAATTTAAAAATTCAATATAGTATATATATATATATATATATATATATATATATATATATATATATCAGAGGATGCCAAAAATGTATGCATACAAAAATGATATATATGTATAATATATATTATACATAACATATTATATAATATATATTTTTTACGTATAGACTATATATATATTATAAATTATATATATATATATATATATATATATATATATATATATATATATATAAAACCTATGTTTTGTTTTGTTTTTCAAGGATGCTTCTAACTGATTAAATTAGATGAAAACTTTTCAAAGGGTCTATTTACTTTGGTGAGTCTTAGGGTGGTACCTAAAGCCATTTATTCCCAGATTAGGATTTGATAAAATAACTTAACTTTATCATTTTGACTACTGCTACATTTATCAAAACAGAAGACTGGTTTAGGTAGGGGTTACCATTATACTTACATTTTCTTTTCTTTTTCTTTCTTTCTTTCTTTCTTTCTTTCTTTCTTTCTTTCTTTCTTTCTTTCTTTCTTTCTTTCTTTCTTTCTTTCTTTCCTCTCTCTCTCTCTCTCTCTCTCTCTCTCTCTCTCTCTCTCTCTTTCTTTCTTTTTTAAAGGTTTGTACTAAAGGAATGGTAAGGGCTTGTAGGAAACCATTCACATAGATGTTTGGGATTTTGTAAGGATCCATTTACATAATTTGTGTTAATGCAGCTTAAACCAAGTCTGTTAAAAGGTGAATGACAGTGGTAATTCTGGAATTTTATGGCCCAGCATACCCAGTCTTTAACATCCAGCCCCTCCTCTCCCACCACAAGGTTCTAAGGTGTCCCAGGAGAACACAAATGGTTGGGCACTGGAGGCCTTGAAGCTCATCTCCAGGGCAGGGAACTCACAGTGGACACACTCCCTGAGGTGATGGGAATTGGGAGGATGTGCAAAGCAAGGCTTTGCCTTCTAGTGCGGTGGTCTTTGGTCACTAGGGAAAAAGGAAATAAAACAAAACAACAAAAATTTTCACTTTTGAAAAAATAAATGCAGCCAGATGCATAGATTCAGTTATGTGGGTGGAATCTAATCATCACCTCGGGGTTGGTGCAAAGGGATAGCTCCTGGAGGAGGAAATATCGAGGTCAAATTCCCTGGTCTCATCACTGCAGACAGCTAGCAAGGCTGTATAGCTCTTGCCTCAAAACTCCAGTCATCTGTGAAAAAGATTGTCCTTGTGGTTTTGGGAGTCCCCCCAAAAGGAAACAGTTTCATGAAAAATAATTAAAAATTTCAATATAGTATACTTAACACTTAGGTTACAATACATAACAAGACGGTTGTTTATTTTTTATTTTGACTTATGCCCATCTCAATAAAACATATTTTATATAAAATGTAGATAAATATTCCCTGAAAAGTTTTTTTTTTTAGGAAGGACTGTAACAAGAGAGTACAGTAGCTCTGTAGATATCCTTTGCATGAGCATAAACTCTCACTATATTTTCTGTGGGAAAATAAAGTGCATTCTATTTTATAATTCTGAATTTCAATACTGAAACCAGCCTGTCACCCATGAGTACTCATGTATACTCAGACAATGGAATATTATTTAATGCTAAAAAATAAACGTGCTGTCAAGCCATGAAAAGATGTAGAGGGATATTCGAAGCATGTTACTAAGTGAAAGAAGCCAATCTGAAAAGACTATCTATAGTATGATTCCAACTATATGACACTTTGGAGTATATGACAGTCTGGAAGAGGCAAAATTATAGAGACATTAAAATGATCAGTGGTTCCCAGGGATTAGTGGGGAGGGAGGGTTGGATCAGTGGATCACAGAAGAATTTTAGGATGCTAAAACTATTGCGTATGGTACCATAATCGAGGATGGATGTCATTATCCACTTGTCAAAACCCATAGCATGAATGGACAACACCGACAGTGAATCCTAATGTGAACTACACACTTTGGGTGATAGTGACGTGTCATGGAGGTTCACAGAGCTGACAGTGTGGGGAGCTGTGCACATGTGGAGTCACTGGGTATATGAACACTCCCTGAACTATTCACTCAATTTTACTTTCAACCTAAATTTGCTCTAAAATGTAAAGTTTCTTTTAAAAAAGTACTGATATGAGGTTTTCTGATTACGTAAGTGAATACTTGAAATATAAAATGCATAATCTTAATTTTTATTCTACTTGCTATGCATATGTTAAAATCACTGATATGCTGTATATAGGGAGAATTTATAAAATTTTGTATATAATTTGCTTTAGCAAGTGCACGTTATTAAAAACTCTTTACAAGTATTCTTTCTAATTACTTAAATATTCAGACATGTTAATATACTAATAGTTTAATCCGCCTATCTTTGGATATTTACAATTGCTGATTATTATAATGCTCTGTAAACACTTTCTATAAGTCTGATTGTTTTACTAGGATGCATTACTATATGTGAAATGACAAAATAATAGGCTCTGAACACTTTAAGTCTTTTATTGAATATTGTGAAATACTGTCCAAAAAGATTAAACCAAATGGTATTATTATGAGGAGCACATGAGAAAGCTTTCACATTTCATCTTCTCCAGTGAACCTTATCATGTATAATTTCTGATAGGTAATAATTATTTAATCAACTTTGCTAGTATTTTTTAAAGGTATTCCCCTATCTCCTCTTATTTATTCAAGAGAGTAAGGATTTGATTAAATACAGAGGCTTGAAAGTATTGCTTAAGGGCATTTGCACAGTGCATCTACAGTCTCATTTCATTACTAAGGTTTGACATAAATCTTAGTGACATAATCAACCAGATGTGGACAGTTTTTGGAACACAATGTGTAAATAAGTGGTCTCTTTTACTTCTTAAGTTTTGTGTGAATGGATTCAGTTTGAAAATTCTGAAATTCTCTTTTAAGTTCTAGTCTCTCAGATCATGCCTCGGGTATGTTAGTAAGAACTTCCTGTGGTAAAGTGGCCTGATGGGATCCTTAGTGAATAATTACTAATAGTATTAACATACGTGCTCCCAAAGACTTTCAACAACTTCCAGTGATGAGAAGCTTCTCCCCAAAAATCATACTTCACATTTACAATGAGCTACCAGAACAATCAATCATGTGATCTTGAAACCTTGACAAAGTCTCAATTCTCCTGGAAAGTTTGTCAAAGAGCATCTTGAAGAAATGCTGTAAGCTCATGAATATTTATAAATACTGTTGTAAATTTGGCAACATCCTCAGGCTTTTTGCCCTTACCCTTTTGGACGCAATGTACTATGTGAACTAAATTTTGATAAGAATGACTAGGAAAACTGATGAGGTGATCTAATTGCTATGACATTTCCTTAGGTTCAATATATATATATATATATATATATATATATATATATATATATATATATATATATATATATATAATATTGCACATACCTTACTCTAATAAGATAGTTCTTACTTTGGCAAAATATGCACTTTACATGATTTAATCTGAAAGAAATACTTTAGTGTGACATTCCAAAGCCATGTTAGAGATGAATTTACCTTTAATTTTCAGATATTTTGAAAAGTGTGTATATGCTGATACATAATAGGCATTTGTATTAGGAGTTACTACTTTGATTTGTGGTTCATTGACTATATTCCATAGTTGTCAAATACTGGATTCAGGCCAGCCTTTGTTCTAGATGTCATGATGACCATCGTTATCTATTGTCATGAAGGTTCTGATTATGGGAACAAAGAATTTGATGTCCTGTGATGACTGCTACAAAAAAAGAAGTACAGAGTAGGACAGAAGCACAGAAGAGGGAAACTAAGTCTAGTTTGAGGGATGGAAAGCCCTTTTTGGAAAAAGCAGAATTTAACCTGAGATTGGAAGGGAACATAAGAGTTAGCTAAAATATTTGTAAAAGAAAGAGGAAATACTATAGTGAAACCCATACGGTAAGAAAGCATGATATATGAAAAGGATTAAAACAAACAAACAAACAAACAAAGAAAACACTACAGCTAGAGCACAGACAGTGAATATTAAACCTAGAAATGTAGACCGAAGATCCATTGTAGAGGGCACATAACTCTTGTCAAATATTTTGAACTGCACCTCAAAGGACATAATTGAAGAGTTTTAAGCAAAGGAGTGATGTAAAAAAAAAAAATCTGTTTTTCAAATATTGCATTGGCTGAAGTGAAGAGAAGGAGCTGGCACATGTACAGAGACCTGGTAGAGGTTATGTGCAAGCAAGCCATGTTCCCGTGGTGGATTGATTGATCTACTATGGAAACAATGGCAACTTGGAAAACAAATTATTCTGAAAACTATTTGGGAGAGAACATTAATAGAACATAGTAACTCATTCTATTTGGATTTTTTTTTTTTAATGTATTTTTAGTTGAATTAATGGGTATAAATGTCAGTGTTGGATTAGGATTAGCATTGGAGCCTGTTGAAGGGCCTGTGGGACATTAAAGTGAATATAGGATTTAGGCAATTGAATAGAGAGGTTTGAAGTATATAAGACAGTGCTGGGCTAGGAATTAAGATCTGACCGCTATTAGAATATGGATGCTGAAGCCATGAGAATAGACAAGAATATCCATGGAAAAAATTTAAAAGGAAACAAGGCACTGAAAAAAAAATAACACAAAACTGCAGTTTTGAGTGTCTGATAAAGAGAGAGCTAACCTTAACATTTTTCTCACTGTGATCCAATTTTAGACAGGCCAAGTTTCTTCCTGTCTCTAGGTCCTTGACCTTCCTTTCCTTAGAGCATTTACTTTAGAAAACTTATAATTGAAAATTATTTCTCTGTCCCTTTGAGATGTAAATCTTTTAAAAAGCATCTTGACAGTTTTGCAATGTGGGATTGTCTTTCTCAAGGACTTGGAAACATCCCTTTAGGTAATGTGATCATCAGGATAGTACAGTAAGTCCTCACTTAACATAAGGAATAGGTTCTTGGAAACTGTGACTGTAAGCAAACAAAATTTAAGAAAACCAATTTTACCATAGAAAATTTGATAGAAACAAGAATTAAGTGCCTAAGGCAAAATTTTGGTCACAAAAACATTACCAAACTTCTAAATAAAAATGCAAACACTTCTAACATTAAACAGTGAAGTAAATGTGAGCTCTACAAACATTGAAGACAAATTAATTAAAGCAAATAAGACAATAATTTTCCGACCTGCTTATTCCATTTCAGGGTCATAGGTGGCTGGATCCTCTCCCTGCAGCTCAGGGCACAAGGCAGGAACCCACCCGGAACAGGATGCCCTTCCATCACAGGGGCGCTCACACCCATACCCACACTTACTCAGACGGGGACAATTTAAACATGCCTATTTACCCAACATGCACGTCCTTGGGATGGGGGAGGAAACGGAGTGCCCTGAGAAAGCCTATGTTTATGAGGTCTGACAACTAAGTTCACAATATTGTTGCAATAATGTTGCTAACCTTTGTTTGTTTCTTTCTTCTTCTTCTTCTTTTTTTTATATCAGAGGGATTATTCATTATGAATTTGTACCAACTGGACAAACAGTTAACCAAGTTTACTATTTGGAAGTACTGAAAAGGCTGCATGAAAAAGTTAGACGACCTGAACATTTCTCCAACAATTCATGGCTCTTGCATCACGACAATGCACCAGCTCACATGGCACTGTCTGTGAGGGAGTTTTTAGCCAGTAAACAAATAACTGTATTGGAACACCTTCCCTACTCACCTGATCTGGCCCCCCATGACTTCTTTCTTTACCCAAAGATAAAGCAAATATTGAAAGGAGGACATTTTGACGACATTCAGGACATCAAGGGTAATACAACGACAGCTCTGATAGCCGTTCCAGAAAGAGACTTCCAAAATTGCTTTGAAGGTTGGACTAGGTACTGGCATTGGTGCATAGCTTCCCAAGGGGAGTACTTGGAAGGTGACCATAGTGATATTTGGTAATGAGGTATGTAGCACTTTTTCTAGGACGAGTTTGCGAACTTGTCTGACCTCGTACAAGGGGAAAAGGTGCAAATTCCACACAAACACTGGCCCTGGTCTGGAATCATTTTTTTTTTTTTTTTCTTTTCTCATCAACGTTATAATAAAACAACTTTGAAGAAAACAACACTATTTGAGGACCTGCAGTAGCTCCATCATTCAGTTGCTGTGGGAAATGAGAGTAGAAGCCTAACTTCAGGGAACACTGAGTTCCAAGTTGTAAAATACAACTCTAATATGAAAATATTAGAGTTTATTTTTCCTTTGGATAAAGCCAATTAGCAAACATAGATGGCCTATTATCTTCCATTCACCTCAGCTCTTAAAAACCTTACCTCTTGCTTTCTGTTTCAGAGAAGTTGAGTTCTGAGTTCTGGTCTCCCTCCTATATTAAAAAAGCTTTGAATACAGTCTTTTTTTGCCTGTTTAACTTTATCTGGTGCCATAAAAACAGACTGAGAATGATTAGTGTTATAGATAGGAAGGAAGCCAGGATATTACAGCATTATGGAAGCCAGGGGAAAGTCATGGTTCAAAAAGAAGGAATGTCCCCTCACCTTCAAAAATTACTGAAATGCCATACAAAATAAGAACTAAACCAATTACATTGGATTAAACATCATCTAAGATATAAATGAGCATATTGAAACCAAAGTGCGTAGAGTGTATGGGTGGAAACTAGTTTTGAGTGGATTAAAGAATAACTGTGAAGTAAATGAATTGAGATTGTAAGGGTAGATAAGAATAAGGTACATGGTCTCTTAACCTGAAGTCTTTATTAAGTCATTATATACTTGTACAGTTAAGCAAATCCATTGAAAAGATTCATTTCTATTACATACCTTTTTTATAACATCACCATCTTAAGAAACCCTTATAAGAAATTTCACAACTACATTGTTGACTTCATTTGTGAAATTTAAAGACCTATAATGTTGTTACTAAAAAGTGTTCTTTTAATGATGTTACAGGTTCATAAGATATGTTAGTTCTAATGTGAACTTGAAGGCGATGAGAAATTTTACTTGCATAAGTATTTGAGCTCAAGCCAATCAGAAGCACAGTATCATTCTTTTCTGGTCATTTATTTCGTTCCCTTAAAGATGTATTGAGAACGTCTCAGCACATCAAATTTAGAAGCTGGTTTTCTGACATATCTTCCATCCACGTGTCCTTACTCAGCTACTTCATGTTATGGTTCTGCTCAAATTCCCACATGGAAATAATATATCACTGCTTCGTATTAGTATTTCAGGATACATTTCTATGACTTGATGTTGACCAGAATTATTTTTAAAAAGCGATTTATCTATTTTTATTAGGACAGACTGCTATAATGAGAAGCTGTAAATACCCAGTAAGTGAGTAGGCATTAAAACTATCATTTATGAAACTGAAAATGTCTGTACTGATATAATGTAAATCAGGACACTGTACAATCATATGGGTCGACATGAAAAGAGCACCCTTCTATGCACATGATCATAACTCTGGCTTTTGCTCTTCTGATAGAAGCACAGTGAGGTCTTCTTCTCTGTGACATTTCTGTTTCACTTACAGGAAAATGGTTTTACGTGCTCATAGGGTAGAGATTTTGATAGTGCGAAGGTGTAAATAAAACTGGAAAAGAAACTCTAAGGCATCCCAATGGTAGTAGGATAAGAGTCCATTTGAGGCCAAGCTCGACTCCTGTGCTAGGCAAGCCCAGTGCTCTAGGAGGATGTATACTTGCAGTTGGCAATGACTTTTCTGATTCCAGGACAAATGAAAGTGAGCTTCTTTTTTCTCAATGCATAGTTTCTTTTGGTAGCAAAGCAAAAGGCAAATAGTGACAATGCATCATGGATAACAAACCACATGATTTGCTGCATCCACTGACCTGACTATGATCAGGTAATAACCAACAGTCTCCAGAAGCTCATTCAACTGCTCTTTGATAAACAATGCAAATTCTTCCCCAGCATGAATCCATTCTTTGCCAATAGCACAACCGAAAGTGAATTCCTCCCAATTCTTCCCCCAAGGTTGAGCTGAAGAGCTCCGAATTGCTGTTTATTTCATTTATATGATATTTTCCTCATGATCACTCTGTTAGCTTGAAGGTTATGTTGTCAGTACCACGGGGAGAGGTGGTCACCCAATTTTAGTCTTGTTAGAGACCTTGAACCTAGTGATCAGACATCTGCTGCTTCTTCTATTTCACTTTTGGAGAGCAGTAAGAGTCCAAATCATTTCACATTGGGCCTGATTTTTGTCCTTGCTTTCCTATCTCCTTAAAAGTTTAAAGTCTGGTTGACCTGTACAATTTTCTTGAGTTCACTGTTTTAATTCAAAAGGATTAAAGCTCCCTTCTATTTATATGGTTATCATACCTCCAATCTCTTTGGGTCTCATGTGCCTCTAAGGAATTCACAGATTTGATTCTCTTAAATTTGTCACATAATTTCATTTGTTTATTTTTAAATTAAATGTTTCATTTCTCTTTTCTTATATTAACAGAATTCCCCCTTAATCAAGACTCCTACCCAACATTTGACATGCTTCTTCCTAAATGTTTATATCTCCCTAAACATACTTTTATCATTTAATCACTTAATGTTTCATTCATTTTTTTCTTGTTTTATTTATTCCTTTATTACTAATTACACTGACAAAGCATCATAATTCCCCATCTACTTGAACCAGCCTTAACACCAGCCTGGCTCTGCCTCGTCACTTCTGCCCTCTAGGCCATAGCCATTTTCCTTGCTTTAGGACTTGAAGGGACCTATGTTTTTCATGATTACAAAGCCATATGTGCCATCCCACTTGCCTCAACTCTTAGCATGCAGACTCTCTAAGCGCGTAGCCTGGGATGCAGCAAGTCTTCCATCATGCCCCCCAGGTGAGATTCCCAGCAATTCTAACAGTGTCTAACTGGATTTGAGTTCTGGAGGCTCTGGCTTCCCAGACAGTTGAGTGGAGGAGAAGGGTAATACAATCCCAACATACTGGGTGTCAACACTACATGGGGTTAGATTTGGCCACATTTTCTACTCTCTTCCAGTGGTCTGTCCTTTGATAGAGTGATTCCATCATATAGCTTCTACAAAGACTTCCACATGACAGATTACCTATCCACCATCTAGATTTCCTTGGGAAACTGTGGTCAGCTAGATATTGGCACACTTTGGGTTTCCTTTCTTTTCTTCCATAGTTCACTCCCCTTGAACTGCATATATTAGCATTAGCCAGTAAACTTGAGTCAGACTATTAGGCCCCACCATCACTTTTATTATAATTTGCCTTATTAATTGACTGTAATGTAAACTTTTCACAGCCTTCAATTTCTCTTCTAAAGGGTGGTATCCTCTTAACTAGACACTACTGCTGAGTCTAGGAGTAATAACATTTTAAATCTCAGACAATTTTGACCAATGTCATTGTCTTTTTCTTCTAAGTACTGTCACATCTAACAAACACTGTAATTTCCACACATTGATACTCATAATTTTTCATTGCTCTTGCAATAAACGCCAACCTGTCACATGATTTCCTCTTATGCCATAACCACAGTGTTTCTTCCACTGTGTGACACTCTAACTTATCTTGTAAACCAAAAGTCTTCCATGGTGCAATTTTCATGGTCCATATTTTTTTAGCAAAACCAGAAGAGTTTCTCAGGGCCTATTCTCTACTCTAAAATACAAATTTTAGAAAAATTTCCTTTTCTTCCAAATGAACTTAAAGTATAGTTAGATATCCCTCGTAATTGCACTCAGAGCCAGATCATACCTTGTATAACCTTCATCCCAAGCACAATCCTTTAATTCCCGAATTGGAGTCTAGATATTCTGGTGGAATCCAAGTGACAGTTTAAAGCACTAACATTGACAGAGATGGGATTTCCAAAGTTTGGTAGAATGAGTAACCAAAGCAGAAGTTCCAAAGTAGTTTGATACTAAGAAAACAGGGAAATGTTTCCAAAAATACTAATCATCCCTGTTTAACATTTTACATGAATGTTTTTACTTATTTTATGTCTTTTTAGAAAACAAGAGCCTACGTCTATATTTTAAACCACTTACATTTTTAAAATTTCTGTTTAGGACTCATATCATTTCTATTAATCAGGAAATTTACATACGCATGTAAGTTTTTATTACAACTTGTATTACAGGACCCCTTTTCTGCATCATTATATTTTTATGAATTTTTCAAAAGACCACTTATTTTATTGGCTGTAATTGTTGCTTCCCCTTTTGATGCACACATATTCCATATTTGTCCACTAGCCGAGCTCACTTCAGGCTGGCCTATTTGTCCTCATTAGCAATTTTAAACAATATCCAGGGCAAATTCTTGCTTTCTTCAAATATGTCTCAGGTTCAATATAGCTATCATTTTCTTTGCTGGTCCCAGGAAGTAGAATCAATTACTGATACGTAGGAGAAAAATAGGAGGAAAAAATTGATAAGTAGGAGAAAAAAATGAGGATAGTATGGAAAAT
Source organism: Rhinolophus sinicus (assembly GCF_057876585.1). Lineage (NCBI taxonomy): Eukaryota > Metazoa > Chordata > Mammalia > Chiroptera > Rhinolophidae > Rhinolophus > Rhinolophus sinicus. Next base: position 83,656,182 of record NC_142504.1, on the reverse strand, counting down.
TCAATCCTTTTTGATGATAAAATAGGATTTTTTTATCTTTTTTCAAAATATATCATAAATCAATGTTGGTAGTTAAATATACTCCTTCCTTTCTAAATTTCATACTTTACTTTACTTGAATTTAGAGTTGTCCATCTTATTTTGTTTTGTTTTGGCTTTTTGGCCCAAGTATCCTAAAAGTGAGTCCAAATTACGCAGTTCCAGGAAGTACCTACCCATTGTGTGTATGACTTGAGCACCACAATCTGAAAAGTAAAATAACCCTCCAAACACTGGAGTATTGTATCAAAAACAGCATTCCAATACATTCATAAGATACAGTGATTAACAATAAAGATAAATACTGTTTTTCAGAAGTTTGGCTTAAAATCTTCTCCTAGCCTTTTTGTTTTTACCCCACTATTGAATTTATTTGCCTTGTATACAGTTGCTTTATTAGTACCACTTATTATTTTTTTAATTGCACATGTTTTGAAATACTTGATTACAGTATCACAGAAGATCCTGTACATTTATGCTATCACGGTATTGCTATTCTACTTCAATTCCCCATATTAATTAAATGATTCAATAACACCAAAATTAATACTCAGAATTACCGAAGTCAAATATGGAAGAACAAATGTGAAAGCTATAACTCAGAAAGGCAGTATATACTAATTTCCTTAAATTCATGTAACCTCCCTAATGTTAACCAGTATTTTGTTATAGAAGAGCTTTCTTAAAATTGAATAGGTGATAGATGATAGATAGATAAATAGATAGTTAACAAGGTAAGCCAATACTACTTTTAGATTTACTCTATCTGAAATATATCCTCCCTATTACTTATGGTTCAGCATTAGAGGCAGAGTCACTGTTCATGGAGAGGCTTTTTTTTTTTTCTTGCTCCCAGCAGCAATGGCATAGTAAAGTCACCCTATATTTTTTCTTGACAATCTGCTTTTTCGTCATCTACCTCTTCCATAGTACAACTACAATAAGGAATATATTTGGTTATATCTTTTTAATGTACCATCATATGCACTTACAATCAAAGGCAATGTTGTTGGTCAAATAAAATCATTCCATCGTGTTTCGCCGAAAATAAGACCTAGCCAGACCATCAGCTCTAATGCGTCTTTTGGAGCAAAAATTAATATTAAGACCTGGTATTATATTATATTGTATTGTATTATACCTTATATTATATTATATTATACTCAGTATATTACATTATTATATATTATTATATTATATAATATGTTATATAATATGACATTATGTTATATTATACTATATCATATCATATCATATCATATCATATCATATCGTATCATATATTATATTTTATATTATGTTAAAGACCCAGTCTTATATTACATTAAAGTAAGACTGGGTCTTACATTAATTTTTGCTCCAAAAGAAACTTTAGAGCTGATGGTCCAGCTAGGTCTTATTTTCCGGGAAACATGGTGCTTTTCCCATTCTTTATTCTTAAATACATCATAAGAACCGGGATATAATATTAACATATCCCATCCGATTTAAATTTTCTCTTTAAATCCACTTGAATGAAAATATCAGGTTAAATACCAATACTCATACACACAGTGTGTACAAATGCTGGCATCTCTTCCAGTTCCCTTGATACACATCCAAATTTTAAGGATGAGATTTTGGAGCCTCTTGTTGAAAATTTAGCTGTAATGGCAAGATGAAGTGCCTGCTCTCACCCACAATGCATGCCACTGAAATTACACCACACGGAGACATAGAAAGACAGTGTTTATTCTTGTAAAACTGAAGGAACACCTGCAAACATAGGTGGGGATGAAGGTCAAGAGCACCATACAGCACCTGGTGCAGGGAGTAGTTTTAATCATTCATCTCCTGCAAAAGAAACAATACTAAATCCCTCTCTTAATCGAACTCACTCATTACAGGTAAATTCTTGCCAAGTTTCTGTTGTAAGATTTCCTGCTCACTGGGAGGTAGGCTATTTATTCCAGTGAAATATATTCCTTTCTTGAAGCATGTCTTTTCATGTGAACTACTAGTATTAGTGCATTCTTATGCCATGAATAAAAACAGCCTTTGGACATGAGTGTTAAATTCCATTATACCCAAGAGAATTAGTCTGTATATCTGTTTTTTTCAGTATTTCTATTTTACTCTGATATCTCCAATATGCTTATAAGGGAAACAAATGTTTCTATCTTGGAGGAGTAGAAAATATAACATTATATGCAATTGAAATTTATGGCAAATTGTCATTAAATGGCTAATTGAAAAGTATTAACCTGCTATATATTATTTTAGTACCTTATTCTTTTCCTAGTTACACAGGAGAACTGCAAGAGTCTTTTGTTTTTTCTAAAGGGACTAGAATTTACACAATGTTAAAGCATAAAATATTGTAGCAGTTTTCAAAGATTTAAGAGGTATTCTGGAAATATTAGCCTAAGAAAAATACCTTGACTGTAACCAGGAGAATTTCAAGATTAGAGAGCATTTGTATTTGTGGGCATACAGTCATGAACAATAGTTCATGGAAGAAAAATTGCATTTATAACAAAATGACTTATCGTTCAGCCTGAGGCAAAATAAACAGTTGACACGTCCTTCCCATGCTCACCTAAGACTTCAGAAGATTTAAAAGCCGCAACAACAAAACTTCCATGCTATAATTCAAGCTAATGTTATATATATTTACATGTAATTCCATGGGGCTGCTCCTGTTTTAATGCTATTATGGTTCCCATGTCCCTTTGGATGTTATTTGAGCCCCTACACTGGCCCAGGACGTCAAGGTTTAACATTACCTTGTAGGTGTTGCAGCTAGATGGTGCTAGCCATTTTCTATTAATAATCTGATGGACAGCAAAGCCAGCTCAGTATTTTCCTATAAAATCCTTTCAAAGCACTACTGGTGTCATCTGGGTATGGGAGACACCGTAGTTACTTCTAAATTCTCTCTATTTTTATGGTACTTCTTAATGGTGGGACTGTGGTGAGAAATGGCCAGTGTGATAGTTTTAGCATTTCTTCAGTGTAATCATCAGAGAATTGTAAAATTATTTTCTGTATTTTTATTCCATATTAAGGTAAAACATATCTGCAACGGTGGAAATCTGTCCTTTGGTGGTAATTTATGTGGTTGTCATATTTATGCAATTTTTTTTTTTTTTTTTTGATACCAGAGTCATTTGATCATTTTAGATTTCTTGGGATAAAGCAGAACGGCAAGTAAAAAATAGCTACTTGAGCAATTTTTCTCTTACTTTCCCTGTTTCCCTTCATTTCATACTCTGCCTGCCATCTGAGGAACATTGTAGCAATGGAAATGAAAAATCTCTATTCAGCAATTTCAATATTTAATACCACGACAAGAGTAAGCCAATTAGGTTAAACGAATCTGCCATTTTCTCTTTGGATCTGTTTTGTTTCATTGCTTCAATCTATGGGAGGAAAATAATTAATATTTGTTGTTTTCATATGAGTTTGACTGATTTTACCAGATGAAAATACATAAGCAAACAAAACAAAACAAATCTTTCTCTGGTTCTTTCTAACCATTGTAGTGATAGAAATATCTTATTAATAGAGTAATATTTAGAGGGTAGTCAGTAAGGATTATAAAATAATATTTTATGAATACCTAATGTTGGGCATCCTTTTCAATGTTAGCAAAATCTATGGATTCTCTCTCGAGCTGTTAGGGGAAGACACCCAGGCATTAACACTCCCTATTTGTATCCAGCCAGGACATTATTTTCCAGCTCAATCAATGAAGACTGGAAATTAGAGTAAAATTCTGAAGGATCATTTTTGATGGAGACTAATATCTGCATATGCACATATGCCCACATACTTTATAAATGTAATCATATAGATAAAAAATAAAGGGGGGAGGAGACATGAACCATCTGTTTGTACAATGGTTAATTCTCTTTTTATTCATCTTATATACCAGAACCCATATTTTCTATCATTATACCAAGATATCTTGACCACCATCAGCACCTCCCAGTAGTCAAGTACTACCACAATTATGTGTTTAGTAAGGTTTTTTCAGATTTACATAACAGAAAGAGTAAAAGCTGTCAATAAATGTGAACATAAAGTGTTTTAAGTTTTCATTAATTTTTTTTTTACACCAAGAAATGACTCTTGCTACTAAACCAAGTCAAAATGTATCCAATCTAAACTGAAAAACTACGTAAGTCTTTGATCTCCCAAGGATAATAAAATAAAGGGTGAATTTCATAATATTGAATAGCTAACAATGGAAAATATTTCCTTAGAAAACCATCTTATGGATAAACATGTGCCTCACTGAAAAGTCTTGCCTATTTTCCACATGAAATTAATGACATCTCCTTTTAAAGCAAAAACATTTTGTTAAAGCTTAAAAATGACCCAAGTCATCAGTTCATTTTGGTAACATTTTAATAAAATTGATATGACTATTACATATACTTTTATATAATTTCTACTCTTAGACTACATAAATGAACTGACCCATTATTGTATAGTGCCACTTAATTTGAATTCTATAATGCTGTGATGATTTAGCTTTGAATTGTGAAACATACTTTCAGTATTTCTACTTTTGTTCATTTAATTAACCATACATATGCTACATATTTTGAGTATGTCATTTCTTTCAATCAGTTAATTTACTTACAAAAGTTTATGAAATAGATCTGAGCAAAGTCCACTGTACATGCAATCACAGTTCTCCTTTATTTGGAGGACTGGTATATTGGAAATAAACTGGCACACAATAGGAGCAATGTTTATTCTCAAGCCCTTTCTCCCTCAATTCCCCCCACAATGGAAGTCAGAGCTCCAGACTTTTCACATTTTCTGTACTTCCTAGGATGATGGTAAGACAGTTCAGAATGATGTAATTTCATGGAAAGCTTGCTGGCATGCTGATTTCCTGATAAAAGAACCAAATAAAACTAGTGTCATTTTGCCCTCATTTCTGCCACAAAGCAATTATGAAATCTGGAACTGATTGTAATCATGAAGTACCAAAACAAGTAAAACATGACAAACATATTAAAGATAAAGGAGAAGAAATAAAGGGACAGTGCAGATCCTTGATGAGATCTTGGTCTAGCTGAATCTAAACCAAATGTCTCCTACTGGGAAAAACAAACTCTATAATTAATATATTGTCACTTGGGTTTTCTGTAACTTAAAGATGTAAATATTCCTCACTAAATCACATTTCCTTTATATTTGCTAAATTTTGAAGTAAAGTAGTTATTGTATTATATTTGGCTACAAGTGACAGGAAACCCAAAATAGCAATGCTTTAAAAAGTTAAGGCTTACTTTTCTCTTGTGAAAAATGTTGAATATAGGTGGTCTATGGCAGACATGCTTGGCTACAGTGTCGTGGGTCTATGGATCTTTTATATTGATGTGCATGTGGACAATATCTCATGATTATTTCATGATCCAAGGAGATGCTTCAGGCTATATAGCGTATCTGCCTTCTAACCTGAAGGAAGCAGAAAAAGGGAGGAAAAAAAAGCAAAGGACACACTTTACCTGACTCTTAAGGGTATGGAAGCCCACTTTCTTACATCCCATTCACTAGTACTTAGTTATATAACCACATCTAATGAAAGGGAAGATGAGAAACATGCCCAGTTTTAAATTCTAGCCCCCGACCTAACCCCCACCCCAAAACAAAAAGTGAAGACTAATATCTGAGGGTTAGTTATCAGTCATTGTTCCTGTACTCCTCTTCGGCCTCCTAGATACACATATTTACTATTTTTCTTACACACAGAAAATTTCTTCATCTTCCCAAGAGTGAAAAACCCTAAAATCTCCTCCAGCTTCTACAACCAGTTCAAAGTCTAGCATCCTTCATTGTGTGGTTCAGATATACGTATAGAATAGTAAAATACAAGCAGGAAACCATAGTAAAAACATATAGCCATTGGCTAAGCCATAGCAATAACAATATTCCATTAGGCAGAGGTAATGAACCCTCCTTCCTCTGACAGGTATAATTTCCTTTATTAGCACATCTGGCAGCCCTGAGTGTACCCCTTTTTCTTTGTCTGAGCATTGTCTGTATATCAGAGTGGTTCTTCAATATTCTGTATTTCTCATAGCTAGTTCTACAGTGGGTACCAGAAAATATGTCCATTTTGGAGATTGTGGAGATTTAGGAGCCCACCTTCTGTTGGTACAGATTTGTGAGTCCTGAGATTGCTGTAGAGTAAAAAAAATACTGACATTTGCAGTCCAGTCTGTCTGTCTCTTGTTTTCTGTAGCAATATAATCTATCCAACCACTCTGTAAACTTCTTATTTGTTTGTAGTCAATCCCATGTCCACGTTTCCTTAGCAGAATATCTTGTTTAAATCTAGGTTTTAACCCTGAAGTCTCTGATGTTTTATGTAGAGAATTTATCCATCATCAGTCCTCTCAGTTAGTGCTGATTGTCTTGAAACTATTGGAAATCATTTCATAGAAGTGTAAGACAATACCCTTGACACAAATCTGCCATTAAGCCTTGCAATCTTTGTGGGGAAGGACATCTTCTGCTTGTTAAATCTGGGATTTTGAAGCCACCGTTTAACAGGTCCAATATTTGGAACAAAAATGTTGTTTTTTTCCAATCTTTGAAGGCTGCAAATTATAGGTCTTCCTGTCAATTTTCATCCTTGGCCAAGGCAAAGAGTGTTTCTTATAACACCCATAACACTCTTTCTATCCTATTTATGGTTTGAATAGCTCTGACCTGAGTTCATCTGTCCAAGCATTTTCTTGAAAGCGGTAACAGTATTTTCTTAAGTGAGATACCATTTCCTCTGGGTCAGCGAATGGTCTGGATTCCAAGTTGCAATAGATAACATTAAATTTTTTCAATGGTATGACAAGGATAATGAACAGCTAAGACAACCTGCAGAATCTGAGTCTTTGCTGCCATTCTCATAAACATTTCTACTAAGCCTACATTTGTAGATCCTAAAATGAGAAGAGTCATATTTCCAGTCAACATGATCTTTATCAATCTTAAATTTAAACAAAATAATGGTGACATAAGCAATTTGGAAGTTTATTTCCACGAATCCAAAAGCACAGAGATGAATATGGCAGGACTGGTGTGACAGTATTATTTCACTCAGTTCTTTATGACCCAGACTCCTCTATCTCTAGGGAGTGGCCTTGTTATCATGGCTCATGATGGTAATGTTTTCATTCTAGGCAGCAAGATGAAGAAAATTATTAAGAAAAAGAACAAAGAACAAATCTCATAGAGGGTACTCTAAATATTGCAAAAAACAACAACAAAAAGAAAACTTCTGCTTATATCTAACTGTCCAGAATTTAGTCACATAGCCATATTTAGCTGCAAGAGAGTCTGGTAAGATCTTTATCCTGAGTGGTATTAAGTCTACATAGAATTTAGGGATAAAGGGAATAATGCTATTATTTAAGGAATTTAAAAGAAAAAAACAAAAGGAAGAATAATATTAGGGAAAAGCACCGGTTTTTAGAATCATATTGTTCTACCATTGTTTTTCTTTTGTTAACACAATCATTGGGCTATTGTGTATTCAAGGGTAACATCTGGAGATGAGTACCTAGAAGTGGTAATAAACTACTCAATTCCTAGTTGAAAGCCATGGTATCAGAGGAATAAGTTCTTTCTTAGAATTGTCAATATTATGATGTGAAGAGCCCTAAAAGATTCTGAAAACAATGCAAAGTAGAACAAATGCACTATCTTCACTAACTCAGTGTCCCACTCTACCCAGATTGAAAACAAACTCATCATTCAGAACTTAACAGTAAAATTCTCAAACATTACAACAAAGTCAAGGAGCTATACCTTAGATGTTTTTCTCATACTCCTTCTCTTTTTATACTATTTAGGAATCAATAGTCACACTTTGTCTCTTTTGTAAAAATGTTTTATAAGTCTTATTTTTTATGAAACTGGTAAAGATGGGTAATTTATTCCTCTTCACTTTGAGTATCTTTCAAAAGATTAATCTATTTATCAAATTGTTTCTAATCCAGTGTTAAACTAGTTCCTTAATACAAAGTTAGGCAAATTCTAAAATGTATAGAATTGGGTTCCATACTTTTTACCCTCCGGATTGGGTCTTCAAGTTTTATACTCTTAAAGTGCAGCAAAGAAAAGCATTTTAAAAAGCTATAGGATAAATTCTAAATGTTTTCCAAAAGTGTTTGGATTTGGCTCAATCATAAATGAAGCAGCACTGGATCAGAAATAAATCAACTTCAAGAAAGACAGCATCCCATTATGACAAAAATTTTGTGTCTTATAGATTAATAATTACATTGTAAAATACATTTTAATAACATCATATATTATCATTTCTTTATTTTAAGAAATTTGAAGCTATTGATGTACATCTCAATGGATATTAAAGAGTTTTCCACTGTGTTGCTAAGAAACTAATGTTTCAGAATCAGAAAATTCTACTCATATTGATTGCATTGTCTGACAAAAAATAGTATTTGGAACAATGAAAAAAGGAAAATAATAAAAATGAGGAAATAGGAGTATTCTGCCATTCTCCCCCTCCCCCCCGCCCACTGCCAAAGAACACCAATTTTGACAATCACCCATTATGAGAGTCTTTATGGAAGACTGGAGTCTGGCAGAGAAGTTCCAGCACACTGTTGGAGCAAAAATCAATCTGAGATTGAATACACTGATGATAAAAGGAACAGTTTCATTTTACCTGTGTCACTCCATCTCCAAGGAGGCACAGCTAAGTACCAAGAGAGAACATCTTGGCTTGTGATTTCTTCCATGGGAGAAAGTGAGAGCATGTGAGTGAGTACCTAGTTCCTCCAGGTATGCAAGATGCTGCCAAAGAGACCTACTTCTTTCTCATTCCATCCAGAACACTGAGGTGAGCAACACAACTCTGGGGCAGGGAATGGCTGGGAAAACAACAGCCAGGGCTCTTGGAAGGTATCAAAGGAATATAGATCTACTAACTACTTTGTGACACCCTCAGGAATCCTGCCTACAAGCTGCTAGGGATAACTTGTCTATGGATCCTCATTACTGGCTCAAGAGCATCTGCTGCGCTCCACATGTCTTACCCCCATACATCCCTCACTAAGTGGCCAGATCACTGTGTGCACCTCCAATGGTGTTGAGAACAAACCTATACAGATAGCTAGTGAGCATGTGTAGAAAGCTGGCCTGACTCTGCAAGACTGAAAAATAGCACACAAATTTGAGAATTCAGCACCACCCAGAGGCTGTCAGCATCTAAACTAGTTTTGCAGGGTCTAGAAAAGCCATAAAATCTTAACTCCCTCAAGAGGGACTAAGAAGAGTGGAATAGGCATAGCCATAGGAAAAATCTGAGAAAGCCTAAGAATCTTTAACAGGGATGACAGATGGCATTACTCTCATGAATCAAGTCAGTAAAACAGGAGGAAGAGTGCTCTTTAAATGTGAAGACAGAAATGCAAGAGTTCAAGAAACATGAAAAATCAAGGAACATGATACCACCACCAAAAAACAAAAACAAAAAAAAAACAAAAAACGAAAAACCCAAAAATTTTTCAGTAACATACCCCAAAGAAATGGAGAGTCATTATTTTACAATGAAGAATTCAAAATAGTGTTATAAGGAAGATCAGTGAACTATAAGAAAACACAGAAAGACAATTTGATGTTATCAAGATAACAATACAAAATGTGAGAAGTTTACCAGAGCAATTAGAGATAAAAAGACCCAAACTCAAATTCTGGACGTAAAGAATATAATGATTGAAATGAAAAAATTCAATAGAGAGCACAAACAATAGATGGGATTAAGAAAAATGAATCTGTGAAGTAGAAAACAAGTCATTTGAAATTATCCAGTAAGAGGAGAACAAAGACAAAAGAATAAAAAGAATTCATAAAAAAATATATGAGCAATAGGATACTACTAAAAGAAACAATTTATGCATTAAGTCCAAGAAGGAGAAGTGAAAGAGACAGGGGAAGCAAGCTTATTTAGAAATAATGGCTAAGAATTTCCCAAATCTGGGGAGATATTTGAATATCCTTATTGGTAAGCTCAGAGTTCCCTCAAGAAATTCTATCCAAAATAATCTCTTCCAAGACACATTGTAATAAAACTCTCTAACATCAAAGACAAAGAGATGACTTTAAAAACAGCAAAAGAAAAAATAAATCTTCTCATACAAGGGAATGCCCATAAGGTTCTCATTGGATTTCTTGGCAGAAAGTTTGCAGGCCCAGAAAGAGTGGAACGATACATTCAAAGTATTGAAAGAAAAAAACTGTTCAACAAGGATAGTTCACCATTAAAGTTGTTTTTCAGAAATGAAGGAGAGATAAATATTTCCTCCCCCACAAAAAAAAAAAAAAAATGAAACAAAAGCTGAGGAAATTCATCACCAATAGATGTGCTGTATAAAAAAATGCCGAAAGGAGTTCTTCAAGTTGATGTGAAAGGATGCTAATTAGTAACATGAAGACATATAACTATAAATCACATTGGTAAAGCCAAGTATTTAGTCAATTTCAGAATACTGTAATACTGTGGTATGTTAATTACTAAATTCTATTATACAGGTTAAAAGGGAAACATTAATAATAACTATCACAACAAAAATTGTTCATGGATCAAAATATAAACAGAGGTAAATTATGACATCAAACACAAATGGGGGGAGTAAAAATGTCGTTTTTGTATGCAAAGTTAAATTTTTGCCAGCTTAAAATTGACTTGGTATAAGTGTGAAATGTTCTATATATGCCTCATGGTAGTCACAAAAGAAAAACTACAGTAGATACAAAAGATAAAGAGAAGGGAAGCAAAGCATGCCACTACGGAAAATCATGAACTCATAAAGGAAAACAGCAAGAGAGGAAAAAAGGAACAACGGCACTACAAAATCACCAGAAAACAATAAGATAGAATTAGTAAATCCTTACTTATTGATAGTTACTTTAAATGTAAATGGATTTAATTCTCTAATCAGAAGCCGTAGTGTAGCTGAATAGATAAAGAAACAAAAAACAAACAGAAAAACAAGACACAATTTTATGCTAAACGCAAGGGTCTCACTTCAGTTTTGAAGACACATATAGACAAAAGTGAAGGGATGGAAAAAGATACTCCATGCAAACAGAAACCAAAAAAGAGCAGGGATAGCTATACTTACATCAGACAAAATACACTTTACATCAAAAATTATAACAAGAGACAAAGAAAGTCATTATAAAATAATAAAGGTTTCATTTCATCAAGAAAATATAACATTGTTAGATACATATGCATCCAACATCAAAGCACCTAAATATATTAAGCAAATTGGTACAGCTACAATGTAAATTGGTATAGCCACTATAGAAAACAGTATGAAAGTTCCTTAAAAAATTTAAAATAGTACTACCATATGAGCCAGCATTCCCACTTCTGGGTAGGTATTCAAAGGAAATTAAATAACTATCTTGAAGAGGTATCATCATCTCCATGCACATTGCAGCATTGTTTAAAATAGCCAAGACAGAAACAATCCAAATGTCTATCAATGGATGAGTGAGTTAAGATTATGTGATATTTTCCTATAATTATATAATTATAACTATAATTATAAAAAAATATATATGTGTATGTAATAGGACATTATTAAAGCATAAAAATGAAGAACATCCTGACATTTGTAACATCAAAGAAACTTGATGTCACGTGAAATAAGTCACACAGACAAAGGCAAATACTGTATAATCTCACTTAGATGTGGAATCTGAAAAAGCAAAATTCCTAGAAACAGAGTAGAAGGGTGGTTGCCAGGGGCTGGGGGTTGGTGAGATGGAGAGATGTTGGTCAAAGAGTATGAAATTCCATTTATAAGATGAGTAAGTTCTGGAGGTCTAATGTACAGCATAGTGCCTATAGTTAATGATATTGTACGGGATTATATCTTCAAAAACTGCTAAGAGAGCAGATCTCAAATATTCTCATACAAAAAAGGTAATCATGTGAGGTGATGGATGTTTCAGCAATCTTGTTCTGGTAATCATTTCACAACATATAAATGTACAAAATCATCACCTTGTACATATTAAACTTACGCAATGTTATATGTCAACTGTATCTCAAAAACTCTGGGAATATTTTTTGAAAAATAAAATAGAAAAGAGGAAAATAACTTTAAAACGTGTATATATATATTTGTCCATGTCTACACACAAATACATTAGTATAGACTGTCAAATAGAAATTTAGGGACATTTAAGTGCATTAATAATTGATAATTATCATTTTATAGTAAAATATATCATGTACACTGCAAATAGAAATGTTAATTTTAAATTGAAAATATCACTCATATATTCAGACAGAAATGAGTTCTTTTTAAAGTAACAATCTTGTAACAAATATCACTTTGTCTATTGTGCCCATTCTGTGCATGAGAAATTGATTGTCACATTCAGTAAAGAACTTAAGAGTAGATAGCCATTATAATAGATTTTTAAAGATGCTGCTAGTTCTTAGACATACTCAGGGTTAAAAAAAAAAAATTTCTTGGCCAAATCATTTTGAAATATTACCCTTTCTTAAGAACTACAGTCCATTTCATCAATTTAGAGGATCCAGCAATTCCCAACATTTCTTTGCAAGCTGTCTTTTTTCTTTTTTTTTTTTTTCTAACACAGCACTAATTACATCCATCTGAATAAGTTCTGCCAAATGGGCTTGGAGAAATGCTGATCTAGAACAATATAAGATGGTCATTTTACTGAATACTTTACAAAGATGAAATACTTAGTTCATAAGAACTCAATTCATGTTCTCTTAAGCCTATAACATAGGTTCTTAAAAGATAGCTATATTATAAGTGTTGTTCTGATTTAAAAGAACTTTAATTTTCTCCTTATAAAATAACCAGACAGGGCAACAAAAGCAGAAATAAATATGTGGAACTACATCAAACTAAAAGGTTTTTCAGAGCAAAGGAAACCATTACCAAAATGAAAAGGCAATCTACTGAATGGGAGAAAAATATTCACAAATCATATATTAGATAAGGTGTTAATATTCAGAATATATTTTAAAATCTTATACAACTCAATAGCAAAGAAACACATAATCCAATTAAACAATGGACATATGATCTGAACAGACATTTTTCCAAAGACACACAGATGGCCAACAGGTACATGAAAAGGTGTTCAGCATCACTAATCCTCAGAGCAATGCTAATAATAACCACAGTGAGATGCCACCTCACACCTGTTAGAATGTCTATTATCCAAAACACAAGAAATACAAGTGCTGGTGAGGATGTGGGGAAAAGGAAACCCTTGTGCACTGTTGGTGGGAATGTAAATTGGTGCAGTCACTATGGAAAACAATATGAAGGTTCCTCAAACAATTAAAAATAGAACTACCTTATGATCTAGCAATTTCACTTCTGGGTATTTATCTGAAGAAAATGAAAACACTAACTTGACAAGATATATGCACCCCCATGTTCATTGCAGCATTATTTACAATAGCCAAATAAAAACAAGATACAGAGAGAACTGATTGGTGCTTGCCAGAGGCAGGGGGTGGGAGAGATGGGCCAAATGGCTGGTGAAGGAAGTCAAAAGGTACAAATTCCAGTAATAAAAATACATAAGTCCTGGGGATGTACTGTGCAGCATGGGGACTATAGTTAATAATACTGTATTGCACATTTGAAAGTTGCTTAGAGAGTAGATCTTAAAAAGTTCACATCACACACACATACACAAAAATCCTGTAACTATGTGTGGTGACGAATATTAACTAGGTATTTTTTTTGGTGATTATTTTGCAATATGAATATATCAACACTGAATTATTAGGTTGTACACCTGAAACTAATGTAATGTATGTCAGTTATACCTTAATAATAAAAAAAGTAAAACATAATTTCTCAAGAGACAGGAGATTTAGAAATCATTGTTTTCCATTATAGGCCAAACGTGCATTTTAATTGAGGTCTATAATATGAATCTTCCAAGCAATCTTGATAATACTATTTTGAATATATTTTATAACACTAAGGTCAGCAGATCTTACTCTTAAGCCTGTAATAAAAATTTGACACCCACAATGTAGGTGCCACTGTGTTAGGACATTGGGAATTTTGATCAAGCCTGCCAGCTATAATACAGCTCCACATTACTTTCTTAACCTCAGCTTCCTTAGCTGTGTACTGGAGGTAGTCGTTTGCACTTTATAAACTTACTGTGAGGCTCAAGTCAGAAGATGCCCATACGTACTTTAGAAATGGCATGATACTGTGAGAATACAAGATATGGTTATTACTGTAATTTGGGCTCCGCTTTGATATCATGAAAATTGATTGCATCAGAAGAGTAGTAGGGATTTGGGGCTAATTTGTGGGTGTCAAAATATCTGTATGTGTAATTTAAGGTTTAGTTCAATGGCAATGTCCTGAGTCATAATATTTCTCTTAGGACTAATAAAAGTAAACACCTTTAATTAGCAACCACATAGGTAAGTAAATAAGTAAGAAAATAAATAATACATTTATTTATTATGTATTAGGTCAGCAAAGTTAGCCAAGTATGACAAAGAGAATAATGTTTCCTTGACAATTTCAACAGTTGGCATCTATCCCTTAGATATTTTTCCCCATCTTGCATCTTCCACAGTGTTCTTGTTCCGTGCTACTTCACAGGACAATGTGACAATGTGAAGGAATTGGTTGAAGGTGGAAACAGAAAAATCACTACCTGAAAGAGTTAAAAGGAACCAGATAAGCAACAGTTAGAGGACAGGGTACTATTTAGATAGTTTTGATTCGGATTTTAAAATACATCTTCTTGAAATTAATGTCACTTACAATCACCATGCCTGACTAGACAGTCATTCCTTTTATGTGTAAAGTGAATCCTCTGCAGAATTATTTTAGTTTAAGTCTTTGATTTGCAAAGATCATTTTCTCAACTATGTCAAGTACTGAACCATTTATTGTTAGTGTGCGTATCTGTAGGAACCCTAGTTAGAAAATTCAGAATCTGGAAGAGTAAAAGCCATAATTAAATGAGACAAGTAGAAATGAAAGCAGAGATGGGCTACAAAGAGAGCAGAAATTACAATAGACAAGGGTGTAGGATTTCCATTCTAGATCTCTACCTTTTGTATGACTCAACTATACCCTTTAGATCTGTTTCTTTCAACTCATCATTTTCTACTAAGGCTTAGGGAGTAAGTCATTGCTAGCCTATGATTCATTATTTTTACATCTTCCCTTCATTCTTTTTCTGGTTAACCATGGCTAGGAAAAGTATTAACAAAAGGTGGCTGCACATGAGCTAAAATATGTCCATTAGAAAAATATGTAAGTGGTCAATCGCTCATAGTTAAATCACTTTCTAACAAAACTAAAATGCACATTAGCTCTTATTTGAATCTGTACAGACTTAGCTTATTATTTAAGGCATCCCATCTATTGAACTTAGAGTGTTTCCTTTGTGAAGACCAACCACTTTGAAAATCAAACACTTTGAAATTAGATTTGATCTGTAACTGATATTCTAGCGAAAAGAATTTTAATCACTTTCTCTATCTGAGTGTATTTAGGAAAAAGAAAAGTAGAAGGTGGTTTGGATTCCATAAAATAAGTTTATTTTCAGTTTCAACCGTAGTGTTTATTCTCCACTGGACTATTCCCTTTTGTCCTTCCTTCCGTGCCCTGTGCCCTACAGGCAGACCTCCATGGGCCTGAGTCACTTGGAATCTCCTTTTCCTGGATTCTGTTTGAATTCAGCCAGTGGGAGGCACCAGCAGGACAGATGAGGGAAGAAGGGGGGGGGGGGCAATTTCTTTCTCAAATTCTTGTCTTATACAGTTTGTTTCCTCAAGTTGTTTTCACTCACAATCTAGAAGAACTCCCCATAGGATCAAGGCCTCAAGCCTCCAGCTCTCACTGAGCTTCAAGAACATGGCTTCTTTTCATGCTACTTTGTGTCTAGTGGTATTAGTACCTTCCTGAATTTTCTCTTCCTTGGGATCCTCTGTGTCCCTTGAGTTGAGTTGAATTATGTTCAGAATTTTGTGTTCAGAACTGCGTGTTCAGAACTGCCAGAACTCTGATGGATACAATCCCCAAATCTAGGTTAGTATTAGATTGTACCCTGGGGTTATACGACATTATAAATGTTAATTTAAATGTATCTAGTTTTATAAGAATTTATATTTAACTATTTTATGCTGCTTGAATTCTACAGTGTTGTGAAGAGCAGGAAAAACTATGTTTTCACTTTACTTTCAGCCAGAAGTGAAGTAAAATGACACTTAAGAACATTTAGAAATCCACCAGTACTAAATTGTGTGTTTTTGACTGTAAGTGCAATTGAAGCTCAGAAAAATCATTATGGGCTAGAGTCCTAAAAGAAAGTGTTAGAACAGGCTTTATTTAAAAGTAATATTTACACTAGACCTGAAGGAGGAAGGTTTGAGATGCTGGAAGAGAGGTAAAACAATTGGTATCACAGAAGTTGAAGAAAAGAAAGGCCTGGAACAAGAACAGAAAAGAATGTGCAAAGAATAGAAAAAAAAAACAAAAACAAAAAACCACACACACACACACACAAAAGCAAGGTAAATGGGAAAGTCACAAATTGGATTTGTCTATATTTAACAATTTGCATTTTAAAGCAAGTTTATATGCTTAATTCTTAATGATGGGGTAATTTCAGATGATAGTCTAGGTCAGGGGTGTCCAAACTTTTTTCAACGTTTTTTACCAAGGGCCATATGTGGTAAAATACACAAACAGCCGGGCCACTCACTCGAGGTGAAGTACGTATTGCCTCATCTGGTTTATTTAAGTAAACTAAATATATTTTTAGAATTTGCTGCTGGCCAATTAACAATGGATTGCAGACTGCAGTTGGCCTGCGGGCCGCAGTTTTGACACCCCTGGTCTAGGTCCTCTTTACAGTTTCATTTGACCTCTGTTCTGTATTGTTTTCTATAGTCTCTATCATCTCTATGTTGGCTACTTATACTTCATGGATAAGTCATGGCAGTTTCCTATCTCTGTCCCTGTGCACCCATCCTCTCCCTCTCTTTAGCTTGTAAATACCTAGTTGGTCTTCTCTGACCAAGAAAATTGGGCTGATTATTTGCCCTCACCTTATCCATTCCCTTTGTTTTTCTACCCTTTTGCCCTGCAGGCTAATGAGACTAGTATGGAGCTTCTCTGCCCTCTGATTTCCAGGTTCCTTTAGTTAATCAGACACCACTGTTAGGAATAAAGAGGGCATGGATAGAGGGTGTTGCTCCTTCCTGCTCTGGTCATTTGGTATTTCTTTACCTAAGGCAGAACTCCTATCTGGCAACCCCACACCCATGGCGACAGCTCACGCTGGGGTGTGATAAGTGATCCCTTTCCTTACATCTTCAGGCCTAGGGATGGTAATGTCTCCCCATTGTACTTCACCATTGCTTTCTCTTAAACTCCTACCACAGCACTGAAAATCATGACTTTAATGAATTTTCTTTAACCTAAATAAATATACCTTTTGCTGTTAACTGCAACTGTGATTGGGACAGAAATAACATGCAATTTTCAAAGTCAAACAAAATTGTCTCTTCTTTATGAGAACTACTTAGAACACTTAAACTACAAAAAAATGCTCTTTGACCCAAAGCCTTTGATTTTTTATGTTATTAATTCAACATTTAATCAGGTATGGCCTTATAAAATAATCCAGCATTTCTTCTTTAGTGTTAAACCCTGTATTACTGTTAATTTTTCATGTGTTTATGTCGCTATATTGAACCTACCTAAAAGGAGTTATCTTATTTATTATATAAGTATTAATATAATGTATTATAATTTAATGTATCATATTATACATTTTCAATATAAGGCTTTGACATGATAGAGTCTATGACTCACACAGCTCTTCTCCATAGATTTCAACCCCTTCCGAGGAAGTGTGTGTAGTGCATGGACATGTAGTTTGATGATTAATTCAATTTAAAACCCAAGTTGACATTTTTCTCTGCTGAATTTACTAAAATCATTAACTTTTGATTTAGGTGATTGCCATATATGCAAGCTCAAGGAAACCTTTAATGAAAAGACAAAAAAATATCTAATAAGATGTTAAATCTATTAAACTTTTACTTTATTTTTCACAAGTCATAAGACCCAAAACTAAATAAAATAAACAAACAGAGAGCAGAACATTAAGGAAGTGAACTGCTTGGCAGAAACATTAATGGAGTATGGTATATGAATAAAAAGTGGTAGCTCTGAAATCAGACAGCCAGAGTCCAAAATAGTGGTTAGTTGTGTCATTTTGAGAAAGACACTTGACAGCTCTGAGCTTCTGTTTTTCCCTATGACAAATGGGGTTATTAGAAACTACTTCAGACAGTTATGATGAAAAGTAACTGAGGCCATTCGTGTAACATACAAGTAGCCTGGTGCCCCAGTCACACAATAAATAGCAACTATTTTTATTGTGTATATACTATTTTAAAAAATGGTCAGGTTAAGTTATAAAACAAGAAACACGAAAACAATATACAATTGTGAAAATGTGTACATTCCTAAAACAAAAATTTAAGCACACTATCCTATATATTTACATGGAGTCTCTTTCCTTAAAGGAGCATTGCTTAGGTTGACCTTTCATTTATGAAATGTATTAAATTACTATTAGAATAATTGTCAATCTACAATGTTATATTTTTCTAAACTATCTGACCCAATAAAATAGACAAGTGAACTAGAGTGATTATATCACACATTATTTAGGGTTGTTTCCATAACATTCAGGTTAGACCCTTTTAATATATTGTCTAAACACGTCACTGACTAAAAAATTCCATTCTATTTATTTTAGAGAAACATACATATATTTTAATTTAAATACCAGTGAGGTATTTCCAGTAAAAGAATCTTCTTTCTAATAATTTATATTTCTTCATTTCTTTTCAGATTGGCTCAAAATCTTGTCCACTATAATGACTCCAATGACCCCACATGCTTTTGTTTATAACTCTTCAAAACCTCTCAGTACTTTTGGAATCATATTTTTGTAATTTATATTGTACTTTTGTAATTTGTATATACTTTTATAATTTATATTGTAATGTTTTGTCTTAGAAAATCATACAAATTTTATACTATTTCTTTGGTATGGAACCAAAACATTCTCATAGTATTCTGAATATACAGTACCACTGTATATAACACAGAGGGTGCCAAAAAAATGCATACACATTTTAAGAAAGGAAAAAACTGTATTAAAATTGTAATACTCAATATATACTGATAACAAAAGATGAATACAAGTCATGTGTATACATTTTTTGGCACTCCTGGTATATTATGAATTGACTAAAATATCAATTTACATAATCTTTACAAGTTGAAATGTGGTCATTTAGTTTTGAAAATGAAAGACTAACTCATGACAGTGAAATTCTGGGCTTCATTTCTTAAGACTATAAAAAAAAGTGTCAGTGGATGCCAAATAAATAAATTTAACAATGAAATAGCTAAAATTGGTATGTATCAAGTTTAAAAGTAGTCTATTTATACCCAGTATTATTTTATTCTCAACAGCATTAATCATGTGTGTGTGTGTATATATATATATATTCCCATCATATATATGACCTATATTTATCTACATAGAAATAGATTTACATATGTTTTTCAAACTTCTCCACCAAATAATTCCCTAGCATAGTCTCTAAAAACTTTATGAAGTGTTTTTTAGGTAAGTCATAACTTTTTTTGTCTTTTTCTTGATTTTTATATCTGGAGTTTTACTAACTTCCTTTTCTTGTCCAAAATTTAGACATTCTTTAAGGGTGGTTTATTTCTTTTCATTAACTGCCTTTACTCAACTTCCCTTATTCTTCCTTTTTGTCCTCTTTGCTGAGCAGACCCCCCTTTAGCGCTGTTTATTAATATAGCAACACTCGACATCCTTCAGTACTTATCTCCTTTCCTTAAATATTTGTCCAAACTCTCTTGTGTCTGGACTCCTAAACTTTGAATCACATGCAAAGTCAAAGCTGTCATGCAGTTCCTAACTCATCTGTCACATCCTCAGAAGTGACCCAAATTCCAGTAGCTCCCTATTATCTGTACTACTATATCCAAGGCATGCTTCACCACATCATCCAGTTTTATTTTCTTATTACCACTTGTCCTTTGAAATTATTATATTTGTATTCCATTTATGTATTTATATTGTCTTATTAGATTTTAGATATACATAATCAGCTTAGAGAATCATGGTGCCCTAAATGATAAGTAAGAACTTGCTGAATGAATATGTGCTATAAAATTTTCATAAATTGACCTTCTAAATTGTTAACCCAAAACAAAGAATCTTATAATCAAAATTATATAATTATCTGGTTAAATTTTATATTAAAGATGTGATATGTGTGAAAAGAAAAGGAGCAAAAATTCTTAGTATTGAGAATATTCCAAATTCCAGACATTTAGATCTCTTTAGTATGTTATGTATCTTTTAATTACACAATCACCTATGAGAAAATCATAATGATTATTTCTATTTTACAGATTTAGAAACTGAGTTTAATATAAATTAAATAACTTGCTTGTCTTTCTTCAAAAGTAATTAGTAGGGTCTTTCTTCATTTCCTAGTATATTATTATGAATTATGAAGACAATAAGATGCTAGTTTAAAATAAAATCTAATCTGCCAAATTTGGCTGATTAAGCTGTTAAGGCTTTCTAAGAACTGGCCCTTTCTTAATTCTTAAACCTCGACTCCTAAATTTTGTTCTCTATGCTTTAGCTCTACTTGCCTCTCACTTTTTCAAATACCTTAAATATGTATGTTCACAAACAATTGCCTTTATCTGAAGTTTCTGATGTTTGAGATGTTTGTTTATAGGTTCTGTATGTCTGTCCCTTTCATCATTCAAGTCCTTACTTTAACATATCTCCTTAGAATGGCTTTCCTTTATTATCTCAGCAAAAGGAGTCCCTCCTTACTTATCTTCTATGTTGTACTCAAAGGGAAGTCCACCATTTGGTGCCAGTCCAAGAACTGTGTATACCCAGCCAACAACAAGTGCAGAATGTGTGCTGACCAAATATTGTAGCAATTTGATATTGCTACCACAGGTGTGTTGTATTGTATAAAAATATTGGTCTGCAATAGTTTGGAAGAAACCCCAGATTTACAGAGTGTTTAAGTACTGCTGTAGCCCATTACCTATTTTTATGCCCTTGAGAGCCCTTATCAATATCTGGATTTATTTATTTTCAATTTTATTTTGTTCTCTTCTAACAAGAATTTAAACTCCTTGAGACTATAAATTTTGGGAGACTTTTTCACACAAATATCCCAATGCTTAGAGCAGTGTTTAAGTGCTCAACGAAGTATGTAAAAAGGCCACATAATTCATGTATTCATGACTTTCAACTTATCATTGGCACATAGAAATCATCACAATGTTATATGACTTGTAGAATTCTCTGATAGAAAAATTTTGACAATAGATTAGTTACAAAAATGCTAAAAAAATGTAAGTGCCTTGTCAATACATCATGAGTGGTTAGTGGGTATCATACAAGTATATCTAAACTCACTGGGCGTTGATTATTATCTTCAGCGAGTACTTATAAAAAAAGAAATACAGAAACACTTTCATTTTTTATTTATATTTAATATGTAGCATTTAAATATAACCGGCTATGTAGACATCGTTGGTGTTTAACCCCAGTCAATAAAATGCCATTTATTTCTGAAGAATAATCAATCATTGAATAAATGCAAGCTTTTTCTTCTCCATTAACATAGATAATGGAGAGGTAACTACAGCGGGTGTTGAAAAAATGCATACACATTTTAAGAAAGGAAAAAACTATTAAAATTGTAATACTCAATATATACTGATAACAAAAGGTTAATACAGTCATGTGTATACATTTTTTTGGCATCCCTGGAATATATTTTAAGTTTTATTTAAAATTAGTTTTCTTTTATGAATAAATCTTTTTAAGTTAAGATTTATTGACCTGTGATTCTCATGGCCCTTCATGCATCTTTTTTTTTTTTTCCAAATTCACATATTAACATCTTTTTTAGTCTTTATTAAAACCTGTTGGAGTTTTCAATACTGTTATATTATTATCTCTATTATTTTTAAACATGAACAATTTTATATACATGAATATTTATTCATTTGGCTCTCAAAGTTATAGGACTTTTTTAAAACTCTTAGTGTTTATAAAGTTCTTAAAGCACTTAATAAATAAATAAAGTAGGAAACATTTCCATTTTGACTATATTATAGTAAGTCAAATATAGTCAGTCCTAAAAAAAATAAAAATCAGCCTTTTTTGAGATGCGATTTGCATACACAAATTTAACAATTTTATATAAATAATTAGATGGATTTTGACAGATATATACAGTCATGCAATGGCTATCATAATCATGATATAGAAACCTCAATTAAACTTCCTTTATGCATTTTGTCAGTTACTTACTTTCTCAGTATCCAGCCCCTGACAATCATTGACTTGTTTGGCTACAATAGTTTGGCTTTTCTAAAATTTCATATAAAGGGTATCATACAATATATAACCTTTTTTTTTTTTTTCCTGGAGTTTTACTTACGTTTTTTAAGTACACCCATGTTGTTGAATGTTTTAGTCATTTGCTCATATTGCTGAGTAGCATACCACTGCATGGTTACACTACAATCTCCTTATTTTTCAATTGATAGATGTTTTGGCTGTTTTCAGTTTTTATTATTTAAAAAGCTGCAATGAAGATTTGAGTAAAACATTTTATGTGACTATTTGTTTTAATTTCTTTTGAGTAAATACCTAGGAGTAACTACTCTGGTTTCTATTCTAAGTGTGTGTCTAACTTAATAATAATAAAAAAAAACTTCCTTTTTTTATAAAATTGGATTATCTATACCTGAAGTCTTTGGTACATCTAAGCTATAAAACTTTCTCAGACTGGTGGTTATATTGTGGTGTGATTTTTAACAACTAAATCAATTTCTTAATGACAACTGAGAATTTCTATTTTTTCCTGAGGCAGTTTGGACAATACACAGTTCCAGACAACTGCTTTATTACGCAAAATTTCTAATGTCTTATCATAAAGTT
Organism: Rhinolophus sinicus; assembly: GCF_057876585.1. Taxonomy (NCBI): domain Eukaryota; kingdom Metazoa; phylum Chordata; class Mammalia; order Chiroptera; family Rhinolophidae; genus Rhinolophus; species Rhinolophus sinicus. The sequence continues at coordinate 83,633,016 of NC_142504.1, read as the reverse complement.
ATTCATAGTATTCTTTTATTAGTTTTAATCTCTGTTGTATCTCAACTAAAATCCCCTTTTTCAAACTTCGTTTTCTTTTTTCTTAATCTTCCACAAACTGCATAAATTTTTTCAGTCAGTTTGTTGTTCAATTATTCCTCTCTATTTTATCTTTGTTTTTATGTACTTAATATTGCATTTATAATTCAGATATTTTTATCTCTTGTTGGTTCTATTCTTTGTTCGTTAGCTTATTATTTATCAGTTTTTCTGATTTTCTAATAAAAGGAAGTTTAATTCATTTCTCTCGAGGTATTGCTTACAATGTATGCCATTTTTGATATATAGTATTTTCAATTTTGTTCAGTTGTATACATTTATTACTTTGTCGTTGACCATTGAAATATTTTGAAGTGTATTTTCTAATTTTCACAAACCTTTTAAATTAACATTTTGATTATTTGATTCTAAATTGCATTAGGAATAAGGAATAATGTCTGTATTATATAATTATAGTTTTAAAAATATGTAGACATTTTATTTGCAACCTAATATAGTATGAAATTATTCATGTTACCTATATGTTTTAAAATAACATGGACTCTATTAATATGGGATGCAGATTTTTGTATATGCACAAGTTAGTTATAACTTCAAATTAGTTAATTATATTGATAGAGTTTTTAAATACATTTTTGTTTCCTTGATCTATTAATTATTGGGATAGGAATGTTAAATTATTCTGTAGTTTTTTCTCATACAGTTTTTATTATCTCCTTGTATGTAAATCCATTTTAACCGGTATATCTCTCTCTGTATAGATAATAGATAGCTAGGTAGATAGATAGATAGATAGATAGATAGATAGATAGATAGATAGATGATAGATAGATAGATAGATAGATAAATAGATGATAGATAGATCTCTCATTATATATATAACATATATATATATATTTCATATATCTACACATATATATTTTATATATATACATATGTTTCATATGTATATATTTCATATATATACACACATATATTTCATATATATGTATATATACATGAAATATATATATATATATATATATATATATATATGAAAAAAAATATATATATATGCACACACAGATAGATATCTCTCTATACTGGGGGTGCCAAAAAAATGTATACACGACTTGTATTCATCTTTTGTTGTCAGTATATATTGAGCATTACAATTTTAATACAGTTTTTTTCCTTTCTTAAAATGCGCATACATTTTTGGCACTATATATATATGTGTGTGTGTGTGTGTGTGTGTGTGTATATATATATATATATATATATATATATATATATGGAGAGAGAGAGATCTGCCTATCATCGATCTATCTATCTATCATCTATCTGCCTATCTACCTATCTAGATACATATCTTAGTCGACAATTCCTTGCCACTTGCATAATTATTTCTAGCTATTAGAGTCCTTCCATTGTAGATATTTATAAATGTATGTGTATCCCCCACTGGGGATCTACTCAAATGCCTAGTTCAATATTATTTATTTAGTAGATGTTGAATCTCTGGAGTTAATCTTTTCATTTGATAACAGAAACAATCAAGAAAGTTTTTTTTCATTTAGGCAGCAATGTAAGTAATTTGACTTGAATAACATGACCTACTTAGACACTATAAGATCTAAAACTAAACACCTATTTTAGTGTCTAGTTTTTAAGTTCCCATATTCCATCTTCTAAAAGAGACTGGCAAATATACCTAATCAGAATATTCTACTCTCTAATCCTCATCATTTAATCTCCTGAAATTGGAGCTAATGCTACTGAAATCTATTTTAACTGTCAGTTGCAGCTTTACAGATTTTAGTGAATTGGATAGTATGTGAAAGCAAAAGTGGCAATTGGTAACAATTTTCTGAATGAGAGGCAGAAAGTTCTTCAGCAACTCAAGTGTTGTGCATGTAATTATTGTCTTTAACATGGTGTTGAATGTGCTTTTTGTGATTTAAGTCCAAGGTAAATACACGATCTTTTCTAGATTAATGCAAGTGGGTTAGAACATGTAGAAAGAGAATAGTCAAGGTTGCCATCTCTTTTGCACTTAATAATTAATGCCTCTCAACTCATTAATACCTCAGCGGCCAAATAAAGCATATAAGGTACCACAGATGTTTTTGTTTTCTATTCAAGACTAAACAAAATATTTAAAAAATTACTGTACTTAAATTTTTAAAAGAACATTTGATAATGTAAGAGAGTCAGCACCTGACCTTTGAAAAAATACAATTGAAATATCTAGTCAATTAGATTTTCACATTTCTTTGAAAATTTAAATATATGTGGGATAAAGAAAAATTAGTCACAAGGAGAATTACAATAGTGCAGTTATAGGAGTTAGACTATGTGGACTATAATTTTAGTCTCTCTACATAAATTATGATATTATTTGTCATACTTTCAATACTTGAAGTGCTCTTGAATTCATCTTTAAATCAATATGTAATCTTGATATGAATTACTACTGGTACCTTAAAGAAAATGATTCACTGTGTCCTTTTATTTATTTCCTGTGTTTTTGGGAAAACTACTCCCTACTAGATAATCATGATGCAGAAATTTTATCTCTTTACTGCCTATCTCTGAATATTAATAGTGCTTGGAACATTGTAGGTACTTAATAATTACTCATTTAATAGATCCAATGAGCAATTATTATAACAAATAAACTGATTTTAGCTTAGTTTTCTCATATAACTAATGCTTTTCTCACAAGTACATTGGAAATACATTTTGATTTTCTAAACTGAATAATTACCCCAAAATTTAATAGCTCAAAACAAAAATAGTCATTTTATATCTCTTCTGTGGGTCCGCAATTTAGGAAGAGCCTTATTATGTATCTTAGTCAATTTGGGCTGCAGTAACAGAAATATCATAGACTGTATCTTATAAACAACAGAATTTTATTTCTTACAGTTCTAGAGGCTGGAAGTCCAAGATCAAGGCACTGACAATTTGGGTGAGCAGTGAGATCTCACTCCCCAGATGGCTGTCTTTTCTCTGTAACCTCGTGTGGCAGAAAAGGCAAGGGATCTCTCTGAGGTCTCGTTTATAAGGGCATTAAATTCATCCTTCAAGATTCTTTGCATATGACCTAATCACCTCCCAAATTCCCCAGCTCCTAATATTATCACTTTGGAAAGTTAGGATTTCAACATAAAAATTTAGGGGAGACATAAACATTCAGCCCATTGCACTAGAGCATTATGGATATGACTCACTCTACAGAAAAATGGTGACTTGTTCTGGAACTGAAGGGGGCAAGAGCAGCTTCAAGCTCTCTCTCTCGCCCACTCTTAGTCTTGGGGACTCTGTTCTATTCTCTTTAGTGTACTATTTTGGGGTTCCTCAAAACACGGTGGCCTCAGGATAGTGGGAGTGCTTACTGCTAGCTAAAGACTTCAAGAAGTAGTATTACAGTAAGCAAGGAGAAAGCTGCATCACCTTTTATAACCAATCTAAGAAATCGCAGTTTCAGTTATACCATATTATATTTGTAGAAAAAGTCACAAAATCCAGTTCAATTTCTAGGTAAGATGGCATAGACCTCATTACATACTGTGAGAATGTCAAATACTTTTTACATATATTTTAAAACTACCACAGAAGAGAAGACCCAAGATGGCGGAGTAGATAAACACTGTGCCTGCTTCCTTTTGTGAACACATTAAAATTACAACTAAATTATAGAACAATCAACCTAGAGAACTACCTGAAGTCTGGCTGAACAGAAGTTTTATAACTAAGAATATAAAGAAGCAGCCATGTTGAGACTGGTAGGAGGGGCGGAGGTGCAAAACGGGCTGGCCCCAACCTCCCTGTGGCAAATGAAAACGGGGAGGCATATCTTGGATGCAGAGGTTCCCCACGGAGAAGCAAAAGAGCCCCGTCCCACTCCAGGCTCCCCAGCCCAGAGTACTGGTGCTGGAAGAGAGCCACCACAACATCTAGCTGTGAAAGATACTGCGTTTTCCAACCATCTGGGTGGGATGGAAGGCTGCGGAAAACCCAGCCGTTCTCTTAAAGGCACCCCCCCCCCCCCCGAACACTCACTCACTTGCAGGAACTTACTTTGGGCTCTGGTGGAGGGATGGTGACTCGAGGGACATCAGAGGCATATGAGATGCAGACTGAGATGTGTAGCTTCAAGGCCAGGGCTGGAGGACAGTCCCATTTTCCTTGAGAGGGGTCCTGCTGCAGTACAGCTGGCAGGCAGCCACCATCTTTAATGTGTTGAGCCCTCCCCCTACGCTTACGGCCAAATCTGAATCTGATTGGTCTGATGAGCTCTGGGGCTCTGCCCTGATGATTCACTGGGACCCACTGCACCCAGCTCCCCTGAGGCACTTTTTCCTGTGAGCAGTCAGCCTCACCTGAATTGTACTCTTTCTTGGAAAACTACCAAAGTTCACAGGCCCCAGACCGGTGGTGACTGGCCTCAGTATGCTCTGGGACTTGCTGAGTACTCCAGGCTCAGCACTAGAACCAAACCAGAGTCTACATTAACCTGATGACCACAACATTTCTCACTGTAGTGACTCCCTGAGACCCTACCTCATTCAACTTGCATACTGCACAGGACTTTATCAGCGGCTGAATGTTAAAGGAGCCAGTAGGTGGCAGCATGCCTTGGGATATCTTGGCTTTTTTGGAATTACCCCCAGCCTGGTGGCAGCTGTCGTCGGTTTGCAACGTGGCCTCTGCTATGTGCCTTCACATTTAGCACAGGCTGCAAAAAAACATGGATCACTTTGTAGCTCCTACCAGGTAGCCCCCAGCCAGTCACAGGCAGTGGGTGACCTGGGTCTGCATCAAAGCCCCTCCCAAGAGGCCCCTAAACCAACATACTTGGAGGTTAGCTCAGACCACAGCAGAGCACCACCCAATTAGGCCCACGAGTGGCACACCCAAAGAGCAGTTTCAACATACACCAGAGACTGCTGGGAACAATCCCATTCAGTGGGATAAGCCCCTTGCACATCAGCCTGTAAGCTGTGGATGAGGTCAAACCCAACAGCCAATCAACCTGAGGGTCAATCCCACCCACTGACATGCCAATAGCAACCAAGGCTCAACTATAACAGAGGGCTTGCACAACCCACACAAGGGACACTCCTGAAGCACCCAGAGCAGGTGACCAAGGAGACTGTGCTAGGGCCTGACAGGGCACTTACTACATAAGGTCACCCAGCCACGACTGGAAGACATAGCAGATCCACTTCATACACAGAAAGAAACACAAGGAACAGTCAAGATGAGGAAACAAACAAACAAAAATGATGTCCCAAATAAAAGAACAGGAAAAAACTTGAGAAAAAGAACTAAATGAAATGGAGGCAAGCAACCTATCAAGGGAAGAGTTCAAAACAATGGTTATAAGGATGCTCAAGGAACTCACTGAGAACTTCAACAAATAGATAGCAAGCATAAAAAAAGGACATAGAAACCATAAAACAGAACCAGTCAGAAGTGAAAAATACAATAACTGAAATGAAGAATGCAATAGAAGGAATCATCGACAGGTAGATGAAGCAGAGGATCAAATGAAGCAGCAATTTGGAAGACAAAGGAGCAGAAAACACCCAACCAGAACAGCAAAATGAAAAAAAAAATCCACCCGCCCCAAAATGAGGACAGTTTAAGAGACCTCTGGGACAACGTCAAGCATAACAACATTTGCATCATAGCGGTACCAGAAGAAGAGAGAAAGCAAGGGATTGAAAATCCATTTGAAGAAATAATGACTGAAAATTTCCCTAACTTGGTGAAAGAAACAGACATACAACCCCAGGGAGGGCAGAGAGTCCCAAACAAGATGAACCCAACCAGTCCCACACCAAGGTGTATTGTAATTAAAATGGCAAAGGTTAAAGACAAAGAGAGAATCCTAAAAGCATCAAGAGAAGGACAACTAGTAACTTATCAGGGAGCACCCATAAGATTATTAGCTGATTTCTCAAAAGAAACATTGTAGGCTAGAAGGGATTGGCACAAAATATTCAACATGATGAAAAGCAAGGAACTATTAGGCTATTAGGTTGGTGCAAAAGTAATTGTGGTTTAAAAGGTTAAAAATTACTTGCAAACACTGCAACTACTTTTGTACCAATCTAATGCAATCAAGGGTACTCTACCCAGCAAGGTTATCATTTAGAATCAAATGACAGATAAAGAGCTTCCCAGACAAGAAAAAGCTAAAGGAGTTCATCAGCACCAAATCAGTACTAAAAGGAATCTTAGAGGGACTTCTTTAATTTGGGGAGCAACAACAACAAAAGATCAAAGTTATGAATAATAAAATGGCAATAGCTACATAGCTATCAGTAATTACTTTTATTGAAAATGGACTAAATGCTTCAATCAAAACAAATAGAAAGGCTTAATGGATAAGAAAATAAGACCCTTACATATGCTGCCTACAAGAGAATCACTTCAGATTGAAAGACACACCCAGATGAGAAGTAAAAAGATGGAAAAAGATATTTCATGAAAATGGAAACAAATGAAAAAACAAACAAACAAACAAACAAACAAACAAAAACTGGGGTAGCAATACTTATACCAGACAAAATAGATTTTAAAACAAAGGCTATAAAAAGAGACAAAGAAGGACCCAGTAATCTTAATTTTGGGTATTTATCTAAAGAAACCCAAAACACTAATTCAAGAGGACGTGTGCATCCATATGTTCATTGCAGCACTGTTTACAATGGCCAAGATGTGGAGGAAGTCTTGGTGTCTTTTGATGGATGAATGGATAAAGAGGAAGTGGTACATACATGCAATGGAATAGTGCTAGGCCAGGAAAGGGAATGGGTTCTTGCCATCTGCGGCAGCATGGATGGACCTGGAGGGTATTGTGCTGAGTGGGATATATCAGACAAAGAAAGACAGATGCAATGTAATTTAACTTATATGTGGACTCTAAAAAATAAAATAAACAAAGAAGCAAGTAAAAAACAAATTCATAGATACAGAGAACATTTTGATAGCCAGATGGGAGGGGGGTTGGGTAGAAAACAGGAAGGGATTAAGAAGCACAAATTGGTTGTTACAAAGTAGTCATGGGGATGTAGGGCATAGCATTAGAAATATATGTAGTCAATAATTATTTACTAACTGTGTATGGTGTCAAATGGGTACTTGATAGCTGGGAAGGTTGAGGGCAGGGTGAAAAAGATGAAGAGATTAAGTACAAATTGGTAGTTTCAAAAGAGTCATGGGGATGTAAAGTAAAGCGTAGGGAATATATTCAACAATATGGCAAAAACTACATACAGTGCCAAGTGGGGTACTAGACTAGTCAGGGGGATCACTTCATAAATTATTTAAATGTTTAACCATATGCTGTACTCCTGAAATTAATATAAAATAATATTGAATGTCAACTGTAATAGAAACATTAAAAAAGGGGGGGAAGATGCAGGGCAATAAGTGTTCCAAATTTCCAGGTATAAAACAAATAAGTTATGGGATGTAACATACAGCATGGGGAATATAGTCAATAATATTGTGATAGCACAGTATGATGTCAGATGGTTGCTGGACTTATCATTGTGATCACTTCTTTAGGTATATAAATGTTGAACAACTATGGTGTATCCCTGAAACTCATATAATATTGTAATAATGATGTACAAGGTGTCAAATGTGTACTAGATTTACTGGAGTGATAACTTCATAATTTATATGAATGTCTAATCATTATATTGTATACCTGAAACTAACATAATATTGTGTGTAAACTGTAACTGAATAATAAAATAGATAATAAATAAATGAATATCCAGTCAAAATAATAAAGATAAACCCAATGACCTATTTATTGTAAATTTAAAATATAAATCTATGAAGTGTTTTTGTATAGGATAAGTGTAGCAATTTTCTTATAAGTATTAGCTTGCATGTGTGATTGTATATTTTAATATTTAAGTTCAGGTTTGAGTAATAGCTTCAAATATACATCACATGAATCCAAACGTAATAAAAAAATGTACCAGGCTATTGTTTTGTATCTGTGAGGTCCTGATTTTCCTGATCTTTATATATATTTTTTCCTTACTTGATCATATTACTTAGGAAAATAGAGAGGTACTGTGATACTTCAATTCCAATAATGCCATTATCAACAAATTGAATTACTGGCAAAACTTGATTCCAGTAACTCCATTCTCAATAAAAATGTAGGTTGGGCAGTTAATTCTAAGGTTAAAAAAAGTTATATCAAAGTGACTACATTTCATTTTTCAAATTAGTAAGAAATACATGCAGAAATTCTTCTTATCCAAGTCAATTTCTTCTAGTAATTTTTTGTTCAAATCCCTAGCCAATAGTTATGCTGTGATTTACCTAGGTAAGTAACTAAGTACAGAATAACTAACTAACTAACTAGCTAACTAGCTAAATGAAATCTCCTAAAGCTGTCCTGTCCTAAAACTGTCTTGTCTTGAAACCTCCTGACACAAGCCATCCTTCAAAGACAGCCTTGAGAACATACTCCAAAAGTCACTTGCTGTTTAGATTGACACATTCTATCACACAAACCAACACAAGGAGGAAATAATTGTCTCTGAAGTCAACCCCCTAGGGTGGCTTTTTATATGCGTTGCCTGTACACTAGAAATAATGCAAATAGAAGAAGCAAGACTGCATTTTTTTCTTTAAAATATAAAAAAGAAAGGAATAGCATGAAAGTAATTTGATATTCAATCAAGATGACAGTGTTGTATTAACGCCTCTTGTTGAACTTGTACGTGCAATGAGAAGTGATTATATGAAAGAAGCCCTTGCAAACTGAAGGAAGAAACAGAAACAGACAATGATAATTTGTGATACACCATTTATCAACTTATAATAACCGCATAGGGAGAAACAGGTTTAGTTGGCATATTAGTTTTCATGTGAAAGATTTTGAATGGTGTTGATAGGAGTGAAATGAGGCAAAAGAGGTATTTACTTATTTCTGAAGGCCTATAGGTACGCCTGTACTCCTATCAGCTTAATTCTGATTCCAATAAATACTTAATGTTTATATTTTCCTCAACGATTACCTAAAGATATACTAGTGAAAACATTTAAGATATATAGCTATAAAATGATATATATAGTGATACATATTGATATATAGGTAGATATAGAATTAAGAATAACTATTGAATTAAGCAGTTCAATAAAATATAGCATTATTTAGGCAGAACAGTTTTTGTGTATGGGGGCTGATACTCAATGTGTTGGTTTGGTTTTATCGAGAAGGTCTTAATTCCTCTTTTAAGAAAAGACAGGGCTGAAATTAATATTTATTCACCTTCAAGAACAGGAAAGTGGAGTTTTCGGTGCCCCGAAGAAGAGTAGGCAATTTCTAGCTACACTTTATATGTAGGCTGTTTCAAGAAATTAGGGGGTGGAAAGTCCGCAGACCTGGCCTTAGATAGTTACCAGTGCTTTTATTAGTGGGAAGGAAAGAGTTAGTAGCAGTCCTGTAAAATATTTCCTTTGTAGCTAGAATTGGACAATCAGAAGGAATAAGGACCTCAAGTAAATTTTCTTAGAAACATACTAATGTAATGTCCCATCCCCCACCAGACTTCCTGTTTGAAGTCTGGTGGGGGATGGGATCAGAGGAAAAATATCAGAGTTCCTCTCTGTGAAGTGTTTTTAGCAGGATATACCAGGTATGATTAGATACTCTACTTGTAAATAAACTTGGAATTTATAGTTGGCTGGAGAATTGGGGCTAGTTAAGTAAGCTGTGTGAGTAATGAATTATATAATAGGAATGTTCTAGAATCAAAAGAGTTCTCTCCAGATGAGCACTGCCTCTGCATACATATATTTTCAAGAAGAAACGCATCTCTTAAACTTGAAAGCAAAACATATCTGAATCCAAGGGGAAAAAAATAAAGCATTTTTAAGAATGGCATTTACTAGTTTCAGGCTTTTCTAAGAAAAAAGATGTTTCTCCTGACCCAAGTGATTGTTTGTATCTTTTGAATTATTACTGAAGTTTAGTAAGATCTTTTGAATTATTACTAAAGTTTAGTAAGATCTATGACTCTTGTGAATCTGATTTACAAATAAGCCACTTTTTAATAATGTATGAAGAGATAAACATTTGGCTCCTGAACTAAGCTCAGTCTACCCTACATGGTGTAGGCTTTAGCAGACAAAAGTAGGGAAAAGATCTGCTCACAGTTTGCTGAGCAAACCATGAAAACCTGACTTCAATGTAGAATACAAGTCTTATTTCTACAGTGTAATCTAAAATTGTAATAGTTGATAATTTGACTTATATTATCATATTGAAATAGTCTATAAAACTTTCAGTAACTCAGTTAATATTCACTACTTTTTTGCTTCTAGAAATATTTAACTTCTTTAATGAAACATTGATTAAAGTTTGGAAAGGGACTATTTTAATCAAAAGGGGAGAAATGGGTCAACATGAGAAGAAGCAATAGATTTAGCACCTCTGGCATAAAACATAGCTATCTCTAGATCACTATTAAAAATCATATTTGCATTTTGCCTGTTGGGCCTTATTCCTTCAGATAAAAAATTATTTAATGAAGATTAAAGAAATTATCCAATGTAAACTTTAGCTAATCTATAAAAACATGGGTTGCCATTATTTTTTTTTTCTCTTTGTAGCATATGTTCTATTATAATATGTCATGTTCCCCAAATTTTATAGGCTTTGGTACATATTCACACTTGTAGACAAATTAAAACAAAACAGTGAAACAGTTAAATTTCCTCAAATTTTAAATGAAAGAAATATTTTCCCTTGTTTTTTGGGGAGTATATTATAATCTAGTTAATGAACCCATAATTCTAGATGCCATACCTTATTTGAGGTTCTGGGGATGGAACTGTGAACAAATTCGGCACAGTATCTGCATCCAAATGTCTGTCCTATGGTCTAGTGGGGGATATATATTTAAAATAAAAACTGACGTATGCAATACACACACACACACACACACACACACACACACACACATATATATAATTACTAGTCTTTAGGTGCTATCAAAAATAAATCTCTGTGAAATATATTGAAATAGATATTCCATCTACTTTATTTAAAGTTTTTAGGGAAAATACTCTGAAAGGGTTATATGTAAGTTAAGATTTGAAGTATGTCTAGAAGCCATGCTTATTTTTATTCAATAATTAAGTTGCTTTCTCTGTACATGGAGATAAACAATGTAGTAGTTTTAAAATTATTCAAAAATAGCAAAGGGATTTGAATAAAATATATTTGTGAGAAGCCTCAAATTGACGTTTAGTCACTGTTTAATTTTCATAGATTGAAGTGTTTCAAGAAATACTAGATGGAATGTTTGTCTAGGGCAGGAACTATATCTTATTCACTCCCTCCCCCCACTCAGGCACTAGCTTAGTGCTAATTCTCAATATGAAACCACAGAAAGCAATTCTAATACTAGAAGTAAGCAAGGCCTCATTAGCACCCTGCTCTAATAAATCTTTTGCTTATTATTTCAAATATAGCTGATCTTTTTCTGTCTTAGATGAATATAATCATTCAAGTAGCATAAACTACTATTTTTTTTTTATTAAATTTATTGGGGTGACAATTGTTAGTAAAATTACATAGATTTCAGGTGTACAATTCTGTATTACATCATCTATAAATCCCATTGTGTATAAACTACTATTTTATACAAGAAATGCACGCATATTTTAAAATCATATTAACCCTTTTGAGTATGTTACTGTAATAATCTAGTATTTAGTGCAGTCATTCACATCCCAGAAGCAATCAGAATGATTTAGTCACTAAGGACCATATTGCCTAATAAAAAAATTATTTAAATAATAGCTCACTCTCTGCCCAAAATCAAAGGCCAGAATTTTTTAGGTGAAATCAGCTTACCCTTCACTTAAGAATTACTTCTAGTAATATAAATCGCTTTCAATATCTAAATTAGAATTTTGGTAATATATAACAAATACACACACTTTAATAAAAGCTTACACAATTAAAAATAATTGCACACAGTAGTTAATTCTGTTCTATATAATTAAATTTGATTATGATATGTTGAAGAAAAATATTAATGAGAATTGAGGTCCAGCAGTTTATTGGGAATGTTCAACGAATATATTTTAATTAGTAATAATAAACACAGAGTTGCCACTTTTCTGAGGGCTTAAATGAAAAAGTGCAAAGTATACAGTGTATAAGCTTAGGGAAATTTTGTGAAAGTTTTTGGTCATTTATTTAATTCTAAATAGCATAACACAGTTTGGCTCAGGCATTTTTCCTAAGGAACAACACGGACAAAATAATGTGCATACAAAAAATTTTAAAAAAGCATAAATGTAAATAATTTATATTAATGATAGTATTTCAAGTTTGTTGGAGGGTATAAATAAGATAATTTCTAAAAAAAATCTCACATAATTTTCATGTTTTGAATTCATTAAAATAATAAGGCCCAACAGGTAAAAATTTTAATGCATAAAACTTCACCACTTGTTTTTCCTCTGTCTTCTAAAGACCACTCTGTGGTTGGTTATTACCGGTTTTCACCAAAAATAAGACCGGGTCTTATATTAATTTTTGCTCCTAAATACATTAGGGCTTATGTTCAGGGGAGGTCATTCTGAAAAATCATGCTAGGGCTTATTTTCAAGGAAACATGGTAGATGTATGTTATCAGGTTTGTAACTGATATAATGCATTCTGATGGTGAAAAAGAAAGTGAGAAGGCTAGAAAAGTTAAATTAAGTTGTATGAAAGGAGATGGAGATGCTAGTGAGAAAAATTCAATATCAAGGGCTAAGAAGACAGGATAAAGTTTAGGCAATAAATAGGAGAAAAAGCATGCTGTTGGGTGAGGTATGCTAAGCAGCTGATGTGATTAGTGGAACTTTAGGACAGAAATGTTCAAGAAGAAATGGAAGAAAATGCTGAATTCCACATACAGAAATATGAAGTAGACATACTTTACCCTACTCTCTTATTAAGTAAAACTAAAACTCCTGGACATTACCTAATATAACAGACATAAGAGGACTCTGAAAAATCAATAAGTCAGGCTGGCTAGGAACCTCAACACCCAAGGAACAATAAAACCTGGCTTCTCTGGGGGCTGTTTTTTTTTTCTTTTTTTCCTATTTCTTTGTTTTTTGTTTTATGTATTCTAGACTGGGGTCTGGAACCTGGACACACCAATGAGTGCAGACACAAAAAGCCACAAGACAAGTCTGCTTCCTTTAACCAAAGGACTTGAAAAAGGGCAGTTCAACAAAACAGAAAACCTTTAGACAGTAACTATTTTAGTCACACACAACACAGAAAGAACTGTGACCCCACACCCATTCCCACCAGCCAGGCCCAGTGGGGAGCCTAAATTTCCAGTCTTTGCCTACACATTTATCCCTGATGGGCAGGACGAAGACCCAACCTGGTGTCATTGAAGAGCAAGTGGGGAGGCTGGACTTATGTGTGCACCGGAGGAAAAGAGGCACCTCTCTCCATCTTCTGGCTTGGTGTCAGTAGAGATCTAGTGGAGAGCAGTGAACAGTTGTCCCTCCCCTTTCCAGACAGGGTTGCATCAAAGGAGGCCTTCTGGAGAGCCTGAACTCTCATGCCAGCCCCATAGTAATGAGACTCCCCTCCCTATATGGGTCAATGGAGGCTGACAGAGAACTTGAATTTCCACCCTCATCAGACTGTGATGTCAAAAAAAAAAAAAAAAAAAGAGTTATAGATAGCTTAAAAGTAAAGAGAAACAGCTTCCTTATACATCCAGGAAATAAAACATTGAACATCAACAATATTCCAAACAAAAACCATCATTGTCCTTCACCAGTTTATTCAGTCCTATGTAATTAATTTTCATCCCACTCAATCTTGGATTAGCAGTCTCATGAACCTACCTGCTTCTAGAATAGAGTTGTAAATATCCTGACTCACTTTACTCTTATGACCTCAAAGGTCTTTAAGGGTTTCATAAGAAGGCTGTAGCTAAAAGTACCTGCACACTCTCCCCCACAGGACTGTGAGACATTCCATCTTTGTTGAAGGTAAGGCCCGCTGGTGTGTAGCTAATCGCGAGGACTTTCAGGGAATCATCAGAGCAAAACAAAATAATTATCTATAGATGACAGAACATTTAAAATGTTGAAGATTAGACATACCTGATGTGCTCCTACAAGGTAGATGACATTTTGTAACTAGAGAAAGAACTTTGATACTCATTCCAAAGAGACAAAGGAGCAAATAGTAAATCGGAGTAGTTATTGTTCCTCCAGATGTCTATTTTGACTGGCACGACTCTCTTACCCACACTTGTACCGACATCCAAAAGACAATAGTGGCAGCAAATTCCAATACCCTCTCATGCTTGAATTTATGAGAATTACCTATTCATAATTTGACAGGATTTGGAGGAAAAATTGTAGCACATACGAGTATTTAACATAACAACGAATAAAGGACCTGGGGTCATTTGAGAGCTCTTTCCATTTTGCAGAGACTATAATACTATCCCTTCTTCCACTATCCAACAGAGGAAACAATCAAAATTGCCTACTGAGTCTGAAAAGCTAATGACTATATATTTTTTCCTTACTCTAGCACACAGCAGCCTGTCAACTCATTATATCGGTTATAATCTACAATTGGTTTTGCAATGATGCATCATTTTTAGCAGTGATAAGGAAATAGTAATTTCTATTGGGACTCTGAATTCTTTCTCAGTGTATCACAACTAAAATGTATGTTTGATTATATGTATGTGTGTGTGTGTGTGTGTGTGTGTGTGTGTGTTTGTATTTACTTTTTTTGTGGACAGGTGCCTTTAGTTAAAAATAATACATTGTCTTTGTTTAAGTAACTGAATTTTGGTAAACTATCCTATACAGGGTTAAGCCAACATTTTCTGCAAGAAAGTCTAGTTTTCAAGATATTTTAAATTAAATAAAACATAGGTCTTTAATTCAGTAAGTCTTTAACATAGCCCTTCCAGATAAACATAATAGATTAAACAATAATCAATTTAAATTAATTATATTCTCATTAAATTATAGAATATCACATAAGACTGTATAGTTATATGCAGACCCTAGAAGATAAATCAAGATTTATTATATTTCAATACAATATTTCCCGGTTTGAAACAGTTATTTTAAATGATCTTAACAATAAAAATAATATACTAGTCTGTATAATATACTAGTCTGCATGCAAACTATATTAATGAACATCAATGGCAATTATGAATCAATGAGGAAAAAGTAAATAAAAAACTTTCTTATTTAAAATTATAGTTTGAAATAACAATAAACAGACTACATGGAACAATAACCAGACTACATGGAACAGATTTTTCTCAATTACAGTTGACATTCAATATTATTTTATATTAGTTTCAGGTGTACAACATAGTGGTTTGACATTTATATAATTTATGATATTATGGCCCTAATTAGTCCAGTACCCAACTGACATTATACAAAGTTATTACAATATTATTGAGTGTACTTTACATCCCCCTATTTTGTAACTACCAATTTGTACTTAATATTTTTCACATTTTTCACTCAGTCCCCCAACTCGTATCTGGCAACTATCAGTTTTCTGTCAGCTATCAGTCTATTTCTGCTTTGTTTGTCCATTTACTGTGTTTTTTAGATTCCACATATATCATATGGTAATTGTCTTTCTCAGTCTAACTTATTCATGAGCATAATGCCATCTAGGTCCATCCATGTTGTTGCAAATGGTAAGATTTCATTCTTTTCTATGGCTGAGTAATATTCCATTGTATATATGTACCACTTCTTTATCCATTCATCTATTGATGGGCACTTAGGTGCCTTCCATATAGTGGCTATTGTAAATAGCACTGCAATGAATATAGGGGTGCATACTGTGTTTCCCCAAAAATAAGAACTAGTTGGATAATCAGCTCTAATGCATCTTTTGGAGCAAAACTTAATATAAGACCCCGTCTTATTTTACTATAAGACTGGTTATAATATAATATAATATAATATAATATAATATAATATAATATAATATAATATAATATAATACCGGGTCTTATATTAATTTATGCTCCAAAAGATGCATTAGACCTGATTGTCCAGCTAGGTCTTATTTTCAGGGAAACAGGGTAGATCTTTCTGAACTAGTGTTTTGGATTTCTTTGGCTAAATACCCAGAATTGGAATTGCTGAGTCATCAGGAAGTTTTATTTTTAATTTTTTGAGAAGCCTCCATACTGTTTTCCACGATGTCTGTACCAGTTTGTAATCCCACCAACAGTGCACGAGGATTCCCTTTTCTCCACATCCTCACCAACATTTGTTTTTTGATTTATTGATGATAGTCATACTGACAAGTGTGAGGCAATATCTCATTGTAGTTTTAACTTGCATTTCTCTCATGATTAGTGACCTTGTGCATCTCTTCATGTGTCTATTGGCCATCTGTTTTTTCAGGTCCTTTGCCCATTTTTTTTTTTTTTTTTTAAATCGGACTGTTTGGTTTTTTGGTGATGAATTATAAAATTTCTTTATAAATTTTGGATATTAACCCATCAGATATATATCATTGGAAAATATCTTCTATTCTCTTTTCATTTTGTTGGTGGTTTCCTTTGCTGTGCAAAAACTTTTTAGTTTGATGTAGTCCTATTTGTTTATTTTCCTTTTGTTTCTCTTGCCTGGGGAGATAATATCAGAAAAAAAAAATACTATGAGGAATGTCAGAGTTTACTGCCTATGTTTTCATCTAGGAGTTTTATGGTTCTCGGTCATACATTTAAGTCTTTAATTCATTTTGAGTTTATTCTTGTATACGGTATTAAAAGGTGGTCCTGTTTTAGTTTTTTGCATGTATCTGTCCAGTTTTCCCAACACCATTTATTAAATAGATTGTCTTTACCGCATTGTGTATTTTTGTTTCCATTGTGATAGATTAAATGACTATATAGACATGGATTTATTTCTGGGCTCTCTATTCTGTTCTATTGATGTAAATGTCTGTTTTTATGCCAGTACTATTCTGCGTTGATTACTATGGACTTGTAGCATATTTTGATATCAGGTAACATGATAACCTCCAACTTTGTTCTTCTTTCTCAAGACTGCCATGGCTATTCGGGGTCTTTTGTTCTTCCATATAAATTTTAGGATTATTAGTTCTAGTTCTGTGAAAAATGCCATTAGTATTTTGATAGTGATTGCATTGAATCTATAGATTGCTTTGTGTGGTATGGACATTTTAACAATGTTAATCCTTCCTATACAAGAACACAGTATGTGCTTCCATTTATTTGTACCTTCTCCAGTTTCTTTCTTCAATGTTTATAATTTTCTGAGTACAAGTCTTTTACCTCCTTGTTTAATTCATTCCTAAGTATTTGGTTTTCTCGATGCACTTGTCAATTAGATTGTCTTCTTAATTTCTCTTTCTGATAGTTCATTAGTGCATAAAAATGCAAGCAATTTATACATATTAATTTTATACCCTGCTACTTTACTGAACTAATTTATCATTTCTAATAGTTTTTTGATGGAATCTTTAGGGCTCTCTATATGGTATCATGTCATCTGCAAATAATGACAGTTTTAATTCTTCCTTTTCAATTTGGATGCCTTTTATTTTGTTTTCTTGTTATTGTTGTGTCTACAACTTCTAACACTATGTTGAACGAAAGTGGTGAAAGTGGACATCCTTGTCTTGTGGAACAGATTTCTTTCACATTATCCTAGGTGTTGCAAATATTCTTACCTGAAAGCCAGAAAGATTTGAATACAAAATGTGGCTGACAAATGCGGGTATTGAGGACTCTATCATTGCTTTTCTGTGTTATCCAGTGTACTGTTGTCTACAGTGTGGAGCATGAGACTTGACTATAGTCATTATGTAGGACCCCTGGTCTCCAAAATAATCCAGGCTGGCCCAATTACATTTCTAAATTTAGGACTGTACAGCTACAACAGATTGCCACCAGTTCATCTAAGTGAGAGTATTATAACAGACACTTGGGCCAGCTGACAGCTGGTGAATATTTAAGCTGACAGTGACTATTTAAGAGAAGATAAGAGCAAATTAAAAGCAATTATTTAAAACAATGTTTCAATCAATACTTTGATTTTTTTAAGTAGAGATTGAACATGTTTTAATAATTTTAAAAATTTGTTTGAACAATCCTAACAAATTCTTTCCTATAGTTTAATATATTTACATTTGTAATAATCTGATATATTTAAATTTTGAGATACTTCCAACATTTACTTGGTCCCAGGTCACTATGGGTGGCATGGATCTCCCAAATATTTCAACAGAAGATTTTAGCAAGTAGAGTACTTCTTGGCTTGTAAATGTGAAATAAATGCACATAGTCCCACCAGTGGACAAAATTAATAATAAAATAGGAGGAAACTCCAGAAATAGGGATAGTTTTATGGATTGAGTTAATATTTCACTTTATTGCCATGGGCCCTGAATTAGTTTGGAAAGGCAAAACATTTCTTTATTGCTGATGTTCATGTATATCTATTAATGGTTGGCCTCATCTATTTTTCCACATTATTTTTTCAGGGAAGAGAGTAAAACACTCCTTTTTTTTCTTTATCCTTTGAATTCAATACTTTTATCAGCATATGTCTAGGTGTACACTTCTTTTTTCATTTCAATAGGATTTTGATGTGACCTTTTGATCTGGAGTCCTATTCAAAGCCCACGGACCATTCTTTAAGTATTTGTTTAATCCTTGTCATTCTTTGAAATGTCAGGTCTACATGTAAATATCCTCCAAGTCTCTTTTCTTTTATAACATTTGTATCTCAGTAGTTTTTATTGTTTTCTTTGTGTTATTTCCTGCACATGGTTGTCAGGTCATTATTTTAGGTCTCAACAATAATTTTCCTCTCCCTTAAAGTCATGTACCGAATATATTTTTCAAAATCATTTTTATGCTTCATAATCCATATTATGAAGCAGATACATAAGCAGATGGATTTGTTGGCAAAACTATAGTACTACTTCACTCAGAGGTCTACATCTGGTCAGATGTGACCACAAACAAACAAACAAACAAACCAAATAAATAAATGAATGTGTGTGTGTGTGTGTGTGTGTGTGTGTGTGTGTGTGTGTGATATATACATATAGTTTGGGTTCTATCTGAAAAATAGACCTACTCTATATGTATTTACTTTGGTACTAAAGGTTAAATATAAAAATGAGGGTTCACTTGAATACTGAAAGCTGGAGAAATTATGGTCCAGGGAAGACATCAAAGGTCAGAGAATCTGTAGCAGAAAAGTCAGGAAAGCAACATTCAGGAGCTCAGCCTGAAGCACCTAAGCAGTTGGTTCGCAAAAGCGCATCAGGAAACTTCAGCCATTTTCAAGAATGCTGAGTCAATTCCCAAGATCTCTCTATATCTGTAGCAGTGAAATTGGTGATGATCAAACGCTCATCAGGAAGCTACTGCAAATGCCATGGTTGCAACCCTTTCCAGAATAATGGATCCTCCTTGCATTCCACTTTCACAGTGTTACTCGAGTTCCTCTCATGGAGCAAACCCTTAATTTAAAACCAACAACCAAATTGTCCTTCAATAGATGATTGGATAAAGACATGGTATATATAAACAATGGAATACTATTCTGCCTTAAGAAAATATGAAATAGTGCCATTTGCGGCAATGTGGATGGATCTTAAGATTATTATGCTAAGCGAAGTTACACAGTAAAAGTCGAGAACCATATGATTTCACTGATATGTCGGATACAAAACTGAAAGAATCTAAGGAACAAGACAAATAAAGAAAGAAAGAAAAACTCATAAACACACACAATAGTTCAGTGGTTACCAGAGGGTAAGATGGGACGGGGTGGTAGATGAGGGTAAACAGGATCGAATACATAGTGATGGAAGGAGAACTGACTCTGGGTGGTGAACATGCAATGTGAGATATAGATGATGTATTACAGAACTGTACACTTGAAACCTATGTAACTTTACTAGGCATTGTCACCCCAATACATTTTATATAAAAAAGTAATAAAAACAAACAAACAAGGAAGAGAATTCTAAAATACAGTTCCAAGTTTTCTCTCTGAAATGCAGAAGAAGTCTTAGAAGGAGTGGTGGTGGTAACAAGTTCACGAGAGATAAATGCAGTACACTGGGTTCATGTTCCAATTGCTCTACTTATTCCCTTTTGTCTCTGGTTTTTGGAATCCTTCAAGTCAGCTGCTGTGTTGCTCTGTCTGCTGATTTTCGGTTCAGTTCTGTTAACTGGCATGTTCCTAATGAAAGGAATAATGCAATTCCTGAAAGGCAAAGAGGACTCTAGAACTTTGGAATCATGTTGCAAGGGGAGGCTGTTACCTGGAGAAAATAATTGTTTTTCTCAATGGATTTTGCATTTCTATCTTTTATATTAGTAACCAATTTAGGCTTTTCTTTGTCAGTGACTATATCAGTCTCCACTCTTCAGCCAGATATACACAGAGCATGCTTCAACACATTTCCTGGGCTCCATTGCAGCACTCCTATGGACAGGAAGCCCCTGAAGAAGGAAGCTGCACCCCAGTCCTCTCCCCAGAGCCCAAATAATTATGACCAAACTCTTACACAGTCAATTTACGTTCACCAGAACTGCTTGGCTCCAAAACAATGTAGATTTCGAAATTGGAGGGAAAGTGAACAGCAGTCTGATTTTCATATTACAAGATTTGCTCCTGAAATATGATTATTTCCTTGGGGAAGTATTTTTAAAGAGTAAAATAATTAATTAATAACCTTTCAAAGAACTCTTAGGTATAAGATACATACATAGAACATACTAATTAAATAATTTATGGCATGCACTTGCTGATTGCATATTTAGACAATTTAAAAAATATATAGCATTTTCTCTAAATGGTGGGAATAATTACTAATTATTTCTAAGAAAGATGTAATGGAAAAGCATGTATTTTATTACAAGTTAGGGTGTTAATTAAAAGACACAAACATTTTGAAAAAAATTACAGTCATGAACATTTGATTGTGCATTTAACAAAATTAAAAGATAAAATCAAAACAGTGCTTTATAGTGTGTTCTTTATTCTGCTTTGACTTAAAATTCTTTCTTTGTGTGAGTATATACAAGTGATCTTGGTTAAATATTTACTGAATGCCTACTAACATTATGTTATATAGCAGATATTACAGTAACATTTAAAAAGCACAGTTGAAATACTATCAAATTCCTTCCCTAAAATTTTACTTGAAAATGAAGGGTTAAGAAACAGCGGGTTAAGAAAATCAATACAATTTCAAATTAAGTGTACTGATATGCTCTTATATTGTACATGACTAATATGTGCAGTAAAGTTTTTTTTGGTTGATGGCTGATGAAATGTTTGAAGTTTTAAAAGCCTATAAATCTCGTATGCCTCCCACCAGTGAAACTTAATGACAGCTTGTCTGTTGAATGAGCTTGTTCAGTGAACAAATCTGAAATGCAACAATTATATAAAAGCAATATAGTACATACAGTGACATTTTCATAAACAAGTACCTACTGCGACAAAATTTTTCTATTATTTTTGATGTTTCAGAGTCAATCAATCTGGAACATTCAATTTTGTAAGGTTAAGTTTTGCATGACTTCCTTTCTCATAATTGTAACATCTTGACTCTACATAGTCATATAGGAACTACTTATGCCTTGGAGCTTGTTCTTAATTGTAACTAACATCCTCTTCAAACAAGCAAGACAATGTATTTTCATACTTCTATTAAAGTACTGTAGACATGGAATTCTCTAGGTTTTATGAGTTTGTAGAGTATGGTAAGTAGAACTCTACATAGCTTGAATTTTGAACGATGAGCTGAAGTTTCTAGCTCCTGGAGAGCTAAAAGCTGCATGACTTTAAGAACACTGGGTAACATCGAGGATCAATTTTCTTATTTGTAAAATACCTAGCCACTTTGAGTCTATATATATATACACACACACACTATGTTTATATAATTGCTTTATAGGTTACACATACAATTTCTAATACATACATATATATATATATATATATATATATATATATATATATATATATATATAAAATCATATATATGGTACTTTTGTAAAATATATATATATATTTCTAGCTGTACTCTTACCAAAGAGACTCCAACTACATAGATGGTTATTTAGTCCCATAATCAGAATGCCCAAAGTTTTCCCTTCTGGCAATTAGGTTGAGATGCTTTCTCTTCAGATCTAGGAGTCTTTTATCTATTCTACTCTATAAGCAGGGATTCATATTGGATGGAATATAGGTAGACACTAATTGTTCTTAGTCATGAAGAGTCTACAGTTGAATTGACAAGACAATTAAAATTTTCTCATTATATATTATAAGGATTTCTTTGTATTCAAAGCACAATTAACATTTTATTTTTAATAAGGAGTGTAAAACGTAGACCTACTATATTTATATAATTGCTTTATAGGTTACATATACAACCTCATATATATATATATATATATATATATATATATATATATATATATATACATAATTTTTAAAAATTGTTTTATAGTTTAAATGTTATACACCAAGTTTGAGCTATATAGATGGCTCTAAAATGTTTTTCTCTCAATAACAAAAAATCAGTGTACTTTTATAAAATTCTAATTAAGTAAAATTAGATGGGGAGAGTTACTGAAAAAGACACTGCTTTGGGTGAATGTGGGAAAAAGAGAAACTCAGAAACCTGTGACCCTTCGCTGACATTTCTGTTAAATAGATTTACACGTGGGCAAATCATTTTATGGGTTTTTTTTTTTGCTGATTTCTTTATAGTAACCTAACGGGCTCAGATTGGATGATCTCTTAAAATCCTTATTTTTGTAACAATTCTAAATTTAATACATGTTATAAAGTAGTTAAGCACACAGATATAGGTCACATTTGATTAGAGAATGTGCAAAGAATCTGGTACATGGGACAGTTTCTTACTACCCATTATGAGAATCTAATGATGTAAGGCTGTTTAGAGCAGCTGAGTGATCACAGATATCCCATCAAAAATAACGCTTCACTCATGCTAAGGTCTAGCTGCACTCTTACCACAGAGACCACGACTCCAATGTTAGTAAATAAGGCGGTTATTTAGTCTGAGGATCAGACTAAATAGCCCAACGTCTAGCTATTCTACTACATATGTATAAGTAAGGATTCATGCTGGATGGAATATAGGTGGCCACTGATATCCTCAGCCATGAAAGGTCAAGAGTTGAATTGACAAGACACTGTTAGAAATTTCTCATTATATATCATAATGATTTCTTTGAATTCTATTTTTGTTAAGGAGTATAAAAATACAAATCTACTATTTAAGTGAATCTCATTTTATAATAGCTTTATTGAAGTATAATTCACATGCCATAAAATTCACTTTATTTTTTTATAATTAAAGTTTATTGTGGTGACAATTATTAGTAAAGTTACATAGATTTCAGGTGTACAATTCTGTAATATATCATCTATATCTCACATTATGTGTTCACCACCCTTCCATCACCACCAGCGTCAGTTCTCCTTCCATCACCATATATTTGGCCCCGTTTACACTCTTCTAGAAGCCCCTTCCCCCTTCCCCTCTGGTAACCACTAAACTATTGTCTGTGTCTGTGAGTTTTTGTTTCTTCCTTTGTTTATCTTGTTCTTTTGTTGTTTTCAGTTTTATTCTCTTTTAAAATGTATAATTCAGTGGTCTATTCATAGAGGTGTATAATCATCTCCATAATCTAATTTTAAAATATTTTCATCCCCCCCATACCCATTTTCAGTCACTCTCCCACTTCCTTCTCCTGCTAGCTCCTCACAACCATTAAGCTACCTTCCATCTGTGGATTTGTCTGTTCTGGAAATTTCACATAAGTGGAATAATATGATATGTGTCCTCTTGCATCTGGCTTCTTTCACTTAACATGTTTCCAATGTTCATACATGTCGGAACATATATAAGTACTTCATTTATTTTTATGAATAAATAATACTCCATTTTATAATAGGCACATTTTATTTATCTATTCATCATTTGATGGATATTTCGGTTGTTCCATATTTGGCAATTATAAAAAATGATACCATAAACATCCATGGGCAAGTTTTTGTATAGACTTGATTTGAATTCCTTGTGCATATAGCCAGAAGTGGAATTGCTGGGTCATGTTTAATGGTTGGGGCAACTGCCAAATTGTTTTCCAAAGCAGCTGCACCATTTTACATTCCTACCAGCACTATGTGAGGCTTCCAATTTGTCTATATCCTGGCCAAGACTTGCTTTTTTTATGGTATCCATCCTAGTGGGTGTGAAGTGATATTTCAATGTGTTTTTGATTACTTGAAGTTCCCTAGCAACTAATGTTGAGCATCTTTTTATGTGATTATTTGCCATTTGTGTATCACTGGAGAGATGTCGACGCAGAAGCTTTGCTCATTTTCCTTTGTTGTTGTTGTAGGGGTCTTTGTCTTTTTATTTTTGAGCATTTAAAAGTCCTTTATGTATTCTGGATTCAGATCTCTTGTAAGGTACATGCTTTGCAAATATTTGTTCTCTTTCTGTGGGCTGTCTTTTCACTTTGTAGATGGTTCCCTTGAAAATCCAAACATTTTTATTTTATTTTATTTTATATATGTGTTTATGAAGAACTCAACATAGCTTCTCTGAGTTTTGATATTCTAATTCTTCAAAAAATATGGTAATAATACCGCTTCTGAATTCTTGTCCTTGATGATGTGTGTTCACATGATAATATTACGTGTAGTTTTCTTTTATTATGATTTTTTTCCAATTTTTATTTTTTATTATTATTATTTTTTTAATTAAAGTTTATTGGGGTGACAATGGTTACAAAAGTTGTCACATAGATTTCAGGTGTACAATTCTGTAATACATCATCTATATATCACATTGTGTGTTCACCACCCAGAGTTAGTTCTCCTTTCATCACCATACATTTGATCTCCCTCACCCCCATCTACCTTTAATAAGCTATGGATTGCTGTGATAGTAAGGAAAATGTGAGTGATTACACATAAACATATTAGGGGAAAAATAATAATAGCAAAAGTGATTTTTTTTTTTTTCTATTACCCCTGTTACAGTGGACATTTGTCATTTTGGCGAGGAGGCACCCAAACAATTTCCGGCTTCAGAGGAATCACATACACAGAGTGTGCAGCACTGCCTCCCTCTACAGGTGCATGGAAGGGTCAGAGGCTCCCTTCTCCCACTCACTGGCATCTATATGCTCACGTAGGACCTGGCTTGGCCAACTGAATCCTCACACTAGGACTTGGATTCTTCGAGAGCAAAGCAAAACCATTATGGATAAGTCAGAGATTACCACTGTGGGGTGGGTGGGTCAAGGTCCACAGCTCAGGTCAGTGTTTGAGGGCAAAGGCCGCAGCTCTGTCTACAGCACACTGGTCGGTAGGACCCATCACATTGGTCCATGTAGATTCTGAAAGCTCGCAGATATACTTCTGACATGTTTCTTTTTGCTTAAATTAGCCACAGATGATTTCTGTTACTTTTCAAGTCAGTTTCTTGCTGCCTAATGCTTCTTCATGCCTCTGCCAGGTCCCCTCACTCTTCCTAGCTACCTGTATGCACATTCAGGATAGACAGAGCCCAAAAGTCACCCTGCTCTCAGCCACTATATTGGGACATCTGGCATTCTTGCCTGGTTTTCGAAGTTATTTACATAATGTAGACCAAGGTTAGTTGGGTTTTCCATAACTTGAAGAGAAAAGCATCTTAACAAGGAGGAAGACTGGCCTTGAAGAATGGAGAAAGGATAAGACAGCTATTATGTGGTGCTCTAGTCAGAACTAAGATGCTGTTTATAAGACACTTAGGAATTGCTTCATGTGCAGATATGACATTTGCAGACCTGGAATCAGACAGAATATTTACTTTTATGCCAGGAAGGACTGACACAGTAAGCGACCATGATTTTTATAAGAGATATCGGGACAAACCAAGCATTGAAATCCATTCATTTATTCATTATATAAAAATTCATTGGGCACCTATTGCATGCCAAGAACAGATAGATCACCATTACTGACATAAATAAGCATCTAATTATTTTTTTTAAATAAAACATTTTAGCAGTATATTATGGTAGAAAGAGAGCCAACCTCTGTTACTTACTCATAAGTAGCATAGTGAGTGTAAATTAAAATGAAAACCAAACTTTAAACTAATAAAAGTCTACTTTGGTCAAAATAACTGTGAAAGGAAAACATAGAGGTACTGTATAGAAGCAAAATTAGCCCTGCTTTTTTCGTTTAAGGTGCAGTAGCACAAAACAGAGAATGGGGGGGCACCACCCACTGGGTCAGAATCCAGTATACACATTTGCTACTGTGCACCTACTACATCAGAGATGTCGGAGCAGTGGAGACCAAGGTGCCCTATGGATATGCAGCACATCTAGAAGACACTTGTAAGACACCCTTCTGGTGACTCTCGGGGGCACTTCTCTAAGGGAGGAATTTGTCATGGCTGAGTGACATTATTTATGCATTTAGATGCAACAAACCAGTATAACTGTGTTATTAACTGATTTAACATGTTCTTATGTGTGCCCACAGACTAGTACAACATGAATAAATTCTGTTTTCTAAAAGAAAAGGAGTTAAGCAAATATGAAAGTTTATACAAATATTTCACAGGGGAGGAAAAAAAAGAAATGGCTAGATATTGTCATAAATTTTAAATTAGGTAAACGTGTCAATTGAGTAACTCATACAGAGATGCAATTAAAAGACTCTTCCAGCACAATTTAAGAATGCATGAAAGTCGCTAAAGTAAATGTAGTTATAAAAACCAATGTCGCCAAGACTTAACTGAAGACACTCAAATTTGGTTCACTCTTTCTGGGCAGCAATCACATACTATGTAACAAAAGCTAAAACTGTTCCCATTTTGCCAGGTTAATTTTACTGTATGCATCAGAAATAACGCAGAAAGTATTTTATTAAAACTACAATGTATTCAGAGATCTAAAGTACATTATTTGTAATGTTCTAAGATCAAAATAATACAGATACATCTATGCATCTTTTGATAAACGATAGCGTTTCACAAACCCTGAAGTCCACAGGAAAAAAAACAAGTGTATTATTTATTCACACTCTGCAGTGTCTAATGCACCATGCCAACCTGGAATGGTATTTATGTTGTCTCATGGCCAGGTGGTTTTCAAAGTGCCTTTAATTAATATACACAGGAGTAATAAGAGTGCTATGACATTGTAATATTTGTACTGATAATTTTATTTTGTTAAGATCTGTCCTGAAAATGCAATTCAGCACCTGTACCAGTTACCACAAAAAACTATTTGCTGGAACGGTCACCTTGTGATGCCACTTGATGAAGGTCACTCAGGTATACAGCACATGCAATTGGCTAAAATCAACTTGAATCCATGCCGTGAAATAAGATGTAATGTACATTGTAATGGTGATCTTTTAACAGCTTTAATTATGTCTCATTTCTAAAAAGCTTCCTGTAAGTAATAATAAAGTACTAAAGCAGCAAGGAAAGTATTTTTTTGAAAAAGCAAAATAGGCAAGAACTCAGCACGTGGAACAGTGGCTCTTGCTCCTCCCCCTGTGCCCTTGAGCAGAAGAGGTTCATTAGTCAGCTAATCTGTATTCAAAAGGAGGACAGGAGGTGTTTCAGAGCTGGTGTGGGTAAAATAATATTTCTGGCCTTTGTATTACAATATACTATATACTACTCTATGATAGGACACCAAACACTGGGTGGCAACACAATAACTTGACATAAAAGAGGAAGACAGGTAACGGTCAGATAGCATGTCTCTCTTAAGCTGAATACTTTAACGCTTGTCAACATAGGTATGAGAAAAGTGATATGATCATTTATACTACATTAACATCTGTTGGCACAGTCCACAGAAGAATGAAAATCAGTGTGAGAAACTAGGTGATTGTATGTGACAATGTAGAAAATATTTGTCAGCTTTAGTCACTGTCTTTTGAAGCTGTATTTATTTTGTTTTGTTGAAGAAAAGCATCAAATTACATTCAGAGCAGTGAGTCTTTTTTATAGGGGCCGTACTTTTGATTGAGATACAAACAATTTGTGATTTGAATTGTCCAGTAAGATGACAAAAGTCAGAGACCCAAAGAGCATTTCACCCAACATATCAGAAGACTGAGGAATCTGTTTTAATTGCACTATTCTCATTTTCATAGACATTCTGGTGGTATGTGGAATCACATAGTCTGTCCTTCCTGCTCTCGTACGATCCAGTCTTACAGTTTATGTTGTAGAGTCTACTGTTACAGAAATTATCCGATTAATCTATTCTTAGAATTAGTCTAAATAAAATACCTTTCAAATGACAAAATTTTGGATAACAATCAATTTCAATATCAAAAGCATGAGAAGCCATGTATAGTTATAATGCAGAGCCATTTGATTCCAATGGTTGGTTTTGATTTCCAAATCTTTGTCAGCACAGACAGCCTTACCAGAGAGAGCAGATAAACACACGTGTGCACCTCCACACATACGTCTTGGAGGAAACAGACCTAGACTGAGCATGTTATTTTGACATATTACTGAGCAATGTTCTAGTAACTTCTTTTACCCAACATGTTTTTGCTACCCACACAGAATCCTTTGTGTGAAATTGGTAATTGTTTATTTAGAAACATTTCTAAACATTGACCTGCATGTTGGAAGTAAATTTATCAAAACAACTGGGGAACAATTTGACAGGAAACAGGAAGAGTGTTTGGCATATTCTGCAGTGGAAGAATGATGCATATAAAACTATATAAGATGTGGTTTCTACAAAAAGTCATCAGGAAGAAGATTTCATACCCCAATAAAATACAGTGAAAATATTTTCACTATTTTTGGAAGTTGAATAATTAAGTACTCTTACCATAAGAGAACACCTAACTCTTTAAAATGAGTTCAAGTCTCCAACCTCTGATGAATTACAAATGAAGTGTAATAATTTTTGGTTTTAAAATCCAATGTCTTAGCCCCATATGAAGGTACTTTTTTTGAATTTGATTGTGTATGCTAGAGAACAAATACATTTATCCATACACAGTATGTCACTGATTTTTGATTATATGTGCACTGGATATCCTCCTTAGTGAATATTTTTAAAAATCATAAATATGCTTCTCTTATTTTATTTCTAATCATGCAATGTCCATGGGCTCCTGACTGGGTTGTAGAGCTAAACATAAAAAATAAAATAAAATAAAAAGTTATTCATATCTTTAGAGTGGTAACTGATTTAGTTGAGATAATCCTTGTAAAATAGCTCAGAACTGATCCAAATATCAAATAAAGATCTACCCTTTCTCTTTCTCCCCCTTATCCCCCCCATAAACACACATGTGCGCGTGCACACACACACACACACACAATAATCATAATAGCTTTTAAAACTAAGTACTATTATCTTTTCCATTCTATAGATAACACCAATGCTCAGAAGAGTTATTATATATAATAAATAACATGACAAAGGTCAAGAAAATAGTTGTACTAATAAATAAAGAAACAACTATTTGAACCTAGGTTTTCCTACTCTAGAATATTAACCTAAAATTGCCGTTATGATTTTAAAAGCCCCTTTTTTTTTTTTTTTTTGCCTCTTAAGGAGGAATGATACACAGATTCTACAAACAATTGTGGGACACAATAAACGATGTTTGAGAAATGCTGATCATGCGTTAGTGTCTTAGCTGAGGAACGTTATGGTGATAGTCTCCCAGCTCTGTTTTACAGATCTTCTTAAAACATAGAGATTTTATGTATATAACAATAATTACGGCATATAGCACCTGATATGCAATTGTATCGAACAACTCTGGAGAACTTATAATGGAAGACTTTTGAATGTGGATAAGTGATTAAAATTTAAATTCAACAATAAAATTGTAAGACAACTATACTGTCACCATATTTATCGATACATGCATGTCAAAATATATTTCTATTTTTTAATAGCATATACCACATAGATTTGTAACATATAGAGTTGATAGGCCTTGCTTTCCCAAAAGATTGTAAGTTGCTTTCCACTGGAAAAAAATACTGAATTCCTTCTGTGGACATCATGTGCTTTGTACGGTGCCTGGATTAAATTGAATAAATGCAATGCTCTGCTTTGCATTGGTTTAGAATGCAAGACTTCTTTCTGCCTTTTACTTTTTATAATCCACAATAGTGAGGTGATTAAACTTCTCCCGATTTCTAACCTACACTTTATTAATAATGATTAAACTTAATGATTAGAATAATAGCAGCAATAGCTACAGCTATTTATTAAAAGTTCACTAGAGCAGATATTTATTAAATATATCATATATTATCTCATTTATATTTCCTGATAATCCAGCAAAATACATGCTATTATTGTACATTTTACAGTTGAGAAACTCCAGTTAAGAATTGCCCAATCACACAGCTAATACGTTATGGAACAGTTTTTGCACTAAAATACCATTCTACATCATTTTCCGTGTAGACTCATTCGTTATGGATAATGTTTCCTAACTGAGGGGTTTAAAATGGTGTTCCATTAAGTTCATGGTTTTAAACCATATTACAGCATTGGTTTTGATGTTTGTTTATTTACTATATAAACTAATATTTAAATATTTTCTCATAGAAGAGAAAGGCACGTGGGAGACAAAGACCATACGAGTATTTGTCCTAAGAAGTCATCAGTGATAATCTTAATGAATTGATGATTTGTTTGTTGCTCACTTGAATACAGGTTATTACAGTGATAATTCTAATGATCATATCATTTAAAATTATATTCCATCATTTACAAGTATTGTTTAATTTATACCCATTGTAGCCACTGGTAGAACAGACAGCAAAATTAAATAAACAATAAATAAAGTTATTTTTGAATAAAATAAATAAAGCCACATTTCAAAGATTGGTAAATAGAGTCAATCTTTTGTTTGTTTGTTTCAGCTTATATAAAGTCTTGGATTGGGTTCGCTCAGAACCTGACCGTGATATAAGGATTGAGTACCAGTAGTTTATTTTGAGGATGATACCAGAATCACTAGTACTGAAATAGGTATATATCACTCTTTTGTTACTACTAGTAACAAGATCTGACATTGGAAATAGGTGTGTTATAAACGCTGGCTCTCATTTGTGGGCTGATGTCAATTTCCAACAGGGGTTGAGAGGGAATAAAATAGACGAGGCTGAAATCACCCCTCTCCCCTCCCTCACCCTCTGGATATTGTTACCTTTTCTCCTTTCCTTCTGACACTCATAGTGTTTTGCCTTCAGTCAATATTTCAAATTAATCAATTTAATTCTGCTTAATAAGTTAATAAGTAAACTAAATACAGAAGACAATGCCATAAAAAAGCAGTTAAATAAATTATTTTAAGAAAAAAGAGAAAAGTTAATATCAAGGTTCCTTCAGATTAGCAGGGAAAATATCTAGCAAATTGGATATAAAATAAGTTACTACTTCGCCTTTGTTATTTTGTTACTAATCTCTCTCTTCTCTCCCTCTCACCCTCTCCTTCTGTCTCTCTCTCTCTCTTTTAGTCCCTCACTTCTTGCTCTGTAAAGAACTCTTTATCATCTGAATGTTCTTGTTAGGAAAAATGGTAATCTATTCATTTTAATATTATAAAATCTCTCGTGTCTTTGTTTCTCTCCTTGAACCCTAAAATGTGTACATAGGAGTCCTTATTCTTGTTTTGTTTTTTTCTTCTCACATCATCTAAAATGGATATTCTTTATATTGATATTTGTTATTTGTGCCTTGATTTTCATAATTTTGGACTTATTTTAATCTGTCTTCTTCCTGTCTACACACTCCATTAAATGCTTTTATACCATAGAGAAACTCTTTTACTATTTAAAGGCCTATTTTAAAAGAAAAAAAAATTACATTGAAAAGTTTTCGTTATAGCACTCTATAACTCTTTCCCATTGCTCTCTGGTAATTTGTCTAGGTGTAACTTCTTTTCCTTTGGAAATTCTCCATCTTATTGTCATAGTGTGTCTTTTTATTTTTATTTTTTTTATTTTGAATATAGACAGATGCATCTCAGCATTTATGGTAGTTTAACCACATACATTATATGTGAACTTTGATTGGTCTTAGGAACTTCATCACTAAAATGGAGATTGAGTGACTCCAGCTAACTCCACAGGAACAGTGACTATCATAGGGTAAGAATAGTGGGGGTGTGAGGGGGGTGAAAAGTTGGATGCAAATCAATTACCTTAAAAACATTGTTTATTGTATGTTTGTATTGTATTGTATGTTGTATTGCATGTATTGAATGTGCGTATACATGTCTATATATATGAAGTTTGTGATAAAGGTTACTTCCCATTCACATATACAGGTATTTGTTTTGTGATTTCAAACACTCATGCATATATTTTACTATTCAAAATAATAATAATCCATTTTCAAATACAAATCTCAAAATTAACTGAAATTTTTTTAAATGTTTTAAAACAATGTATACTTTCAAGCTTTGTAATTCTCTCCTCTTCCCTGCTATTTTATGCTT
The DNA here is from genome assembly GCF_057876585.1 of Rhinolophus sinicus. Taxonomy (NCBI): domain Eukaryota; kingdom Metazoa; phylum Chordata; class Mammalia; order Chiroptera; family Rhinolophidae; genus Rhinolophus; species Rhinolophus sinicus. The sequence goes on along the minus strand of NC_142504.1, from coordinate 83,600,352 downwards.
ACTTTATTAATTCTTTGCTTTACCTTTATTTGTTAGAGGAAGCTTTACTTTGGAAACTTTTCAGAGTTTAAGAGGTTGACTAATTTTTATTTTAACAAATGTTACTTTTTTTTTTTCCTTCCCTTTTACTCTATATTCTCATGGCTTCTCAGAAAATAATAACTATTATGGGTCCACTATATTTGAGTGTGTTATGAAAAATGTAGTTATGATGGGTTTAACCTCTGAGGTCATCCATGGTAGCTCTAATTCAGTAAATTTTGTGAAAATTAGTACTTTGACAGTTTCCATACATTATTTTATTTAATCACTAAATTGATATCATTATCCCCTTTAAAAAAATAAGAAATTAAAGATCCTTACTGAGTTTAAACAGTTTCCCCAATATCAAATAGTAAGCCAGAGATAAAATGTTGTTTCTGACTCTCATTTCCGATTGTTTTGTTTTCCCTGGTAGTCCATATTCTCCTTTAAATATTGTGTTTGCATATTAGTTTGATGTTCTAAGTTTCCAAGTAGTCAATATCCTCATTTTAGGAGCCGCTATTATTATTGATGCTTATTTAACTTTTTTATTTTTTATTAGCTACTTTCCATGTAAAATATTTCTTAATTTTGTCCATAATACTGATGACAATGAATATATATCATCCTTAAATTAAAATATTAATTCCCAATTTTTTGCCATGATGTTACTCCACACTTGCTTTATTTTTGCTATGCTACTTCCCTCAGAGTTTTTCTTTTTTTAATTCTTATTTTAATGTCATCATTTTAATCCTAAATAAAATGAAAAACCATCAGACTTTTCCTGCTCCATAATCAGCACTCTTTCTCCAGTCTTCTTTTCTATTTTACCTCTAGGGTAAATTTTGCTGTTGTTCTCAAAGTTCACAAAATATTTCCTGCCAGTTTCTGATGACTGCAAACATGGCCCTTGGGCTCATCCCAGTGAACGTGTTATCATGATGTCTCATGTGTCAGTAGCCACAGTCTAACTTTTCCCCCTTATGAGCTCCACTACCATGTTTTCCCAAAAAATAAGACCTAGCTGGACAATCAGCTCTAATGCGTCTCTTGGAGCAAAAATTAATATAAGCCCCAGTATTGTATTGTATTATATTATATTACATTACATTACATATTATATCTGGTCTTATATAAGACCGGGTCTTATGTTATAGTAAAATAAGACCGGGTCTTAAATTAATTTTTGCTCCAAAAGACTCATTAGACCTGATTATCCGTCTAGGTATTATTTTCAGGGAAACGTGGTAGTTGCCACTTTTTTCAATTTTTTTCCCTTTTCTTTCCTTCTGTCCTTCCTGCTTTCCTGTGCACAAGATGAAAAAGTTACCATCAAAGATTATTTTCTCTTAAAAAGATTGTCCTCTTTTTGCTCTCCATCATTTATATTTTCCTCTCTCCAGTCCACTTCAAACATTCAAGTTTTCCCTCTTCTCTGTTTACAGTTAACATTTTCAATTTAATGATTTCATGGCACCAACAGTGAGAAATATTTTCAGAGTGATCTTAGAGAAGTTCTATGGAAACAATTTATTTACATTTCCATCTAGATTTCCATTCAGTGTGCTCTTAGTCTTATTAAACGAGCCAGGCTGAAGACACACAAATAACAAGTGTACCATAGTACTGGGTATAACGTTCTATGACAGGTCATGGTGTTGTGAACACTTCTCCAGTGAAGCAGGCATACTTTCAGGGCAGCCACATGCTCTTAGTCATGTTCATGCTCAATGTGCCTATAGTAGTGCCAAGTCCACAGAAATATTTGTTGAATGAACAATGCATGAATGAATAAAAGAAAACAATCAAATCGGAGGTCATGTCTCATAAAGGAGCCCACTATAAAGCTATAGACCAATACTGGCCATTTTATCTTTAGCATCACATTTTTGGGGGCTTGTGGGGCGGGAGAAGGCTGACTCTACTCTGCCTTGGGAAAAAAGGAGATTATTTCACTATTATTCTATTGCATCATATGGCATGAATTTATTTTAGATAATCATATCATTCTATACCTCTAGATATATGGTATCATATCAAAGATTTACTGAACTTTTAATTAAACATAAACCTCCATGTAACTGTTTCGGAAAAACTTCTGGTTATTATTTAACATGATTCTGCTTTTCATATGCATACTTTATTGAACTGTGATTAGTGAAAATCCACCAGTATGAGAATATTGTAACATATTGCAAATACTGTAAAGTTGGAGATGACACCAAAATTAGAAAATAAAGATATACATTGATATTTTGTGTCTAAGTCAATGTGTTGTGAAAAGAAAAGTGGCAATAAATAGTAGAAATAAAAATATTTTGTTTTATATGTTTATTTGGTTATTACAATTGTAACATACATAAAGGTATAGAATATGGCATATTTATTATTAAAATAAGCTGACCTTCTCTCTCCTACATACACACAAATTTTTCACATTCATTTTTATATTAACATCATGTCTATAACACAACTGGAAACTTGCTGATGACCAGATTTCATGTTCTAGCATCCCAAATTGATTTGGTCCAATTTAATCCTTTAGTAGTTATACTTTTCCTTTGTTTTCTCTCATCAAAACACTTAATTTAGTTTGACCTTTTCTTTAGTTAATTAAAATTTATAAATTATACATATATCCTAAAATATTTAAAAATCAAATTCATATAAACAATCAAAATCATTAGAGTTACTCCTAATTGAGTTACTTTAACAAATCAAAGGGAGGAAAAAAAGGAAATAATAAAACCTACTTCATGTTTTCTTGTTAGATAGACTTCTTCATGTTGACCGAAGTGCATACTGAAAGGGGGTGAGGTTCATTTCAATGATTCAAGTAATAACAACATATAGGCCATAGTTCAAGAAGCATAACTTCAGTGAAAGCAAAGCCAGTATTTCCTATTTATCTATAGCAAGAGAGAACAGACCATTCTCTGGCCCCAGATACAGGATACCTCACTGACCCATGCATACCTTGTTTTCTCATTTAGTGCTCCGCTATTACAAGTAGCTCAGCTGTTTTCTATTTCTGTTTGTGAGACTTCGGCTGCCACTGGCTCACTTCACTTGTTTGAACTCCCCACAAGACAGTGTGGTTCCGTGTATTATTGGTTCTAAATATGCACTCTCACAACCTGCCATGTCTTTTCTTCTTTTTTTTTTTTTTAATTTATTGGGGTGACAATTGTTAGTAAAATTACATAGATTTCAGGTGTACAATTCTGTATTACATCATCTATAAATCCCATTGTGTGTTCACCACCCAGAGTCAGTTCTCCTTCCATCACCATATATTTGATCCCCCTTACCCTCATCTCCCACCCCCCAACCCCCTTACCCTCTGGTAACCACTAAACTATTGTCTGTGTCTATGAGTTTTTGTTTCTCATTTGTTTGTCTTGTTCTTTTGTTGTTTTTGGTTTATATACCACATATCAGTGAAATCATATGGTTCTCTGCTTTTTCTGTCTGACTTATTTCACTTAGTATTATACTCTCAACATCCATCCATGTTGTCACAAATATTCCTCTATCATCTTTTCTTACCGCCGAATAGTATTCCATTGTGTATATATACCACAACTTCTTTATCCATTCATCTATCGAAGGGCATTTTGGTTGTTTCCATGTCTTGGCCACCGTAAACAAAGCTGCAATGAACATTGGAGCACACGTGTCTTTACGTATAAATGTTTTCAGATTTTTTTGGGTAGATACCCAGGAGAGGGATTGCTGGGTCATATGGTAATTCTATTTATAATTTTTTGAGGAACCTCTACACTGCCTTCCATGTGGCTGCACCAGTCTGCATTCCCACCAATAGTGTATGAGGGTTCCTTTTTCTCCACAGCCTCTCCAACACTTGTTACTATTTGTCTTGCTGATGATAGCCATTCTGACTGGAGTGAGGTGATATCTCATTGTGGTTTTCATTTGCATTTCTCTGATGATTAGTGATGTTGAGCATTTTTTCATATGTCTATTTGCCATTTGTATGTCCTCTTTGGAGAAATGTCTCTTCAGGTCCTCTGCCCATTTTTCAATTGGGTTGTTTGCTTTTTCGTTGTTGAGTTGCATGAGTTCCTTGTATATTTTGGATATTAGCCCCTTATCGGAGGCACTGTTTGCAAAAATCTTCTCCCATTCAGTTGGTTGCCTCTTTATTTTGTCAATGGTTTCTTTTGCTGTGCAGAAGCTTTTAAGTTTCATATAGTCCCATTCGTTTATTCTAGCTTTTACTTCCATTGCCTTTGGAGTCAAATTCATAAAATGCTCTTTGAACCCAAGGTCCATAAGTTTAGTCCCTATGTTTTCTTCTATGCAGTTTATTGTGTCAGGTCTTATGTTTAAATCTTCGATCCATTTTGAATTAATTTTGGTACATGGTGACAGATAGCAGTCCAGTTTCATTCTTTTGCATGTGGCTATCCAATTCTCCCAGCACCATTTATTGAAGAGGCTGTCTTCCTCCATTGTATGCTTTTAGCTTCTTTGTCAAAAATTATCTATCTATATTTACGTGGTTTTATTTCTGGGTTCTCAATTCTATTCCATTGGTCTATGTGTCTGTTTTTCTGCCAATACCATGTTGTTTTGATTATTGGTGCCCTGTAGTACAAGCTAAACAGCATGGTATTGGCAGAAAAACAGACACATGCCATGTCTTTTCGACGGGCCTTTCAGTGGGGAAATTGCACATACCTTCTCTCTTCACCACAGCTGTGCCACAGGACTTGTTTCACCAATGTAATGTGAGTGGATGTGTATAATGGCCCCACTGCTTTAAGTCAGAAGGCTGTTCAACATGCCCTTTTTCCCCTCTGCCAGGAGACTGGCAATGTTCACATAGAGGCTTCTCTACTAATCTGTCTCCCAAACTGAAGAGAACACGAAACAAATCTGTATTCAACCACAATGCATCTGTACCATGAGCAAGAATTTCTTTATTGTTCTTTTATACCCACAGAGATGTTAGGGATGATTAATTATCCTGGGACAATATAGTCTTCCATGATCAAGAAAACAAAATAATGAAATCAGTTGCTTAGTCACTAACATAAAGACTTTATCTCAGAACTATTGTGCCATGCCAATCTATGGATTGATGGTCAGCCTACAGATTGGCTGCCTTGTAGTCACATAGGTAACCCTTTGTAGTCAGCTGTAGACAGCAGAGAAGGCACAGGTAGCAACATCCATGACGATGTAGTCATAAGGAACATTTCAGAAGTGGGCTGTGGGCATGACATGCAGTCTTTTTTTAAAAAAGTCATTTCAATGGAAAGCCAGCCTGCCTGTCAATGTAGATCTAGGAATGCATGCAGTGTTTTGGAAATATCAATGTATATTCTAGAAAAGAGGGAATTCAGATATTTATATTTAGATACATAGCCAGGGAAAAAGCATTTTTTAAATTTAGAAAATAAATCCTTTCATAATTCCAACTGTATCCATGTGCTAAATGTCATTGTGACATAATTTTAAGATTCATGCAACAAATTTTAATCTATGGGGATTATACTTATAATGAAATCCTTTCTATTCTTCATGTTTGTGAAATAAAATGTCATTGGAAGTGGTTTCAATGTGACCTTTATTCAAAATTGCAACTATTATGCTACACTAAAATATCCAAAAATAATGTACTGCCTGATAGAACTGTAGAAAAGAAAAATCACTAATCGCTCCTTGAAAATATCCAGTCATTCACATGTTCATAATTTTTTTCATTCACTCAGTCATTTATTTATGCCTTCAATTGTTCAGTGACTATTTATTGAATATCCATTATGGATCAAGGACTATGCTATCTGAAAAACATCGGTAAAACACACGTGTCCATACGTAGCTCTCTCAGCATAGCTGTCGTCAAACTAATAAATGCAAACTTCAGCATCCCATTAACTCTTATGTGCATTGCAATCATTCATCTTTGTTTTCACTAAGATTTTCAATCAAATAGGCCATAATGAAAAAGCCAGAGACTAGATTTTAATTATTCCAACCACAAATAAGAAATAATATGTGATGTGACAGAAGTGCCACAGTGGCAATTATATTATAGTATATAAGTGTATCAAATCCACATGTTGTACACCTAAACACATGATGCTATATGTCAAACAAAACAGAAAGTGTAATAAACATAGATTTTTTTTCCTCACTAGTAAGGATAATCTAACAGTAGAGTACTGAATGATATAAATTAAAGTAGTGGAAGATCTTTAAAATGTTAAAAGAAATAATAGAAAAAGATATATATATATAATGATGCAGAGCCAATACAATAGGGTAAGGTAGAATAAAATCTGGGAAAGATGGAGATTCTTTTCAGAAAAGGCAATCTCAAGTTCTCGATTTGGGATATGTAACAGTTTCAAAAAATGAGGAGTTTAACTAACAGGTGACTACATCTGAATCAGAATCAAAATAAGTCCTGACTTAGTGGGATAAAAGTAATTATATTTATCCCAAGCTTATTTGTTTTTCATAAATTAATTTTTCTCTTGATAATAGAACTAGGTTGTTAAATATTTGGAACTAACAGAGAAAAGCTCAGCATTTTGATATAATAAGCCATATCACAGGCATTCCAAATATGATAAAAGATTCAATGTATCAAATTTTATATTGCTTGTCTACATTTGGCAAGCATGTATGCACTCTATTATATTGTTTTCTCTTCTGAACACTTAACTCTTGCTCTAAAGGAGTAACTCAGCATATCTTTCCATCCAACCAAATAAAATTGGATTTTGATGGATATTTGAGTACAAATAATAAATTGGACACAACATTCTTTTTCGACAAAAATTGTGGTCAACTTATTTGTAACTGGCAAGGTTAAAAGTCCATTACTCCAAAGGAGAGATGACGCCAGTGTTATTTCATTTGACATTTTATTTTTTCTCTCATCTGGATAATGTATTGCACAATAAATAAAAAGTGTTGGGTAATCTTTATTATGAAAATATAAGTCTTTTGTCTAGGAAATGTACCTTAGTACAAAATAATGTAAAATAATAATCCATTTAAATGATATTTTAAAGAAATATTTTATTAGGAAAGAAATTAAGTATAGGTAGCTAGGTCATATTTTAAAGCTAAGAGAGTAAATTACTGAAAGTGGTTGTCTAAAAACTTACACATAATGATGTGATTTTATTTCAGTCAGTTTAAAACATAAAAATAAAAGATTACATTGGATTATCTAAGATACTAAATTATTTTAGAAGGCCAAAATTTAACTAATGTTGCCCTTACTTAGGTACATTGTTTAAACACTTTTTAAAGTGATTCTCTTGTAATTTATAAGACTCAGGAAAATTATTCCTCCTTTGGAATAAATATAACAGCTATTGTTTCCATTACCTTATACTTGAATTAAGTCAGTATCTTAGAATACAATCATCAGTACTTTTTAATTATAAAAGTTCTACATCTTGAGGGAGGTAAAGTGTTCCTTGATTCACCTGAGATAGTCAAGGTCTGCCCACATGGGCACATAAAACTCAGGGTTTTGTCTGTCCTCCATCTTGGGCAATTACTCTCTGTTTGCCTTAGTTCTCCCTGCCATCTCAATTTAACACTCATTTGAAAGCTTCCTTTTCTGTCTTGCAATGTTGTACAGCCTTTAGAATCACACTATAATGTTTCTTTGTTTCATCTTTAATATTCACTAGTTAACTTTTGATTCCAATTTTAGCATGTAAAGGAGACATCTCTGTGGCTAATTTAAGATGATTTGGAAAAGACTGTGCTACACAGTCTTTGGTTCCCACTTCTAGCCAATCAATAAATGGAAGGGTACAAAACCCATTTTAATGACAGTTGTGAATTAAATTTGTAATTACCCTCTTCTATTATTAACGGTGTTATGCTTTTTATTAAATAAAAACATATCTAGAAAGTTCATTTCTCTGTAAATACGTTTAGAAATAAATGGCATGGAATGCGTTTGGGATGGTCATACCTGAAATTGGAAAAATGCTTAAAAGTTGCATACTTCTCTAGAGAAGAGTGGAAATTTAAGGTGAAATGATTAGTGAGAACTAAGTTCTGATAAAATAAATGCCTGAATTATAAGGCTTCATCAAATTCTATTCAATTACTTTGAAATACATACAGTAATGTAAGTCAAAGACTAATTAAATGAATCCCAATTGGTTATATTGAAAATATAAAGATCACTTATAATTTGGAGAGGCAATGTTTCATGGTTGAAAAAAATAGATAAATATGTCTTCTTTGTTTTTTTTTACATTATTAGTATACAACACACTTTGAAAGTTAATGATGGTAAGGCAAATAATTCATCTGTGAATTAAGCTAAGCAGAATACGTACCATTAGAGTCTGATATACATATTTTAAGACACTAAAATATTCAGTGGACGTTTTACTTTTAAAATAATTCCAAGTTAAACGCAAAGATACACTTAGGGATGATGCATCATTTTGCTTGCCTATAGCTATGAAGAACACAAGGCCTTTTTCAAATAGACTTGGAGAAAAATGGAAACATCTCATTTAGCAGGACATTCAAAAGAAGGGCAAGTACCAGGTCCAGTAAATCTGGACCCTATCTCTGTGTCTCAGTGATTTTTTTAAAAAATTTTGTTTATTATGCCAGCATTGTCTTGGGCTTATTGTTTTCATGCTTGCAAGATGGTTATTAGCAGAACCTAGGGCAACTGGCCCTTTTTCTCATATCTAGTGTGGATGAAATAAAAGTTATTTTTCTATTTAGATCAGACAACATAAGACATGCACTTCACTTTAACTAGTAACATTTGTCTCAAGAATATTCTGTTCTGTGTCATGATTCGACATGGACTGTTCCTATATATTAACTATGGACAAGTGTGATTGTGTAGACTAATCAGGTCCTACCTCTGGGCTGGAGGATGAGTTTAGCTTCCTATATTTACAAGGGCTTTGTAAGGGAAGAGCGTTCAGTTGAACAAAATTGGGGTTCTTTTAAAAATAATAAGAACAAACTAAATGCCAAGGTACCATGTTTCCCCGAAAATAAGACCTAGCTGGACCATCAGCTCTAATGTGTCTTTTGGAGCAAAAATTAATATAAGACCCAGTATTACATTATATTTATTATACTATATTATATTATATTATATTATATTATATTATATTATATTATATTTATTATATTATATTATATAACTGGTCTTATAGTAAAATAAGGCCAGGTCTTACATTAATGTTTGCTCCAAAAGACACATGAATGCTGATGTCCAGCTAGGTCTTATTTTCAGGGAAATACGGTAGCAACTGATAGCATCAACTATAGAGGGGATTTGTTTTTATATTAAAGAACGCACTGAATAAAGTGATTCAGGTGGACATAAACAGATTTCCTAAGTTTCTGACTTTTGGAAACAATTACAACATGTAAGGGAAATTTAAAATGTTACTAATTATTCCATAAAAATATGTTTTACTACTTAACATGTGTTGAGAATTCATAGATAATGGCAATATAAAAATAAATAATACAACGGCTTAGCACATATAGTCTAGAGGAGTAGAAAATGTGTACAACAGAGTAATATAGTATTTATTATAGCAACCTGTGGCCCAAACAGTTCTGTAAACTCACTGCAGTGAAAGTACTCATGTTACCTTATGATCCTGTTCCACCTGGGCATGGTTGGTGATATGGTCATCCTGGATGAGTATCCAACTTGGATAAGACCACCAATTTACCCCGTTTCCAGACAGCATGGCCTGATTGCCTAGACTTAGGGATCTACTTCAGGACATTGCCCAAGAAAATTGGATTTGAAACTGAGTCTTTGTGTGCTTAATTTTTTTAATGTATCCAGTAATACTGACCAGAAAATAAAAAAAAAGAAGCATGTGTGCAATGAAATAAAAACAAACAAACAAACAAACATTAAGAAAAGATGCAAAGATGAGCCACAAGACTGAGAGTTAATTGTGATATCTGCATTCTTAGCTTTAGTTTTTCCTGAGTCCCAGACTCATTATGGTTTAAAAGATTAAAAATAATTGCAAAAACTACAATTACTTTTGCACCAACCTATATGTGTGTGCGTGTGTGTGTGTGGTTTTTTAAGTTTATTGGGGTGACAGTTGTTAGCAAAGTTACATAGATTTCAGGTATACAATTCTGTAATACATCATCTATATATCACGTTGTGTGTTCACCATCACCATATATTTGATCCCCCTTACCCTGATCTACCATCCCCGTCCCCAGTTACCCTCTGGTAACCACTAAACTATTGTCTGTGTCTGTGAGTTTTTGTTTCTTCATTTGTTTGTCTTGTTCTTTTGTTGTTTTGAGTTTTATATCCTACATATCAGTGAAATCATATGGTTCTCGACTTCTTCTGTCTGACTTATTTCACTTAGCATGATAATCTCAAGATCATTTGTTGTCACAAATGACCCTATTTCACCTTTTCTTTAGGCAGAATAGCATTCCATTGTGTGTGTGTATATATATATATATATATATATATATATATACCACAACTTCTTTACTTCTTTATTCAATCATGTATTGAAGAACACTTTAGTTGTGCCCATGTCTTGGCCACCATAAATAAAGCTGCAATGAACATTGGAGCACATATATCTTTACAGATAAATGTTTTCAGATTTTTTTGGTAGATAGTCCAAAGAGGGATTGCTGGGTCATATGGGAGTTCTATTTTTAATTTTTTGAGGAACCTCCACACTGCTTTCCATAACGGCTGCACCGGTCTGCATTCCCACCCACAGTGTATGAGGGTTCCTTTTTCTCCACAGCCTCTCCAACACTTGTTACTATTTGTCTTGTTGATGATAGCCATTCTGACTGGTGTGAGGTGATATCTCATTGTGCTTTTCATTTGTATTTCTCTGATGATTAGTGATGTTGAGCATTTTTTCATATGTCTATTGGCTATTTGTATGCCCTCTTTGGAGAAATATCTATTCAGGCCCTCTGCCCATTTTTCAATTGGATTGTTTGTTTTTTGCTGTATGAGCTCCTTACATAAAAAATCATCAGATTTGTATGGAACCCCAAAAGACCCTAAATAGCCAAAGCAATCCTAAGAAAAAAGAAAAATTCTGAGGTATCATACTCTCTGACTTCAGCTTGTACTACAGGGCAACAATAATCAAAACAGCATGGTATTGATACAGACCGATCGAATGGAATCGAGAATCCAGAAATAAACCCACATAAATATGCACAGATAATTTTCGACAAAGCAGCCAAAAACATACAATGGAGAAAAGACAGCCTTTCAATAAATGGTACTGGGAGAATTGGAAAGCCACATGCAAAAGAATGAAACTAGACTGCTATCTGTCAACGTGTACCAAAATTAATTCAAAATGGATCAAAGACCTAACATAAGACCTGAAACAATAAACTGCATAAAAGAAAACTAAAGTTATGGACCTTGGGTTCAAAGCGGATTTTATGAATTTGACTTCAAAGGCAAGGGAAGTAAAAGCAAAAATAAATGAATGGGACTATATCAAACCAAAAAGTTTCTGCACAGCAAAAGAAACCATTGACAAAATAAAGAGGCAACCAATGGATTGGGAGAAGATATTTGCAAATAACACCTCTGATACAGGGCTAATATCCAAAATATACTTTTAATAAATTATCCTTTTGCTTAAACTATCTTTAGTCCTACATTTATAACTTCTGATGGGTTGATTCTCAAGTAATATAGGCCACATGTTCAAATAACTATTCTTATATTTGTGATGCACTTCAAGCATTTCACATAGATGATGGGATATAAGGTAAGAACATTTATTTAAGCTACACCTCAGAGGCAATCAGTACTCTAATCAGATATTCCCAATCCAGGAGTCTTCATCTGTTAATTAACCACAAAGTCCGCATTCATGAAAGTAAGTACTGCAAGTCCTGTAGCTATTTGTACCATTTAACTTGGCTAAAATACAATGGAAAATAAAAGTGAATGTCAAAAGTCACCTGGGTGTAATGTTAGGAACAAAAAAATATGGACCTATATTTAAATATGAAGTGTATTTTTCCAAGTTCTTGTTACTTCTTGAGGTAGGTATTAACAAAGATAACAGAATATTTACAGCTGCATATCCTATCCACATGGTAGTATTTTATTTTCTGGATAAGTTATATGTGGGTAGGTATATTGACCAGTTCTGGATAAGGGGTTATAACTGAAAGTAACATGCTTACTTATGGACCTAACAGCCCCCCGACTTTGGTATGGGCACCAAGAACACCCGAAATGGTGGCTGCCCCATCAACAGGTATGTATCCCTGAGAAATGATGCACTGAGCTGAGAGCTAATTGGTTGGAATTGTGAAAATTTAGGGCACACTTTTAATAACCAACAAGTCACCAAGTTTGACCATATCTTTCCACAGTTTGAAAAGACAAAGCAGGGTTTTCTTCTTGAGATGACTTCTTGCCATGCAGATATACACATTTGGTGTACATTTGTATAATGCTTTAAAATCAATTACTGGAAACATTCAGCTAAAATTCCTATGTGTGTTTTGAAAAAATCTTTACCTCTGATTGATGTGTAAAATTGATTTTTGTTTAAGTGTATTTAACATTTGAGAAACTATCCATCAATGAAAGAAACAGCACAAAGAAAAGATCAGTCCTTTGAGGCTCATGTATCAAGAGGGAAAATAAACCCAAATGTGGAAATTTTCAATGAGGTACAATAAACTAAGTAAAGTTCATCTTCTATCTGGGCCTATTATTCAATATTTTAAGCCATCTTCTGGATGGAAAGGATAAAAGGAAATTCACATTATTATGCAGTTGTCATTTGTTAAATACTATCTGTACTGATGCAATAAATGTCTCCTGCTCAAGAGGATTTGATATATTATTAATTATAAGGGAAATGAAATTAACTATATTAAATATGCGGTAAGACTAGGCTTACTGACTTTTAAGAAGCAGCCCAAAAATAATTTAAAAGTTAGAATAAACATAAGGAAGTTTATCATCAGTTTTTACTTGTTACTTGTTAAGAACATGCACAAGATCACATTTATTCATTTTCCAAACATGATAAATCTTTTTCCCCTATCTCTTATGTTCTGTGACGTTAAATCCATCCTACTATGACCTTTTTAGTATTCTGTAATTGGATTCGCTTGCGATGCCCAACTTTTCCTGTTTACCACCCCAGGAACCTATGATTGGAACAGACAACCAGACAAAATGGAGAATATTGAAAAGGTCAAAATAGTCATATTTACTGTACAACTTTCCCAGAACAAGAAGAAATATTTACATTCTAAACTACATTTCAGATGACAAAGTGTCAAAAGAAATAAAAGTGGGCACGACTGGATTCAGTTTATGATAAAAAAGAAAAAACAAAACTAACAGGCAGAGACCCAAGAGATGTTATAATTAGTAATAATTTCTATGTTTATTATTTTGGATGTTAAAAAAAAAGTCTTCTCTAATATGTCAAAGGTAATTTTGAAACTTGAGAAGGAAAATAAAGAAAAAAAATCTGCCTTAATTTCATAAATTTCTAACTGACAATTCATGGGATAATACATGTTTTCAAGGTTTACTAGAGTTTAAAAGAGTGTTCTCCAATTAAGTTGAAAAAACTGAATAAATAAGATAGAGTTGGGCAGTCCATTATTTATATTTTAGAGTTGGAATGTGATTATATAGTTAATATATTCATAACTAGCCAAAGTTTTATGGCAAGGATTTACAACATATTGTGTTTCTGCTTATTAGTGAAGCTAACATGTTTTCTATGAACATCTTTGAAAATATATTTAATATGCATGAGTGCATTTTATATGCCTTCAAACCACAGAAGTTCAGCATAGGCTATCACTATCTAGCATTTTATGGAGGAAGTGCATTTACGTTCTTACTCAATAAGTATTTTTTTAGTGTCTAACATGCTTCCATCACTATTTGATTGTTTTGCAAATATGTGGTACCAACCAAGATGACTTTGGTCTTGTCAAGACATAAGATAAGTTAAGGAAGGTAAACCAGGGGCTAAACTGATGAAAAGCACAAAAAAAGGTAAAGTTAATATTTCATCAGAGCATCGTTTGCTTTGAAGGCTATGGGCTTTTAGTTAGAACCTGAAGAAGAAACAGCATTAATACAGGTACAACAAAAATAAGTGAGGAGTTTCAAGTTTGAATGAAAGGAAGAATAAAGTAGGAATTGAGAACAGTGGAAATTATCTTCAGATGGTAGGTTGGACTTGGTCATAGACTATTTTCAATGTTTACATCTGGATTTAGGAAAAAAAAAAGTGGAATAGTCTTTGGGGATGGTTTTTAAAATGGAACAGTCATTTGGGATAGAAAATTATCATGGGAGAAGACAGGGTATTTCATTACCTAAAACACATGGGTAGATTAAATGTAAGCCATAGTCTTGCGGTTTATACACAATGGGTAAAATTAAGCACAAACAGACCTCTGTGTTCTACTACTGAAACAAAAGTGGATGATAAGTTTGTAGGAGACATGCTCTCCTATAAAGAGAGAATTTTTACAAAACGACATTCATTTTCACAAAATCTTCAGGAAGGCAATTGTCTTTATTAAACATCAGGCTACATGGGAAAGCGAAGATCAGAGACAAGAAGATAATGCAAGAAAGCCAAAATTGTTGTGGGTATAAAATCATCATTGAATGTATAAAATCAAGACAGTAAAGCCAATTACATTTAAGGCATAAGAAGAAAATCAAGAAAATATTCTAAAATACATGGAAATTAATCAGATTGAAAACACAGTCAGTAGACAGTTAGAAGGTAATCTGGAACCAACCTGTGAAATAGTGTTCCAGTGAAGAAAAGTTATAATTAGAATGAGTGAATTATCAAAAACAAAATAATAATAATAATAATATAGTATTTTAAACATGAGGAGAGGGAGCTACAGCTGCAAAACAAAGTAACACATACAAAAGCAAATCTGTAGAATCAGAACGCCCTGGATAGTAAAAAAATGAATGTAAAGATATCATTATGTGAAACCTTTTGAAAAATATGAAAGCAAGGAGAAGAGAAATTCACACAACAGGACCAAAATCAAATTGGATCTCAGTTGAGAATTTTGAGGAGAAAATTTCCAAAATGCAATTCCCAGTGAAGTTTTTGGTAATATATAAGGGTAATACGGAAATATTGTCAGTAAATATATAAACAGGAACTTACTGTTTATTAAATATGAGAGTTTCTCCAAATCACCAATAAGCTGTTTAAAGATCTTGATATAGAAAAAGTTTGTAATTAAAAATAATTTCCTTGCAGAAATAAAACAAATGTAATTGTTGTTTTTATATTGGGGACTGCCATTACTAGAGTGTGACGTTTTTACAATAGGAACTTAGTTTTGCTGCTCTTTAATCCCAAATGTTTAAGATAGTATCCCCAAAAATATTTTGTTGATGCTTAGAAATGTACAGGCAAGTGAAATGCAATGGAAAAATAAATCCTAATATTACAGTTAAATACTTTTAAAACTATTTTGACAAAACAGATAGAAATGATAATAACATAAGTTTCAGAAAAATGATAGATTATGTCTCCCACCACAGACTAAAGGGAGAAGAACAAAAACACTAAATTCACATCTTCAAAAGGGTTAAAAGAGACAACTTTGTTTTAGTTTGTAAAAAAATAATTTAAAACATTTTGTTAAAAACAATTAATGAGAAAACTGGTAAGCTTACAAACACACAGTTTATGTAAGAGAAAGTACAAATGCTTAACAAGTATATGATATGTTTAAACTCACTGAGAGATAAACAATTGCAGATTAAAACAAGATAGGTAAAGATAATAACCCAAGTATGATGAGGTATGTCTACCAGAAGCAATGGTGGAAACAGAAATTAAGAAAGACAAACATCACAATAGCTGTCAAGAATAATATAAAAAATTACGTACGCCCTGCAAGTTACTCTCTTGATTCAAAATCTAATTTTATCCTAAAGCATTTCAATTTTCTTGATATTTAGTCACATTATTAAAATGCATAGTAACCTACAACCTTGTATTAAATCCTTCATGAACTAAGCATGTTCTAAATGGTTCCCCAATGTTTACAAACAAACAAATACATAGATCTAAAACAATGACCCATACACATGACAAAATTATCAATTGCATTAAGGAAAACAATACATACCAATCATTTTGGACATTAATCTCCTACACTTCAATGTGAACTGTTTCTACCAGGTCCATCTGGAGTTCATGCGGTTAATATTAGCAGGAAAGTATAAAAGCTTTGGTGTTGACAAGATTCATGGGAAACAAATAGGTAAACTTTGGGGAACTGCCTTCAGGGAAGCAGTTGACCACTGCTCCCCCTCTAAAGTCAGAGAAGATCTAAATAAATGAAGACATATGCCATATATATGGAAAGGCAAATTTAATAGTGTAAAGATTGAAAGTCTCTCCAAATTGATCTGTAGTTTTAAAGCAACTTAAAGTAAACATGAAGTTGGAAAAGGCCAAGAATAGGAAAAAAAGAAAAACCTCTCTGAAGGAGAACAATAAGGAGCAGGAATTTTACTTATAAAATATTAGGGTCCATAATGATTTGTCAATGTAGGAACATCCAAACCTATAGACAATTCTATAAGCGTTAGAGTTTATTTGAGCCAAACTGAGGACATGCTGGAAGCAAGAGCTCAATGGATTGAGAAAATGCTCCAGATAATGGCAGTTTGCAGTTCTTGTTTATACATTTGGAATCAAAGGAGGCAACATGAAATCCATTGATAGCAGATAAAGAGGCAGGAGAAAGCAAAGCAGGGAAATACTTATGATTAGATTAAAAAGTAAAATAGAGAGATACAAACTTCTTTACACTGGTAGGTACAAGATAGTTAACATTTAACATTTATAGTAAATAGAGATGGCAACAAGATCATGTGCTACCTGAAGGGTAGTTAAGCCTCCAAGGGGTCTGAAAAAGGATTATTCTGGCATTGGAAATAATCCTAGATGCACAAGACAGGGCTTGCTTTAGATAAAGATAGACCTTCTACTGAAGAAGGTACAGGCTTGAGACATGACTACCCACCATGACCTGCCTAGTTAGTAATTTATGATCACATCACCTTGTGAGGTTACTTTAGGTCTCTGAGCTATTCAGATTTACTACATAGCCCCTTTTTCATTTACAAATTGATACTGTGTTTTTCTGAAATGATGTAGACTAAAAGATAAATGAAATAGTATAGCGTGCCCAGAAACAGATGCCTATATAGAAGAAATATTGATACATAATAGAACTGGCAAGCCAGATCATAGGAACAGATTTACAATAAGTGGAGATAAGGTAACTCTCTCTCTCTCTCTCTCTCTCTCTCTCTCTCTCTCTCTCTCTCTCTCTATATATATATATATATATATATATATATATATCCCCTACTTCCCATCATATACAAAACAAACATTCCAGACAAGCTAGTGAATTAAAGGTTAAAAATAAAACTTCAAAATTTAAATAAAAACCTAAAATTAGAACGATAATAGATTTAACAGAAAAAAAAAGGAAGCCAAAGAAAATATCTTGTGCTAAAAGCAAATGATTGCCAACCATGAATCTTGCAGCTGTCATAAATATCATTCAAGAATAAAGGTGAGTTAAAGTCATTTTCAAGGGGGAAGAAGAGAGACTTCACAAAAATTGGCTGTATAAATCAATAACAATCCAATAACAGCAAGAACAACAATACTGATACTGTGTGATATTTAGACGTCTATAGAATCAAACACACAGCAAAAATACCATATTTAAAAGGAGTTAACTGGAGTTCTAATGATTTATGAACCTCTTATAATCTGGGGAAAATAAGAATTCTTATTTCAATTAGACTTCCATAGTTAAGAAAGGATTCATGTTGTTATCTCTAATTGTTGATTGAATGAAGTAATAAATAACGTCCTGTGTAACACATTATCCCAAATCTTAAAACAACAAACATTATTATCTTACACAGTTTCCGAGAGTTCAGAATCCAGAAGCATCCCATCTGGGTGGTTCTGGATCTGAGCCTCTCACGAAGTTTCGGTCAAGGTTGTTGGTGGCTGCGCTGCACCGTATAGGATAACTGGGGCGAGGACCACAGGACCTGTCCTAAGTTGGCTTGGGTGATCTCAAGACATAGAGGCTACATATCCCTGATTAAAAAGAAAAAAAATCCAGTAGAAGAAGTAAGAAGGAAGTGATGCCTCTTAACATCTAAATCTCAGACATCATACATGATCACTTCTACCACATTCTATTAGTTAACAGTGTCACAGTACCACCCACACTTAAGGGGAGGGAAATTGGGTTCCACCTTTTGAAGGAGAAGAATATCAAAAATATGTGGACATATTTTAAAATCACCACATCATCCTGTTAGAAAGTCCAACTGAGGACATTATCTACAGACACAGCTAAAGGTTTTTAAGCCTCAGAGTATCTATCATACAGTAAGCAATGGTGTATTCTGATTCACTGAGATGGTTCAAAACTTACAACAAGGTCAAAACAATTAGCTTGTCAAGATTCAGCATACCTTACTCTTCTGCTGAGAACATACAACCACTATCAAAAGAAATGAAATCATATCACCCCCACCCCATATAACATATTTTCTGGACTTTTCTTTTTTCTTCACACGAGGACTGATTATATTCACTATTGATTAAAATAAGCTCAATGTAAACATATACCTACATTATTGATTAAAATAAGCTCCAAGTAAATGTATACGTACACCCATTTTACCTTTCCTGTAAGTCATCCACCTGCTCTGTTTATAAAACATACAATGTCCTTAAAAATGTTCTTTTGGAGTAAAATAGTATTTTTATAGCCATTAATAATGCAGATATCTATGTTCACAATTACATTCCTAGTATGTACTTTGTGTGCACTTTTTCATGAACACTTTATACTGGCCAAGAGAAGAAAAACAACTATTTTTGTAGGATTGCATTTTAATAACTTGAGCTACCGGGTTTTCTATGTTTTGCGCACAGAACAGAATTGATTTATGAGTAAAGATGGAAGGGTGTTCATCTTTTATTCTACAAATACTCCTGTTCTAGCAAATGTCAGTTTAAATTGATTGGTTAGCTAGTGCAGTACACATGCATACAACTCAAGAAATGGCATGTTTAGCCTAAAGATTAGAAAGCTAATGTTTTCGTAATTTCAAATATATTTGCCGAAGGTTTAAATGAGTAGTTATTTTTAAATATCTGACATGTATTTTCATTATACTGTTAGTTTGAATGACAACATATGTTTCCTTGATTTAGCTACTAATAATCATCCTGTCTGAAGTTATTTTTATGAGAAATGTTTACGTACAGATTGATGTTCATTGCAGATTACAATCGAGCAAATAGTGTTAAAATGGATAAGGTAAATGTTCAGAAATTGTATATGGTTATTTTTACTGCATTGTTAAGCTTAATGAAAACATGTAAACTCCATTTTTCAATATGAAAACAGTATCTTGATTTGATTTTAGAAAACAACATATCAATATAATTTGCATGCATATTAATTTTAGTTTTTTTTTTAGTGTCAATATAGCTTAAAAACAGTTGTTTACACGGAAAAATCTGTAATCGAATAAAATAATCAACATGCTGAAAGCTCCTAAAATACTGTCATTGTAGTAAAGTAATGCTCATTTTATGTTCAATAAAATCAAACTGGATTCTAGTTGTATAGTCATGATGCTCAATAGTTGCTGTGTCTCAGGAACAAGTAGCAATGAAGACATCTATTTTTATGTCATTATTTTCTTAATGTATCAAATTATTGATGAAGTTAAAGTTCACTTGCTTATGTTATGATAAAATAGTGGTACTCCACATTTGAATTATATATATATATATATATATATATATATATATATATATATAATTGCTATACAAGTAAAAAGCCAGTTACTTTTATCAGTTATGGATGTTTTCTACCCATTTTACTTGTTTGGCTTACCACTGATGTGCTGGTATCTGAATACTAGGCATTTAAAATACTTATTTTCATTAAACTGACCAACAGTAGAAAATGACCAACATATATCTTTATAACTTATGTATAAAACATATAATTCATATTAATGTTAAAGGGTGTTATTCTACCATAGTGATAGGCAAGCCTGCCCTACCGTGAAACATGGGCAGTTATTTAAAAAAATTAGTAAATAAGCACCTACTGCTCATAAAAAATTTAGGAGAAATATGTTATTGTCTTTAAAGTGGTGTGTGTCAGAAAACTGTATTAATCGAAGATAGCTTTGACCTTCAGTGCTGAGCGTTCACACTGCCCAAAAGTCTTTACTCCGTTAATTTCTAAAGAGACCGTTACTGAGCTCCATTTTACTTCAAATATCTTGAAACCTTCTCTGTGTACTACCACCCTTAGTCTTTACATTCTGAAAGGAAAGGGAGTTTTATGACATTTATTTAAGGGGTGAATTCTCTTTTGTGTGGCTTGGTCATATACTCATATATATAAATATACAAAATGAAAGTTTTGAAGTTCAGAAATTTCTGGATTTGTAGGTATAACTTGTTATTGTTTCTTATCCCTTTCCTAAAACACTCATGCAGACATGTAAGCACACATAAGGAATTAATATTCGTGTGAATTCCCCAATTTTATTTTTGCTAATGATGTAATTTAATTTATCTTCCTAACAAGAATGTTTCAACTGACTAATGTCAATTTCTTAGGTAACTATTAATCCCTTTACATTATTTTTTTCTATTTTCCTGTATTACTTTGCTCTTACTTGTTTGTCAAATTAAAACCTTAAAATTTTGCTTTATTGACTAATAGACTAAATCAAATCACTATTGAAAAATGAATTCAATAAACTTCTCCTAAACTACTACTGCCTTATGTATGTTGCTCTGACAAATAGTCTTATTATCTTTGTTTACTTCTTGTGAAACTTCACATATATTCGAGAAAATAGTCTTAGAGATAAGCCACTAGAAACATATATTAAATTTTCTGCTGATGCCCACATGATTCTTACAGCTATTGGTCCTGGAATGCTTAATCATTTTTGTTTCTGTACTCCACATCCAAGCGTGTTAACTCTTTTCCTATCTCTACCACATTTCCTCAGTATTTCTGATACCTATTTTCTTCTCTGAAATCCATAGCTTCCCTTTAGTTCAAATGATTTGTATATATTTTTCTGATTTAATTTTCATTTTTTCAAAGATATACACAAAATAAAGATTAAATACATTTCTTCTGATATTTTCCTTCATATTCCCATGTAACTTTCTGAAACTAATATTAAGTGTTCAGTGTTAGATATTACCGACTGTTAGAACATGAAGCATCCATGAGATCTTATAAACCTCTGTATACTTTCACTTCTTCTAGCTCCCAATACTGCCATTTCATAACTTTTATTTAAATCCATATTAAATATTGTTAGCCACCGTGATCTTCAGCCTTGGTGCTAAGCCCTGTATATTCTGCCCCCTCACCTTTTTGAGTGTGGGTGGCACCTGGGATTTACTTCCAGCCAATTCAATATGTGAAAGGTGATAGCTGCCACTCTTTTGATTGGATTCTGTTATAAGGTTGTTTAGCAGACTGGAGAGAATAAAGAAACCCTCCAGCTGGCCTTAAAGAAACAAACAGCCATGATGTGAACTGCACTGTGGTTGCCTCTAAACGCTGAGGGTATCCTCCAGCCAAGGCAATTATGAAGCCAGGGCTATTAGTCATACAACCACAAGGAACTGAAACCAATGACCACGTAAATTTGGAAAAGGACCTGAGTTGCAGAAAGAAACACATTGCTTTCCGCCTTGTGAGACCTTGAGCAAAAAACCCAGCCATACTTTACCTGAATTCCTGACCTGCTAAACCATGAGATGATGAATGCGTGTGTTTTTAAGCTGCTAAATTTGGTGGTCATTTGTTATGTGGCAATAGAACGCTAATGCAAATATTTACATTGTCATGACTGAAAATAAAAGTTATAGCTAAGCTTTGTCTTACGCAAAATTTACATTTCTGCCTTATACAACTTTTTGTTTCATTGAAATTAATGATTAATGTGTTTTTCTACTGTACTTATTCATGTGCCTATGATTAATTATCCCCCAATTCTTTCTAGACGGGTAACCCTTTTCTCAGAGTATTCAAACACCTGCACCTTGAAGACACTTTCCTAGAGTCCTTCTCTATGCTCGAGGTGACTTGCTTCCCTCTAGACAGATCTAATGAACAAACGCCATTCTAGCATCACCCTTTCACATCAATCTGAAATGTGTTTTTCCTCTTTCCTATGGTAGATTTTCTGTTTCTTATATATCATGTCTTCTATTTCTCTTTTCTTTACTCTTTTGTTTTGGGGAAAGCTATCCTCCAGCAGTTTCCCAAGGAAGCATAGAAGGGAGATACATTTTGTAGTCCAACCCCAACCTCTTCAGATATGCTTGGTGACATCCAGTGAGAGTCACTCTGATTCACTGTCTCCACGACAAATTGTCTCTCTTCTTTCAGAAGGCAGGCCACTCACCTAGATGAGATGACTGGGAAAAGGCATCTAAATCTCCTTTTTTCAATACCTATTCACTGCCACTTTTAAAATTTCCTGTGGCTATCAATTTCTGAATCTGTCAAGAATTTTGTCTCAAACAAATTGTATCTGGTGTTTCTGGTGTCTTAGACTTTATCTGGCTCAGACCTACTATTTCAGTCAATAGTTACCCATATTTCTTCCTGTTTTCAAATGATGTTACTTTCATCTCTTTTCCCATTTTCATTGTTTCTGCTTTTTTATTTGTACTGAATTAGTATAATTTCAGTAGGTTTTCAGGAAATGAGGAGGTATTTGTGTATTTGGTCTGCCATTTTAAGCATAAGCTCTGAATTACATTAAAAGACTCATGATTCTCTTGCTGACTATGAGGCATTAGAACCTAGCTATTTTTAAAGTAATTCTCCTAATCTAGGTAATTAGTTTTTAATTCAGTATGGCACATGATATACTATATATATGGTGTATATGTAGTATATGCTTAGTTATTTTGTTTTTAGGTTGATAAAGACTTCCGAACCACACACATGATCTATTTGGCTAAATCATGTATGTATGTGTATATATATATATATATATATATATATATATATATATATATATATACACATGTGTATTATATATGTATATTATATATATATATATATTTCAATTTTCTAGAAATATATCTATATCAGCAATGCCATTCATCATGGAATTAATGGGAGGAAAATAGCAGTGTTTCATTTAGTTTTATCAATGTAGTGGTGACAGGAACATCTTTGATTTAATTCTTTATTTTAATGGGATTGTGGTTGCTCTTTAGCTTGAGGTTTCAAAACTCTCTTCAAATTCATAATAACTCACTAGTTGATGATGCTAGCTACCTTTTATTATACGATTCAGAATAAAATATTGCTACAAGAGCTGCTCTATTTATTAATACAGAACATATTACCGAAAGCTTGGGTAATTTGGGCTCAGGAGTTCTTTGTCATCTTTACAGTCTAGTGTTGCATTCACTGAAATAACACATTAAATTTATATGTTCTTAAGCACCTGGCTTAATTGAAACCCATGACAATGATAGCACCACAGATAATCGCAGTGCAGTGAAAGGTGTCAAAGAGGTGCTTATATGGAGTCAAAGGCAGTAACAGAGGACTTTTATTTGATTCAAAGATGGGGGCAGATTGGAACTTATTTTCCAATATTAAACTGCAGATTGATATTGTGGCAGTCTGATTTTTAAATTCTAAATTAACATTGGTGTGCTTTAATTACACATCAAAGAAAAACATGAAGAAGCTGATATGTTTTTGTTTCTTTATATGCCCCATTAATTCTGTTTAAAAAACAAAGGGCCACAGAGATATATTTAAAACAAAAGAATTGGTGGCGATTGAACACAAATAAACTAAAACACAATAATGCTTTGACTCTCTTAATGATGAATTATTTTGCTGAAATTAGAAGCAAAAAGCAAACAATTCAGGGACTCTAATAAGAATCCAGGAACTGTAAGTCTTTTATTAAAAAGAAGATCTCCTCTTGGCAAAGATTCCCTGGATGGCTCTGAACTTACATTGAAAAAATCCCACACACTGTCATCACCTGGAATAATTGGTACTAGTGTGATCCCAGAATTTTTCAAGTTTTAATTGGGCTCTAGTCCCAAATAGATGGCATTCTAACTTAACTGAAATACAGACACATGTTTTTATTTCCTCACCAAATTGGAGTGCTTTTTATAAGGTAAGATTTCACAGTATCAAAATCATTGTCCATGCTGATGTGTCCATATTTTGTATGATGTTCTCAGATGGATGACTATTTTAAGAGGAGGAAAACACTTTCAATATATGAGAAAGACTGCTATTAGGGGTTATAAAAGCACCCAATGTTTTGAGACCATAAAGTATTCAATCACAAATGCATTTTATCAAAGTTAAAATTTAACAATCAACGGAAAAAGTTAATTGTATAATTAATTCAGGCTTCTTATTACCTTTACACTTTTAGCTAAAAAATCTTATTATAAAATGTTACACATTGCATTAGTCTGTGTTCTCCACAGAAACAGAACCAATAGGAGATATATACAGAGGGTGCCAAAAAAACATATACACATTTTAAGAAAGGAAAAAACTGTACTAATTATAATACTCATAACAAAAGATGAATACAAGTCATGTTTGACTTCTGCAATTACAAGAGGTGCTCAAAGTGGTTACCATCAGCGTCCAGACACTTCCGATTATGGTGAACTGCTGCTTGAGCATAAGTAACATCTCTTAAAATGTGCATACATTTTTTGGCATATATATATATATATATATAAACATATATATATAAATATGTATGTTTATATATAAACATATATAAATATGCTTATATGTATAAAATGTTTATATATAAACATATAAATATATATGTTTATATACATATAGAGAGACAGACAGACAGAGAGAGAGACAGAGACAGACAGACAGATAGAGACAGAGAGAGACAAATACAGAGAAGAGGAGATTTATTATAGGAATTGGCTCACACAGTTATAGAGGCCAAGAAGTCCCATGATCTGCCTTCTACAATCTGAAAAATGAGGAAAGCTGGTAGTGTAATTCACTTTGAGTCTGAAGGGCTGAGAATCCGGCAGCTGATATTGTAAGTCCTAGTCTGAGTCTGAAAGCCCTAGAGCCAGGAATAGCAATGTCCAAGGACAGGAAAAGATGGATGTCTCAGCTCAGCAAAGTGCAGATTTGCCTTTCCTCTGCCCTCTTGCTCTATTCAGACCATCAATGGATTGGATAGGGCCCACGTACACTGGTAGGGCAATCTTTTTATTCAATCAAATGCTAATCTCTTCCTGTGACATCTTCACAGAGACAACCAGAAATGTTTACCAGCTATTTGGGCACCCCTGACCCCAGTCAAATTGATACATAAAATTAATCATCACACCTGATACTATCATCCTATAGAAAAGGAGTCATGAATTTTGATATTGTTGTTTTTGTGTTTGTTTTTTGAAAGGCGTAAAACAAAATACATTAAGGTAGTTTTAAATATCTCCTTCTAAGCATGCACAGAAAAGTAATAAGGTCTACAACAGTATGATAATGGAGAATGGAGCAGATGATGGGAAATTTGGGAAGATGAGAAACCGAGTAGAATTAAATTAAGCCCCAGAGAAATTATGGGCACAATAACTAAAAATTAAGATAAGTGAGTTTTTCTTTCCTTGTTTGTATAATGAAAGACCTGGATTAGTGATATCTATGTTCTATTCTAGCACTCAAAAATGTAATTTTATAAGCTGTTTAGGGGAAAACAAAATATGCCACTACATTCACATTTAGTTTTGAATCCTATTTTTATACTTAGAAAATAAACTGTTTTTATACTTAAAAACAAATAAATAAACTTTAAGTAAATTTAAGTAAATAAATTCAACAGAAAATTTAATTACAAAAAATCATATTATTAAACACTCTACCATGATTTTGTTTGATTAGGAAAGTTCCTAACTTTTGGCAATTAAAAGACAATTAGAAAAAAATTAAAAATACTTTAAAACTTATGTTTCGATAGATGGGATAAGGTGAAAGTTATTGACTTTAGAATTAAATACAGACATATATCTCAATTCTGTCAGATATTAGCTAAATTGTTTAGGATTAATATGTTTACAACTGACAGAAATCCAATTAATCTGTCCTAAGCAGAATAGATGTCCTAAACACCAGCTGGAAAACCTAGAGTATGATGTGCACATACCAGCCAGATCCCAGGAACACAAACAATATTTTTAGGAACAGTGAACATGTTGTCTATTATTCAACCTGCTTCACTGTGAAAGGATGTACCTAAAATTGATTTTTAAAACATTAATTGATTTGCAACAAATGTAAAAGTCATGGGAAAATCAGGATATAAGGTCACTTTATTCTGAGGTGCTCTCTTTTTCTTTTCCCATCTGAGTGACTTGAAATGAGGGATTTCATTCTTTACAGACACTTTTAGAATGTTAGGTAGGGTGGCTTCCAGCAGACACAGCTTCGTAGCTTTTAATTTAGCAATCCCTGCAGGAAGATGGCTTCTCTCTTCCATTGTCTATATATGAGTTCCAGAAAATCCTTTGCTCTTCTTGGTTTATATATCCATTTGAAACCAATCCATGCTATTAGGTGATAAAGTAATATAACTTCTTCAACTTATATATATGATCATACCAGTAAAATGGGTAAACCGTACTGACAACCTGTTTTGAAATCACATGTAATTAGGGAAGAGTAACTTTCCCTGAAAAAGCGATAAGGGCAGAGAGAAAAACAGATGTGCTACAATAATTTTATGTCTTAAACTTATTCATTAAATCCTTGTAAGCCTCAACTTCTAATTAGAGATTGAAAAATAATGTATTATCAAATAATTGCTGTGAGATTTAAATTATTAATATCTACATAATGCCTAGAAAGTAATAAACAGTCATTACATATTTAACAACAAAGTGAAATAAACTGAAATGTCAGAAGATAATTAAGGATTATTGGTACAATTAATTCTGAAGAAAATAAATTTCTAGAGAAAGAGATATAAAAGAGAATGGAGAAAACAAACATTTGTGCTGTAATTTGAAAGTTAATGGAGATTTACAAAAGCAAAACATTATCATAAACAAACTCAATGCATAGGGTGGGTATATGGAGTGATACACGTTCCAATGCACAGATGATTACATTAATGAATTCTAGGAAACATTTAAGGAAGAAACACCAGCACTACTAAATTCTAAATTATTTGAGCAAACAAAAGAGTAGAAAGCATTTCCAAACTTGTCTTATGAGGAAAGCATAACCTGAAACCAAAAACCTGACAAAAGTATTATGAGAAAAGGACATTATAGACCAATTTCAACAGAAGAATTTAAGAAAGAAAGATAGCTAAAGAAGCTATTCCTAGAATGGCTTTAAGCCCATGGCAATTAAGGTTTATGCCTGCTGTTCTAGCATAAGTATTAGTTGGAGTTCCTTTAACTACAAAAAAAAAGTTCCAATTTGAATAATAAATTATGTGCTCACCCTAACTATTCTCCACTAAATGCATAGTCTAGATGCTTTCACAGTGGAATTCTACTGAAATTTTGATGAGTAGATAATCTAATGGCTTATTAGAGGATCAAAGGTAGTGTCGAATGCGACTAAAAATGACACTGTAACTTAATGACATAAGGAGAAATACTTTTAATCAAATTTATTCACCAGAGAAAAGTATAGTTTGAGCCATATTTGACATTATGTATAAAGATCAAATAGTTGAATGTAAAAAAAAAATCGAACCTATAATAATATGAGAAAAAGAGTAAATTCTTTTAACATAAGAACAAGAGCTCTTTTAAAATCTGTTTCAAAATCCACCAAAAGTAAGAAAAACTATTGATGAATCTGATCTTATAAAAACAAAAAGTAATCTCACATGTCAATATCTCAAGACGTGAAGCAGAAACACAAATGAAAACAAAAAAATTAAAAACATACAAGTAATATTACTCATCACAAAGCCTATCACAGTTTGTATATAAAGAGGTACTAGAAAGCTATAAGCAAAAGTCCAGAAACCAATGAAAGTATGGGCAAAAGATATGTGAAATGGACATTTCACAGCAAAATAATTACAAATGACCCCAACTATTTTCAAAGATACTCAACCTCACTCATCAAAAAATATAATAAAACGACTTAAATATGAATTTTAGCAATTAACCAACATTGTTAGCAAGATTTGAAAGGAAAAGATATTCAGGTATTTGGGGAAGGAGCTTGAAACCTTCTCCCGCTGCACAGTCCCTGTCCCCAACCCTTCCCCATGGAATCCCAAGAGCAATCCCAATAAATATCCTGCACTTTTACCTATCTTGGTGTCTGCTTCCCAGGGAACTCAACCCGGGAATCTGATTATTTATGAAATAATACATGCACCTGGCTATTCAAAGAACTTTTTTTTTCTAATTGCAAATATTTGAAAACAGGTCAAATGTAATTACTAAGAATTTGGTTAAAATTGATTATAATATATTCATGAAATTTAATATGTACAATATGACAATTAAGTTCATGAACTCATCCTAGAAAAAGTGCTACATACCTCACTGCTGAATATCACTACAGTCACCTTCGAAATACTCCCCTTGGGAAGCTATGTACTGATGCCAGTGCCTACTTCACCCTTCAAAGTAATTTTGGAACTCTTTTTCTGGAATGGCCATCAGAGCTCTCGTCGTATTACCCTTGATGTTCTGAATGTATTCCAAAATGTCTTTCTTTCAATATTTCCTTTATCTTCAGATAAAAAAAAAAAAAAGCAATCAGTAGGGGCCACATCAGGTGAGTAGGGAGGGTGTTCCAATACAGTTATTTGTTTACTGGCTAAAAACTCCCTCACAGGCAGTTCCCTGTGAGCTAGTACATTTTCGGATGCAAGCCATGAATTGTTGGTGAAAGTTCAGGTCGTTTTTGTCTAACTTTTTCATGCAGCCTTTTCAGCACTTCCAAATAGTAAATTTGGTTAACTGTTTGTCCAGTTGGTACAAATTCATAATGAATAATCCCTCTGATATCAAAAAAGTTAGCAAAATCGCTGCAACAATTTCACGAACTTAATTGTCAGACCTCTTTCTATCACTAACGATAGATAGAAATTTGTAAAGATTATAATTTGATTTCAGTGTTGTCATTTATAATCTCAAAGTCATAGAATTTTTCAAACTATGTATGGCACAACAGAAAGTAACCGATGTATGTACATTAAATACTTCCTTACATTGATTCCTCAAGGAATGATCACCAAAGCATGTTTTAAAAACAATCTGGTGAGCCAGAAATGCTGTGCTTTTTGCTTATGGTTAATGATTTGTAATTGCTATGTATTTAAAATTATAATTTACATCTTTTCATAATGCTAAAAAAGGAAGTGAAAGGAAGAGGAAAGAAAGAAAAGAGACGGAATGAGAAAGACACCTAGGTAATTCAGATTTCTTGGAATGTTATTTGATGCTCTAATAAATGACAAGTTTCTTTTCATATTGACTTGTCTTTTACATATTATGTTTGATAAAGTGTCTATTCAGATCCTTATCCATTTTTTTTAACATATGAGTTCTGAAAGCTCTTTAAATTTTTTAGTATAAGCCCTTTATCAAATACATGATTTGCAAATATATCTTTCAATCTGTGGCTTGCCTTTTCATTCTATTAAGAGTGTCTTTGACATAACACAATTTTTAATTTTGCTAAAGATGAATTTATTAGATTTTTCTTTTAGGGTTTGTGCATTTGGTTTCATGTTTAAAATTCTTGGCTGAACAGAGAGTTTCTCCTATGTTTTCTTCAGCACCTCTAGAATTTTACATTTTTGTGGATGATGTGTACTAGTTCATGTATTTTATATATAAATACCCATTTATTCCAGTGCCACTATTTGAAAAGACTTTCATTCTCCATTGAACTGCCTTTGTAACGTTGTTGATAGTGTTCTTCAGATAGTCTGTATCTTTACTGATTTTGTGAATATTTATTATGTTAATTACTAAAATGTTGAATATTCATATTTATTGGCATACATCTTATCTCTTCATCTAAACTGCTGTCTTAGCAGGGAAAGAATCTGTTTCCATTTCATCTTTTATCCTTAAAGCCTCAGCCAGTGTCATCTATATTGGCACCTAGTGCACCTTCATTCAATGGCTTCTCTTTATTTGAAGAACTCTGTGACACATTTATAGCTTACTTTGGAAAACTATGTACATAACAGAGATACATGTTGGTAATGCTTCACTTTTTCCCAAGAACTTTATGGTTTTGCATATTCATATAAAATGCATTAGAACAAGTGCCAAATCAGAAATTTTAGATCAAACTTTCTTCTCAGAAATCTGATAAAATAAAGATCAGAGGACATTATATTTTGTGACTTACAAGAGGTATACTTTTTGTTTGTTTGTTTGTTTGTTTGTTTTTTTAACCTGAGACTGTCCAGATAACTCAAGAGACTCTGAGTTTTCATCCAGGGTCAAAGAATAGCCTCAATAAACACATTTTAAGGAGACAATGAAATTCACAAATTTTCTCTGTAACTAGAGTACCTGAATCTTGTTTACTCAAAACAAATACATATTTATCTTTGTCTATTAAACTAGTGGATAGTCTGAATTATAAAATATGTAATAAAAATCTCTGTAGAATATTAGTTCTGTGTTGGACTGTAGTCACCACATGACTGTCTTCTTCCATTTGACCATTTAGAAAAAAATTATAATTACAACACCTATGTTTCAGTGAAGTGAATTTTCCCGAAAACTATATAGTATTATATTAATAGTTCTTAACATCTAAGGTAGTAAAACATGTTCAGTTTCATATTGCTAGTGGGAGTTCCTGTCTGAATGTTAGGCATTGAAATGCTATAAGAATTCACATTGTGGTACTACCTGAATCAGCAGGGCACTTTAACAGAATCACACACAAAACTGCTTTTCACATGCCACCTTACATATTAGTATAGATCAAGTCATCTGGTATTATTTCACTGAATTGTATGTTTTGCAGTCAACTCAATATTAAAAATGCCTCATTTAGAATTTATATGGTAGCTTGACTTGTTCTAGGCTGTTACACCTTGTTGTTTCACTGTCTTTAATTATTCCTCCCCACTGCATGTATTGAAATAAAATGCCTCAAGGATACTGTGATGGAAACACTAAGCAGCATTGTTTTCCCTTATAATGGATCTTGGCAAGGATATTGTTAGACCACTAGGCAAA
Source organism: Rhinolophus sinicus (assembly GCF_057876585.1). Lineage (NCBI taxonomy): Eukaryota > Metazoa > Chordata > Mammalia > Chiroptera > Rhinolophidae > Rhinolophus > Rhinolophus sinicus. The sequence goes on along the minus strand of NC_142504.1, from coordinate 83,568,922 downwards.
CTAGAAAGGTGGATTTAATTTGCATCAAATAAATATATTAAAGTTAAATGAATCAAAAAAATGTAAATGAATCAAATATGTAAATTCCTTTTTCACATCTAATTGAGAATGTTTAGGAATTTTCTTTTACTTCTAAGTATTATTCATACCCATCACTCCTACAGAAAGAAGTATGCTGGTTTCTTCTCTAGCAGGGCATGAGTCCTTTCGAAACATTGTTACTTTGAATATAAGGTCAGAACCTAAAACACATATCAAGGCAAACACATATCAAAGCCATTGCTTCTTGCTTTTCTGCATAGTGTAGCAAGCTGTAAGCATATTTTTCTGCCTTATCTTTCCTAGACAAAATAATAAGTATTCCTTGGTTTCTATGATTTAAGCAAAGGGGAAGAAAGATTATTGTAGGGAGGGAAAGTCTTTTAAAAAATAAACTATATGAAACTTTCACTTACAAATTTTATTGATTTTCATATTACATATCAATGAAAAAATGTTCATGTCTTGAATATTTACTACATATAGAAATTATTGAAGTTTTTTCCAAGCATCATGTTTGTAGGCTAAAGATTGTCCTCTTTCCAAAAAAGTGTTATTTTAATTACCAATTCTGCAACAAGCAAAAACCATTCAAAGTAGCTGCACTACTTTGACTTACACTCTATAATCTAACAGATTAATTTAACTGATTAACATTTCCATTATCAGTAGTAAGTTTCCAATACTAATAATCAATATTTTCTAACATTTTCAATCTATCTTATTGTGGTAAGAAATTTATTTCAGTAATATTATTTTTTTTGTTGTTAATGATATAAGCCTAGTGTTTGAATGCAATGCTCCTACTTTATATTTGAGAGAATTATATTTGAGGGAAGCCTTCAAATGTAGGTGATTCAGGATTTCCACTTTCAAATAGCAAGTTGTATTTCCTATTTAATTCAATTCAGAGATAACATAAATAATTCTTATAATTATCTTCCAAGTATATACAAACACTGTATATATAAACACTGTTTCTTAAAAAAATATTTTATACCATTAATTGATCAAAATTTAAATTGATTATCATAGATCAATTACTTACATATATGAACTGGGTATCTACAAATGGGATGTGGCATATCCTTCAGATCAGACAACATATGAATCATTAAAAAAATAGTTCTTTACACAATTCAGTAGCAAACTTAATCAGACAACTATTGGGTCATAATATCAAAAAACAAATTAATTTTAAACTGAATCATCATGATTTACCATTGGTTGACTTTCATTCATTCATTCATTCATTACAAAATTATTTAGCAAAGAAAGAAAATAATAAGCTATTCTCCCTCTCCTGAAGACCTTCCATTTCAGTAATATTAGTATATATGTCCTGTAATACTGACATTAGATACCTGTTAAGTGAAAATACAGTCATGTGTAGTTTAACAATAGAGATATATTCTGAGAAATGTATTGTTAGGCAATTTTGTCATTGTGTGAACATCATATCTAGATGGTCTAGCCTACTACACACACAAGCAAATGGATAGCCTATTGCTCCTAGGCTACAAGTCTATATAGCATGTTACTGTACAATACAACATGAAATAAAATCAAGCACAAGAAAAATTATGTGATCAAGAGACATAAATACAAAATGTATGAAGCTGCTGCTGATGTAACAAGGCATACTGTTTAGAGCACACTTTTTTTTTTTATAAAGAGTGCACTTTAAAATAATGATAGAGTATAGTATAGTATAATGAATACAGAAATCAGTAACAGAATCGTTAATTATCATTATCAAGTATTACGTACTATACATAATTGCATGTGCTGTACTTTTATATGACTGGCAGTGTAGTAGGTTTTTTACACCAGCATCACCACAAACATGTGAGTGATGCATTTTGCTAGTGTTACAACAGATATGACATCAGTAGGTGATAGGAATCTTTCAGCTCCATTATAATTTTATGGGATCACCATTTATTATGTGATCTATCATTGATCGAAAAGTTATGCATCGCATAACTGTAGATAATATTGAAGTACGTATGAGTTGAAAGTAAATGATCTGTTACTAAATTCACAGATCTTAATACCAAAATTTAACCTTATGAAGATTGGAAAGAGCTGAAAATATTTTTGAAAATTATCAACTTTTGCCATGAAGCAAGATACTAGGACATAATATAGCACCAAGAAACAAAATAAAGGAAAATAACAAAAAAGGAATAAATTATGGAGACTAAATGTGGGACAAGGGCCATATAATTAAATAGCACAAAAATAGATATGGGTACTGAACACATACCTACAAATAATGAAACATACACAGCCACTAAACACCAGAAATGAATTTGTCTTCACCATTAACAAGTGGCTATTACCATAACAATAAGAAACCATTTTCTCTATGAGATGGTAAAGTATTAAAAGAAATATCAATACCTGGTATTACTGAGTATATGGGGGAGCAAAGGATGAATAATCTTTACAGCTCAGATTGTAAATCTATAAAACTTTATGTAGTATAAATTTAATATCTATTAAAATCTTATTATAAAATGTGCCTTCATTTATCTCCCGTGTTAATTTATAGTTTGTGACATTTTTTGTCACCAGAAAATATTATATAAATAATAATTCATGCATTTTTACTAAATGAATATGTTAAAAACTGTTATATGCTCAGTGTGGCAGAGGCAGCTATCGGTCATACAATATTTATCCCCTCCTTTAAAAAATAATAATAGCCTTAACATTTAAGTGGACCAGAAACATCCTGAATAAAAACTGAAGTTCTAGATCCGATGTAGCTATGTACTGCAATGAATTTTGGAAAACAGAAGAGTGGACGGCTTTCTAATTTTTCCTTCTATATGCTTTTTCTGAGGTTTGTTTTTCCTGTGGCAACAAAAATAGATCTTGTTAGCTAGTCAGTAACTTTGTAAGCTTTACAGCAGTATAAAACCACCTGTAATCCCATCTCTCCTTTTTATTTAAATCTAACAGGTTCAAAATAGATCTTGAGTCAATATTTTGGTTCCAGTAAGGCTTCGTGATTCCCCACCTTCATAATATATGTGTATACAATTTTAAATCTGTTCTTAACTAAAATAGTAAAACTGTTGTTTATCTTCAACCGAAACCTGCCTGATTACACTCAGCTTTGTAAATACCATAGTTGAATGGTAATCAACCTTTTTATAACAAACATTTGTAACACCTTTGTTATCATCAAATTAGTTTATTACATAACGCAACTCAAATATGTAATTTCAAAGAGAATCAATATGACAAACATAACTGAAAGTAGATAGAAAATCAATTAATTTGTGATAAATATGTAACTGTCAGTAAGTAAACACATGCACCACAAAACCAAAAGATAAATTATAGGCATGTATATAAAGAATCACTGTGAGTAAAACAGCCACAGATGTAAACTGATACAAATGGGTTGAATTACCTATTCAAATACTATGTGCTACATTTCCCTAATTGATGCAATTTTCTAAAATGTTGAGCAACTTTTTAAAAAATTAGAAATTTAAAAACTATAATTTCCCTTTGGGTTACTTGTTAGTTGCATTCTTAAAAAATTCAAAAAAAAAATTCAAACCATACAAAATTTAAAACTAAGAATTACTTGAGGTCATATGTGAAATGCTAAATATATAGTCTCAAATAAATGAAAACAAATTTTCATTTACTGTAATGCACAGCAATGTATTCATAAATTACATGGGAACGGTTCTTTATGTGCACAACATTATGTAAATATTAACAAGCTCTTCAATTGTTATTAAAATAATGCCAATACATTTCCAAAATGCTGCCCAGCAGGTAATTCTGTATACACAAACACCCTGTCTAACGAAGCACTTCCCAAGGTTCTTCTGCTCTTTCTTCCAGCTCAATACTGTTTATTCAGTTCTCTATGTGCCAAACCAGAACATAAGCTTCAAGGACCAGGTAAAATGTCAAAATAGCCCCTGCGCTTGGACACATTTTTCAAATTCTGAAAGGAAAAATGAATACCTCCTTCTATGTTCTATAAAAGTCTCTGCATACTTATAACATACGGTATCACATTGCATTATAGTTATTTATTCATGTTTTCTCTCATTTATTGCAGTATCTTTAACTCTCCCAGAGATACAGATTCGTGAAAGATCTGGGTTAGTATCTCATTCATCTTCCTAACCTCTGCATCTTGAATAGCTAACCACATATCAATCACACATTATTTACTGAATGAATGAATTGGAATTGTCTACATTTTTGCTCGTTTTCATTTTGCTTCTTTCTTTTCCATATTTCCTAGCAAAGTTAGTCAATTATTGAATTCTTCTGCATTAGTTTCAGTCATTAGGACTTTACTGGGAAAGAAAAAAATCACTGTAATATATTTTAAAATGTTAACTGGGGAAATTTATTTAATTGTCCAAATACAGAAAAGAATGAATTTAATTCACATTAACATAATTGCCTTTTATTATGTATAATGACTTAAAAATCCTAACATATATAATAGCTGGCATTTACACTGAAAGGAATATTCTTTCAGTATTATTCTCAATTAAATATGCTAATTAATAAGAAATAGCTGAATAGAACAATGTGAGACTAGGCTGGGCTTTATCTGAATTATAGTTCATCTGAAAGCCCACAGACCTCATAAATCACCATTTTCTTAACTTGAAAGAAGAGTTCTATTGATACTACTGTAATTCTTTATCATTAATTTTCCCACTTTATTCTTTATGATCACTTCTGTTAAGCTCCTAAAAATGAATCAGGCAGAAATATAGGAAAAGTACATTCATTACTCTGTTCACTCATTATTCTGTATCCATTGTGTATTCACCAGGGGAAAAGAGAGAAACATGCGTTTCCTTAGAAATTTACACATAATAATGGCCTGCAACCATTTAGAATTTTAAGCATTTTAGAAATTAAATATCTGTGTGGTTGGCTTTTAGTTAGTGTTGCAAAGTGGAAAGAACACTGGCTTTTGAGTTAGACATACACTGCTTTAAATACTTGCTTTACCACGTATTGTGTTGCTTTGGACAAATAATTTAAACTCTTGGAAACCTGTTTTGTAATTTGCAAAAAAAGAAAAAGGAAAAAAAAATATCCCTTTCCTGGGTATCTATCCAAAATGTCTGAAAACATTTATCTGTAAAGATATATGTGTTCCTATGTTCACTGCAGCTTTATTTATGGTGGCCAAGACATGGAAACAACCAAAGGGTCCTTTGATAGATGATTGGATAAAGAAGATGTGGTATATATACACAATGGAATGCTATTCTACCATAATAAAAGATGAAATAATGTCATTTATGACAACGTGGATGGATCTTGAGATTATTATGCTAAGCGAAATAAGTCAGACAGAAAAAGTAGAGAACCATATGGTTTCACTGATATGTGGGGTATAAAACTGAAAACAACAAAGGAACGAGACAAACAAATGAAGAAACAAAAACTCATAGACACAGACAATAGTTTAGTGGTTACCAGAAAGTAAGGGGAGAGGGGGTTGGTAGATGAGCGTGGAAGGGATACAATATTTGGTGATGGAAGGAGAACTGACTTTGGGTGGTGAACACACAATGTCATATATAGATGATGTATTACAAAATTGTACACCTGAAACCCATGTAACTTTACTAACTATTGTCACCCCAATAAACTTTCATTAAAAAAAGGATAATGAAATATAGCATAGAAGAGAGTTGTAGTGACTAAATTAGATAATAGACCTAAAATGCAATGATTATACTCAATTTGTAATAAAATGTACAGATCATGATCACTTTGAAGGATGTAAGGTACCTCTTATTCATTCTTAACATATTTACACCTCAAAAAGTTTAGTAGTTGAGAACCCACAGTGGGAGATAAATTCATAAATTAGATTAATCAAATTCCTTCAATATTAACATTGTGATACACTAATCCTAGAGTATGCTGCTGAACCTGACTTCAGAGACTGTCTGAATCAGGCTATTCAGAAAGGGTAACCGATCAGATGCTGAAAACTTCTAAGCTTTAACTTGGCACTTTCACCTGGGGTCCATGCTTACCTCCAGGGCAGTGTGTTATCATGTGACAACAGCAGACCTTGGTGTTAGCCATTGTTCTGCTGCTTTCTAGTCCTGGAGCTATCGACAAATCACTTGTACTCTGTGGAATTTAATACCATTTTATATAAAATTAAATAAATAATGATCTTGGTCTGAAATTTTATAAACTTATTTGGAATTGTAAATATGATGTACCAAATGGACACACAATATTACTCATTTTAGAAAATATGTTGACTGTTATGGCTCACTTGAAATAATATTTTATTGGTAAAATGAAAAAGCAAAATAAACAAACAAACAACAAAAACAAAACCCTAAAATTCCACACATTTACAGAACCTGCATCAAATCTTATCGAGTGACAACTCTTGGAAACTTTTCAGAAAGATAATTAAATCACAATCAGTGAAGAAGTTAGTATACTATATTATTAACTCAACCATTTATGACAGAAAGACTCCATTCAGTTAACGGACAGTTTTTTGTTTTTGTTTTTAATTTTTTTTATTGGGGAACAGTGTGTTTCTCTAGGGCCCATCAGCTCCAAGTTGTGGTCCTTCAATCTAGTTGTGAAGGGCGCAGCTCAGCTCCAAGTCCAGTCTCTGTTTTCAATCTTTAGTTGCAGGGGGCGCAGCCCATCATCCCATGTGGAAATTGAATCGGCAACTTTGTTGAGAGCTCGCTCTCTGACCAACAGAGCCATCCAGCCACCCATATTTTTCTTCTTTTGTGTGATATTTATTGATATATACTTGGAAAATACCTCAGAAATTTTCCTATGTAGACATGTACTATTTTGAAGTTATGATACTGTTAATTATTAGTTGTTCTTTAGTTTCCTTAACTTTCTGTTTTATTTATGAAATACTTGCTAAGTACCTGTTATGGGTAAAAGGAGAGGTGTAATATAGAAAAAAATATATCTGAATTGGCCATGGCCAATTGCCCATCTCTCACCCTTTGATTTGTCTTGCCCAAACTTTAGTTAGCTTCTCTCCTCCCCACAGGCCCTTGAACTGTGGCTTGCCCCACAAGCCTGAGCAAGCACTAAAATGGAGGACATCCCCTTACACAGACCTTTTATCAGTTTATCCAGAGAATAAGCTGACTATAGCAGGACATATTTCCTCTCAAACTGCACTGACCATGCTATTTCCTCACACTCTCTTCCCAAAATTTTCCGAAAGATTTCTGCTCCTCCTTATAATATAACTAGTAACTACATTATCACAAATTAGAATTTACAAGCAAATCTAGACATGCTGAATAAACTTTTGTTTTTAGAAAGAATACCCTGGGTTCAATGTATTTAGACTCAATGATTCCAAATCTATTTGATAATATCATTTTAATGTACGCACTAGGTTCTTGGTGACACAAAGTTTTCTGTTTTAGAAAATTTCACATTAAAAAAATAATACTGTAGCTTGCCACTTGCATATATTTACAATTGTTTGGCAATTGACTTTCAAAAAAAAAAAAACAAAAAAAAAAACCTCTTGTAAAACTATTTAAATGTCAGAAAATCTAAAATCTATTACCGACTTTTTCAGGACTAACACAATGAGGAGAAGCATGACAATTCAGTGTGGGCTGGAAAAGCCCAAGGAAACAAACAGTAAATAAGGGGAGTGAATACTTTTCTTGTACGTTTCATAACCAGATCAGGACTTAGGGACACTTAGAAATATCAGACTTATTATCTGAATCCTATCTCATTGCATTAGGTAATGAAAAGGCCAGCTGCTGAACAAAGAATCAGTAAATATGTCACAGAGCACAAAGCTTGACCTGAAAGGAGTGCTTTATCTATTCAGCAAGTTTCACTTTGAGAAAAAACACGTTTCAATATAGTTTCCTTAGGACAGAGTATAATTAGAAGAAAACGACCTTGAGCTTTACACTGCTTTTAAAACAGCAACTTGGCAAATCATGTGGGCATGAATGGCAGCTTAAGATTGATGTTTTTAAGAAAACTCTGAAATGCAATATACGAATGAAACTGTCTTCTGGCCATGTATGGCAAATCTTAGCCCTGAAAGTCACTCTTCATCCCCTAATACCAAAAAAGTGCATACCATATTTCACTACAACAGGTATATGGGTCTATTAAAATAACTAATCTAAACACCTCCTTTTCAGAAGAGATTCTGCTTCTTTAGAAAAGTGCATATGCTTGATTATGAATTTTACATCACAGAGACTAGAACGCTGAAAATTAGTATTTGTTTCATTTTTTATGTGCACTGACATTTTGTAATGCTCCAAAATCTCACCCTTTCTAAAGAGCATATCCTCTTCAAGTAAAATTTCAAAAACACACATTTTCATTGTTAAGCCAGCATTTTTTGAAAACTAAAAATGGAGATTCCTGTCAAAAATAATAATAGTTTCATGAGTATCATAGATTTCATCTCACATTATTGCTTTGCTGTATGTGTTGTAGGGAGTAATTTTGAAAATGTTTCGCATATCATATTTAACTTTCCCAATTCAACTACAGTGTCAAGAAAAAATTTCTATGGAAACTAAAATCCTCAAACTTCTAATGATTAGATCAGGATCTCTATTACCTATAGAAAGTGTAACATAAATTAAAATAAAAAGGAATATAGTTTCCCCTATATCAGATATTTTATTTGTGATTTAAAAACAAATTTCTCCCTGGAACAGGGCAGGCATAACACATGCATTTGAATTATGAAGAAATATGAAACAATCCTCTGACAGGTGCAAGTCAGAGCATGAATCTCAACAGGGTTTGATAGTGTGGTCAAGCGAAAGTTTAGAAAAAAATTCTAATTTAGGAGTCAGAAAACATGAATTTTAATCTAACAAACCAATTACTAGTTGGGTGACTTAGAAAGTTACCTACTTTCGAAAGAGATGCTCTGAGGATCATTGAAGACCATGAACGTGAAAGTGATTTGAAAACAAAGATACCAGAAAAGGTAAAGCATTATGAATATTTGACAGTCATGACAGACACAAGGAATTATTCAATGATAAATTTTCTAAAGAAATATCCTTACATCACTCCAAATTTCAATTATAAATCTGGCAGAAGTCATTGAAAGGTAAAGAAGATCCTTCATTTAATTTTCCACTGAGTGTGACCCCAGCAGCTATATTCCAACCCAGATTTAGAAAGGGTAGAAGGATAATTCATTTGTCCTTGGGAAATAGATCACAGACTCCAGATAGAAGCTTTTACCTTGCACAATGAAGTCATAATATTAAATGACAAACACTATTTAATTAAGTTATGAATAATGAAATAATATTGAAATACAATTAACAATGTGTTCAGCTTGACAAATACGCAGGAAATGAATACAACAATGTAATCACTGTTTATATTAAGAAATGAAACATTACCATCAAGTCCAAAGGTTCCGTTGTGTCTTCTCAGTCACTGTTGACTCCCCTTACACAAGTTAATCACTATTTTGATTTCTAAATTTCTAGATTAGCATTATGTGGTATGTATTCTTTGGTGTCTAGATTCTTTCATTCAACATTATATGTATAAGATACATTCATGTGACTTTGGTGGAGAGGTTTATTTGATGGACAGTGTTCCACAATTACACTACAGTTCATCACTTCCATTGGTGAATGGTATAGATGCATCACAATTTATCTGTTTAACTATTGGATTACTTGGTTGTTTCCAATTTGGAGTTATTATGAATAGTGTTGTTATGAACTTCCCTGTACCTAGCTACCTGTATTCAAGTATACATATATACATGTTTCTTTCAGGAAAATAACTAGAAGACCTAGAACATACATATATTAAATTTTAATAGACATTCCCAGACATTTTTTTCATGTGACTCTACCAATTTACATTGTTACCATCATTGTTATTGTTATATTTACAGTTACTTTTCAAAAATAAAAATAAAAAAGAAAAACCAAGGAAAGTAGAAGGAAGGGAATGATAAAAATAAAAAATAAATTATTAAATTAGAGAAAATGACCAAATAATTATAACCATAGCAGAGACACAAATTATTAAGGAGAAATCATAAAGAACATTTTTTTCAGCAAATAAACCGAAAAATTTAGATAAAATGTACATACTGAAATTGGTAACTTCACTCTGATTATGTAAGAAAATATCCTTATTTTTAGGAAATACACATGAATGTATTTAGAGGAATTGAGCAATGATATATTTAAGTTACTTTCAAATGTTTCATGATAAAGCAATATAGAAAAATATTAGCTGCAAACGATGTGGGGAATGGCTATATGAATTTTGTTGCATTATTCTTACAACTTTACTGTTTGCAATTATTTTAACTAGGCATTTTAGAAAATCCTCATACATAATTTGTACATCAGTAGATTGAAAAAGTTTGATAGCCAGAGTAAAAGAATTTTATAAAATTTAAGTTCATTCATATTTCAGTTCTTAGAAAAATAAGAGTAGAAGGGTGCATCTCAGCCTGATAAAGAGCATCTTACAAAAAAAAAAAAATCTTCAAGAAAGATTTTACATTTAAATCCATTTTACTGAGTTTTAATTAACATAAGGTAAAGTATTTTTACTTTAAAAAAGTTTTCAATAAGATTTAACTGGTGCATATACTCCTGTAACCACCACCACCATCAACATATGAAAAAACATTGCCAGCACCTCAAACAATTCCCTTGTTCCCGTTCCAAGTTAATTCCAGCATTATTATATAATTTTACATTACCACTAGCAGAGTTTCAGGTCTCCATATCCTGGCCAACATTTGAGAGGTGTTTATTAAAAACTGCTGAAACTTTAGGTCAGAACAGCTGAGTCTAAGGCCTTCTTGCCAACACACAGTTCCTAATCCTCCGCTCAGTTCGCACATTAATTTAACCATGGTACGATGGGACTGATAAAAGCAGCTTTCTGAATGAGTGTCATTCATTTGAAGGGGAGGATGCAATCCTATGTCTGGTGCGGGTATCTGCATAATTAGCAAACTCATAAATAAATGAATGGAGCAAACCCCAAGATTCCCGGACCTCAGCTTGCCGTCTAAGTCAGCACATGTGCAGACCAGCCAGAAAATGAGAACCTGTATATGAGAAAGATAAGCTCTGCAAACCTCCCTGGATAATTGAAAAGCCACACACATTCACAGGAGGAACAACAACAACAAATAAAAGAGGGCCCAGAAAAAAGGGCCAAGGATGACTTGAGGAATGGCGGCACTTTGACTACACTCCCCATTCATTCCACACAGATCCCTCCACGGACAGTGGAAGCTGCATACAGTCAAATCATGGAGTGTAACCTCTGTCCCAATCATTGGCTGACGACTCAGCTGTGCGGGTATGGGGGTATCCTCTATGAAACCAGGATGAAAAATAAGAATACAGGTAAGAAAAACACATCCAAACAGACACATCAGCAACCGCATATCCAAGGGTAGAGAGATTAGAGAGTAAGTATATATAAAATATTAAGGAAAAATAAAACAAGCAAAAACAACAGTAGGGTCTGGAAAAAATATTTATATTGAACAAAAAATTACATATGATGCAAAAACACCTAGAAAACTGTGACCCATAATTAGGGGAAAAAGGCATTCATTAGTAATTAAATCTGAGTGGACACCTTGTTCTTGTTAGCAAATAATAACATCATAGAAGATATAATGAATAATATCAAATAATTATAGAAAACTACGTTTATACAGAAAAGGAGAAACATTTTCACAATGACTCAACCATTAAAGATACAGAAATTATTAATTCATGTATATGGAAATTCTGGACTTGGAAAAGACAATAAATAAAATGAAAAATTTACTACCTAGGGTCAACTGCAGATTTAAGATGACAAAAGAAGGAACCAGTGAATTTTAAGATTGGTCAGTAGACACCACTCAAAATAAAGAAAATAAAAAAAATACTCAATATTATAACTTAAAGATTAAAGAAAAGTGTACTGACAGAAAAATCAGTCAACCAAGACTTTTATAAAGAACAGCGCAATATTTTTAAATGGTGGCTGAATAAAGACATTCTCAGAAAAAAAAAAACAAAAGTGAAAGAATTCACTGCTAGAAGACCTACCTAACAAGAAATACTAAAGGCAGTTCTACAGACTGAAAGGTGAATAGAAAAGATGGTAACTGAAAACCACAGGAAGAAATGAAAAATACCTGAAATAACAATTTGTGTAAATGTGAAAGACTCTGATTTTTTTCTTTCATATTATTTTACTTGAACTCATAAAATTTTGTGAATTGCTAACTGTGTAACATTATAATGCTACAATGCTGTATATATATATATATATATATATATATATATATATATATATATATATATTATAATTTAAATTATTGTATAATTTATTATATGTTATATATTGCCAAGGGAGTGGACCTACAGTGGAGCAAAGTTCCTTTGTTTTGCCAGAATTAAACCAATATTACATTGAAATTAAATGCATGGAAATATATAAGTTCACTAGAAGAAAATATAGAGCAAGAAGAAAAAATACGAATGCCTTTATTTTAAGGCATTATAAATTGGTTGTTATTCAAAGTTCTGGTAGTTATTAGCCATAAGATATAAAGAAAATCATGTGACTTAGAGCCTCAAATTTATCATCTGAAAAATGTCTAAGCAATGTCATAGAACACAGAGCTCTAAAATTCAATGAATCCAAGACTTTTTTTTCCTGTTTTTTAAATTCTATTGTCTCAGCTGACCAGCATAAAAGATATACATATATTCTTAGTAGCTTGTCATCATCTGAACTAGTGATTTCATATTGCTAATGCCACATATACTAAAATAAAATTGCTTTATGTCTGAGGAATATTGATACAAATTCATTACCATTACCATTATCAATTCATTACCAAGCTCACAATTGGTAATCAAAGTAGTCTGATATTTTTTGAAGGTGGTGGGCAGAACATTAATTTATCAATCATCTGCTTTAGGCTGGATGCTTTTAATAGAACTTTGAAAACATAATTTACTTACTGAAGGGATTGGTCAATTTCAATTTCTATCTTGATTTGTTATTTGTCTTTTCCTAGATTTTGCATATGAGCTTTGTAAAAATATTAACTTAAATGATAAGCATAAATTATACTACTCCCAAAACACTGCATTTTTCTCACTAGAAATAATGGGTATTTCTAGTGAATACCCACTAGAGTATTTCTAGTGAACACTCACTAGAAATAATGGGTATTTTCCTAGATATAGCATATGAGCTTTGTATAAATATTAACTTAAATGATAAGCATAAATTATACCATTCCCAACATACTGTATCTTCCTCACTAGAAATAATGGGTATTGACAAAATTCAGTTAGTTAAAAGTAGCAAGGGTTAAATTCAGCTGGTTCCACAGGGGTGAAGGCCTGGTAATCAACTTTCAGACCCATTGCTTTCTCAAGTGTTATGTTCTCTGAAAAGAAAAGAACCAAAGAAAACTCTGCGCTATTCAAAAAGTTTAGTTGCTTTTGTGAATGCCATCTGCTTCATCTGTTCAGAAAAATCACTTTCATTATATTTCAAGCCCAAAGTCTCTTTTCTTTGTCTGTGACACATTTTTTTCCTATCCAGTGAAAGAATCCAAGCCAATTTTATAGTGTTTTTTCCCCCTCATGTCCCTTACATAATTCTTCATTTTGCCCTGTGGAAAGCAGCACAAGAATTACTGGTCAATTGACAATTCATTCAGTTTTGCAAGTCACATTTCATTTCTTCTTTTATAATTTCAAAGAGTTGTTTTTTTGGGGGGAATCTACTTCTATTCACAATCAGGATGGTTTTGTTTGAGTTAAAAATTCCACCCCATGAAATATCTTTGATGAGATGTAATGAATAGTGTTAGCAAGGTGGAAGGGGTTCAAAGGGCTAGAAAATTATTAAAACTTCCAGAATCAATTGGTAAATTGTGCTTTACCCTCAATTAAAATTACTAAATTGGTAATTCACCATTTCTGTTAGCACATTACAGCTTTTGTAGAAAAATTAATTGTAAAAGTGGGTCTCTCCCATCTCAAACTTCACAGTCAACTATCTATTTAATGGATGGATATGACTAATATTTAGGTGATACATACCAGTGATACATACAAATATACCACTATATAATATTTTGAAAAAGGTAAGCATATAATAACTTCTGCAATCTCTATTTTAAAGTAATACTAAAAATACACATACACACAAATAAAATAATAGGGCATGATTTCTAGAGCAGATATTTTGGCCTCCCCTTCGTACTTTGACATGCCATTGTGAACACATTAAATGGATGTGAAATATATATGTAATACTGACATTATGAAAAAGAACTAATTAGGTTCTATAAATTGACCAACCAGAGTTAAGAAGTGAGACAGAGAGAACGTTACTAAGGTAACTAACTGTTGCATGTCTAATAACTTATGCTGCATGTGAATGCATAGATAATGTGTGTATTTTGTTGCTATACTTTTAAAATTACTGTCAATTGCATACTTCAAAGCATGTCCATGAACTAGAATTATAAACAAATTATATAATCTATAGAATGTATAGGTTATATACAAAAGAGACACAATCTTAAACATCAGAATAGGGCAATCATCAGTAAGGCAGTGTAAGTGGTAGTTTAATTTTGGTGGATAAAAAAGGAGAAAATTGTATTATACATTACCCATATTACTGTGCATGAAATTTGCATAGGGCATACTCATCTGTATATCTTACTGTTTCAGAAATAGCAATGGGGTTAAGCATGGAAAAGAAGACTTGGTTTTGCTTTATTCTACAATAGTCTGCATGCCATAGTCCTTTGGGTAACAATGATAAGGGCTATATTAGTGCATTGGAAGATACATCAAAATAAGGACTGCAAAAACAAAGAATAATAAAGAACACACATTTTACCAGAGTTCTCTTATATCTGTTCAGACAATGACTATTCCACTATACTTTTATTTTACTCTCATTAAAATTATCTATTATGGTGGTATTGTTTAAAAAGAAAATTTATAAAACAAATTAAAAGACTTCCAGTGGAGAGACTCAACAAGTAAAAATAATTACTGAAATAATCTTTTTAAAAAAATATTTCCTCAGGGAAGTGTTCCTCATCATAAAAAAATTCTATATGAAGGAAATGTACACATAAAGCCAAATGAAAAAATATATATACACATTTGAAGAATTAGAGAAAAACTGATAATATTCAAGAAGAGCTACGTTGAAGAAATAATAAAATGCAGGAAATGTGGGAAAATTTAGAATAGTATAATGATTGTGATAGTAGAAACATAATGACAAATTAGAGATGAACTACCAAAATTACTTTTCTCATAACAATTTAAAAAAATTTTTTTTTACCACAGATAGACCCAAATTGGTATTATTCTTTCTACATTCTAGTCTTTTGATATCAGTCACAAATGAATTTAAAAAACCTGAAACTGAAGAAGAAAAATCAATTAAGTTAATATTTATTAAGTATTTACCATTTGCAGAGACCTGTGACAAGAATTCAGCAAAAGAACATATTAAATTTCACTGATCTATAGATCTGTTGATTTAAAAAAAATCAGAAAAGACATGGAATTAGGCAGTGACTATTTCTAAGGAACTTAAGAAATTCATTTCTAGGATGCTTTTAGTACTTTATGGTTCTATCACATCAAATAAAATTTCTTAATTTAATGCATCTAATATTTTGGAAATAACTGGGACATATATAAAAATACCACAAGGACCCTCTGCAGAAGAATTTAAGAAATGCAGTAGAATCATAGAATAAAAATCAACAGAAAATTGACTATGTAACCCATGGAAGTATAGAATTTAACTTACAATTCATCGATCTATCTTTAAAAATTAGTTTCAAGTTAAATGGAAAGCTGTTAAGATATAATAGTCTAGTTTGTAATAAAAAGAGGCTGGTTTTAGACATCTCCCCAATTTTAGTGGGTAAAACTGTGCCACTGATAGCATGAGGAGTAATTCACTACACACGTTAGAAGTAAAGGGTCAATTTTACTTTTCCCATATATAGCATCTTAGCAAATAATTGTATACTACAATGCAAGTAGACTCCCAACGATCTTTTGGGCAGATCAAACAGACGTTGTAAATTACCTTTTTTCTCTTTCTTGCTTCTTGAATTGCACAGTTACTTTAACAAGATGGGGTAATCCAGAAATTAAAAGAAAAACTCTGTTTTCCCCATATCAATCTTTCTTTGTCCAGTTGCATATTCTAGGAATGGAAAAGAAAATTCTCATGTTTTGAGCTAGAAAATAATTCAACATGGTCCTTGTGGTAGGCAAAATTAAAATTCCGACTTTTTTTTGTGTATACACCTTATATAGGCCCCTACCCTTGAATGTATCTGGAACCAATTACTATGATGGAATATCACTCCCATATTAGAGTTGTAATCAGTTGAGTTTAATTCAACCAAAAGGAAGATTATATTGAATGGGCATGACCTAATCAGGTGAGCCCTTCCATAGGTGAATATTGGAGAGATGCTCCTCTGATGGCCTGGAAGAAAGCAAACAGCAATTTTGAACTTCCTGTGGAGAGGGTGCACCTCAAAAAGTCGGGCACTTTAGTTCTACAACTACAAATTGAATTTACCAACAATCTGAATGATCTTGGAAGGGGCTCCTGAGTTCCAAATGAAATGCTAGACTTCTTGATAAATGGAATGGAGCTTTATGAGACTTGAGAGGAGGCTCCAGCTAAGTCATGTCTGTATTCCTAGCCCACAGACATCATAAAATAATAAAAATATGTTATTATAAGCTGTTAAGTTTGTGCTATTTTTATGCAGCAATAGGAAACCAAAATAGCTTCTTTCTTGCACCTATATGAATTAAACCATGATTTGTTATAGAATACTCATAACCATATATAAAAAATGTCAAACCACTCTCTACATTACAGTTTTAGGTGCCCAACCAGTGTTAGTTTCCTCTCATCTTTATTTCTTCTTTCCTAAGCTTAGAATTTTCACAAGATGACTACTTAGGGATTATAAAGCAGCAAGTATTAAAACTTCATGCAGGTTTTTTAAATCATTGGCTACAAAGTGCTGCTGAAGTTATTCTGTAGAAGGCCTAGAATCATATAAACATTAGTGGTCATTTGTGGTTATGGACTGATTCACATCCCATGAAAATTCATATGCTTAAGTCTTGACAACCTTAGCATGTGACTGTATTTGGAAATGAGGATTATAAAGAGGTAATTAAAGTAAAATAAGGTCATATGGGTGAGCTGTAATCTGAAATGTTTGGTAGCTTTATAAGAAGAAATTAGGGAACAGAAAACATGCAGACTGAGGGATGACCATATGAGGACACAGTGGGTGGGCAGCCATCTAAGCCAAAGAGAGAGGTCTCTGAAGAAATCAAACCAGCTGACATTTTGACCTTGGCCTTTTAGCCTCCAGAACTGTGAGAAAACCGATTTCTTATTTCTGGTCACTATGGCAGAGTAGGTAAATGCTGTGCTCACCTCCTCTCATGATAACATCAAAATTACAGCTAAACTACAGAAAAATCACCATTGAGAATTGCCTGAAGTCTAGCTGAACTGAAGCCCTAAACTAAAGACATACAGAAGAAGCCACCTTGAGACTGGTAGTAGGGGTGGAGATATGGCACTGGCTGGTCCCACACCGTGTGTGACCATCATAAATAGGGAGGGATATCTTGGTTGCACAGGTCACCCCGAGAGGAGTGAGGGGTCCCAGCCCAACACCAAGCTCCCCAGCTCAGGGATCCATTGCTGGGAAGAGACATCCCCCCAACTTTTGGCTGTGAAAACCAGCAGAGATTGTGACTGAGTGAGAGAAAAGTAGCTGAAGTCCAGGTGTTCCTCTTAAAGAGCCCATGGATTAAATTACTTGCAGACTCATTCGATCTGAGCTCCAACACTAGGGAAGCAGCTCAAAAGGCACCAGGGGAAGAAGTGAATTGTCTGGTTTCAGGGCAAGGGCTAGAGAGGCAGTTTTCTCCTAGATGGAGTTGCTGGCGGAAGCCATTGTTTCTTTGTTTAGCCCTTCCCACTACCAGCTTTCAGACACAGGCAGCTGCCATATCTCAACCTGGATGACACTGTTCCTTCCCCATGCCTTAGTGTTTCCCTGAAACTTTGCTCCACCCAACTTTCAGGCACATCCAAGCTTTTTCTAGTGGCATTTCCGTACAAATGGTCTGTCTTGACTCATGTGATAGACTTTCCTAAAATCACTCAGAGGTTAACAAAAACCAAACAAGCAGCATCAGGCTTCGGCATGTCCTGTATCTTTTGCTGAGTAGCACTAAGTCTGGCACTAGCAACAGCTGGCCTTGGTTTACGGCTTGGCCTCTTGGGGTACCTCCAAGCCCAGCTTAGGTGGTGGACAACTGTGGATTGCTTAGTGGCTTGTGCCAGGTGGCCCTGGACAGGGCACAGGCTGTGGCTAAACTTAGCTTGCAGCAGGGCCTCTCCCTGGAAGCCCCAGCACTGGCATAACCAGGGCAAGCTTACAACTGAGCCAGAGAGTCACCCAGCTGCCTCCAAGGACTACACATCCAAAGAGCGGACTGGGCAGGCACCACAGCCCTGCTAAAATGAACCCTGCTCTGTAGGGTCCACCCCTGCACAACAGCTCCTCCACTGTAGTCAGAGCTACTCCTCACAAATAATCAGCCCAATGGTCAATCCCTCCCATTCATGTGCAAACAGCAACCACGGCTCAACTACATCAAGAAGGCACACACAATCCACATAAGGGACACACCTGAAACACCCAGCTGAGGTAACCAGGAAGACTGTGTCACTGGGCCCCACAGGACACCTACTACATACGTACATTCTACTAAGACTGGGAGACATAGCAGCTCCACCTAATACATAGAAAGAAACACAGGAAGGCAGGCAAAATGGGGAGACAAAGAAACATGTCCCAAACAAAAGTACAGAACAAAGCTCCAGAAAAATAACTAAACAAAATGGAGACAGGCAATCTACCAGACCCAGAGTTCAAAACACTGGTTATAAGGATGATCAACGATCTTAGAAAGTACTTCAACAAAGAAAGGAAACATAGAAAAGAAACAGTCAGAAATAAAGAATACGATAACTGAAATGAAGAATACATTAGAGGGGATCAACATTAGATGAAGCAGAGGATCAAATCAGTGACTTATAAGATAAGGTAGCAAAACACACCCAATCAGAAGAACAAAAAAGAAAAAAAAGAATCATAAAACATGAGGACAGTTTAAGGGGCCTCTGAGACAACATCAAGAACACCTAACATTCACATTATTGGAGTACAAAGGAGAAGAGAAGGAACAGGAATCAAACACCTATTTGAAGAAATAATGACAGAAAACTTCCCTAACCTGGTGAAGGAAATGGTTATTCAAGCTCAGGAAGTTCATAGTCCTGAACAAGATGAACCCAAAGAGGCCCACACCAAGACACATCATAACTAAAATGCCAAAGGTTAAAGACAAAGAGAAGATCGCAAAAGCAACAAGAGAAAGCAGTTAGTTGCCTACAAGGGAGCTCCTATAAAGCTGTAGGCTGATTTCTCAACAGAAATTTTGCAGGCTAGAAGGGACTGGAATGAATTATTCAAAGTGATGATAAGCAATGACCTACAACCAACATTACTCCACCCAGCTAGGCTACCACTTAGAATGGAAGGACAGATAAAGAGCTTCACAGACAAAAAAAAAAAAAAAAAAGAAGAAGTTAAAAAAGTTGATCACCACCAAACCAGTAATACAAGGAATTTTAGAGGGACTTCTTTACAACAAAAAACAAAACAAACAAACAAAAAAAACGATCAAAAATATAAATAATAAAATGGCAATAACTACATATCTGTCAACAATTACTTTAAATGTAAATGGATTAAATGCTCCATACAAAAGATTGGGTGGCTAAATGGATTAAAAAAAAACAAATCCCTTACATATGCTGCCTAAAAGAGACTTACTTCACATCGAAAGACACACACAGACTTAAAGTAAAGGGATGGGAAAAGATGAAAATGGAAACAGCAAAACCAAAAACTGGAATAGCAATCCTTATATCAGACAAAATAGACTTTATAACAAGAGATGAAGAAGGACCCAGTAATTCCACTTCTGGCTATTTAGCCAAAGAAACCCAAAACACTATTTTGAGAGGACATGTGCATCCATGTATTCATTGCAGCATTGTTTACAATGGCCAAGATGTGGAGGCAGCCTGGGTGTGCATTGATATACGAATTGATAAAGAAGTGGTGGTATATTTACGCAATTGAATATTACTCAGCCATGGAATAGAATGGCTTCTTGCCATCTGCAGTGGATTTGGATGGACCTGGAAGGTATTATGCTGAGTGGGGTGTGTCAGAGAAAGCCAGATGAAATGTAATTTTGCTTATATATAGAATCTAAAGAACAAAATAAACAAACAAAACAGAAACAAGCTTATAGATACAGAGAACATTTTGATGGTTACCAAATGGGAGGGGGTTAAGGGATGGGTGAAAAATGGGAAAGGATTATGAAGTACAAATTGGTTGTTACACTGTAGTCATGGGGATGTAGGGCATAGAATAAGGAATATAGTCAGTAATACTGTAATAACTATGTATGGTGTTAGATGCGTACTAGATTTATCGGGGTGATAGATGGGAGGAGAGTTGGGGACAGGGTGAAAAGGTGAAGGGATAAAGAAGTACAAATTGATAGTTACAAAATAGTCACGGGTATGTAAAGTAAAGCATAAGAAATATAGTTAATAATATGGTAATAACATGTAGAGTGTCAGGTGGGTACTAGACTATTAAGGGAGATTACTTCTTAAATTAAATATATGTATAACCAGTATGCTGCAAACCTGAAATTAGTATAAAATAATATTGAATGTCACTGTTATTGTAAAATTTAAAAGGGGAGGGGGAGTTTAAGGGAAATAATAGATTCAAATGTTCAGATATAAAACAAGTAAGACGTGAGAATGCAATGTACAGCATGGGGAATATAGTTAATAATATTGAGATAGCATTGTATAGTATTATGTTTGCTGAGCTTCTCATGGTGATCACTTCTTTAGGTATATAAATGTTGAATTACTATGATAATTGAAACTAATGTGATATTGTATGTCAGCTATATTTTAATAAAAAAAATTTTAAAAAATATGTTGTCTAAGTCACTCAGTCTGTCATATTTTGGTATGGCAGCCTTAGCAAATTATTAGAGGGTGCAATATAATTGTGTGGGGAAATGGATTTACATACAAAAATAATTGAGTATGTCAATAAGTATTGTTGTGTTTTGAAAAACAAATACTCCTGACTTACACACATGGCCCTTGACTCAGGAGTTTTAAACAAATAGGTAAATTATAGAAGAAATCACCTGGCTTCCAAAGGCTTTGATTCTGTCCTGTTTGAATACTGATCTAGTAATGCAAATTTATATTGAACGACTTTCTGTTGGAGATGTAAGAGGAATATCCCTTTAGCTGTGTGGCATGCAGTAAATGAATCACGGAAAATTCACTCATATACTTTTAGGGGAAAACATTAGAAATGGAATACAACTCTATTCATTCAAATATTCTAATACTAAGGAAAATTTAATACTAAGGAAAATGTGATATTTAATATCCTAAAAATTAAACAAATTCATTCATGAAAGAATGTCCTCAATTTTTAAATTTAATTTTTAGGTATATGTATTTAAATTATTTTTATGTCCTTATTTGGATTACTTATTTTGGTTCATGCTTGCTCTTTAAGGCATGCATCTTTGTTCTATTTATCAATCCTATCACTTTTATGATTTATCAACTATGTATTTCTGTTCTTATTTAAATTTTCCCACTTTTCTTAGGTAGTCCTAAGAGTCTTATAAATACAGCTTTTTAAATATTATTAAACCTTAAATAATAAGGAATCCTGCCATTTGTGATAATAAGGATGCAACTAGAGGGCATCTGTGATAACATGGATGAATCTGGAAGGCATTCATTTAGGATCAATGTCCTGACTGAAATAAGCCAGAAACAGAAAAAAAAAACAAAAACAACAACAACAACAAAACTGCACGATCTCATTTATATGTCAAATAAGAATTCCTAACAGTGGAGAGTAGAATGGTGTTACCAGATGCCAGGAGATGGGGGAAATGGAGAGATGTTGGTCAAAGGGTATAAAGTTTAAGTTACACAAAAATGAATCAATTCTAGAGATTTAATGTCCCCCCTGGTGATTATAATTAATGATATACTGTATTGTACACTGAAAATTTGCTTAGATCTCAGGTGCTCTCACTACACACACACACACACACACACACACACACACAAATGGTAACTATGTGAGTAAATGAATAACTAATTAGCCTGACTGTAGCAATAATTTCATTATGTATACATATATCAAAACATCATATTGTACACCTTGAATATATACACCTTTTATTTAAAAATACAGTAAATGAATTTAGGTAGTGACCGGATGAAAATAGAGATGTGGTGACATTAAGATTAGTAATGGATGCTGCCAATAGGAGAAAGAGGTGTTAATCATTCATCTCTTAGTTTTCTAGGGCATCTGCACCAATAGTTGCCATTGATATATCCGTATTCCAAGGCTTAAAAGCAAACTGAGGAGAAAAATTATCCTTTTATCCCTTAGCACTGAATTTTAAGGGGTTTTATAGTGTTACCGAACTTAATAGATATATAGGTATCAAAATAAACATTTAGAACAATATCTCTAGATACTAAACTACAGAGAGCTTTTTGAAACAGTATTTCTGATTTCAAACCAGATTATAAGACATTTCCATGGAGGCACCACCAACCAGGTAGCAGTATAAAGAATAACTAAGCTTTTGCATTAGGGAACTTCCACAGAGAGAATAATGCTCACCTAAAATAAAATCAAATGGTTATTATGTAACACTCTGTTCTTTTGCAACAGTAACAAATTAGTTAGGAAACTAAAAATGGAAGCAGTTCTACATTTGCTTTGGTGTCCTGATTAAAGCGTTGTCAGATGTGTGAAGGCTTGGTTTCTGTGAGGACCAAAATAATCTTGCACCTTTTATTTCTGCACTTGATTGGGAAACTCACATATAGTAGCTTAGCAGTGAGATTTGCAGGAGTTTTGAGATATCGGAAAACCTAATTATTTAAATGATTGATTTCTGGTGTGCTTTCCATTACATTGAACTGCCTCTTCTCATTGTAAGTATAATAGTTATTTACACCCATAATACATTCAAAATGAGTGTTTGAAGTAACCTCCTCTAATGATGTCATTAAAACACACACACACACACACACACAAACTTTCCAAACCTGAGTGTAACATATTTTTAATCCATCTCTAATCAATTTGCTTTGTTAGATGATCTGATGTATTTGCTGTCCAAGAAAGCTCATCAGCCATTTCCCCAAAATATTTAATAAAGGTGATCAAATAAAATTCTCCATTGAAAATACCCAGTTTTATAATCAATATTTTTGCTCTCTTGACTGAAGGACAACTTCTTATCAGCCCTTATGGGTCTAGTTTTTATTTTGTATGATGTTAAATTTTTTATCAAAAACTCAAGGCCTAAATTTATTTCTGGCATACTAATACATAACAATGGATGCATGGCAAAGTTATCTTCAGCATGATTACTGAATGTGAAACAACTACCCAAAACCTTCAACAAATTTAACCTTGTGTGTGGTATTTTTGGGAGTCCTGCACAGCACCCAAAGAAAGCCATTTTTGAAGATGACTTCCAAACATTAATCATCTCTTGTTCCCAAAGATATCACAGGGTCAAAACACCTGTAACCACTCCTTTCCTATGAGGATACTGACATCGTATCTGATAGACTTCTGTATTGAAGTTAAGATACTCCCAATTCCATGCACTTGAAGAGCAAAAGAGATATAAAAAAGAACAAACTGTTACCTGGATGAAAGAAGGTAGTGCGATACAACTACAAAGTTTTGGAATCAGATTGACTGACTTTAATTTTAAGATCTGTTTTTCCCTGGTCATATAACATTAATATACTGTTTTTTTGTTTTTTTGTTTTTAAATGTACACACCTGTATCTCCTGATATAAGATTGTGTGGGCATTATAAGAAATGATAAACACACCATTCTACTACAGGGCTTAGCACAATAGATGTTAACTGACATCCATCACTAAAATTTTGAAGTTATGGGAGTAAATGGAACTGTACAAGAAAAAAATATGAGTAAAATAAGTTTAAGGTAGTACTTTGGGGAACCCTTGATTAACAATTAAGAGGGTTAAACTCAGTGAGGATACTAAGACAGAACAATGCAAGAGATGGAAGAACAATGAGAACAATATTTAATAATAATAAAGAGCAAATTATGCAATTTTTCATGTGGAGACAAGAAGGCCAGGAGCATGTGAAGAGGTCACTGGGTTAGGAGATTAGGTAAGTGATAATTTTAAAAACATTTTAGCAGAATGAAGGGAACGAGAATAGAGTGATTAGAAAGATAAAGACATGACACTATACAAGAGAAGCATGATACTATACAGGAGGAGAACTGACTCTGGGTGGTGAGCACACAGTGTGAAATATAGATGATGGATTACAGAATTGTACACTTGAAGCCTATATAATTTGACTAACAAATGTTAACCTGATTAATTTAATTTAAAAAAAAGAAGCATGAGGAAAAGTTGAGACTAATGAAGAAGAGAAAAAATAAAAAGGTCTATATTAGAAATAGAAGAGGAAAAGAGGAATATATATATATATATATATATATATATATATATATATATGTGTGTATATATATGTGTGTGTATGTTTATGGAAATAATGATATCGCTAGGACATGTTTTCTTAATTTTCATAGTACATATATGAATTTTACAAATGTATAATACATTTTAAATTTTTGGCTGAGGTGGGAAGCTAATCCTTTAGTATCTGAAACTTTCAGACATACAGTAGATACAGAATATATTGAACAAATGACTGAATGAACCTCTTCAGGTTGATTATCAAGCATGATAATATTAAAGTATTACTATATAATCTAAATTCTTCATGGATTATATCTTTGTAATACAGTGCAGTTTTTTTTTTAACTTGATACATTTCAGTTTCCCTTTAAATTCAAGGCAAAATTTAACTTTGTAAAATGGCTTTTTAAGCTTTATTCTTTAAGAGAAAATTTTTAGGGAAGAACTAAGCCTGGATGATTGCCTGATGGTGACATATCAGGTGGTCTTAAGCAACCATACGTAGATAGAGGAAGAGTCTATGGAGAAAAAAACTGAATACTAATAAACAAACAAAAAATCTGGTAAGAGGCTGTGTAGAGCATATAAAATGAATTATATATGTTGGGTTGAGGTTTGCAAAACAAGTTATAGGGACATGAGCTAGGAATATGGCCACACTGATATGAGTGAAGTGAAAAACATGTTTTTGTGTGAAACTGAGCATAACACAACTGAGTGGTAAACACATTCACCAAAACATCTTTTGGTTATCACCTAAGAGGTAAACAACTCCTGGCAAACCACTTCTGGTTATCACCTAAGCAGTAAACAAGTGGAAGGAAAAGGGGATAAAAGCAGAACTCCAGAGTAACGCCATGAGTATTTTACTGGGCGCTCCGGCTAAGACCCTCTGTGAGGCTCTGAGCTAGGCACTCCAGAATGATCCTCTGGGATGTTCCTCTGGGCGATCTGACAGAGTCTTCTCCGAGGCATAAGCCACGATATTCTGGGACTCTCCAAAGTTCTTCGTTGTAAGACCAGCTTGCCTCAGACCTGTCATGGACCCAGTAGCCTCTCCCAGACCAGGGACCTTCTTCACTCCGATTGACTCTGGGACTTAGTTCGTTATCAAAGTCTATCCTATTCTGTGTAACCTTCTGTGCTTAGCAGGCATTGGCCTCTGGAGGGACAATAGTTCCCAAATAAAACTGTGTTACTTACTCTGTCTGAACCTGTGTGACAGGACTTTGTTCCCCACTCGTGTCACAAGTACTACGCAGGGATGTAAGGGCCCTGCAGAGGGGTTAATGTCCCCTTGACTTTCAGGAAGAGACTGAAATGTAGCGACTACATTTCCAGGGCTCCAATAGGGGCAGAGTGAAATCACACAAAAGGAGTTTCCCCTATATTAGTGAAGCCTGATTTAAGGACAAGAATATATATTTGTGTGTGTGTGTGTGTGTGTGTGTGTGTGTGTGTGTGTGTGTGTGTGTGTTCCAACCGGTTCAAGGATTACAGAATATCAAAATCACAGATCACTCTCCCCATCCAGACAGGGCAGCTGAGAATGCGGTGAGCTCCCCAGCCCTAGGCATTCTCTTGCAGGACTGGGTCTGTGCAGGGTTAGTTCAATGCAGCTCCTCCCCTTGGATGTGTGGCTTGTGGGAAAGTAGGATTCAGGAGGTGGCGACCTGTTCAGCAGTGTCATACCCACCTTCTCTCTAGTCATTCATGTAATGAAGGATGGGAAAGTGACCTTGTCCTGAATCACTGAGGTACATTTCTTCACATACCTAATAATAAAACGTGCTTTTGAAACATGACTTGTCTGACTGGGGTAAAAAGGAGCTTTGAAATGCAAGAGACTTTGAAATTATTATTTTAAAAATTACCTTCACCCTGCAGGCTTCTATGGAGCTTAATAATCAGTGGGAGAGCCAGTTTCCTGCTGGCCTATTGAGCCTGTGGGAATCAGGGTAAACAGGTAGCTCATCTATCTATAGGTCAGAAAGTGAACTTAACCAAACATGAAAAAGGAACACATTTGTCAGTCCATTAGATAAGCATTTCTTCTAAATTTTTGTTTCATGTGTTCTATATTAAATTTTCTGTATCTTCTTTTCTATATTAAAATGTTTGGAGAGTGTAGAAATAATGGAAAGACCAGGAAGGTGGTCTTGAATAAGATACCTCTAAAAATAGTTTTCCATTTCAGATGAAAATCATATATTTTATGTTATTTGTTAAATTAAACTTATTGCACCACAAAATTATATTATCTTCCTCATTTTTCATTAAACCTACTTTTATGTTTGTTTATTTATTTTTAATGATGGCAAGAATACTTAGTATGAGATTTACCCTCTTTATAATTTTCTTTCAATTGAATAAATTTGACATGTAATATTGTGTAAATTTAAGGTGTACAGCATACTTTGATACATTATATACTGTAATATGATTGCCATTGTAGCACTGCTTAGCACATTACATAATTATAGTACAATATTATCTATATTCATTATACTGTGTATCAAATCTCTATAGGTTATTCACTACTCATTACATATTGGTACGTACTCTTAAACACTGTCAATCTTATCATCCCACGCCCCACCCCGATCCCTGGGTAACCACCATTTTCTCTCTGTTTTTAACAGGTTTGTTTTTATATTCCACATATAAGTGATATCATGTAATACTTGTCTTTCTCTGTCTGACTTATCTCACTTAGCATAATGTGCTCAATCCATGTTGTCGCAAATGGCAAACTATCCTCCTTCCTCATGATGCCTGAATAATATCCCAGTGTATATACACCTCATATGTACCACAACTTTTTGTTCATTCATTTGTTGATGAGCATTTGGGTCTTTCCATATTTTAGATATTGTGAATAATGCTGAGATGAGCAGGGGAGTGCATATATCTTGTTGAAATCCTGTTTCATTTCCTTTGGGTATATACCCAGAAATGGAATTGCTGGATTGAACGTTTGATCTACTGGGGGTGCCAAAAAAACGTATACACATTTTAAGCGATGCTATCTATGCTTAAGCAGTAGTTCGCTGTAATCAAAAGTCTCTGGACACTGATGGTAACCATTTTGAGCACTTTTTGAAATTGCAGACTTGTATTCATCTTTTGTTATCAGTACATATTGAGTATTACAATTTCAATACAGTTTTCCTATCTTAAAATGTGTACACATTTTTTTTTTGGCACCCTCTGTATTTTTTAATTTTTTGAGGAAACTTCATAGGGTTTTCCTTAGTGGTTGGACAAATTTACATTCCTATCAATAGTATATACAGGTTCCCTTTTCACCACATCCTCCTCAGGACCTATTGTCTCTTGTTTTCTTAATGATATCCATTCTAATAGATGAAAAGTGATATCTCATTGTGGTTTTGATTTGCATTTCCCCGATGATTAGTGATGTTGGACATCTTTTCTTGTGCCTGTTGGCCATTTTGATGTCCTCTTTGGAAAAGTGTCTAGTTCTTCCCATTTTTTAATTGGATTGCTTTTTTGTTGTTAAGTTGTATGCGTTCTTTATATATTTTGGACATTAACCCCTAATTTGTTACATGTTTTTCAAAAATTTTCTCCCATTCTGTAGGTTTTCTTTTCATTTTGTTAATTGTTTCTGTTGCTGTGCAGACGCTTTGGAGATCGACATTGTCCCATTTGCTGATCGTTGCTTTTATTGTTTGTGATTTGGATGTTGTGTCCAAAATTAATTGCCAAGACCAATATCAAGGAGCTTCTTCCTTTCATTTTCTTCTAGGAGTTTTATGATATTAGTTCTTATTTCAAGTTAATTTTTTTGATCCATTTCAAGTTAATTTTTTTAAGTGGTATGAGATAGAGGTCTGATTTTATGGTTTCACATGTGTTTCTCCAGTTTTCCCAGCACCATTTGTTGAAGAGACTGTCCTCTACCCATTGGGTACTCCTGCTCCTTTGTTAAATATTAGTTGGCTGTCTGTATATGTTGAGATTTAGTTCTGGAGTCTCTCTTCTATTCCATTGGTCTATGTGTCTATTTTTGTGACTATCATATTCTTTTTCTTACTATGGCTTTGTAGTATAGTTTGAAATCTGGAAGTGTAATAGCTCCAGGTTTGTTCTTTTCTTCTCAGGATTGTTTTTGCTATTCAGGGTTTTTTGTGATTCAACACAATTTTAAGATAGTTTCTTCTATTTCTGTGAAGAATGCCTTTGGTATTCTGATGGACAATGCACTGAATCTGTAGATGACTTTGGGTAGCATGACCATTTTAACAATATTAATTCTTCTGCTTCATGAACACTGGATGCCTTTCCATTTGTTTGTGTGTGCTTCAATTTTTACCAGCAAAATCTTGTAGTTTTCATTGTACAGATCTTTCACTTCGTTTGTAAATTGATACCTAACTATTTTTATTATTTTTGATGCTACTGAGAATGGGGTAGTTGCATCCCAGGGATGCATCCCAGTTGGTTGTGGTCTAATCCTTTTATGTGTTCTTCAATTCAGTTTGCTAATATTTTGTTGAGTACATGTGTGTGTATATATACATATATATATACACACACACACACATATATATGGCCAAAAATACACACATTTTAAGAAAGGAAACTGTATTAAAATTGCAATACTCAATATATACTGATAACAAAAGACAGATATAAGTCATGTTTGACCTCTGCAGTTATAAGAGGTGCTCAAACTAGTTACCATCAGTGTCCAGACATTTCTGATTACAGTAAACTACTGCTTGAGCAACACTGACCGAAGTGTCCACTTGTATACATTTTTTTGGCACCCATTATGTGTGTGTGTGTGTGTGTGTGTGTGTGTGTGTGTGTGTTTTACTCCCCCCCCCCCCCATATATTCATAGGGATTTTTGTCTATAGTTTTCCATTCTTGTAGTATCCTTATCTGGTTTTGATTCGGAGGTAATGCTTGCTTTGTAGAATTAGTTTGGAAGTATTCTCTCCTCCTCAATATTTTGGAAGAGTTTAAGGAGGATTCATGTTCACTCTTTTTTAAATGTTTGGTGGAATTCTCCAGTGAAGCCATATGATCCTGGAGTTTTCTATGTTGTGATTTTTTTTTTTATTACTAATTCAATCTCCTTACCCATTATTAGTTTGTCCATATTTTTTATTCAGTCATGGTAGGCCGTGTGGTTCTAGAAATGTATCCATTTCTTCTAGGTTTTGTAACTCTTGTTTATAGTAGTCATTTATGATTCTACGCATTGCTGTAATATCAGATGTAATGTCTTCCTTTTCATTTCTGATTTTATTTATTTGGGTCTTCTCTTTCACTTTTTTTTAGTCTAGGTAAAGGTTTGTCAACTTTTTAAAATATTTTTGAAGATCCAGCTCTTAGTTTTGTTGATCCTTTGTTTTTGTTTTCCTGGTCTCCGTTTCATTTATTTCTACTCTGATCTTTATTATTTCCTTCCTTCTTTTAAATTTGGGTTACATTTGTACTTCTAGTTTCTTAAGGTTTAAGTTAGGTTGTTTGAGATCTTTCTAATTTCTTAAAGTATATGTTTATTGCTATAAAATTTCCTCTCAGGATTGTTTGTTTTTCGTTTGTTGTTTTTGCATCCTGCAAGACTTGATATGTTGTATTTCCATTTTCATTTATTTTGAGGTAAATTTTATTTCCCTTTAAATTTTTTCTTTGACCCATTAGTTGTTTAGAAGTGTGTTGTGTAGTTTTCAGATATATGTAGATCTTCTCACTTTTCTCTTGGTGTTGACTTCTAGTTTCATACCATTGGAGTCAGCAATGATATGATTTCATGTTTCTTAAATCAGCTAAGATTTGTCTGGTGGTTTCCATGATCATCCTGGAGAATGTCCCATGTGCACTTGAAAAAAGTGTGTATTCTGCTGCTTTTGGATGAAATGTTCTATATAGTTCTTTTAAGATTCTTTATTTTAAAGTGTGGATCAATTACAGTGTTTCTCTGTGGATTTTCTTTCTGAACAATCTATCCATTGCTGATAATGAGGTACTGAAGTCTCCTATTACTATTGTAACACTGTTTAATACTCCCTAAAAATCTTTTAGTATTTGCCGAACATATTTTGGCACGCAGGTATTGGGAAGTTGTGCATTTATGGTTGTTGTATCTTATTGATATATTGGCACCTTTATCATTATATAATGACATTCTTTGTCTCTGATTACCCTTTTTGGTTGAAGTCTATTTTGTCTGATATAAGCATGTTTATGCTCACATTCTTTTCATTTGCTTGCTTGGAATATCTTCCATCTATTTCCTTTTAGACAATGTGTGTCTTTTAACTGAAATGAGTCTCCTGTAGTAATACTATAGTTGGGTCTTGTTTTTAACCCATCCACTCTGCCCCTTTTGATTAGTGAGTTAGATGCATTTACATGTAGGATGATTATTGTCATGTAAGTATTTACTACTGCCATTTTATCATTTGCCTTCTGGTTATTTTGTCTCCTAATCTACTTTTTCCTTCTGTTTCTGTGTCCTTTATAAGTGCGTCATTTTCCACAGTTTTATGCTCAGTCTCCTCTTTTTTTATGTTTGGTAACTTTGTTCTGATTTTTTTGCTTTGTGGTTGATATGATTTCGTACATAAAACTTCTCATTTTCCATTACATAAAACTTCTCTTTTCCATTAACCTTTATGCTGTTATTGTTTACTATATACTTATAAAGAACAGTAACCATTTTTGAACTATGGCAATCACCTTAAGCAGAGTTTTGTGTACCTTTGTCTTTTTGGTTTAACTTCAAGAGCTCCTTTCAACATTTCTTGTAGGGCAGCTCAATTGGTGCTGAACTGCCACAGGTTTGTTTGTCTGGGAAGATCTTTATTTCCCTTTCATATCTGAAGGATAACTTTGATGAATAGATTATTCATGACTGGCAATTTTACCTTTCAGTACTTTGAATATGTCATTCCACTCTCTTCTAGCCTGTAGAGTTTCTGCTGAGAAATTTTATAGCTTAGATGGGTTCCTTTATAGGTTACTATCTTCTTTCCCCTCTGACTGTCTTTACAATTCTTTCTTTATCATTGACTTTTGACAGTTTTAATGTAATGTGTCTTTGTGAAGGCCTCTTTGCATTGAGATAATAAAGTGTTCTACTGGCTTTGTGGACTTGTTTATCCAGTTCCTTCCCCAGGTTTGGTAAACTCTCAGTTATTTTTTATTTTATTAAATAAGCTCTCTGCTCCATTTTCCCTTTCTTCTCCTTCTGCTCTACCCATTGATCTTATGTTGGCTCTTGTGATGTAATCTGAGAGTTCTTATAAGGTTTCTTCACTTTTTAAAAATCTTAGTTCTCTCCTTTTCCACCAGAGTCATTTCTAAATCCTATCTTCAAGCTTGCTTACTCTCTCTTCCATCTGATCTGCTCTATTTTGAATGCTTTCTAATGTATTGTTCATCTCATTTATTGATTTTTTTCAGCTCCAGAATTTCAATTCAGTATTTTTTGTTGTTGTTCTTGATTTTTTTTTTTTTTTTTAGAATTTCAATATTTTGGCAAAGTACTCCATCTATTCATTAACTTTATTCCTGAGGTCATTGGATTGCCTGATTTTTCTGTAGTTAATTGAACTTGTTCATCGCAGCTAATTCTTTATCAGTAAGATTATATTATTCCCTGCCTTTGGGTTCAGTTGCTGAAAATTTGTCATTGTCTTTTTGTGATATTGTAGTATCATGATTTTACACAGTGTTTGATGAAAAATGCCTCTGCCCTTGCATTTGAGGCAGTGGACACCTTTCTTATTTATGTAAGTCTTTGTTTACTTTGAGTCTAACAGTTTAACATGGTGGTAATTAGTAGTCTTTCCTTTGTTACCCAGAATGTGACACTATAGTACATGTTTTTGGTTTTCCTAACTAGAGCTGACTTCCTGCTAGGATTGGGAGTGAGCACAGAACAGAATAAAGCTGGTGGAGAAATATGCTAAAGAGATGTTCTTTCATTTTTTCTACTTAATATTGTAAAAATATTACATACTGACTACTACAATAGGAAAACAAAATAAATAAGAGGTATACAAATTGGAAAGGAAAAATATAAAACTGCTCTTATTCACAAATATACATTTGTCTAGAATCTACAAAAAACAAAAAACAACTTTTAGAACTCATAAATGAATTCAGTATGGTTGCAGGATACAAAGTCAATATAAAGAAGTTCAATATTCCAGCCATAAACAATTGAAAACTGAAACCCATTTTCAATATCATAAAAATGAAGTATTTGATTATAAATATAGGAAAATTTATTCAGAATGTGTATGGGAAAATCTGCAAAACACTGATAAAATAAACACAACATATACAAATAACTGAGAATATGTGCTTCATATATAAATTGGAAGACTGCATATTGTCAAGGTGTTGATTATCTCAAAATTTATCTATAAATTCAAAACAATTCCAATCAAAGTTGCAAGTAGCTTTTTAAAAATATCAATAGGTTAATTCCTAAATTTATATGGAAAGGCAAAGTTATAATAATAACCAAAGAATCTTAAGAAAGAAGAACAAAGTCAGAAGAATCATATTGCTCAATTTGAAGACTTACTATAAAGCCACAGTAACAACAACAACAAAAATGTATATATGGTATTAAAAACAGACACAATAGTTAGAATAGACAGCACAGAAATATAACCCCACAAATGTAATCAACTGTTTTTTTTACAAGATGGGAATCAAGCCAGTAAAGAAAGAAAATCTTTTGTTAACATGTGGTGCTGCTGGCACAATTGGACATCCATATGCAAATATAAAATAAAATAAATAATAAAATTAAAACTAAATAGTAACTTGATACATACCTCACACTTTACATAAAAAATAGTTCAAAAATAAGTCATAGACCTCAATGTAAATTGTAAAAGTAAAATCTTGTAAGGAGAAATACAGGAGAAAATCTGTAAGACCTGAATTTCAACAAGCTTTTAGATCCAACTTAAAAAGCATAACCATGATGAAAATATGTAAAATTTGAATTTTATAATATTTATAAAAATTAAAAACAATTTCTTTGTGAAAAATACCCTATGGAATGAGAAGACATACCAAAGACTGGGAGAAAATAATTTATTAGTATGTGTAAACTTGTACTTCATAACCTCACTGAAAAGCTGAGAGAGAAAAAAAAGAGCTGACATGAATGATTCTGGATAACATTGTTTTGACTGGAAATCATCAGCATACATA
Organism: Rhinolophus sinicus; assembly: GCF_057876585.1. NCBI lineage: Eukaryota > Metazoa > Chordata > Mammalia > Chiroptera > Rhinolophidae > Rhinolophus > Rhinolophus sinicus. The sequence continues at coordinate 83,534,821 of NC_142504.1, read as the reverse complement.
ACCATTACTGCTCTATAATCTACTTAAATCAATAGATAGCTTCAGTGCCATTCCTAGGAATAAGTGTTTCCCTTTCCCAACTCATTATTAAATTAAGCATCTTAAGAGAATAATTAATGATTTAGTAATATATAGCTATGTTTTGAAAGATGGTCCTTTTATATATATACATATATATACACACACACATATACACATACACACACATCTACCTCTTGTATCTCTACATGTATTTATCTATCATCTATATATCTATTTAAACTGATGTCATTCACCAATAGTAATTATAAAAGGCAACACTTAATTTAATTAAAATTCCAAAGAAATATTTTCTTTCTGAAAAATATCAACTTTGAAACTCATGGGCTTCCTGAACATTTTACTTTGGGACAATTTTCAATTAAAATAAATATGACTAAACATAGGCTTTTGATTAAAAGTGTGTTTAAGGTTAAATTAATAAAACACAACTAATAAACCTCAGATATTCTTCAGTTCTTTTTCAATAATAAATGAGAACATTTCACCCATCTTCTTAAAACATGGACGATGCCATCAAAACTGGATGTCTAAATTATACATATTTAAATAAAATACCTATTTGAAAATTAGCAATATAGCCCTTAAGGTGGGGAATTCGATTGATGTGTATTTATATACAGAGGGTGCCAAAAAAATGTATACACATTTTTAAGAAAGGAAAGCTGTATTAAAATTGTAATACTCAATATGTACTGATAACAAAAGATGAATACAAGTCACATGTGACTTCTGCAATTACAAGAGGGGCTCAAAGTGGTTACCATCAGAGTCCAGACACTTCTGCTTGAGCCATGCTGACCAAAGTGTCCACTTGTATACATTTTTTGGCACCCCTGGTACATATATGCATATATATTATATATGTAAGATATATATAATATATATACATTATATACATTATATATATATACACACACAAATATATATGCATTTTTTCCAGATCCTATTTTATTTTATATTAAATATTTGAAAACATTTTTTTTACCAACACAGAATGCTCTGATGGACTACATCTCTTTGGTATATTAACTTTTGTGTAACTTAGTGAGATTATTAAAATAATCACATTATTGTTATTTGTTCTTGAAACTATTATCCTTTTGAAAGTAAGCCTTTAATTTATACTTTAGATGTTGCTTATTTTTTGCAGAAAGGATAAAGCTGAAATATATTTTTTAAATGTTTCCACAAATAAGTTATAGAAAAACATAGTAATTAAATCGTACTTATTTCTTTTGAAGGAGGGGATAAGGGTATCTTTTTAAGAGTTCAAATTGTTATTATAACTTCAATACACATTTCAAGAAACACCATTTTCATTTTCATGTAAAATACAGAGCCTTTCTCCTGTCTTTTGCCAATCACTGTTTTTCCACTCAAGCGACCCTGTATTTATTCCGTAAGAAAATATCTATTCATGTGAAAAAAAATCTAGCTCTTCCAATTTTCATTCAATTTGCATCGGTATCTTGGAGATATTCTGAAATCTATTTTTCTTTGTCACTAAAAATGTCATTTTTCTTCATGCTGGTTGAGCTATAAGTAACTTTAGAAGCATGATGTACACAGAGCAAGAAGGTGAATAAATATTTCTTTGTCTATAAATTTAAGTTTAGAAGCAAAATGACATGTCAGCAAAGCAAAAGTTTAAACCTTGATAGGGAAAGAAGAAATGACAAGAAATGACAAGAAGGGAAGAGTATTTTTACACACTACATTCAAAGAGAAACTATGGATTATCTGAAGCCTGAAATACTAACCTAGGTTCAGTTTTCGTGAAGCGTTTCTCATTTCTATTACACTGTGAGAGAACAAGCAACATAATATTACATTCCATGATGGAAGTCATAATATACAATATTCTATTGGAACTACATTAGTAGCTACATATTACCTAAGAAAAGCCAGCATACTTTTGCAATAATAACAAATGAGATTTAGGGGATAATATAGTAAATAAAACTTCATTATCATCCACTTTTATTTAAGATCAAATACAGATCTCTTTCCTAGGAGATTACTGCTACAAGAGAAAACAATGAAAATTACTTCCGTTTCATAATTGTGCTTCTATTCACATTCATGTGTTATTTATATAAGATTAATAACCATGAGGTTATATTAACTTTGGACAATAGATATGCACTACAAGTTTTTTTCTGCTCTGCAGTAGCAAAAATTATAGTCAGAGAGAAATAGGGAAGAACAAAGGAAGGGCACAAGAAGAAAGATGAAGGAAGTTTGGCAGGGAGGGGAATGATAGTAAATGAGAGGGAGAAGGAGAGAAAGGAGAATCCAAAAATAAATCAGAAATATCAATAATTTTTATATATAGATAACTTCACTTATAATCATTCTGAATATGCATTACAATCAACAAAAGTTTACTGAAAATCTTACTGTGAAAATGTTAGTGTGTAGAAAGTGAAAGAAAAATCTCTGCCCCCCACCCCCACCCCACTTTCCTTAGCACACAGATTGAAACACAAACTCAAACAATAATGTAATAGTGAATTTAGGATTGCTTAAATTTCTGGGTGTTTAAAGGTAATAATACATTTACAAAGTTACTTTGGGTCATGTAATGAACAACTGGTTGAATTAGTAAATATTTTCACTTTTTTAGAAATCTAGGAATCGTTTTATTTTTCATGAGTTCACCTCTATTATTATATTTTGGTAAAATACACATAACATAAAATTTACCCTTCTAACCATTTTAAGTGAAAAAGTCAGTAGCATTAAGTACATTCACCTATTGTGCAACCAATCTCCAGAATTCTTATCTTATATACCTTCAGCTCTGTACCCATTAATTAATAACACCAAATAATCAAAAGAGGTTTTAAACTGAGTTTGATATATTCCCCTTTACTCCCAGCCCCTGGCAACTGTCATTTTACTTTCTGTCACTGTGAATTTTATGACTCTAGGTACCTCAGACATGTGGAATCACATTATTTGCATTTTTGTTGTTAACTTATTTCACTTAGCATAATTTCCTCAAGGTTTATCCATGTGGTAGCATGTGTTAAAATTGTCTTCCTTTTTAGGCTAAATAATATTACATTTTTTTGTATATACCACAATTTTTAATCTATCTATTGATGGACATTTGGATTTCTTCCACCTTTTGGGTTCTGATAATAATGCAATGAACATGGGTGTACAAATATTGTTAGAATCTTTGCTTTCAGTTCTGTCTCCAAAAGTGGAATTGCTGGATAATGTGATAATACTAGTTTTAAATTTTTGAGGTCTGCCATACTGTTTTCCATGGCAATTGCACCATTTAACATTTGCACCAGCAGTGTTCCAATTTCTCTGTATCCTAACCAAAAATTGTTAATTGCTAATTTTTACATACTTGCCATGCTAGTAGGAGAGACGTGTTACCCTATTTGGTCTTGGTTTGCATTCCCTGAATAATTAGGGATGCTGAGGATCTCACCATTACTGGCTGCTTGCAGATCTTCTTTGAAGATGTTCGTTTTGTTGTCATTGAGATGTAGGAGTTATTTTTATAGGTATTCTGGATATTAACCCCTTCTCAGAAATATAGTTTGCAAATATTTTCTCCTCTTCCATGTGTTATAGTTTTTTACTCTGTTGATAGTGTCCTTTGATGCACAAAATATTATAATTTTGATATAGTCTAACATCTGTTTTTTCTTTTGTTGTCTGGGCTTTTAGTGTCATATCCAAGAAATCATTGCCAAATCCAATTTCATGAGATGTTTCCCTTATGTTTCCTTTTAAAAGTTATACAGTTTTAGTTCTTATGTTTAGGTTTTTGATACATTTTAAATTAGTTTTCCTAAATAGTACAAGATACAGGTGCAACTTCATTCTTTTACATGTAGATAACTAGTTTTTTCCATCACCATTTGTTAAAAAGACTGTCCTTTCCCAATTGAATCAAGGGTAAAGCGATGACAGCTCTGAGGGCCATTCCAGAAAAAGAGTTCCAAAATTGCTTTGAAGGTTGACTAGGCACTGCATTGGTGCATAGCTTCCCAAGGGGAGTACTTCAAAGGTGACCGTAGTGATATTCAGCAATGAGGTGTGTGGCACTTATTCTAGAATGAATTCGCAAACTTAAACGTCAGACCTGGGTGTGTGTGTGTGTGTGTGTGTATGTGTGTGTGTGTGTATACCAGGGGTGCCAAAAAAAATGTATACAAGTGGACATTTTGGTCAACATTGCTCAAGCAGTAGTTTGCCATAATCAGAAGTGTCTGGATGCTGACAGTAACCACTTTGAGCACCTCTTGTAATTGCAGAAGTCAAATGTGACTTGTATTCATCTTTTGTTATCGGTATATATTGAGTATTAAAATTTTAATACAGCTTTCCTTTCTTAAAATGTATATATGTATATGTATATGCATATGTATCTATCTACCTATAATTTTTGGCACCTTCTGTGTGTGTTTTATATATAAAAATGCTTTTAATTTTCACTTAGTTATTTCATTGTGCATAGTTTAGAACAAAGAAAATAATCAAAAGAGGTTTTAAACTGAGTTTGATATATTCAACTTTTCTCAGTTGGTGGAAACCATTAATAGTCAGCCTCTTTTCATTTAGATATTAGTGTTTGGAATTGGGATCATTGTGTCTTTTCAAGATGTTTTCTATGTCATCCTATGTCCTATTTAATACAAGATTTCTCACTCTTATATAGTCATGAGTAGGAACTAAACTCCATATAATCACATGTTGGATATGTATACAAACATGGTCACATACTTTTAAATGTTAGAATTTTAAAAACTTATATAAATTGTCAAATACACAGCTTTCCAAAGATAACAGATTAGAAACAGAATATATTGTTTAGACGAAAAGCAAGTTATGAAAAAAGCACAGGATTAAAATAAAGAGCTGTTGGTATTAAAGATTTTCATTACTTACTCAATATCTATGCTATTTTGCATTTAACTCAGTGTGAACTTTATTTTCTTCTTGCAGATAAAATTAACTGATAAATACAATACAGTCAAAATAAAATTTATTTGTAATAAAATGCATATAAAACTTTACACAATGGCAACTAAAGTAAACATTTAATCAACTCTTTTACAAATCATATTTGTTAGTTTAGCTGAAAATTATTTTGCCCAAGGTGGGCACATTCTAAGACCCCCAGTAGATGCCTGAAACCAGTTAGTACTGAACCCTATATATGTTTTTCCCTGTAACATACATACTTTACACTTAAAGAAGCACTTTACAGCTTCTGTTTGGCATATTCAAATTGCCAGTATCACTACTCTTGTGCTGTGGGGCCATTATTAACTAAAATAAGGGTTACTTGAACACAGTCACTGCGATACCACAACAATTGATGTGATAACTGAGATAGCTGTTAAGTGACTAATAGGCAGGAAATCTATATAGGGTGCATACAATGGACAAAGTGTGGATTCCCTTCCCACATGAGACAGAACAGGACTGTGTCAGAATGGTGTGCAATTTAAAACTTGTGAATTATTTCTGGAATTTCCCATTTAATAATTTTGGACCAAGGTTGACTAAGGGTAGCTGAAACCACAGAAATTGAAACTGTGGATAAGGGAGACTACTGTACTTTCTTAAGGAAAGAAGGCTTAAATTCCAGTCTTAGATAAACAACTTGAGTAGCAGCACTTTCAGTAGCACTGACCCTAGAGTAAGACATTCAATTGGGAGGCCTTCAGGATTATATAGCTAGAAATTCTGAGGGCTCAGCGCTCTCAAAATCAGTATCTGAAGTCCACATAGAGAAACAGAATCAAGTTTCCACTTGTATGGTGATATTTCCCCAGATCTTTCACTGAACAAATTTGAGTCCAGCCAGTATTTCTACTAGGATTTTTTTTAAAAGGACAACAATAAAAAACTATTTAAAACAAATTTAAACTAAAAAGGCTTTTCTTCTGGTGCCAGCAATCTTAAAAAGAAAATATAGTCTTATTTCTAAGTGTTCTTTCCCTTTCCTGTTATTTTTCTCTCTCTCATGCCCTTTTGTAAGAAGTGGTAGTTTGAAAAGTAAAATTTTAAATAGCAAAATGAGAGAATATAGGTATTTGTAAAGCACTTAGGAAATTGCTAAATATATGTAATTTAATTTTTAGGAACAGCAAGGTAGAAAATGGGTCTTATAAAGTGTCATTATGGAAATGCTGTATTCTGATTAGTTAACAGCTCTGATACTATTCTAGATTACGACAAATTTAGGCGATTGAACCTTTTCTGTGTTATAAGATTTTACTAGATTTACTAAGAAAAATTTTACTAAGCTTTTCTCAAAATTTTTGAAAATCACTTCTTCATGTTACGTATTTCTTTTCTGCACTGTGTAGTGTGTACAGCCTTGACTAACATCGTCAGCACCCATTTCTGTTATCTCTCTCATTCTTTAGTGACTCCCACTTTCCCCTTATATATTTACCCTAATTCTTACCCTCTTTTTTGGTTTATAGTTTACTGTACCTGACTCATCAGAAATATTACAAATTTCTCTTCATGTATGTTATTTATTCAACCCTCATCTTTTATTTGGTGAATAATAAAAAACTAAGTTCAAAGTGAGGGAATATATATGAAAGTATTGTATGAAATGCAAGAGAAAGTCAAATTGTTCTTGATGATAATTTTATTATGTTTATCAGATTTCTAATTTTGAAAAAAATAGTAAGATTTGACAACAGATATGTAAGACTATATATATATATATATATACGCTAGGGGTGCTAACAAAATGTATATATATGACTTGTATTCATTTTTTATTATTGGTATATATTGAGTATTACAATTTTAGTACAGTTTTTCCTTTCTTAAAATGTGTATACATTTTTTTTTATTCTCTCGCTCTCTCTCTCTCTCTATCTATCTATCTATCTATCTATCTATCTAATCTATCTATCTATCTATCTATATATATATATATATATTACATAAGGGTTTATAAGTATTACATTTCTGGAAAGATAGGATCAATGCTTTAAATTGTCTTAATCCAGTATAGTGGGGAGAGAAAATCTGATCTCTTTTCTTCCTTAGAAATAGATCAAAAGTTAGTGAGTTTTCATCATTTCTCATAAATTATATTTTCCTTTCATTCGTGTATGTTTCTTGATTTCTACTAAACAAATAAGCTTAATTTGAAGAATTTTATACCTGGAAAATTATTTAGACATTTTAATAGAATGTTTAAGATGTGAAGCTAAATCACATCATTTCAGATCTTAGGCAACGTTACCAGCTTCTTCTGCTTATGTAATATAAGGGCTAGAAAGGATATTAGAAAGTTTGATACTTTTTATAATACCCACATCAATTTCCTTCTAATTAGATATCAAGGAAGTAAATAGAGGAAATAATAATAAGCACATATCCACATAAAACTGATTATAGTAGAAATACATTTATCATATTTTGATAGTTGCTTGAAGTTGTTTATTTCTATACAATGGAACACTGTCTAGAGCATATGCATCCCATGCATTCCTTTAGGTACTAAAAAAACCTATCTGTTCTTAGATTCTTTCTAACAGAAGTCTCTAAGGTCAGATGACGTTACTGACTTGGCTTGATGATATAAGCATATATAAAAGGACATTATAAAATGACATTATAAAAAATCACTGCTGGATACACTGTAAAGCAACATTTCCATAATATATTCCACACATGCCAAAACTTTTTTAGACATTAACTAACTTTGCGTTCATGAGGCAGGATAGGTAGCCTAGGGAATTGACAACCGGCTCCAAGGTACAACCTGACGTGCCTCACTAGTTACACAAGTAACAAGTGACTGAATCTGGCACCTACAGCTGGAGAACAAGAACCCGTTTCATTCAGCAAGGCTAATCCCTTTGACCCTGACCTGACCTTTAGGTAATTATAACGTCGTTATAATCTCATTTATATTGCAGTTACTACTTAGGATTCCCAGCATGCATCTGAGGCCATGGCAGTTCTGGAGGAGCCAAATAAGAGAGGGAAACTGAGGACCCCACCTACTGGGAAGAAACTGATGAGCCTCCTCAATGGACGTTTCCAACATCTGCCCACAGGAGGTATAAATACCCCGGATCAGGACTTCCTCCCCAACCCCATCTCTGAGTTGGCCTGCACTTCCCTCTAAGGGTGTACTTTTATTTCAATAGACTTCCTGTGCTCCCCTCTTGAATTCTTTCTTGTGCGAAGACAAGAACTGGGTCACTGCTGCTCTGGGTTGCAACCTCTCTTGGACATCCCCGTGAGCATCCAGGGACATTCACACCTCCCTCAACTTTTTGTTTACTTTCTATTTATTTTTTCTCTTTACATTTAATTTGCGAGGCTATTACATTCTTAAATCCCACAAGGGGAGAATATAATTTAGCAAAATGCAAAGAAAATAGCAGTTCTTCTGATTTGGGGATCTAAACCTTAGCTAAATGGAAAATATTTATAGGGTACTAAGGTACCAAGATTTTAGCAACTGTAAAGATAGAACGCAAGGACCATGAAACAAGTTCTGTCCATTTGCTGGACTTCATGCACATTTAAATTTATGTTTTCCAGGCATGCATAAAACACAAAATCAAGATGTCACAATCATTGCTAATACTTCAATCAGAGAGAACGTTTTTCTATTGGTCTTCATAAAGTTTTTACATCTTTGGGGAAGTGTTTTCTAATTTTCCCTGTAACATTATTTTAAAAGAAAATCTGTACTTGATATTTATTTGAATTTGTTGAATTGCATGGCATCTTTGTGATCCAACAAATATTTATCAGGGAAAAACAAAGAAATAAAAAAATATGTAACAGAAAATAAACGAATGTTTATGCCATGGTACTCACCAGGGTTTTATTTAGATTGAAATGTAATAAGCATTCTTTGAATTCAGACTTTGATATTAAATCACTATTATTTGTTTGGTTCATTTAAGTGAAAAGAATCTTTCCTCTCTTCCAGAAAGTGTCATTATCAGAGCCATTTGATTTCTTTGCATTCTTTTGTTTCTTTATAGTTGTTTATAATTGCTATGCAGGTATAGATATCAAAAACTATTTTGTCAATACATTTGTGCCTTAATATTATTGGTGAATTGTGTATTATTTTTCCTTTTATGCTGACATAACACAAAACTATAATAATTCCATGGTTATGATTGAAACAGTGTTTCAATTCTGAGTCAAAGTTATCAGTAACACTCACTTGAAACAAAAAGTTCCAGTGGCTTTATTTTCACACAATGGTATTTTCATACCATTAATGCTGCATAACAATAGAGTTAGTTGCCCAAGAAAGTGGGATTTTGACATCAGAATTAAATGTTTCCTTAGAGTGTTATTTTTTTTAATTGAGTCATCAATGCAGCATATTTACTTATTCCACAAGAATTAAAATACTTGAAAATTTACTTAGAAAACTGTTTAAGGACACAGTATTAGTTTATATTTTCTAGCATGTATATATAAATTATCTTTCTCACAAAAGGCTCTATCTAGTTCCACCTATCATGAATCAGAGGTACATCTTCTGTGAATGGCCATTAGGATAAGCCTGTCAACATACCATAATCTAAATTACCTTGGAGAAATTCACTCACATTTTAGTATTATAGTGCTTTCTCATTGAGATTTATAATCTGTCACCTCAGTTTAAACAGATGAATGATAGACTATAAAGTTCAATTTTGAACCACTGTTCACTTTATTTTTCTGAGATGTCTGTATTATGACTCCCAAAAGAGCGTATTTTTATTGTGTGTTACTATAAGCAAATAGTTTTGCAATTAATGTTTATAGTTATTAATAATTGCCTTATTTGGTGTTTAAGGTTATAATTCATAAACGTATGAGGCAAACATATGATGCAATATTGACTAATAATTCTTCTCTACTTGTTCTCAGGAAATACCAAATGTGGAATATTTTGAATTAATTCCGACAGGGTCCCTTTTTATCTTAAACCACAGAATAGCATTACAACCTAGATCAATTTGTTCACAACAATGGTTTACAGAGAATGCCATATTATAAAAATTGCATCTCTCTTTGGCATTATCATGGTTTTGAATGACTGAAAAAGTTTTGCTTGGAAGTTGGTATCTTAACCATGTAAAGTGTTTGATAACAGTTCTACCAGGTGACCCATGAAGATTCGTGAAGCATAACTATGTACTAACCACCTCTTTTTAAATGTTTTAAAATTCGGTCTGCAATCTCAGTATGATTCAAATATCGTTCATTTAGCAATAATCATATACTTGATATTGATTTTGGGCTTATAGTTCACAGGTGTTTAATACATGTAATCATCCCTATGAGGTGGTAACTGCTCTTTCTCTATATTATAAATGAGAAAACTAAAGCCCAGAGAGCTGAAATACTTGTGGAGTGCTCACAACTATATATAGCACAGTTGACATTTGTTCCCAGGAAAGTTGATGTCAGAGCCCAGACTTTTAACTCCTCTATTTGCCAGTATACAATTGCATATTATGCAAAAGATCTAAAATAGCATTGTCTAAAATAACATTTCCAGTGGAATTATTATAAAAATAATATTAGTATTATGAATATTAACAGTGATATAAACAACACAATCTTCTATTGTGTGCATATGCTCATTTGTATTCTAGATTTTTATATATTTCTGATTATTATAAAAATTCATATTTTATTTTAAATAAATATGATTCTAAACAAAGATTGAGACTATTACATGCTGAGTTTGTACATAAGGATAGGAAAAATGTTATTGACTTCTAATATTGATGTCTTTTAAACCAAATGAAATAGTATCTCAATTAATTAATAAGTTAATCAGAAATAAAAATATCTGAGTAATATAGGGAAACCTGGGATTAAATAATATAAATTAAAGTTCAAACTGATTGCCTTACTAAGAGAAAACTTCCAATTTTATCTCAATAGATTCATCAATAAATATGCATAGGTCCAAGAATCCATACCATGGATACAAGTTGAACAATATTTCTGATGAGATGTTGATTTCAAATGAAACTCCCATTTTTTGCTCTTTTATTTTTATTACGGTAAACTATACATAAAATGTATCATTTTAACCATTTTTAAGTGTACACTTCTTTTGTACTAATTGCATTCACATTACTGTACAACCATCATCATCGCCCATCTCAAGAATATTTTCACTATTACACACTGAAACTCTGTGCCCATAGAACATAACTCCCCTTTCCCTCCTTCTCCTTGCTCCTCGTAATCACCATTCTACGATCTGTTTATAAACTGTTCTTCTCTAGATATCTTATAGACGTGGAATCATACTCTATTTGTCCTCTCGTGTCTGGTTTATTTTGCTTAGCATGATATCAAAGTTCACCCATATTGTAGTATGTGTCAGAATTTATTTCCTTTTTAATGTGAAAACAGAAGGTGCCAAAAAATGTACACACATTTTGAGAAAGGAAAACACTGTATTTATACCAATAACAAAAGATGAATACAAGACACATTTGACTTTTGCAATTACAAGAGGCACTCAAAGTGGTTACCCTCAGTGTCCAGACACTTCTGATTACGGTATAGTATTGCTTGAGCAATGTTGACTAAAGTGTTAACATCTCTTAAAATGAGTATACATTTTTTTTGGCACCCCCAGTATACTACATTTTATTTTATCTATTCATCCATGGATGAATGAAATGAAATTCTTAAAACTGAATTATTTTCCCCATTGTGTACATACTTAGAGAATTTCACGCAATTGGTTTAACAATGCATTTCTTCTTTAGTCTACGTGTTTACAATGAATTCATTATATTAATGACAGTGATGAGTTTCTGATCACAGCTAAAAGACACCTGGGAGACTCAGGAAAGCACAAAGTTGAGAGTTATTTTCCAAAGAGACTGGTGCCTTTAGAAACCTCTCTTGCTGACCCATGAAGTCTGTGAGGTTACAGAGTAAAATGAACGATCAACAGACAAATGGCATCATTAAAATTTAAAACTTGTTTTTGGAAATGGTTTGTGATGTGTTTTGTTTCTGTTTAGACTCCCTCTTCCTGAGCATTCAACTTTCAATTTCTTTGAAAAGATTGTTGAATACCATAATGTTCAAGGCTTTGTGTTCTACCTGGGAATACAATTTAGCAGTGAAATAGACACTATTATACAAATTATTTTATAGATAATTTCAATTGTGGCTACTGCCATGAATCCAGAATCTTGGGAGTATTCTAATAGAAGGACATGCTAGTTCTGGCTAAGGTAGGAGTGCTCTTCTTGACGCTGCACCTGAGTTCTTTGTCTGGTGTCCACTCTCTTGACTACATTCCCTGATCTTGTCTCTAAGCTTATGGTCGTGACAGGGTAATGCTGAAATAATGTCCTTGATTTTGATATTTATGGCATAACATCAGAGTACCACGGTTGCAATATACTGTGACCAATTCCACATATTTAGCGGGTTCATGATAGGTATTAGGCATATGGGCTGCCTGTGTTCAAATCCTAGTCATGCTATACACTAGCTGCATGGCTTTAGGCAAGTCACATAATCTCTGTGAGTTTTACCCACCAATAAAATGTGAATTAATAATAATAATAATAATAATAATAATAATAATAATTCTTCATAGAGTGACAAAAATTGAAAAAACAAAAAAGAATATCACATAGAATAAAGCCTGACCAAAAAAAAAAATAAGCCTTATATGCCAATTAGCTATGACTAGGACTTTTTTCAATGTCTGGACTGGCTACAATTAAACTATAGATGGAGAGGATAGAATGGTCTTTAATCATAAAGACGATCATGCTCATACTTGAGATTTTTAGTCCTTTATCCTTTGCACAAAGTGAATTTCATCTTTGTCTTTCGATATTCAGCATATTCAAAAACAACAAATGCAAGATTTTTTTTTTCATTTTCTTTGAAATGATGCCAAGATTTTATCATCTCTGTTCACTGCAGAGAGTTTGCTACCACTGTTTATGTCATGTTAAATAAGTTCCACTGCAGCACAGAAAAGCATCAGCCATTTCTGGCCTAAAATAACTCAGTAGTGTGCCAAACTGAAAAGAAGCACCTCTGTGTGACTGCCTACAGGACCTTAGTGAAAGTGGTGAGGTACTCCGTCTGTGAGCTGAGAGAAAATGTAGATTGCTGTTAATACACTCACGTCTCTTGTAATATTGATTGTAGGAACCAAATAATGCAAACACTAAAATGACAAAACATTTTTTAAAAGATTTTTATGAATATAAAACTTACATACAATGTTATCTTAGTTTCAGGTGTACATCATGGTTATTCAATAGTACCCACCTGGCACTATACAGAGTTATTACTACATTATTGATTGTATTCCCTGTGCTAAAGAAGTGATCACCATGGTAAGTCCGGCAAATATCTGACATTGCACCACACTATCAAAATATTATTGATCTTCTTCCCCTTTTACATTTTTTAATTAGAGTTCACATTCACTACTATTTTATATTACTTTATATTAGTGTATAGCATAGTGCTTAGACATTTATATAATTTAGGAACTGATCCCCCTGACTAGTACCACCTGGCACTATACATAGTTATGACCATATTATTGACTATATTCCCTATATTTACATCCCCATGACTATTTTGTAACTACCAATTTGTATTTCTTAATCCCTTCATCTTTTCACCCTGCCGTCACCCCACCGTCACCCCATAGACCTAGTACCCATCTGACACCATACACAGTTATTACAATATTTGACTACATTCCTTATGCTATACCCTATATCCCCATTGCTACTGTGTAACAACCAATTTATACCTCATAATCCCTTCCACTTTTCACCTACTCCCAAACGCCCTCCCATCCGACAAGCATCAAAATGTTCTTGGTATCTATGAGTTTCTGTTTCATTTGTTTATTTTGTTATTTAGATTCCATTTATAAGTGAAATCATATGGCATTTGTCTTTTGCTGTCTGACTTATTACACTCATCACAGTACCCTCTAAAATTTTTAACGAATGTATTTTGGTCCAAAGATAAAGTACAGTGAATTAGTATCATAGACGTACAATGTTTAAAAATGAACACATGCTAGCCAAAACATTAAATAATCTTTCTCTAAACAAGCCATTTCCAGCAATCATGGTATCTGTCATATTTTAATGGCTGATAGATGGGCTATTCTTTTTGTAATTGCTGAATCTTCTTTAAACTGAGTTACTATGAGATTCCATCTTGTGTCAAAATAAAATCTTCTAAAAAAACATGTCTTTTCTTGTTGCTGATCCTTACTAAACAATATGTATCTCATGCTCTCCCAACAATATGATTGCCTTTGATTTTACCTGAGTAAGACCTGGGTTTCAGTATGTTAGCTTACAATTGCAGTGTGCTTAGAAGTTATTTCATGCCAAGTCTTAAAGATTTTGAGTCATTGAAATATACAATAGTGATCTCCCACGGGCACATTCTGCTAACCATTGAGGTCTTCCCGTCTAAACACAAAGTGCAACATATATCCTGCAATTCTGTATTGTGAACTAACAACTTCCTCTAGGAACTGCCATTACCAGAAAACAGTACATTGTACTACCTACTGGCTTATGTGATTGAGAGAAAAAGACTTTTATTTCTTATGCCTTTTTAGAAAGAAGTTCATTTGAATAGCATACAGATTAATCAGTAATGAACAACTGTGTGCATCATACGTTGAGAACAATGTTTAACTATATGTTAGTAGCACATAATTTCAATAAACTGATATATTGCCCTGATTTTATTGAGTGCTAGAAAACAATTTGAGATGCTTTCTTTTCTTTCAGAAAAATGAAGGCTCAAATTGGTGTTCACACCAGTGTATAAAAATAAGATATTATATAAATTTACTCAGGTCATTTTCTAATTACTGTCATTTCCCTTGATGAGGTCTATAATTTTATCGTTCAGTTTTAGAAGTCACTTGATACAGGAAGTAATGAACGTGTTTTTTTTGTTGTTGTTTTTTTACTCAGTGTTGTGGTATTGTAAAGTCAAGGATGTACAGAAACCCTCAGCTACCTTGACCATTAAGAATGTAAAAAATGATGAAAAATACCAGATGCTGAATGATTGTGAAATTAAGATTGTGCTGCACCAGCATATTTAGATTTAGCTTGGTTAGTAAGCAAAACTAGAGCATCTATAAAGCATGTTCTAGTTTTGATCACTTCCACAATATTAAAACACATTGAAAGACATCACTGAGTAATAAACGAAATAAAATCTGCTGAGTCGTTAAGGTTCATAAATAACAGACACCGTAAGAAATGCTAAAAAAATACACATTAAGTTATTTTTACTGGGTCAAATGTGGAAATGTTCTGAAATACAGCATGTATAAAATATGTCCTATCTCCAGATAATCATTATTTTTTTAAATAAACATCGTACTTTGAATATCTAAAAAAATGAGTTTCAAATAGTAAGTTGCTCTAACAGCTCAGTAGGAATGTGTTATATTTTTGAAATCCTTTCACTCTCAGTAAATATTCAGAAAAAAAACTTTAAAATAAGAAATATCTAAGAATTCCTTGCGTGTGGCTACATAAAGTTGGCAATTATTTATCCAATAAAATAATAGATTTGTAGCCTTAAATCTTATACAGGAATTATGTTCCTTATTATTTTTTTTTAATAACGAGCAAACTGTGTTCATAGAAGAACAATAACTTAGTCAATCTCAATTCCAGCTATTACCAGTTTGTATTCTATCAAAATTTTCAAATATCATCCCACTTATCTAGTTGTAAACTTCATCAATAGATCAAAATGTGCTGAGTGTGGATTCTTTCATTGTGGATCCATTCATTGTTCAGTATATATGTACCAATGTGCTCAAACAAACTAACAATATGTATATACATAAAGTCTATATATGTAAAATTTATATAGACACACATATTGAATAAAATGGTTATTATATTGTTAACATTAATAGTAGTGATACTATTCATAATAATAAATATCTGGGCTGAAGTTCAGGAAATAATATCAATTCACCTTTGAATCTAAGAAGCTGGCCTAACTTGAGTGATCCATTTAAGTACTGTGGACCTGTTTACATATTAAAAATTGAAATTGGACTAAATAATGTCTAAACTGCTTTGTGGCTTGGAGTTTGTACTGGTCTCTTAACAGTGTTTGGTCATCTGAGTTCCAATCTTGGCTCTTCCACTATTATATAGGTTACTTTGGTTAAGTTATCTAATACCAATCTCAGTTTATTCACTTGTCAGAAGAAGATAATAATAGTAATTCCTTTATATGGTTTTTGTGGGGATTGATTGTGTAATAGTACAGTGTTTGGCATAATGAAAGTACTTGGTGTTAGTTATTTTTGAATTTGCTGTTAGCATCAAGTTTAATTTCTGAATAATGTAATGCTGATCCACTGCCATTGGTACCATTTATTTTGGACTGTTTATTCCTGTACCATCTAATGGTGCTTAGTAGCCTATTTTTATTATGTACCTTTCAAATAAATTAGATATTTCAGTCTCTTCTTACTTAGTCTCATATTTGCTATTTGATCCTCACACTGATTTTTTTTTTTTTTTTTTTTAAGAATCAAGATTGCTGTCTGATACATGAGCTATCATTGGCTAGTGCTTTAGTTGGAAATACTTTATGATTCCATTCACATGAAAATCTAGAAAAGACAAAGATATAGTGGCAGAACCAAGATGTGTGATTGCTGGAGTTAGGGATGGTGATGGGAGACAGCCTGTGAAAAAAACAGGAGAGGACTTTACAGGCTGATAGGAAAGTTACACATCATGCTTGTAATAATACTTACTTGATTACATTACATTGTCATAGGTCTTTAATTTGTGCATTTAAAATTGTTAAACACTGTTGTATGCAAGGAATATCTCAATAGATTTATTTTTTAAAATATAGATATCAGTTGAGAGGTACAGTATAGGAGAGCACAGATACCTTCTTTTTCAGTCAATGGCCATGAATTCATTTATTTATAAAAATGGTTAATTTATATATCTTTTTAAAAATAGTTATTCATGATTCTTCCTTTATTTTCTTCATAACTTGTATAATTGTATTTATCTCCTGAGG
The DNA here is from genome assembly GCF_057876585.1 of Rhinolophus sinicus. NCBI lineage: Eukaryota > Metazoa > Chordata > Mammalia > Chiroptera > Rhinolophidae > Rhinolophus > Rhinolophus sinicus. The sequence goes on along the minus strand of NC_142504.1, from coordinate 83,517,682 downwards.
AAATTCTGAAATATGTGAATTGAGTAAACTAGCAAAGACAGTCTTTTCAACAAATGGTCTGGAATAACTGGAGATTCCAAAGTTGAAAAATGAATCTAGACTCAGACTTTACACCTGCACAAAAACTAAAACAAAAACTAATAGACACAGACAATAGTATAGTGATTACCAGAGGATAAGGGGTAAGGGGGTGGTAGATGAGGATAAAGGGGACCAAATATATGGTGATGGAAGGAGAACTGATTCTGGGTGGTGAACACACAATATGATATATAGATGATGTATTACAGAATTGTACACCTGAAACCTATGTGAGTTTACTAACAATTGTCACCCCAATAAACTAATTAAAAAAACACATTCCTAAAAGTAAAAGTAAAAAACTATAAACATACTAGATGATGACATAGGAGAAAACCTGGATGACTTTGGCTATGTTGATGACTTTTAGACACAACAAAGCTGTATTATAGGAAAGAAGAACACGATAAGCTGGACTTTATTAAAATTTAAAATTTCTGCTTGGTGAAAAATACTGTTAAAAGAGTGAAAAGACAAGCCACAGAGAGTGAGTAAATATTTTCAAAAGAGTTACCTGATAATGAACTGTTATCCAAAATATACAAATGATTATTAAACTCAACAATTATAAAACAAACATTCTGCTTTAAAAAAATGGACCGAAGACCGTAACATACACCTCACTAAAGAATATAAACAGATGGCAAAAAGACAAGTGAAAAAACGCCCTATATTATGTCATCAGGGGAATGAAAATTCAAACAACAATGAGATACCACTACACACCTATTAGATTGGTCAAAACACCAAATCCTGACAACCCCGAATGCTGATAAGGCTGTGCAGCAAGAGGAAATCTTATTCATTGTTGGTGGGAATTTAAAATGGTACAGCCACGTTGGAAGTTAGTTGGGCAGTTTCTTATAAAATTAATTATACTCTTACCATACAATCCAACAATCATGATCCTTGGTATATACCCAATGCAGTTGAAAAATTAAGTCCACCCCAAATTCTAAATATGGATGTTTATAGCAGCTTTATGAACAACAGCCAAAACTTGGAAGCAAAAAAGATGTCCTTCCGTAGGTGAATAGATAAATAAACTGTGGTTGATCCACACATGAAACATTATTCAGTGCTAAAATAAATAAATAAATAAATAAATAAATAAATAAATAAATAAATAAATACACAAAACAACTATCAAGCCATGAAAAGAAATGGAGGAAACTTAAATGCATATTACTAATTGACAGAAGCCAATCTGAAAAAGCTACACACTGCATGATTTCAGCTATATGACATTCTGTAAAACATAAACTATGGAGACAGTAAAAAGATCGGTGGTCAAGACTATCTTTGCTCCATTGTATTGCCTTTGCTTCTTTGTCAAAGACCAATTAACTGTATTTATGTGGGTTTTTTCTGGGTTCTCTGTTCTATCCATTGATCTATTTGTCTATTCTTTCACCTGTTTTGATTACTATACCATTATGGTAAGTTTTGTAAAGCTGTAGTGTCAGTCCTCCAACTTTGCTCTTTTCTTCAATATTGTGTTGACTATCCTGTCTCTTTTGCCTTTCTGCATAGACTTTAGAATCAGTTTGTTAACATATATATAATCTGTATGCAAATGCTGCTATTTTGCAGGGGACTGTATTGAATTTATTTTAATTTAAGAAGAACTGATATCTTGACAATATTGAGTCTTGCTATAATGAATACTGAATATCTTTCCATTCATGTAATTCTTCTTTGACTTCACTCATTGGAGTTTTGCAGGTTTCCTCATATAGATCATGTGCATATTTTGTTAGGTTTATACCTAAGTATATCATTGTTGGGGACCTAATATAAATGGTTTTTGTTTGTAATTTCAAATTCCACTTGTTCACCGCTGATGTATAGGAAGCTATTTCGCATATTAACCTTGTGTTCTGCAACCTTGCTATGATCTCTTATTAGTTTCAGTGGTGGTTTTTTGTTGCTGTTGTTGTTAACTCTTGTATATTTTCTACATAAACAATCATTGACACCAGTAAATAAAGACAGTTTTATATTTTCCTTCCTGACCTCTTATTTCCTTTTCTTTCTTATTTCATTAGTTGGAATTTACAGTACAATGTTGAACAGCATTGGTAAGAGGGACATCCTTACCTTGTTCCTGGTATTAGTGGGAAATTTTCCAGTTCCTAGCCATTAAATATGCGAGCTATAGGATTTTTGTAGATAGTCTTTATCAAGTTGAGGAAGTTTCCCTCTATTCCCAGTTTACTGAAAGTTTTTATCATGGATGGGTAGCGGATTTTTTTCAAATGTTTTCTATGCATCTATTGATATGATAGTGTAATTTTTTCTTTTTCAGCCTTTTCCTGTGATGGAATATACTAATCGATTTTCAAATGTTGAACCAGTCTTGTATACCTGGGATAAATCCTATGTGGCCATAGTTTTACAAAAATATCAAATACACACACACACACACAGACACACACACACACAGTATAATAGAAACAATTACAAGTATTTAATCAAAATTATAAATGAGATTATGCTGAAAAAAACTAATGGAAATAAGAATATAACATCAAGGAAAAAAAAAACCAGTATGAAAGGAAGAAACTATTGAATAAGTAGCATGATAATAATTTTGCTGAAGTAGGGCAGCAGAGAATTGTAATTTACATTATATAGTCAAATATAAATGTGACAATAAAGTTCTGCATAGAACTATTATAGAATATTATAAATGAAGTCATATTTACATATAAATACACACATATAACTATTACAAAATGCAAAAGTTAAGTGAAATTCATTTATATATATAATCTTTCATTTTAAAAATGTTTAAAAATGATGAAAGAACTCTCTCATCAGGTAAGATACAACCTCTTGATATAGACCTTTTCATAGTAATTTACTTGTGAGATGTTTCTTCTTTTTTACCTTTTTCCCATCTGCTATTTGATCCTACCACAAAAAGAAAGGACTTCCCAGGGTGCTTCAATTCATAAGGGTTTCTAATCAACGTGGGTTATTCGATTCTTTAATTCATAGGGTTTCTAATCAACGTGGATTATCTGATACTGAGATAGTTGAAAGGTGTAACTAAAGGCTTTCAACCATAGCATTCATTTATATGATTCCTCACTGGGATAAATTGTCTGATGAAGAATAAGTCTTGAGTTTTAACAGAACATTTTTGAAATCCCTGACATTCATAAAAATGTCCTTCATATTATCAACAGAGATCACATTTGAAAGTTTTCTCCCCAGCACTTCTTATGGGATATTCAGAAAGATACGAACCGTTCACAAATGCCTTTCCCCACTCTTTGTATTTATATAGTTTCTTATCATTGTAACGCTCCTGATGTTGACTAAGCTATAAGTCTTGTGGAAAGTCCATCCCATGTTCCTTATATTCACTAAGTTTTTCACCAGATTGAATTTTCCATTTTTTTAAAAAAAATTCATATATGAAAAAAAAAGTTTTATTAAAGGCCTTTACATAGTTTTTGAATTTCAGGCTTTATCGCCCACGTGCATTATCCAAATATAAATAAAGTATCTGTGCAGACTATAGATATGCCTAAATTGCCTTCATTTGTAGATTTTTCTCACCAGATGACTCTGATTTTGAATAGGTGTGAGCCGCAGTGAAGTAATTTTTACATTTCTTAACACTCAGAGCATGTTCTTCATTACTAATGCTTGGATGTAAAGCAAAGGATGTGTGGTGAAAGTGAGCATGTATTATTAGGTGAATATTATATGTTTGAAATGTCCTCCTGAAATCTGTTGTTTTGTTTTTAAAATTGGATGTCCTATTTCTAATAAAATCTTCGGCAAAGAAATTCAGATCTATGCATTGTAATTTTTCTATTCTTCTATAATTTTACATTTGAATGATACTATTTCAATTTTACAAAATGATTTCTTGATCTTATCCCTTGATGCCTAGTCTGAGCATAGGCTTTTTGTTAGTTTCGTGTCATCCACCCAAGATTCCTTCCTTTACTTCAATAATCAGTAATGAATTAGATCTGTAATGAATTAGAAATATAAAGTTTCATTAAAACTAAGTGTCTGAAGTCCTCCTGTATAAGCCCACTGTGGTCAAATGACTGGCCCATGTTAAAATTCTCAACAGTGATCAGTTTTCTTCTAGATGCTTTTATTAAAAAATAAATAAATAAAAAGACATCCTGAGTAGTCAGAGTCACACAGTACCCTATGTACTACATTGCTTTTGTGTCTATAATGTCTTTTTAATTGAAGAGAATCTGATCATATGAGGTCTCAGAGACCATATATTAAATTAGAGGAAGGACTCTTATTCTAAAATTGAAGACAGGTGTTCTATAAATTAATACTTGTATAATTTTACCTTAGCTTTGTAAATAAATCAATGATGACTAAATAAACAGAATATTACTTCTTTCCAACCAACCATCATGTGCTTTAGTCTTTATATTTTTAAATTAACCTCTAAATGTAAGGACAATACTTAAAGGACAGTTTTGGTTTTTTATGTTTGGTTGGTTTTAAAACATGGTTTGGCAAAAGTAAATTTTATAGTTTTTGTTTCACAATATGTCTTCTTAAAATGTATTTTTTATGTATCTACTGTCTTGTATTTTGAATGATGCGTTGAGAATAGAAATGCCAAAGATACAGAAAATGTATAATTTTAAAATGGCATACACACACATGATTTTCAACAATTTCTACCAACAGAAGTTAATATTACCTGCTCAATAATAATGTTTCCTTTAAAAGAATGCAAAACACATGATTAGAGACTATTAACACACTGCTCCTAAACCATATTCATTTGAAAAATGACCATTAAACGGCATATAGTCAAGCTTTCCGCCACTCCCTTAAGTTCTCTTCTCCTAATTTTACCAATTTTGGGGGGCAAGAGGAGATTTTAAAACTTGACCATTTCATTCAAAATAATTAGTCACTGAATTCACAGCTTGAAAATCTAGATTGATAACATACCATAGCTTGTCAGATGGGTTATTAAATTTGTATTCATAGCTAACTCAGAAATAGATATATTTAACAATTCCAAATGTATTAAAAAAAATCTCTGAGATGAATATCACTTTTGTAATAATGCTGTTACATTATGAGTTGCTACTTTAAAATGACCCTCAAAATAAATATTTGTGAATAGCAGCTTGTTGGTATATCCAATACTATAGAAAGATACCTTCCACCATTAGTGCTCTTTGCAGATTAAACCTTCCCCAAAACTGTAACATTTTAATAAATAACACCCTCCATCCACAATTTTTTCTCTTAAATAGAAATTTTAATGAATTCATTATTTCTGACATTTGCATTTGTCTTTAAATGCTACAAGATAACAGGGCTTTAATCATTCCAAATAGCTTTTTAATTATAGACCTAATTACTTTTGCAGAAGGTTAAGCTCCACAAACAGGAATGAAACTGTTTGCTTGCACTTTGTGTGAAGTGTGATGCTGTGCCCTTGATTTAGATATTTGATAAATTTATTTGGTCACTGTTATCTGACTTTTTAATGTAAGGAGACAGAGTTGAGTTTAAGAGAATTTGACATTATGCAGTGTGAATCATGTAAAGATATTTCATTAATTATAGAGTCAGAGAGGGAGTAAGAGACACTCTGCACAAGAGATAGCAGATTAGTAACTGCTTGTTCCAGCCTCCAAGGCTGTACCGGAAGCATGGTCATTTCAATCTCCAGGAAATATAAGGCTGTTGCTTTTCATATTCATCAAAGAATTTGCTGCTATAAAGTTCTTGACAAAAAAGAGGATCACTATTTTGGAACTGTGTTCTGGGGAAGAGTTCAACTAATGATTTTTAGAGGAAAAAACTTTACTAAATTATTTCTTACGAGGGTAGTTGTTAAAGAAAGCCTTGTTTTTCTCTCTGCTTCCCATTGCCAGGCTCAAGTGAGTGATTTTTGAGTGTATAATATCAGATAAATAAGCACTTTTTTGTATTCAGCTGCCCTATTTAATTTATTCAAAATCTTATACGTGAATGCTGAAAATGAGCCCCAAATAGGACAATCTTTGTAAGTTATGGAAAAATGTCAGAATTGTTTATATATCTCTGTTTAATATAGGTAAAAATGGTCAAAGTTCATGACAATTTAATTTGACTGTTTACATCATTATGGCATATATTTTCACATTATATCGGCAATAAATGAAAACATATATACGTATATCACACTGAGACTAAAATCCATTGAAAAACAATCGTGAATCCCCTAACGGGGCAACTATGTCAAAGAGCGCATTTGGCTAGTTAAATTTATGTGCATTTCTTATCCATATTGAATACTACAAATGAGATACAACTCTAGCTATGTGAGGAATTCGTGGTTATAGGACATGCTCCATTTTTCACAGTTGACATGTACTCACTGACATTTCAAGGTTGGAGAAGGATGAAGTTTCCATTGTTTGGGATCACAATTCACATTAGGAGAATGAGACTATTTAAGATGGAGTCAGCTGAATGATGTTTGTAGACACTGGTAACCACATTTTTCATGAAGGTTTCCCTAAAGATTAATTGTATGACTTTAACCATAAAGATTTCTCAGTTGAGCTTAATTGAACAAGCTTTTATTGAGTTGAGTGTCACCATACATCAGACCTGTGCCATGTGCTTGGGATGCAAAAGAGTAAAAAAGAGTAAGAAGCTCAATGCTTCTCATAGTCTGTTCTGCAGAAAAATTAAATATGAGGTAAAAAAATTTATGACAGACTATGTATAGAAATACAGAGTATAGATGTGGTACAAATTGGGGATTCGAGAAAAGTTTCCTAAAAGAGCAGATTCTAGGGTTCTTGGGGAAGATAATTATGAGTTATCGAAGTGAAGTTAGTCAGTGTTTACTGACAGAGATGATTAGCGAAAAATGAAAAGTTTTAACTGTCAGTGTCATATGAAAGCAAGATACTGTTGCATGGGGCAGAGTACATGGTTGGAGACAGGAAGAGGAAGCAGATGAACTTGTAAAAAATGTAGGGCGTGGTTAGATAAGGACATTTTCTACGTCATGCCAAAGATTGTGTGCTTTCTTTTGTACTGATGGAGAGACACTGTGGAAATGTAGTGAACAGAATATCATAGGAGAGAAAAATATTTTTAATTGAGACATATTTATCTATAAGAAGCATTGGATAGTATTCTCTTATTTAAGATATTATGGTAGTAATTATGAATTATGTAACACTGAGTGAAATAATTAACTTCTTAAACAATGCTATTTACTCATCAGCAAAATAAAAAAACACATTTCCTACCTCAAAATTGTAAAGATTAAATGCTATAATCCTTGTTAAGTAGTTGGTACATGGTAATAATAACTAAAGTTTATTTTCTTTGTTTACAGTTAACCCCCTTATAACACGGCACAGCTATAACACTGTTTTGCTCTAACACGGTCTGAGAATTAGAGAAATCACCAAAAAACACAGAACATAATAAGAGCTTTTAAGAGCAAAAGATACCTCATTTGAAATTTTTCGAGTGTGGATGTCGTATAAGATTTGACTTTAGAATTTAAAAATTTATTAGAATTTTAAATCCATTTTGTTCATTGAGTATTAAGTTCATAGGATGAAGATATCTTGTCAAAAAGAAAATGCCCTCGGTTAATGGTGCTTAGCAGTGATGATGAAGAAAACATTATTTAATACATATTAATATGTTATACTTTGGGTGAAAATGGCTTTAATAAAGATATTTCTCTTAATTATAAAAACAGTATGTTTTTATAATTTTTGAAACCTAACCCCATTTTTTGTACTAGTTCTTTGTTATGTAACATGGATTCGCATAACATGGCATTTTTTAGAAACCTAACAACCATATTATATGGGGTTACCTGTATTTGTACAATGATTGAGTTGGCAACATTAATCTTTGAAAAATTATTTATAAGTTGAGAAAAATCCCATAGCTATTTGGAAAAAAAAAAGGAGCTTACTTTACACAGGATACAACAAATAAATCCAGATGCATTAAAATTTTGAATTTGAAAGTTAAAAAACAAACAAATAAACAAAAACCTCTGAAACTACCAGGAAAATAAATGTAGGCGAATAGCCTTATCAGCCACTCTATAGTGGAGAAGAATTTCTTTAAATAAAGCACTAAGCCATAAAAGGGAAAACAAATTTATGATATCAAAATTAAAATTCAGTATGAATGAAATTTAACAAATGAATATTAAGTGAAAATATCTGCAACATGATAACCATTAAAAGATTATTATCTGATATATAGCAAATTCCTGAGAAGTAGAAATAAAATTCAGTCAACATCATAAAGAAATGGGCAAATGACACAAATAAGTAAGAAAGAGGAAGGGAATCTCATTGGCTAATAAGCACTTGATGTTCAAGTTCTTTGTAATAAAAGAAGAGCACAAAAGGTTTCTATTTTGTTCATCACATGGAAAAATAACGTTAAACAGAGGATGATAATGGAAGAAACCATAAACCTTAGGTAATATTGGTGGGAATATTGTGTTGGGAGTAATAGATGTATTTTATGTTTACTGTGCTCATATTATATCACTCAGAAATTCTTCTTTGAAATACATTCCCAGAGAATCTTGGGAATACTCATGGAAGCATGTACAGTCAGCTCTCCATATCCACAGGTTCCTCATCTGCAGATTTAACCAAGCGTAGATTGAAAATATTAAAGAAAATGTCATGCTGTTTTTGACATGTACTATGTAGCTAAGCCTAAGATGGTTGTCTCTGTACTGAACATGTTCTGACTTTTTTTTCTTGTCATTATTCCCTAAACCATACAGTATCACAGCCTTTTACATAGCATTTACATTGTAGTAGCTAGTACGAGTAACCTAGATATGATTTAAAGTATGTGCGAAGATGTGTCTAGGTTACAAGCAAATACTATGCCATCTTATATAAGGGACTTGAGCATCTGTGGATTTTGGTGTCCATGGGGGCCAATCACCTGCAACTACTGAGGGGTAACTGTATAAAGAAGTTCACTACTGCAAAATTTGGCATAGCAAAATAATGGAAACCACCCAAATGCCCATCAATTAAAAAATTGAATAAATAAAATGTGTAACATACTATGAAAACTGTACAGCAGTTACAAGGAAGTAACTAAATAAAAGCATGAACTACTATTGAAATATTTAAAATATATAATATTCTATGAAAAAGTCTAAAACATGGTATACCATTTATACAAATTTAATACAAAAGAGTAAGTGATTCATGACAGGATAATGAGATTATAAATAAAAGATAAATAAAAAGTAATATAAAAATACAAACAAAAGTCAGACATCCTGTAGAACAACTATGTCTAAGTATAACACTATTTAAATATTACAATCTAATTTTGTGACTATGAAGTACAAAATACATAAGGAAATTAAAATAAAAATTGTATTGAAACTAAATATTAGAAATATTTAGAATAGAAAAACATATGAAAAACAAATTTTATACCACATATAAACTTTTCCAAAACCTAGATAATAGTATGCAAGAATTAAGAAGCAGGCATTAAATAGAATATTATTTTAAAAAGAACAGACTAGAGAAATTAATGCACATAGTATCTGAATAGAAAGACCAAAGCACATTGGATAATAGCCAGTTATGAAGTCATCTGGTCAAAACCTAGTCTCACTGACAATTAATATAACCAATTTCTAATTATGACAGTGTTTAGAATTCCTAGAACTAGAGTGACATGATAGTGTGCTATGAAACCTAAATATAACATGTACAGGTTTGGCCAGGCCACTGAAAGACATGCTTGTGGGCTTGGGAGAGTAAATAGTGAATGAGTAGTTAAAAATGACTATTCATCTAGATGTCTTTAATTTATCTCTTCTACATGTATGTAGAAATAGCCCATGCAAAATTATCAACAGTGAAATAATAATTTGGTTGAAAATAAAAATGGAGTTTCTTCTGAATTCAACTTTTCAAAAAATTGTAAGAATGGATTGGATGTAGTACAGGAAGCATGCTCAGAGTCTTTAAATGATTTGAAGCCCATTCATGTCTCCCTAAATTGCACAGAATCCGCACTTATAGAATGCTAGAAGCGGCAGATGGAGCAAACTTAGTGAATCATAAGCCATGCAACATAGATGAGCCCATGCTCATACTAACTGGAGGAATGTGAGAGATTCATCGTCATAGAGGATAAATCAATCAATTCAAAGCAGTGAATGAATAAAATCAGGTGGCCGAACACATTGCATACATGTTTAATCAAATATCTAAATATCTAACATATTTAAATAAAATATGATTTGTTGGGCTAACAAATATGTTCTTTAATTGCCACGATATGAAGGGAATGAAAACTTTGTGTTTGCTAATGGAAATCTGGTAGATAGCAAGAGCTTTTCCATGAGCATAGACACATGCCCAAATTAATTTATAATCTAATTACATTCATATACTTTTAAAACCATTGAAATAAAAAAAATTAAGAAGCATCAATAACTGTACGTTTGTATGTTTATGAATATTTTACAGAGAGAAAGAACCAAATTATTTTATCCTGTTGGCTTCGTAGCATATGTTAAATAAAAATACCATCTTATAATTGGAATACTAGGCACATGATATTATGGCATTGCCTTTTGCAGTGCATGCTTCTGAATAAACTATTCTAAATCAAGTTTGATAGTGATTTCTCCTTTTTTGTAAATATACCAGCATTTATTCCTCACAATTTTATTAAGACTTACTTATTAGATAGTTTTTAATAACTATAATTTCAGGTCACTTAAATCTGAAAAAATAATTATATTTAGATACTAGAAATTAGGCTTTAAATCCCCATAACACAAGAGATGGCTTTTATAATTGGTATAAAATATAGATCAATAGCCAGATTTCTGTATAGAGTGTCATTTAACTGGCTATTTTTGATAGGTATTTGGAAATAATCCAACACATGTATGTATATGTTTTACTTACTTCAGGGAAAGTATTTATAACTTTTTAAAAAACACATAGAACCTGGAAAGTGTGTTTCTAATCATGATGCTATATTTAGAAAACAGGTGTTTTTCCTCAGGATGACCCAAAGGAAAGCTAATAGTGTATATATGAAATTGTAAAATCTTATCTCCAAATGGGTAAAGCTTGACATTCGTGAGCTTTTTATTTGGGAAAAAAAAAAAAAATGCAGATTTGTCTTTTGCTAAACATTTTACCATGAAGCAATAGAAAACTGAGTAAATTTATATTAGATAAAAATAAATTAATCTTAATATTTTCACTTTTTTCTTTTCTGTTTTAAACTTAAGTGTAGGAACTCCAGTAATTTCTCCAACATATAAGAAAATGTATATATTTTAAATATTTTTGATTAATAGATTTGTTTATTCATTCATATGCTTATGGAAACTTATTAACTCTATTTTACCATTGTGAAATATTATTTTAAATCTAGCATCATGTAGTCTATCAAAACATTGTCAATTCAAAAATTTATCATAAGTAGTCTCTAAAAATGTGTTTGTGGAAAAGTGTCGCGTCCAGCACGGGGAGGGTTGTGGGGAGCGAGGGGGGCGGTGCAGGGTTAAAAAAAGACAGTAGCCATGAATAGAGTTTAAGTGCCAGGGCCAAGGGACCTGCAGCCTCGAAGTCTGGGCTGTGGCACCTAATGGTGCCTGTGCATTAGCTTTTATTAGTTAGGTGGGGAAGTAAAGGACAAAAAGCTTGTCAATCTCAAGATCTGTGAATTCCATACATCATAATAGGAAACTGATTCAAGCCAATCACCTTTGCCTGGCAGGCAGCTGGACCATAAATCTCAACTTCCCCAAGGGACAAAATCTATATGCATATGAATAGATGGAGAGCACCATTGAATCACTTCTCTTGCAGGTTATGGGAAGGAATGCAGCCACAGAGGCTGAGGCTTTCCTTAGCCTGAGGAAGGTGGGGGGCTGTGTCCACCTCTGTGAACCCCATGGGTTCTCCTGTTGGTCCGGACTCGGCTCCGCCTGTCAGGTTGCTTTCCAGGTGGAAAGTCATTGGCTTTCCGTCATTGGCTGACCAGCCGTCTTTTTGGACCAAACAAGGAGGCATAAGGTACAAACACAAAGGTTTTGCAAAGTCCCTGCAGGGATCTGTCTTACAGACTCTCCTTTCTTTGGGGGCAGGTACAAGGAAACAAACGGTTAGGCTGCTGCGTGGTGACAGAAAATCTCAGTATATAGTGTGTGATTCATAGATCTTGGTTAGTTTTCCACAGAAGCTTTCTTTACTCAACAATAAATGACACATAAGGTTATGTTACCCAGGAATGTAGAATCGAAGACACACACATGGGAAAAAGAGTAAGTCATAAGAAGTGTTAACAAACCATGGCTAAGCAAATTTGCTGGAAATAGTTATTGAATCTTACAGTTGTTTATATATCTCTACAATACTTTTAGTTAAAAATAAAAGAAAATATCAAGATAGAATCAAAGGTTTCAAGTTTTCAATTTCCTCCCAACAACTGACTTGTATATATAGTAATGATGATGAGATCTGTATTAACTTAGTAATTTTTACTCTTCCTCAAAGACTTTGTCTTCTCTCATCAAACAACTTTCACAATACCCAAGTTACCCCAACATAATTAATATCCTGCATATGTCTTAATGCTTTTACTTGCATTAATACATGATGACAAATCTGAGGCTTGTTCTATCATACACTTATGTGTGTATTAGGGACATGATCCACACAAAAAAAATTTCTAAGAAAAAGACAGCATAAAATGATTGAATTTGGAGGTTTGACTCTTTAGTGATCTTAGTTTTCCATTCTATCTGACTAATACCAGAAAACAATAATTTAAATATTTTTAGAACTATTATATCTTTCAGTTTCTTGAGAAGAAACAGCAATTGGATGTAAACCTTTGGTTTATTCTCTATGTATATTATCAGTAATATATCATATGAAAGATTGAGAACTTCAATACGAGTCTCTTAACAGGAGACTTATATGTGAAGTGAAGATGTCATGTGTATAATTGAAAGGTTTTGATGAAGAGTCATTTTGAAGTAGCCTACCAACATCATAAATTTAACATTAAAATATGTAATTCAAAAATGCCTCAATTTATTTAGACATGATTTCCCAAACTATATTTACCTCTAGGCTTGTATTATGAAGAGAACGTTTTTATCCAAAAAGTGACTGCCAAGAAAATCATGTGAGAATACTGCATACTACAAAGCACACTTTTGAGGCTACATTTATGTGATTTGTTACTGAAAACGCTATAATATTACTGTATTACTTTACCACTTAAATTATATTAGGTTTCCTTAATAGTGAGCATCCATACCGACTGAATACTAGAAGATATATGCCATTAAACATGTGCAAACTTTAAAATACCCTGTGACAAACATAAAAGCTTCACTCCTTAAAATGTTTCACAGTCATTGATATTATCAAAGTAATTCTCATTGAATAAAAGCATTTATCCTGTTAAATAAATATTTAATTATGTAGTAGCTGCATTTTGAAAATCAGGAAGTTTTATTACTTCAAAAATTACTGTTGATTTGCGTTTCAATTTTAAATTCATATTATAAATGTGTATTGAGTATATAATTTATTTGTTTTTCAAATATTAATATTGACTTTTCTCAACTTCTAGAAGCATTTTTTCCCCTAAGGATGACATTAAATTGTTTCCTCCATGTTATACAGGAAAGATGATTTTCCTAGAATTTACAAGTCAATTTTCAATATACAAATGGAAAAATCTGAGTTTTACTTCTGTCTCAAACTAGATGGTATTTATGTTATAAACTATTATTTTTCCAGTAACTATATTTTATAATTATATAAAATTATTACATTTTACAGGGTGTGTTCTTTTCTTTCTTATCAATAGCAACAGACGATAATACTGGATCAACAAAACTACTTTGGTTGTTATGTGTCTCCATTTTCTTTGAGTTTACCATTCTTTCTCATTCCTGACTACAGCATTTGGAGACTGTAATAACCACTACTGTTTCTGGAAGCTACTTGGGAAAAGATAATTTTAATATTTTTCTCTATCATATTAGTGTATGCTTTTAATAATGCCAACAATTTAGTCACATAGCATGTGAAAGTTATATATAATGATCTATAATAAAAAACTAATCATCCCCATCAAAAAAGAATGAGCACTTGATGAAGATTTTAATAACAAATGTAAGTTTAGAATTAAACATAACAATGACATACTATATCACTAAATACAATATATTTAGTCTGTTATCTGTTGTCTTATTTAATTTAAATGGAATTTAGTATTATTAGATATCCTCACAATTCTTCCATTTAGTGATCAGGAATCCCACTTTGGTACTTTAGTTTATTTCTAGTATACTACCTTGAAAACTTGCCTATCAAAGAGGTCCATTATATGATGAAGTTAAACTGAACCGGAACTAAAAGCAGTCATCATTTTTATGCATTTCTTACATTTTGTTAAGCTTTTGTCTCAGTTTTATTTCAGCTGATTTTACCAGTTATGTTAGTTTACTAGGGCTGTCATAGCAAAGTACCATATACTCAGTGGCATAAACAACAGGAATTTATTTCCTAACAGTTCTGAGGGCTAGCAATCCACAATCAAGCTGTCAGCAGGGTTGATTTCTTCTGAGGGACTCTCTCCTTAGCTTGTAAATGGCTACCTTCTCCCTGTGTCTTCACAAAGTCTTCCCTTATGTGTGTCTGTGTCCTAATGTCTTCTCATGAGGGGATCAGTCATAATGATTAGGGCCCACCCTATGCCCACATTTTAACTCACCTTTAAAGGCCTTATCTCCAAATACAGTCACATTCTGAGGTACCAGGATTTAAGACTTTGGCATGTGAATATTGGGGGGATGTTATTTAGCCTGTAGCACCAGATGTCAAGGACCTGTACTCTGAAAATTCTATTAATTGAATTTTTAAACTTAAACCATATGTAAAAATAAGCTTTGACAGTTTCATGTAATGCATCACATCTTGAATATACTACAAATGCTGTTGTAAATGATACAAACACATCACTATTTTGCAAATACTTAGCAAAATTAATTACATATAATGCACTCTGAAACAAGTAAATAAACTCATAAATAAATAGAAACAGAGAGAGAAAAAGAAACCTCATTACAGAGGGAGAGTTGTGAAATTGGCCTTCTGGAGTTGCATTGATTTACCAATGAGTTAGAGCTACATGACAGAAAACTAGGTACATAATCACAGTAGATCACCTATCCAGTGTTCTGCTACAGTGATCAGTGTGAAGGCAGCAAAATCCGACCTCTCAGTTCACAGCCAAGCACATTGTTTCAGAGAAAAGGTACACTTTCTGTTTGGGAGTTCTTTGACCTTGTTTATATTTCCTACCTATATCAAGACACTATAATTAGAGATTGATTGTTTTTTTTAAAGGAAAATTATCTTTGTATTTCACATTATTTCTGTTTTGTTTCTAAAATTATTTGGTTGTTACATTTGTTAGCTAGATTTTGGAAGACACTAAAAACAAAATGGAGAAGCAAAAACCAAGGGGATCTTACTATTTTTTTTTCCAAATAGAGTGTACACTTCTTGAAGGCAGGACTCTGTCTCACTCACCTTTGTATCTAATATAGTCAGTAGCATGGTGCTTTCTTCAGTTACATAGTGACATCATAAGACTCTGAGATATTAAACTAAGCACACTTGATAGGGGTATCCATCTTATGCAAATTATTTAATCAAGAATTGTTTGCATGCAATGTAAGGATCTTTAAAGCATCTTTAGTGCAGGAATTTTCTTCATCCACACAATTGTGGCAAAATATTATAATTATGTGCATATACTCATTTCCTAGGGAAAGCAGCCACCATTTTATTAGAATAAGTTACGTTTCTGCATTAAGAAAAAAGCCACCCTAAATTTGCAGATGATTATCTGTAGATTTTCCTGGGGGGGGGAAAAATCTTGCAGTCAAAATTCTAACCCTACTAACTCATATACAACTGGCAGCATTCATATATCAAAGAAAAGTGTGTTTGTATTAGCCTGCTTGGGCTACCATAACAAAATACCACAGGCTTAAACAACAGAAACTGATTTCTCACAGTTCTGAGGTTTGGAAGTTTAAAACCAAGGCACTGGTAGAATCGGTTTCATTCTCAGGCCTCTTTTCTTGATTTGTAGGTCGTAGCCATCTCTCTATTTGTGCTCACATGACTTCTTCTTTGTGTGTGCACACGAAGAGAGAAAAAGAGAATGTTCTCTGGTATGTATTCTTTTAAGGACAATAATCCTATCAGATCAGGACTCCACTCTTATGACCTCATTTAACTTTAATTACTTCCTTAGAGATTCCCATATCCAAATATACAGGGCACACTGGGAGTCAGGGTTTCACCATAACAATTTTGGGTACAGACATAAATATTCAGTTGCAGAATTCATGTCCTCCAGTATACACAATACATTCATTCCATTCCAATAGCCCCAAAAGTCTTAGCTTGTTGCATCAACTCTAAAATTCAAAGTCAGAAGCCTCAGCTAAACAGCGTGTACCGGTAAATCAGATATTGGTGAGACTAGAGGCAAAAATTCCTCCCTATCTGCAAATCTGTGAAACCAGACAAGTTATATGCTTCCAAAATACAAAGTGGGGCAGACGTAAGATACACATTTCTTTTCCAAAAGAGAGAAATCAGAAAGGCAAAAGGGTTGGCAGTTCCCTGAAAAGTCCAAGACCTAGCAAGGCAAATGTCTTTAGATCTTAAGGCTTGAGAATAATCCTCCCTGGCTCAATGCCCTGCATTCTGGGCCCTCTGAGGTTGCAGTCCCACCTCTAGACTGGGTGGAGGGTCCCACTAGCAAGGCTCTGGGCAGAGGCTGGTTAAGAAGCAGAGGCTGGTTAAGACTGAGTCAGTGTCCCTGATGTCTCTGGATAATCTTCAGGGTCATTCTTCTCTTTTCTTGAAGAATAGAGCATGTTTGCAGTCATTAAATAACTCTATGGTCCCACTGTGTAGAATCAAAAAATCCTGACCATTGTCCTTCTTTTTTTTTTACGGTCTCCATCACCTTCAGTTCAAACTAACAGTGTGTCTGCTCATATAATCCCATAATCTCTTTATCTAGTGATAGTCCAGCCACATTTCTGATACTCTCTTCTCTCATTTCTTGAAATATGGCTAAGCTAAGAATTTTCCAAATTTTTAAGTTTTGGTTCCTTTCTGTTTAACAATTCCTTATTTGATCCATCTCTACTCTTGCATTTTAATATAAGCAGCCAGGAGGATCCAGGGAGCCCTTCAACATTTTGCTTAGAAATGTCCTCAGCTAAATATCAAATTTCATCATTCAAAAGTTCTGCCTTTCACTAAACATTTGAAAACAATTCAGCTAATTTCTTTGCCATTTTTAAATAATGTTTTTTCTACTTTCCAATAACCTATTTCTCATTTCCATCTGAGATCTCACCAGAATGGCTTTTAATGTCCATATTTCTACCATAATATTTCATAATTATTTACTTAATGGAGGCTTTTTCTCCAGTTCTCCTTTTCTCTTGCTGAGCCTTTATCAGAATCGCTTTAACATTCATATATCTACCAACTGTCTCTTCACAGCAATCTCAGCTTTTTCTAGTGTATACCTTAAAACTCCTCCTGTCTCTACCAATTACCCAGTTCCAAAGCTGCTTATATATTTTCAGGCATTTGTTACAGCAGCACCCCACTTCTCAGTAACAAAATCTGTATAGGTCTGCTAGTGCTTCCACAACAAAATACCACAGACTGGGTGACTTAACAGAATTTATTTCTCAAAGTTCTGGAAGCTGGGAAGTCTAAGATAAAGGTACCAGCAAGGTAGGTTTCATTCTAAGGCCTCTTCTCTTTGCTTATAGGCAGCAGGCATCTATGTGTTCACATCATGTTATTTGTACAGAGAGAGAGAGAAAGAGAGAGAGACAGAGAGAGAGACAGAGAGAGAGACAGAGAGAGAGACAGAGAGAGAGAGAGAGAGAGAGAGAGAGAGAGAGAGAGAGAGAGAGAGAGAGAAGTGTGAGTGTACTGATCCTATTGGTTTGGGGATCCATTCTTATGACTTCCTTTAACCGTAATTACTTTCTTAGAGGCTCCAACTCCAAATACAGGCACACTGGGTTGAGGGCTTTAATATGTACATTTTAGGGTAATGCAAACATTTGGTCCATATGTGTTTTAAGAGAAAAGAGGGCCACAGAAAAAGTGAGTTCCCAAGGTAACAGAAGGAAGAGAGCATTATACATAATCAGAGGACAGGAGACTGGTTCCTTAGTTACCAAAGAGGAGAAACATGCTCTTATAATTGACCTATTCATAAATTCAATTCCCTGCATAATTCAACCACAGGAAAAGTAGTTCATTGTTTAACTTAAAATGAAAACATCTAGGTAATATATTCAATTTGTCAGGAGCTTGGCAAACACCATCAGGCTACACCAGTACCCTAAAAAGCATTTCTTAAGTGGAAATTAATTGTGAAACTTTCTTGGTCACATTCCTTGGAAACTTTATACATAGAATATTTACAAGATATGCAATTATGAATTATCTATAAAAAGCACAGGTGTGATAGCCCATGTGTGGTTAATTGTCTAAAGCCTTGTTCCTCAAGCTCTTGTTTATGTATCATTTGCGACAATGTCACTTAGTGATTTTGATGAAAGGAGAGATTCCTGGGCTCCACAAAGAGTCACTTGGAAAAGAATCTCTGGGTGCAGGAATTTAGACTCATTAATTAAAAAGTCTGAGCTATGATTTGTAAGTGATGTCCCCAGTTAAGAATTACTGGTTTAAAATGCTTTGTCTTATGACATATCATTTTCCTGAAACACTGAAAAATATGGAGCTATTTATTTTAATTTCCTTTTTGGTGTTACAAATGGAAAATGTATTATTGAAGCAGACCTACTATTTTTTACTGGGACTGGGTCTTAAGCTCTTACATGCTCTGTGGTCCATGTCACCTTCAGAAGTGTTTTAAGGCAAGGAAAGGAATGAAATCATTAAGAGCTTCCAGCATATGGTGATTGAGTGTCTCACTGTCATTTTTTCTGTATGCATCTAGTCTGTTAGCTTGGACCCTGTGAACAGGCTTCCACTCAAGATTATGCCAGTCTGGAGGGTAAACAGCTATCTGGGGAAAACAGACGGAGTGATGTATGAGCGCTTATTTTTTGTTTTGTTTTGTTTACATAGAGAGAGACATACAGTTTTCAGGAACATCAAATCAAGTCGATTGATATGCATTCTCACATCATGTTGGCTTGATTTCTCATAATCAGAAACTGTTTGACAAGGTTTATGCTCCTTTGGTAGGAACATAGCATGCTCCAGTATTAATCCGTGTTTCTGTAGCCAGGTCACTACAAAATGAAAAGAGGACCCCATTATTCTCTGGAGAAATGACGCTGTGTAAAACAGAAAATTCAGAAAAATCACTTTGCATGAGTCCCTATGTAGTCATGCCCACTATGCACATTCTCATGCCACCACTGATTCACAAAGAAGGGAGAAGTTCACAAAGAAAGAGGATATAATAGCAATATTTTTCTCACTTTACCACACAAAATGATTAGTAAGAGGAACATCAATTGAAAGAGCAATTTTGCTCAAGGCCTTCTGAGGAAAACTTTATTAAATTCTATCTTTTCCTGATATATCAGGAAGAGCAAGGGAAATCACTTAGTAAATCAGCATTATTTATTAGCTAGCAATCACAAAATATTAAAGTATGAGAGACGTAAAAGAGGTAATTTTGCTATAATTTATTATTTCACAAGTTTGAAATATGAGACTCAAGCAGATTACTGTGATTTATCTGAGGTCACAATGATAATTAGTGAAAAGTGAGACAAACCTCTGGTTTACTGTTTTCTAGTGCTCTTTTGAATGTGCTCTGCTGCATTCTTGCTTTCCAGAATTTGGAACAGTGCAAGTGTAGTTCAAGTTGACAGTGAAAGGGCTGTACTTTGAAAAAAATCTGTGGAAGTAGAAAACCAGGTCTGAAACTTTGCAGAGAGAGAATGCCATCTCTATAATTAAATGAGAAGAGAAAGAAGTTTTGGCATGTTGATTACCTGGGGACCAGCAATGGATGTATGTGTGCAGTTACAGCATCAAATAAAACGTTAGCAAAGAAAAGAAGAAACAGTCTATTTTAGGTAGCTTATACTTTGAATGTTGTCAGTCAGAAAGGTTATTTTTTTAACCATTATAGCCTATAGCTTAAATGGACAATAAATCATATTTCTATTTCAGCACTATAGATAGTATTCTTTATTTCATTCTCCTGTTGTCTATGAAAAATTCACTTCACTAAACTAATGGTACATTGCTATCTTAATTGCATACAATTACTTAGTGAAAAACAAAAGGGATACTTCTATATAAGTTATTATCAGAAATATAGTTATGTTCATTAACTGTATTTATTTCATTTACATGTTTTTAATTAACTAATGGAATGTATACCCATAGATGAATTCTAATATTAAATGATACAAATATAACCATAAATCTCATTCCTGTTATATTTTGTGAAAAGAACTAAATCATTATCAAGAAACGTTAACTTATGTATTTCCTAATTTTTCTCTGAAGATTTCAAAGTTGGAATATAGTCTGTTTTTCTAGAATTTCTTTTTTTTTACTGAATGCTTCAAGCTATGCTGCATCAACTTAAAAGAAAATAGGAGGCATTTTAGGTATACATCTATTTTCCTATTTTTATTATCGATGGACCCAAAATTCAGCTAAATCCAAAAGAAAAAATATATATAATTGAAAATACTGGGAAAAACTATTGCTGCATTGTGATCAGAAACAAACATGCCAGAAGAGCCCCTGGAAATCAGTCAATTCAGCATGTGTTTCTGATGATGAAGAGATATCAATGGCTGGACTCCTAAACTGTTCAAATTAGAGATTTATGAAAAGTATTGAATTTATTTTTGAAATTTTATTCTGTTAAGAGTAGAGCAAAAAGATTGTCTGGATGAGAATGTACATGATATTTAATGTACGAGTTAAGCATACTAATTTAAGTTTAATAACTTTTGAAAAATGATGTCAGGTCATTGTAGATCAGATTTTAAGCACCCACTGTTGTGCTTATGTGAGGTTGAGTTGATAAATACAAAGTAAGCTCCAGAAAAAAATACGAAAATGGAAACAAGATATATTAAATGAATGGAAGCAGAATATTTATTTTTTTAGCTTTATGATCTGAAACAAAGTTGAAAGTAGAAAAAGCGAAATGATGTCATAAAAATGGCGGCGTGACGTGAACCTCTTGAAATCTCCCTCAATGAGCCTCAATGTGGGAATTACAACACACTGAACAACTGTAACTCCACAGAGGACTCTCTGCGCAGCAGACAGGCAAGACTAAGAGGCGCACTACTGAAATCATCTAAAGGTGGGCAAATTGCGTGAGCTGGGGAGGAAGGAAGGGTTGAAGAAAATGGAATACTCTAAATATGAAACTTTCTTTTACATAAACTTAATGGTAAGCACTCAAAAAATATCCAGAACTGAAATATGTAATGCAATAAAAGAAGAAACAGAGGGAAAAATCATGAAGAAGTTAAATTGTCACTCTGCAGATGACATGATGCTATTATTAGAAACAATCAACGAATACAGTAAAGTTGCCGGCTACAAAATCAACATACAAAAGTCTATAGCATTCCTATATAGTAACAATGAAATCTCAGAAAAAGAAATAAAAAAATACATTCCTTTTGCAATTGCAACAAAAAGAATAAAATACCTAGGGATAAACTTAACCAAGGATATGAAAGACTTATAGGCTGAAAACTATAAGACATTTTTAAAAGAAATTGAAGAAGGCAAAAAGAAATGGAAAGACATTCCATGCTCATGGATTGGAAGAATCAACATAGCTAAAATGGCCTTATAGCCAAAGTAATATACAGATTTAATGCAATCCCCAACAAAATCCTAATGGCGTTTTTAAAGAAATAGAACGAAAAAATCATCAGATTTGTATGGAACCACAAAAGACCCCGAATAGCCAAAGCTGTCTTAAGAACAAAGAACAATGCTGGAGGTATCACACTTCCTGACTTTAGCTTGTACTACAGGGCTACAATAATCAAAACGGCATGGTATTGGCAGGAAAACAGACACACAGGCCAATAGAATAGAATTGAGAACCCAGAAGTAAACACACATAAATATGGACAGATAATTTTTGACAAGGAAGCAAAAAACATACAATGGAGAAAAGACAGCCTCTTCAATAATTGGTGCTGGGAGAATTGGAAAGCCACGTGCAAAAGAATGAAACTGGACTGCTATCTGCCACCATGTAGCAAAATTAATTCAAAATGGATCAAAGACCCCAGAATAAGACCTGAAAGAATAAACTGCATAGAAGAAAACATAGGTACTAAACTGATGGACCTTAGGTTCAAAGAGCATTTTATGAATGTGACTCCAAAGGCAAGGTAAGAGCTAAAATAAATGAATGGGACTATATCAAACTTAAAAGCTTCTGCACAGCAAAAGAAACCATCAACAAAATAAGATGCAATTGACTGAATGGGAGAAGATTTTTGCAAACAGCAACTCCAATAAGGGGCTAATATCCAAAATATACAAGGAACTCATACAATTCAAAAACAAAAAAATCAAAGAACCCAATTAAAAAATGGGCAGAGGACCTGAAGAGACATTTCTCCAAAGAGGACATACAAATGGCAAATAGACATGTGAGAAGATGCTGACCATCACTAATCATCAGAGAAATGCAAATGAAAACCACAATGAGATATCACCTCACCCCAGTTAGAATGGCTATCATCAACAAGACAAATAGTAACAAGTGTTGGAGAGGCTGTGGAGAAAAAGGAACCTTCATATACTGTTGGTGGGAATGCAGACTGGTGCAGCCGCTATGGAAGGCAGTGTGGAGGTTCCTCAAAAAATTAAGAATAGAATTACCATATGACCCAGCAATCCCTCTCCTGGGTATCTACCCAAAAAATCTGAAAGCATTTATCCATAAAGCAACGTGTGCTCCAATATTCATTGCAGCTTTATTTACAGTGGCCAAGACATGGAAACAACCAAAATGTCCTTCGATAGATGAATGGATAAAGAAGCTATAGTATATATACACCATGGAATACTATTCGGCGGTAAGAAAAGAAGAAATAGTACCATTTGTGACAACATGGATGGATCTTGAGGTTATAAAGCTAAGTGAACTAAGTCAGACAGAAAAAGTCGAGAACCATGATTACACTGATATGTGGTATATAAAACTGAAAACAACAAAAGAACAAGACAAACAAATGAAGGAACAAAAACTCATAGACTTAGACAATACTTTAGGGGTTACCAGAGGGTAAGGGGAGAGGGGCTCTATAAGAGGGTAAATGGGGTCTAATATATGGTAACGTAAAGAGAACTGACTCTGGGTGGTGAACTCACAATGTGAAATATAGGTAATGTATTACAGAATTGTACACCTGAAATCTATGTACTAACAATTGTCACCCCAATAAACTTTAATTAAAAAAAGGTGGAAAAAGCAATCAAGTAACATAGAAATATCACAAAGATATTGTTCTAAAGAATGAATGAGCTATTATTGTTTTGAATATTAACATGCATATTTCATAAAATCTAAGGAATTTAGAATTTTAATTATTTGCATTATCATGATTTGTAAGTGACAGATGCATTTTTTTAGCACAGAATCAAATTTGTACTGCATTATTTAAATGAGTATTATGTGACATCATGCATCTTTAAAATAACATGATATGTGTGTGTTTGGGGGGGAACATATGTTGCATTTTAATAGAACCCTCCTCTAAAACTTAAAATCAACTTGATATTAACTTTTCTTCATAAAAATCCAATCAAAATTTTAGTGATCTAAAGATGATCCCCTCTCAGGAATCCTTTACAAATGGTACATTGCTGAGTAATTGTATCCTTATAGATCTTAGAAGAGAACCTCAAAAGACTAATTCCAGTAATAGTGCAAACTGAATAACTCTCCTGTTATTTTCTTCAGTAACCTGAATAAAAAATGCACTTACATTGAAGAAATCAACCAACTGTGACTCTGAAAAGTCTGAATTCAATTTAAATCATAATTTCTTACAGTCTATTGATAATTTACCCTGACTTTGTCATTAATAGTTTTGACTCATTGACACCGAGCAAAAATTAATCAGAGAGAATAACTAATGAGAAAGAAAAGCTTGTTTGACCATGAGGCTGGAACATGTGTGGAACAGGACGCTTGGAACCTATTTTTCAGTGGAACCTATTTTTCTCCCTGCCTGATTACTTACTATCCTTTCTGAGAGAATCACACTTCTTTCACTTTCTTTGGAGAACTTGTATTTTCTCCACATCATCCGTTTGTTTTCATTGGGAACTCCTGATTTTACTCGACTCCAACTGCCTGGCCATAGGTGAATAATTCAAGAGTAGGCTCAAGCCAAGCAGAGATTATCCTTGAAATTTTCAAAATATTAGGTTTTTTGGTGGGAGATACTATAAGGCACTTGAGATTTGTGAGTAGCCAAGTGCCCTCCCTTATGAGAAATCAGCTTACAGTGAGAATGAAGTATACATGTAAAGAAAAGCATAAATAAAAAAATTAAGAGGGAGACCTGGTGGCATCCAAGATCCTAGTCTGGTGGGTTTTTGTTTGTTTGGTTTTGGTTTTGGTTTTTTGTTTGTTTGTTTTTTGTTTTGGTGTGTGTGCGTGTGTGTGTGTGTGTGTGTGTGTGTGTGTGTGTGTGTGTGTATTTAAGTTTAGAAATACATTTCTCTTATTTTTATTTTGATCATTATATAAATTTGTCTTGGGAATTTCCTGTTTTTTCTACATGAGTTCAAGTTCAATTTCTGTAACTTCTAATCTGAATAGAATAAACATTAGAAATGAGCCTAAATAAGGCTTTTAAGTTTACAAATATTTTAACAGGATCAATACAAAACAAACATTTCTTCTGAATGGTTCACTTAGATTAATTTCATTTAGCTACTTCATTAATATTTTTATCAATAGTTTATCATGTACTCTCTATAGTGGCAGAATTGTCTGCCAGAACATGACTTTCTCAGTTCACTTTCTATCTTACCATAAACACCTTCTTAGCTTCCATTGCTGGTTCCCCTCTTCTCCTTGTCTTTGACCTCGGATTTTTTCAGGAATTCGGGGTTCAGTGTTGGAACCTCTAGTCTTACCATCTGTACTTGCTTCAAAGTGGTCTCAGGGCTTTACATATTACCTATATGCTAACTATCTCAAATTTAATCTCTAGCCAAAGTAGGGCAGAACATATCCTCTGCATGCAAACATGTATATCGCATGACCTACTTGATACTTTCACTGGAGATGTCCAATATCATCTCAAGATTAGCATCCAAATTTAGTTTCGGCATCCTTATATCCTAAACTTACTGCTCCTGCAAACTTCATCTCAACGAATGCCACTTGCAGTCTCCTGGTGTGCAGGCAAACAAAACAAAACAACCAACCAAACAAAAAAACAAAACAAAACAAAAAAACACTTGGAGCGCTTTAAAATATATATAAATGGTATTTTCTGTTCATAAGCAATTTCTTCTCATTCCAAATACGATATTTATTCAAAATCTGACCACTGCAATCTAATTGGCCACTACTTTGGTCAAAATTCTCATCTCTTGTAGTTTTTGCAACAACCTCCTGGCATATTGCCCCCCTTTCACCTTCTGCAAGTGAATTACAGTAATAGCTTCCCAATGACTCCTTTCACTCTTTACAGCAGGACAAAAAGATACTTCAGAAAGATTCTGGCTCTATTCAGAACTCCCAATAGTATATCATCTCTTTCTAAATAAAAGCCCAAATACTTACTATGATCTTAAAAATCTAAGTTATCCTGGCTAACTCTGACTTCATCTCCTACAATCTCTCCCTCCCTCTAAGACACATGTCTCCTTGCTGTTCTTTGACTACACCAATATAAGCCTGCTTTTGTGACCTTGAAATTTCTGACTGTTCTGTCTGGAAGGGACAGAAATATATGCATAAATTACTCCATTAATTGTCAATTATGATAGTTTTTCCTCTTAATATAATGTCATGTAATTCTTTCTCATCCTTGATATTTTATAATATTCTTTTTAAAGGCTGCCTTGTTTTATTTTATTTAAAAAATTCTTAATTTAGTCATCTGCACTTTTCATCATTATAACTCATCATCTGTTTATAGCATACAATTTTTAGTCTCCCGTTAGATTCAATGTAATTTTTCCCTTTATTGTTATATTTTCTATCCTTAAGAATCAGACATACAGGTTTTTAGTAGCTGATAGATTAAACTGCAAGTTTTTGTTAAGGTTTGTAACAGTGTAAGTTCTAATTTTCCATTCCACAGGAAACCGAGACTCAGAAAAATTCCATCAATTACCCATTCATACAACTAAATACTTGAGAAGCAGGATTCAAACACATATCTGCTCCTTAGGCAAATGGGCTTTCTCCATAGACCACAGTTCTGTTTCACATATTTTGAGAGATACAACAGTTTCTATCACCTCTCGAATTAAATGTTTTCCCATAGACTTGAATCTTTTTGATGTGTGAAAACTGATTACTTTGTTTCTCTGACACTTAATCTTATTTTTATGTGCGTAAAATTGATTATTTAATTTTTTTGATTCTTAACAATTATTTCATTAGTGAATCAGTGCATATGAAACTGCAGGATGCCCACTGCATACATGGGGTATTTCATAGCTAGCTTTACAAAGCAATGATTCAAACTTTGTAATTCACTGGATATTTTGAATTTAAGAAAGAGCTGATTTTTTTTCCGCTTTACTATAATCTCTTTGAGGGCAGATTCTTTCTAAGCTGTTGCTCTTTACTTAATATAAACAACACAGACAACAGTGCAATGCCATAATCTCTATTCCCATCATCATAGAAGACATAATCAATGAAATCTGGTTTTAGAACTTTAAAATGTTATAAAAGTTAGCAACAAGTGATAATAATATAATGAGTTTATCATATATGATAGGTTAACTGGATGATGAAATATTTTAATTTGGTGACCCTTAGAGAAAATGTTTAAATTGGAACATTGTTTATTCTCAAATAATTTATCATTCACTTTAATATGTGTTCACCCTGGTCAAAGCTGAATATTTTTCATTTTAGTAATAATGTCAAATTGTTATAATTTTACGGTTTTACAATATTCTATCTTGTTTGATTTACTCTCTTAATTCTCTGACATAGGGAGTAGAATAAATATTAACCTTACTTTATAGATTAATAAACTATATCCCATATAAAGATGTACTAAAGGGTAAATAATTAATGTGTGAATAATTCAAATTGGAACAAGTTTATTTGGATTTTAGTCTACTACATCTGAATATTATACTATACATAACTCATTGAGTACTTGAATGGTTCTCTCCAGAATAAAAAACTCAGAGTTTATATTTCTATTTATTTTTTCCAAAGTAAATAATTGTATAAATGATGTATACCTCAAATGTATCCGTAAAACATATTTTAAGCTTGTTTTATGGTGGCCTTTACATTGATAAAATAATCAACTAGCACTGGGATCAAGAAGTGGCTAATATAACTGACATTTTCAATATTTATATGGCTTTTCTGAAGAACTTTAAAAGTATTATTAACTAAAATATTCATTGACGGCTTTACAACTATTTTTTTGGACCCAGACACTGCTTCAAATAGAGTGAAAAGAGACAAATGATAAAGAACAGAAAGTAATCAGAATTTCCTCTTTAAAGATATGATTAAAAGAGAAATTTAAAATGTAATAATTAATGTCAGTGATAATTGCATTACTATATGACATGCTGGGACATTCTGTGTCATTTAATAGGCTTGGATTTGCAAGGCAACCTTCTAAAAGCTGGTTAATTCCTCCTAGACAGTATGCCTACAGTTTAGATAGGAGCCACCAGATTCAGTATTATAGATGCAATGGAGTAGACATAAATTAATCTAGATTTATATCTGGCAGTACTTTGAGAACATTCTCCTCATCATTCAGTAAACATTGCTTTTTTAAAAATAGGAATAAGATTTTGGTTAAAATGATACTATATCATGCAACCATCAATTTAAAGTTGTAATAAGGTAGCTACTACATTAAGTAAACATTAAAACACTGGTACGTATACACGAATATGTATACATATTGGCAAAAAGTAAATGCTTATGCTTATATTTACTCATTGATTTACATATCATTTTTGAATATCTAAAAACTGATCTAAAAATCAAGAACGTTACAGTCTGGCGAAGTATACACACAGCTCAAAACTAAATCATACCATTCAGCAGACTGATAAAAGCTACAGCTCAGATTATCATGGGTGCAATGAGAGCAAGAGCAACTAGTGATAGAAAATCTAGTTTTGGGTGTTCAGAAACCCTCAAATTCTAATTTTGGGTTCAGAAAAGTAATATTTGTATTGATAGGTAAAGAATAAACACATGTAATATAAATGAGGAAAAATTCTTTCATTCATAAAGGCAAGAGAAAACGGTGTTCTGCAGGAATTTCACGTATATTTGGACCATACATCAATGGAGGATAAATGGAGCGAGATCAGGACCTAGATCATGAAGAGCCTAGTATCGGACTTTATTCCAAGGGTAATAAGAATGATGGAAGAGATTTATTAGTAATTTATACTCAGATTTTTCTCTTAGTATGACAATTCTGACTGCACTGTGGAAAACGAATTAAAGTGATTTTAGAAAGAAAAAGGAAGTCTTTATAAATTGATTCCAAAAATGTAATGAAAATGTAACGAAAAGATAGTAAAGGTGTAAATGGGAAAAAATAAATAGATTGGAAGGATAACGAGGCAGTTATCACAAGTCATATGAGAAAATAAAATGTCTTAGTTTCCGATTACTGACATAATGAATTATCAGAAACTTAGTTGCTTAAAACAACACAAAACCATTATTTTACAGACTTGAGTCTGACATAGATCTCACTGAACTAAAATCAAGGTATTAGCAGAGTTGTGCTCATTTCTGGATGGTTTAGGGGAGAATCCACTTCCTTGCTTTTTCCAGTTTAGAGAATTAGTCTTTATTCCTCGGCTCATGATCCCTTCCTCCGTTTTGCAACTAGTAATGTTGCATGTTCTTGACCCTGCTTTTCCATGTTTCATTTCCTTTACTTACCACAGTTAGGAAATGTTCTTGGATTTTACGAACTGGATTAGACTGGGTCCACCCAAATAATCTTGGATAACATCCTCCTCTCAAGGTCCTCAACTTAATCACATCTTCACAGTCCCTTTTGCCCTGTAAACTAACGTTCACATGATCTGCAGATTAGGATACGGACATATTTGAGGACCACTATTCTGAATATCACAGAACAGGAAATGAAGGTGAAATACTCATTTCTGATCCAGAAAATTCAGAGGTGAAGACAGTAAAAATTTCATTAACTGAGAGGGTTAAGAAGAAAATTAGGAGCAATAGGGCATTACTGGTAAAGTAGAGGGATGAGAAAACAAAAAGACACAGATTATGAGAGAGGAGTGGCCTGATGACTGATGATGCTAATACCAGCAAATGGAAAACTACGATTCAGACCATATATGGACAAGAAGGTATTGAAAAACAAAAACACTACATACACACACACACACACACACACACACACACACACACACACACACACGAGGTCAATTAGGATTGCGAACTCATCCTAAAGTGCTACATAGCTCATTGCTGAATATCACTACAGTCACCTTTGAAGTACTCCCCTTGGGAAGCTCTGATGCCAGTGCCTAGGCTACCTTTCAAAGTGATTTTGGAATTCTTTTCTCGAATGGCCATCAGAGCTGTCGTTGTATTACCCTTGATGTCCTGAATGTCATCAAAATGTCTTCCTTTCAATATTTCCTTTATCTTCTAGGAAAGAAAAAAATCACTGGGGGCCAGATCAGGTGAGTAGGGAGGGTGTTCCAAGACAGTTATCTAGCTAAAAACTCCCTCACAGACAGTGCTGTGTGACCTGGTACATTGTCATGATGCAAAAGCCATGAATTGTTGGTGAAAAGTTCAGGTCATTTTAGTCTAACTTTTTCATGCAGCCTTTTCAGCACTTCCAAACAGTAAACTTGGTTAACTGTTTGTCCAGTTGGTACAAATTCCTAATGAATAATCCCTCTGATATCAAAAAAGTTAGCAACATCGTTGCAACAAGTTCTCGAACTTAGTTGTAAGACCTCATATAACCCTTATAGTGGATCCTCCAAAACACACAAATATGTGAATCACTACGTTTTGTCACAAAACTTTTGCAAGTTTTGCACTGGGAGTCCCATAATAGAGTTTTTGTCTTCTTTTTATTGAGGTAAAATTCACATAACATAAAATTAACCATTTTAAAGTATATGATTCAGTGACAGTACATTCACAATATTTGGCAACCATCACCTTTATCTAGTTCAAAAATATGTTCATCACCCTAAAATAAAACCCTATACCCATTAAGCAGTTACTCCAATTCTTTCCTACCCCTAACCTCTGACAACTGCTTTCTATCTCTATGAACCATAATACAGTTTTAAACTTTAGGAGTATAGATATATTTTATTTTTATTTCAAAAATTGGATGTACAGGGACAACAAATCTACATGAATAATGGTGGGCCAGGAAAGAGTTTATGAATTTTATCCCAAGGCTAGCAATACATGATTCAGATGGTCACATCGATTCTCTATAACCCAGATCCTAGAGACATAACAACTACAGATTTATTGAGAAACTTGCCTGGTTTTTGTAGTATATTTTCATAGGTAACTGCTAAAACAACAAAGAAGAAAAAAGTAGATACATCTTTGTGCCATATGTATCAACGTAAAATATTTTGGTAGATTTTAGAAAGCCTAATATGAATAAAATTTCATTATTAGAAGGAAATAATTAGTCAATGGTACCAAGTGATTGAGAAGCTCAATTAATAAGTTTATATGGCAAGCCATCTAATTTACAAGAGAATATAGTTTATGTTGAAAGAGAAGCTATTGGCAACTTATTTCTACAATGAATTTGCAGTTTGTATGTCATTATTTAAGGTGTGAAAATCATTTCCTCTTTTCAAGATTAAAAAATACAATCTTAGAATTAAAAAAAAAAAAATTTCCAGGTTTCTCTCTCTATATTTTTTTCCCCTTATTCAGGTTCATGTTAAATATGTAGGATTAAAGATTAGGGGTGGTATAAGGGAAGGCAAAGCGAACTCTCTAAATACTTAGATTGAAAGCGTAATCTTTGAAAGTGAGGCCAAAGTTTAGCCACAGCACCTTCAATATCTACTTCATATAAAATTTATCTACATTCCTCTGGATCCTGATTATCTAATATTTTTTCTTACTTTTTCTATCAAACTTTGTTCTCAGAAATGATCTCAAATTTATTATTGGGAATGTCCTAAGAGCTAAGAAGAATGAAGGTATACTGGTAATTTAACATGAATTAAAACCTTAAACTAAATATATAAAGTTCTAATAGTGAAATTGTTCTAACAGGGAAAATAGCAGACATAATGAGCGTCCCAGGAAAAAACACTGAGGCATCTACTAGACCCTCGATAAGAGGTCTTTCTTGATGATGCAGATAAAACGTGATGGTGATCTATCTCAGTAGTTAGTAAGTATAGGTCAAAATAGAATATGCCATAATTTGATTGCTGTGTAACACTAGTTAACAATGGGAGAAAATTAGTAAACTGTTTTATAATACAGTGAATAGTTACTGAGTAATGCATGCAGAATATATGTTAGAGGAAAATAAATAGGATGCAGACTACACTAAAACACTAAACTATTAAATTAAAACACTAAAACAATTAAAATTTTTTAGTGTAGGACTTGATAAAGTACCAAATTAAAGGAAGTACTCGTATATCACAGATACCTTAAATGTGGTATAAGAATGTTTTTGGAACCAATAAGAAGTAGAAAAAATTATCACCGAGCTACTGAGGAAGGCTTAATAAAGGGAGTGTGTGGAAGCTGAAAATGGAAGACTATCCGATTTCTAAACAGCAATAACTCTAATTAAAATTGTGCAACATGACCAAAAACCAAATAATCAATCATTCATATTTTCCACGTACTCAAAATAAGACTTGCATTTGTGTTTATTGTCAATTAATTATGGTAACCTTTGAGACAATTATTGGAAATCAGGATTCATGGGTAGTTCAGTGGATGATGTAGCATCATGAGAAATTATGTAACCCGGATTAAATAATAGTATTAGGCAACTTGGGACACAAATAGATTTATATTGCTTCAGTGTAAACATGTTCCAAGGATTCAAGGAGTTGTAGTAACAGCAGCATTACTATCTTTTCCTCATGTCAAGACAAGGACAGCTGAAAATAGCCCAGGACAGCACTTTTGAAAATAAAGTATATGATGAGGTATTTTCTGGATGCTACAAACACTCTTCATAGGCACTGATTAGAAAACAAACAAATATATATCTCCCTCTTCTCTATTAGTTATTCTAAATCTCCATCAATAAATCACTATTTTCCACAAAAAACAGTGACATTTGTAATAGATTTTTATTTTCCACCAACTTCTTTGTATAAACAGAGGACTCTGCAAATACTTTTGGTAAAGTCTCAGCATTTCCACAAGTCTAGCATGAATAAAAATAATTATATTATAAAATAATACCTGACATTACTTGCCAGACACTCTTCTAGGCATTTACCCAGAATGTTCCATTTTAATGCAGAGAGCAACACTATAAACAAAGGGCTGCTACTGTCATTATCCCCTTTTGAAAGTTAAGGGACTTGAGGGCACTGAGATTTCTAGAATTCAGTAGAAAAGTGTTCTGTCCTTCAGGTGCCAGAACATTTCTATGCAACATATAGAGATTAGCAGATTTGACCCTCTTAGTCAGTTTTGCAGCATCTTTTTTCATCTGATTCCAAAACTTCTCTCCTTGGATTACACAGCCTCACA
Organism: Rhinolophus sinicus; assembly: GCF_057876585.1. Classification (NCBI taxonomy): domain Eukaryota; kingdom Metazoa; phylum Chordata; class Mammalia; order Chiroptera; family Rhinolophidae; genus Rhinolophus; species Rhinolophus sinicus. The sequence goes on along the minus strand of NC_142504.1, from coordinate 83,484,505 downwards.
GTTTCTCTAGACTGCTCCCTCTTCCCACACTTACCAAACGTAACAGCGATCTCAGCTTCTGACCCTTGTGGTTCTAAATAGAAGAGTTGAAATCCATGTGAAAAGAACACATCTTAAAAATTCACATCATTTGATTCAGTCCAGCCACCAAATCACCAGCATTCCTGCCTCATCCCCTCCTCCAAAATAAAATAAAACACAGCAAAAAGCCTCCATGAGTCAGCAAAGTGCTAATTACAGTAAATACACCTGAACTCTGACCTCTAGCCCACCCAGGCAGAAAACTGCTTTCTGTATCCATTCTGCAAATGCCTGGCACTTTTGTCAGGTATTAATAAGCATTTTATGTAAGAAGGAATAATTTATTAGATTAACTATGTCTATAAATATTTACTTTTGCACTGATTTTTTAAAACATTTTCATTGGCCAGTAGATTATTTGTTGTTTTGCAGCTTCAGGGAGCAAAAAACCTATTACTTAACTAACAGCAGGTGTACTGATATACTTCTAGTACCGCATTATTGAGTAGAAAATACTCAAAGGAGAATTAAATGAATCATACAAGATAAAGCTCATTAAGTGATATAAAATTCATTAAGTAGTATGGAGAGGGTAAAGCTGATTATGGGAAGAACATTAACTATTGTGTCAAAAAATAAGTTCAAAAGTATATCTGAAATAAAATCTATTGCATAAATATTCACCATTAATACCTATTTTAATATTGTGCACTATATGTGCAGTTTACTAGCATTTACCTTTAAGTTTGCCATAGGATCCCCAAACAACAATTCAGTTATTTTAAGAAAATAATTTGCTACCACGAGTGGGAAATACAGAAATACAGCCCAATCTGTTATTTTATGGCATATGCCTTTAAAAATCTAAATAGAGTAACTAACTCTTAAAATTTTCAGAAGGCTTTGCTTTAGTTGCACAGTGAATTTCCTCAACAAAAAGCATCTGAACAGAAATCTCGATGTTCAGCATTAAACTAAAAAGGTATAATCTTGAATTTTCACAATGGGTATTACATCATAAACTCTAGTATAACAATTAATGTCATATTTCACTTGCTTTCTGATCTTTTTACTAATGCTTCATGAAGAAATGATAAATAAGTATTTGATAAATCTCAACTTGGGGAAAAACAAGGGTTTGGATTGAAAAAGCGAGTAACACTATGACAACGGGTGTATTAGTGTCCTTTCCCCACTAGTATCGTTATTTATTTTGAGTACCTTTGCACCTTGGTATTACATTATCATTAATGTTTGCAAACATAGGTCAGGTGTACATGAGAATCATACATTTCAATATATTCAGCTTCTGTTATTTAACTACTCTTGCTGGTCCAATTCAGGTGCATGATATAACAACTATCCTTTTGGCAAATGTTTTTTTTTTTTTTTACATAAAGGACACACTTCCTCATCTCCCTTCCTTGAATTTCCCCATCCTAGCCATATTATTTGGATAGTGATTACTAATATGATGGATGCTGCTACTATTCTACTACCACTGCTACTTTTACTATTTTCCTTGGATGATTAATTTCTATGTGTAAAGTGCATCACATATATTTTAACGTTTAGTCATTGTAACTAGACACCTAAACAGGCAAATAATTTCTAATATCTCTTTCATGAAGAAGAGGGGGGAAAAGCAGAAACAGAAAAAGTCATTTTTTTACAGTTCATACAGTTCAATTCAAGATCATACAGTTCAATTCAACTAAAATACATGGATGTTTCAGACACTGACCTAATCACTGACAAAATAATTTCTACGCAATGTGGAAAATAATCGAGTAGACATACCCGTATGCACAGGGTGCTAGAAAAAGAACACTGTTGTTAGCCAGAACTCTACCCATGTCTTCTCTTATTTTATTTAGACTTTCTAGCAATATACCATGCAGACTCCCCACCTCGAAAGATAGTCATAAACTGATGAACTCTGAGGCTTTCTTTAAGGAAAGATAATACATCGATAGTAAATGAACTGGACCAGCAATGAACTGGTAAACTTAGAATCTGGTATAACTCTGCACAGGGTGACCCTGGGCAGATTGTTTCCTATGCTTGTTTGGACTGATTTCCTCATCTTTAATTGCCACTATTCTGACTGAATATAGTTACTTTAAGTTTACAAATCTCATCAGTTAATCTCTGGACCTGAGCCCTGTACTTGATTCTCCCAACATCCCACCTTTGATGCTGAGCCTACAACTGTGCTGTGGGTACACAGTACATAAAGAAGCCAAAGTCTTGCCTATCAAATCTCTGCTCAGAGTGCTGGAACCTGCTGTATAGTCTTCCATGGCCCTTCTCTGACTCTCCAGCTTCCTCCCTCATATATATTCAGTAGTGACACTGAACAAGGTTAAGGAGTTTCAATACCAATGAAGCTGGAGGAAGTAGTTTTAGAAGACAAGCTTAGGAATTGATGTTTCCACAACTTCTTTCCCAAGGACAGCTTTATGATTGAAACTTTATGATCTGCCTTGAAGAGAGCACCTGATAAAGGCAAAGGCTCATTTACATAGGTAAAGGTGGTGAGTTTATTATCTAAATATAAGACTGCCATCACTACCACTAGGAACCAGACCTAATGCTCCACCCCACTCCAATAATGGAAAACTCTACGTATAGCAAGTGTGTATATATACACACACACACACACACACACACACACACACACACACACACATATATGTATACATATTTATTTTTTTTCCCTGTTCATGACCTCATATATAAAAGCAGATTAGGCTGAGTTCAATCTGATATTTCGACTAGCTTCAGTATTCTGGAAAGCGATTGAGTATAGAGCATTCCTTATATAAAATCAAGTCATACAATGTTTATATTGATGTTTCTTTTATATTTCCATTTAGTCAGCTATTCATTTTATTTACTTTTTATGTTTTTATTACTACATATTTGTTTGGTGCCAGGCTTCAACCTATTGAGATGATACTTGCTCATACCCATCTCATTCTTATTTTTTTTATTTTTTATTTTTTTTTCTCTTCATGTTTTTTCTGTCTTGGGGACAGCAGAAAACACTCAATCTCCAGACTTTCTCCAAATCACCTAACATTTCTGTCTCATCTTCTAAAACATGACTCTTATTACCCTTCTGCTCTGTGTTTTGCTTCTACTTTAAAATTGGATTGGTGAGAGCATGCCTGAGGCAATGAAAGACAATTATTTCTTTTATGTTCTCCTCATGGTGAATTTTTTTTCCCCAGAAACTCTTTTTACAAAGACATTTTCCAAGCATTTTAAGTCCTACAAAAGCCATTGTCAAACTGTCACCTACATGATTTCAACCTAGGAACTCCTATTAAAAACTATCTTTGTGAGAAAAATGCTGACCAAGTCATAATCATGGGCTACAACTTGGAGTTGGGTGTATTTTCCAATGTTCCAAGGATGTGAGGCAGGTAAGAGATCTCTCAGGCAAGAGGTCCAAAGTGCCTGCAACAATAAGGTCGTAACATTCACTTTTATATGCACATGCACACTTATTCTACCACTTTGTGACTCCCTCAGACCCCCTTTATTTGGGGGTAACTTGGCCATCTAGTTTAGCAGTCTGTGGTCTGTGTCTATGTATTGCTGGAGGAAGGATAGATACTCACCCTTAAGTTAAAAAAAAAAAAAAAAAAATCTGACTCCAGGACATATCGTTTCCAGATACAACAACAAAAACAACAAAAGGTATTGGGCACAGAATCAAAAAAACCTTGGTTTAAATCCCAATTTACTGTGAATTTAGGCAATTTTCAAATTGTTCAAAGTTCAAATTCCTCCACTTTGAACTACAGACAATAAATACCTATTTAAGCAAGGTTTAAGGATAATTAAACAAGATAATACGTGAAGATACATCACAGTGTATATTCGTTTAACAAACCTGTACATGTAATTTATTTGTGCCAGGCACAATTCTATGTGTCTTATCTATACTAGTTGCATTTTAAAGATGAGAAAAATTAGGAGACAGTTTAGGTAACTGAGGTCTCAAACCTCATGAATGGGATATCATGATTCAAACACAGGCAGGACAACCCAGTATCCATTTCCTTGACATCTACTTGCAACAATGTGTAACCCCTGCTTATCCCTTTGGATTCCACTGCTCCTCTTGACAGGAGCTAAAGGTTTCTGTGATGTCACAGTCCTCTAAAAACCAGTATAAACCATTAATGCTTTGCTACTACTACCGCAGATTCTTCTTGGATAATTCATAACTCCCAAAAGATTTCTAGAATGCTGAAATGTTTAATAGTTCCCCAAGTACCCCTAGAATTTTTTCCCCTGGCACTAAAACTGGCTTAAATTTGATGTTACTACTTGTGAACCACTGTCATTTCAGAGCAACCACACACACACACACACACACACACAAAAAAAAAAAAAAAAAAAAAAAAAAACTTGGAAGAACTGATTAAGTCAAAACCCATTAACATCTCTGAATGGTTTTTGGTGATTCACAGAATTTATGAGGCCAGGATGTCTAACAAGCTTTACCTGTACCTCTGAGATCATTCTATAACTCTATGAGCATCTGTTCACACTTATTTTTTTTCTCTCTCTCCAAGGGAAGGGAAACAAAGAGCAAGAAGAAGAATGGGAAAGAGGGTAGCTATTAATGTGCATTTAGTGATGGGAGAGAGGGTCGTAGGGGCATATAGATCGTATAGCTTATTTTAGAATGTACACAAATTGGTATTTTTGTAAATATTAGGAGAACATTAGGCCTACCTTACTTATTCTGATTAACACTAAAGCCTATGCATTGGCATTATACGACATCACAACATAGTTTCAATGATTACCGGAAAATTTTAATCCCAGAAATATTTGGCCAATTGATATCTACCAAAAACCTCAAAAAAAAAAAAAAAAAAAAAAAGCAAAATGCTGTTTATCCATTATTTTGCATAAGCTATGATGACTCTCTGGAATTACTGAATCTGTTAATTGGAATATTTGGAAGATATTTTATTCTTTTAAACCTTCCCACCAAACTCACTCCCATTTTCTTTTACAAAATTTAAATTTGTCTTGTAGCAAGGAGTGTTATTGCAATAAGTCGCATAACAGCTATCACTGATTTTATTTGTGAGAATTCATTAAAGAATGTTGATTGTTTTATTGAATACAGTTGTGTTTCACCAGGGCTGTCATAACAATTGATTTCATGACAAAAAATCATATTATTTTTAAAATATTTTAACATTTTGTCACAATAAAACTTAAAAGTCAAACCCTCTATGAGATGTATAAGGCACTATCACCATGATCATATTTAGTATATTAAATACTCACTATACCCTAGACACAGCTATAACTGCATTTTGATATTTTATAATTTGTTATTCACACCATCTCTGTGAAGTAAGTACTGATATATCAATGTATATTTGGACTACCGAAGTTTAGAGAATAAAAGTAATCAGCCCAAAGTCAGGTAAATTTATAAGCAGAAATTCAAACCTACTAACACTGAGGGAAAAAGTCTTTGCCCTTATTAAAAGTATGATTTTTTTATTTTAGAAATTCAATAGCTGCTCATAAAATTATGTAAACAGATTTTTGTAGGGCGATCCATAATTCTATACTGTTTTCCCTGAACACATTTCGTTTATGAGCACCATAAGACATGAGATATTTGAACTAAACTCACAGCTAGAGGTAGCAAATTTCATCTAATTAGGAACAAGAGGGATATTAACCTTTATAACTAAGATTTTGCTTATAGATTAAAAACGGTTGAAGATAAATGAAGCAGGGTTGGAGGGGGATGAGATGCATGAATTTACAAATGGCTGGTGAATGGTTTGCCTTTCTGGAGTATATGATTTAGTTAACTTTTAAGACAGCATCTGTTGTCCTGATAACCTTTTCAAGCATCTAATCAGAACATCTCACAAATGTAGGGAAGATGCTGACAGAACAAGGTTTTGGCTTCTCAGTTATTGTTCTGATCTGAGCTTTGTTCATCTCAGTTATATATATATATATATATATATATATATATATATATATATATATATATATATATATTCAAATAAGCTCTAGATATTCACATTAGCCTACTTTCACCATTTTGTTGTATACACGTTTTATATATATATATATATATATATAAAACGTGTATACAACAAAATGGTGAAAGTAGGCTAATGTGAATATCTAGAGCTTATTTGAATGCAATTTATATCCCTTCATTCATATTAAATTTACTTAATAACATTATGTAATAAGTAAAATTATCTGTACAAAATTAGACAAATCTAAAATTAACGGCAAATTAATGGGAAATAGCTCTTACAACACTCATTTATCGATTGCTCATTAGGATTGGGATTTGTTTTTAGTCTTTCCTGTGTACTACAGAATGTCATGTAATCTCCCAAGAACACTATGATGCATAGTTGTCAAATGTGAAACAGTGGCACAAAGATGATATAACCAGTAAACGCACAGAATAGGATTCTCAACTCAGACAGTGTGACTCGTACCTAGGCAATGCATCTTCTTTGGCTCTGCATTGTTTTAAACACTGATGCTCTCTTTGATATCCACATACATTCAACCTTTCCTTAGAATTGTCATTAACGTCCATGTTACCAAAACATTCTTAATTTCAACGTAAGATGTAGCAAATAGGTGATTTACTAAAGACTGAAGCCACAAGGTTAACTGGAATAAAAAGGGACGATCAAACTCTTTAGTAATTGGAAAAAAAGTGAACTGATAGAAAGAGAGAGGGAGGGAGAGAGAAGAAGAGAGGAAGAGAGAGAGTGCTCAAGTGCATAGTGTACACTTTTTAAGTTTATTTGAAAAACATTAGAAAACTGGGTAATGCTATTTGTCTAGGGTGATACTGATATATACAGACCTTCATATCTATCAGTAATGTTAAGAGTTGTAGTCATTTTAGCAAGTAATATGGCAATAGTCAAGCTAAAAATAAAATTATCTCATATTCTATAAACAAGCCCATCATATATAGTTTTGTTTTGCTTCCTTTCACATAGGTCTATTAAGGGCTGTACACAAGAATGTTCCTTGCAGTGATGACTGTGGTAGGGATTTAGATATGGTGAGAATCCGGGTTTCCATCATTGGGAAAGACACTTGGTAATATGTAGAGGATGGACATCACAATTTGCAATGACGTTAAAGGTAATTCACTAGACAGAAATCTAAACACGCGAATTAAACATAAAATACGTAAGTCTGAGTGAAATAAAAAAGAAACAGTGAGGTATATTAGAAATTACCTTAATGTGTGCTAATAACACATTTTACATGAACAATTGATATCTACCTGAATGGTTGTCAGTAGGATGAGAAATGAATGAGAGAGTTATGTGGAGATAAAATCAAATTAACAATCAGGAGAGGGTCCAGGAAGGTACTTATGGTGATATTGTGCATAGAACAAAGGACTATGATTAACTTAATCCTTTGCACTGTGTTCTAACTGGACTGTGTGGTTAGGGTGAAGGGTGGGGGTATTTAATTAATCTCTTATTCAGCAATCTCCCTTACATTCACATGTTCTAAGTAGCCTGTTGACTCTGGACCAATCTATAGTCATCAGAATGTACTGACTCAGGAAAGCACCTTTTCTCTTTTCTGAGTTAGTATGAGAAAATGTTCTTATACATTCACATGAATTTGGATTATTGTAGTATATATTTGAAACCCAAAATTTGTTTAACTTCACTGAGCAGATGGTATCTTTGTATGAGACTACCTGTTAGGCTGAACACAAGTGAGTTTGTGAGCCAAGATTCATAAATACTTAATCTCCTTAGGGGATCCATCTTTTTCCTTTTCTGTTTATACTGTTTGTTAATGATCTGCCCACTAGCTGGTTTGGCATGAACATATTTCTTCATGTAGGCAACCATACTGTTGCATAACAGACTGTCTGACATTTTTAAGATAAATTCCAGCAGCAGTTTTGGATCTTTGGAATTAGCCCTTACATTCTAAATAGAAGTTACTATAATGATGCTTTTATTTTTAATAAGTTTTGAAAATGGCTTCCCTCTAGTTTGTCAAGTCTGTTCTTTTAGAAAACAGTCCATTAAAGACATAAGCATTGTTGGTTAAAAACATTTAATTTCTTATTTTTGACGCATGATCATAATTCTAGATGATCACACACTCTGGGAGTATAAACAAATGTCATTTAAACACAAAAAAGATATTGCTACATCCTGTAATTTAACTGTCTTTGATACTCTAGAGTTAATTATTTTAAATCATTATACAAGATGTGTCCGTTTCTGTAAGTCTGAAAATTATTTCATCTTTATAGACAAAGAAATGTAGAATTTTACTGATGTTGAACCTGATTCTTCTGATTTTTTTTCCTACCTTGGCTTCTGGTTCTAGTTACTGTGCTTTTGCTCATGAGAGATAATCGAGCTTTGCCCTGTCTTCAGTTTCATCATTTTTCTCCATCCTACACAAGTTACTGAGCAAGACAGCTACAATCTAATCAACAGTATCACAGCCCTCTGCTGGCCATCCACAATTTTAAAGGTACCCTCCTCCTGGAATCACAAGGCTCTTACCTTTGTCTTCCTCTGGCTTCCCTACATTTACGTGGTTGCCAAGTCATCCCATGTTATCTGTCCACTTTTTATGGTAAACGGGAGGAAGAGCTTTGGCTTCATTGTCTTATTTATGGTGAGAAATTTTAAGAATCACGAGACTCAAATTCTGCTACTACAGCCATATATCTTCTTCCTTTTGGATTCTCTTTTCTTGACTGGCATGATTAAGTTTTACACTCCTCTTTCCATCATTTGTATCACCTAATTATCGTACTTTATAGTCAAATCTTTCTCTCTCTCTTTAATACAATATTCTGTCTCCAAAACATATAAGCATAATTGGCTACTTCTGTAGCTTGCAAACATTCATTTGATACTGATATTCCTTCCCTATACTGATTTATTTTTCTCCTTACTGTATACCAATGGCGCTATTTACCAACTTAGTTTTGTATACATAAATGCATAAATAAATGCATTCATGAAGGTCATTGGTGAAACTATCATATGTCAAAGACCTGGATCATCTTCATTTTTATTTTCAATAGCATGTGAATATCTTAACCACCCTTTCCTGACATTATTTGATATTCTCTCCATCTAATGTTAAACCTTAAAAATTGACAAGAACTTAAGAAGTTACGCATATATCATTTTTACTCCTTCACAATAGCATTTCTTTCCTTAGCCTCAAAGTCAATCTCTGGGTTAATAATCTAACGTCATGTTTGTGACAGTGTACTCATTTTTTTCAAGGCAAAGTATATTTTTTGGGCAACATTAATTATTCTAAAATTGGGCTTCACATTGACCAAAATCAATGTCATAAATTTTTGGAGACAACTATAGATACATCTTTGCTGTTGCACCCATTTGACCTATTATTCAGGCAAAGTGACTATAGTTCTCTCAATGATTATTTACTAGACATTTTCCAACTATTTCACTATCACAATAGTCATCTTCTTAAGTTTTAATATCCTTCTTTTAATATGGTTCCAAAATTAAATTCAGAACTTTCAGTTACAATATTAACAAAACAGGGCTGGACCCTACTTCCCTTTTTCCTCTAGCCAACAGGGTGGTGGCAGCATCATTCTGTTCTAATTCTTGGATTGTGTCCACATTTTCTGTTGTCTTTTCAGCTCTCCCTACCTGCTATCCCATTTTAAAGTTCCACAACAAAACTAATATCAGCTATGATTTTCTGATTAATCTTGACTGATATAAATGCAAAACAATCATAGAAATTTAGGAAGTATTTAAGTGTTAAAAGGAAAAACTCAAAACCAATGACAGCAAAACTCTGAAAATATCAACAGGAAGACAGGACAAAAGACGCATAATAAGCCTGGTGTTTGGAAGTAAGAATAAAGAATAGAAGGAAAATGGAGTAAACATGATGCCAATATTTTAGACCTTGGCATAAAAGAAACAAAAATTATTCACAGAGCAAATGAAGACAATCGATAAGAGCCCAATAAATTATTTTTTCAGCAATAGTGATGAGTTGCTTTAGGATCTGATGAGGATGAGGTGACAGTAGAAAGTTGAAGTAAAAATTGTTAGTAGCTAGTTGCCAACTATGTCAGAATTAGAAAGTGATTCTAGACCATCCACATAAAACTAACGTGCAATCTAAGATACTTTGTAGGACAAAATAAAAAGCATTAAGAATGAACCTTGGAAAGAGTAAGTGATATGCATGGGGAAATAAAAAAGAAGAGCTTGTGCAAAATAATACACTAATATGTGAATAATTTTTTACAGTTTACAAAACACTATTAGATACAGATGTTTATTTTGCCTTCACAGAAACCCTGTTAAGTTTGCAGGACAGATGGGAATAGTTCTTGATTATAAGCAAGGAAACTAAGTGGGAGAATATGAGAAACAGCAGTAAAAAATGGAAATGAATAGGAAGTGGAAACAGGACAGGATAAGATTATGAAGGAGGAGGGTAAAATATTGGTTTAAATATTAATAACATTATCTACTCATTGTATGGGAATTAAGTGAGATGCTAAAATATACGCATTAATTCTGAAGTACTTGATTTAATTCTATTAATAATAATTTCTATCTAAAAAGAACATTAACGGATAAGGAAAAAGTGATCAGAATGATAAATGGCCTGGAAAAATGTCACATTGGTAATGATTGGTTTTAGAATGTGGAGTCAGGAGAGAGATAATATTTCCAAGTTACATTATGGATGAAATTAAAAGCTATAATCTATACATTGGTGTATAAACTAATGTCCTGCATAGCAATTTTTAACTATAATGACATTTTTCTATACATGATTTCTTTGCTCAGGATCCACAGAACGTGATGATGCCCACTGGGAACTGAAACCACTATGGAAACAGACACTTCTGAAACTACTGACTGAAGCAGAGGAAAAGAGGGAGAAATACCCTGTTTATACCTCACTATCAATTTCCAGTCTCCCAGCAGGGCCATCCTAGCTGGGAGCCAAAGATCACGGAAGCTTGAGAAACACAGGTTGCAGAGGTTTAGCCCCTGAAATAAATGAAAGGCACAACAAATGAAAGGAAAGGAATGCATTTGTAAACATGTGACAGACACTCTTATGCTATCTCATTTAAACCTACTGCACTCCTATGAGGAAGGCATTATTTCCATTTTTACTAAAAATGAAAGCTAAACAAACTGTCTTATTTTTTTCCTTACTATGTGTTCTGGGATGCTACATAACTAAATTAAAATTCAATAAATATGTATTACTTCAAATTTCTTAACTTACAGTATTTCAATATTTATTAGTATTTTTTATGTTTCAGAGACACTATTCAGACTCCAAATACCCCCACTGTTCTTAGAACTAGTGGTTAAATGAAAGCAAACAAATTTTTTGCAATGTAATATTGTTTTCCAACTTGTGATTGTAATTATTTACATTATGTGCACTCAAAATTAGTTGGGATTTATTTAACTTAATAATTAATTCTGCATTCCCAGAAAAAATACAGATAAGAGAAACTTATATTGAACTCTTGTATATTTAGTCAGGGGCACGTTTTCTGCAATGCTCCTGATTTATGGTCCAAATTTTTAAGTTTCATCCTTCATTGAGATGAATTGTGTAAAGTATGTGGAATAATTTCAATCTCTGCTAATGATGTTTTTAGAATGTGGGTGGGAAAAATTAAATCATCCTAATTTATATTATAGATGCTATCAGAAGCTAAAATGCATAAACTTGTGTATAACTTATATTTGCATAACAATTGATAACTAATAAAATACTTTCTTAACATTGTATTTTGACTAGCAGCTAGATTAACCTTTTTTCTTTTCTTTTTGTGGAATCTTTATTTCTATATCTCAAACTCTATGCTTTTCTTAGGCATATGTAGTAATATATACACACAAGGTATGACAATTGAGTTCGTGAACTTTTTGCAACAATATTGCTAACCTTTTTTGATGTCAAAGGGATTATTCATTATGAATTTGTACCAACTGGACAAACAGTTAACCAACTTTACTATTTGGAAGTGCTGAGAAGGCTGCATGAAGAAGTTAGACAAAAATGACCTGAACTTTTCACCAACAATCCGTGGCTCTTGCATCACGACAATGTACCAGCTCACATGGCACTGTCTGTGAGGGAGTTTTTAGCCAGTAAATAAATAACTGTATTGGAACACCCACTCTATTCACCTGATCTGGCCCCCACTGACTTATTTCTTTACCCAAAGATAAAGGAAATATTGAAAGGAAGATATTTTGATGACATTCAGGACATCAAGGGTAATACAACATCGCCCTGATGGCTATACCAGAAAAAGAGTTCCAAAATTACTTTGAAAGGTAAACTAGGTGCTGGTGTCAGTGCATAGTTTCCTAGGGGAGTACTTCAAAGATGACCGTAGTGATATTCAGCAATGAGGCATGTAGCACTTTTTCTAGGATGAGTTTGCGAACATAACTGTCTGACCTCATGTTTATTATATTGTTATTTACCTCAGCTTATTTTAATACAATATGTCCCTTTTGCTGGAAAGTAATCATATTAGTTTTTAGTAATTAGTAATTAGCTAATCAAATTGCCACAAACTGGGTGGCTTAAAACAACAGAAATGTATTTTCTCACAGTTCTGGAGTGTAGACATTTGAAATCAAAGAATCAACAGGGCCATGCCCCCTTTAAAGCCTCGAGGAAAGAATCCTTCCTTGCCTCTTGCTAGCTTCTGGTATCTCTCAATAATCCTTGTTTTCACTTACAGCTGTGTGACTGCAGCTCCTGCCTCTATTCTCACATGGTCTTCTCTGTGTGTGTCTATGTCTCTATATATTCTCTCCTCTTCTTATAAAGATACCAATGATTGGATTTAGGGTCCACTCTCATCCAGTGTAATTTCATCTTAACTAATTACATCTGCAAAAACCCTATATACAAATAAAGACACCTTTTGAAATTCCAAGTGGACACAAGTTTTATGGGTCCTATTCAACCAACTAGTATAGTGATTTAATTTAGGAGTGATCAACAAGGAAGGGGAAAAAAAACACACACAAAAAACAATGATGTAGAAGTCCATGACCAGGACTGAGACTTTGTTTCCAGCAGTCTATCATTAAACCATTCCAGGAATTTATCTGAGGAAAAAAGGGCCCATGACTAATTTGAAACCACACCCATAAAATACTGTTTTCTAACCAGTTATATACTACCAAAGCATCACTTAAGCAAAAGGATATAACATCACTTAAAACTGGTATCTACATATGCCTGAAGAGCTTATAAAATTAGGAAGTAGGGCATTCATATTTTAATTAGTATATTTTTATTAAAAATTAAATCCTATAATTTCCCAGCCCACAAATAACAGTTGTGAATTTCAGTGCTTTTAGTTTATTTTGTATATGTGGAAATTTATGTATGTTTAGTAAAGATTATGGTCTAATGCAAGCATATTCTTTTTCTATTTAATTTAACAGGCTCAGTTTTTCATAAAACTAAATATTTGAAAACACAGTTTTGTATCATCAGGGAGTCATCCTCCATGGGTCTGGGAAAAGGTTGATTATGTATGTGAGTTTTGTGGGTTTCTAATGTTTTCATAGTGCTTTTTAATTTTTTTTTTTTTTTTTTTTAAGGACTTACAACACTCTAAGGATGACAGTTAAAGAGGCTGGAACAAGTTGGGCCTTCACTGTTATCAAGCTACTGTACTAGTTCTGCACCAGTGCCCAATTATGTGATAAACGCATTTTCATTTTGTTTAAACAATTCTATTTTGTTATCTCTATTACAACACCCTAGCCAGTTACAGCCATGATGTTTATCTATTCAAAATTCAATCAGTTGTTTTGCCAAACAAAGAGTATCTAAGTTTGGGTCTACAGTTTTTCCAAGCCTGACTTCCCCTGCAAATAGCAGACACACTGAAAACATAATTTCAGGGAACAGCACTAAGGCTAATCAAGAAACTGGCATACATGACTACATGGCTTCAGAATTGATGTTGACACTGAATGTGATGTCTCCTAACTTTTCCCCTTTGTGTATAGAATTGTTTATTAAGCTTATCCTATGTCAGTCTCACCATTATTTGCTGGGAGCATGGAGCTGAATGGCTTATCTCTTTAATTCACAGATATTAATATTGACAGAAATCATAGTTAAGCAACCAAATTCAAGGAACTTCCTCTGCACCTGGACTTTATTTAAGATGATAAGATCCCGGGCCTAACCTTCGGCCCAATGCTGTAACAGTATACAACCTGAAGTGGGTGTTGCGTGTTGGGAGGAGAAATTTGTATTTTACATGGAGGAGGAAAGTGAATAAATTGAAGTCAGAGGACAGGCTGTGGTGGTTTTCAAACATGGCTGCTCATTCTTTGACACTCCTCTCATTGAAAGGTTGTTCTCTGTTACTTCCCCTTGAATCTTGGTGGGTTTATGACTGCTTCAACCAATAGAATAAAAAACAAGTGACACTGTGTGCCTTCTGAGTCTAGCTACAGAAAGACATGCAGCTTCTGCTTTTTTCACTGGAGAGTTGCCTTTTGGAGCCCCAACCTTCATGTAAACACCTAGAATCTAGTCAGTAGTCGATCATAAACCAGCAAGCTGACAATGCCCTGAGCATCTCTACCCTAGAATCCTCACAACTTGTCTAGCCATCTTGGGTCATAGAGTGGGTAAGTTAACTACTTTTCTTCTATATTCTGATTGTTTCAGGCAACACAGTCCATAAGATTTTCTAGCGCCCCGGATTTGCTCCAGTACCACTAGTATCTATTTTAGCAGGCTCTAACAGCTAATTACAATTGTTTCAACTAACAATAGTAAGTGATAGACTAAGAGGATTTCCTATAAGAAGGGCCAGTACTAGGCTAGTCAATCAAAGCAGATGGTAGAAGGATTGGTGAGTGCCTTTGGTAGAAGACATTACATAGAGTTAACTTATACAAAAATAAAAAAATAAAAAAGAATCATGTACTGATAATATTTTTGAGTCTTAATTTGGCACATTAGGAATCTTAACCTTGAATTTCTGAAACAATTTGAGTATACAATGGTTTCTACATAAAATAGTTGTTACTTAGTAACTGCTATGCTATGAGTGCTTCTACCAATAGAGTGCATCAGAAGTAACATAGGTGTTGCTTTCAAGATTTTTGTCTTTTGTTTTCAGTATTTTAAATCTTATTTATCACTCCCCTTTCTGAATCCTTTTCCTAAACTACTATTACAAAAAACATTTTTGATTTCTTGCCTAGTTACACTTGTTAGTCCTTAATTGGCTCATTCTCTCATGTCTGTCTTTTACATGTTGGGATTTCCTAAAGACTTGACTTCAGGTCCTCTTCTTTTCTCACTTGATACCCTTTCTCTGGGAGACTTCATTCACAAGCCTGGCTTCAATTGGCTCCCTCTATTTGCAGATGATACTCATGTCCAGGCCAGGTCTCTGAGCTCCATGCTTTCAATTCTTTCAGTCTAATTGACACCACCTTTCTGATGCAAAAAACATACCTCATGCTCAGTATATCTAAGTCTAAAATCACATTCTCCCCACCAGAATCAGTCTTCTTCAAGAGTTTCCTATGTCATGGGATGGCATCACAATCTATCCTCTTAGACCACTGCATAGTATATGGGCTATTCTTGTAACTATGCTTATTTATATGATTCCACATTCTGGTCATGACAACAATGACATTTATTGATGACTGTAATTATACGTTGAGTTTATGATTTATTGCACTAACTTTCTCAAAAAATATTAATGTTTCTTCCCCAAATTGTATAGTTGTGAGCCCCTGCCTTTTGAAAAAGACAGCATTTTCGTGTCATTCCCATAATGAAAACAAGTGTACAATAGTCACTATACCAGAAAAATAAAATGATATAAACCTTAACACAGTACTGTTTAAAAAGTATGTTTTTTTTTGGTTATGATATTAAAAATATTTTTAATTGATGACAATATTAAGAATATTGCACTGAGGTAAACTTCTTTCTATATAGAAGAGTCAAACTTTCCAACTAATTCAGGATACATCATGTCCACTTCTCTACCAAAGTATTTATGAGAAATGTAGATATCTGAAGAGGTTCCAAAAGAGGTCAGTGATAATGAGTGAGAGGTGAAGAAATAATACCTGTGCTAAGAAGATGAACTGCTAGAGAAGTATAAAGGGGATTTTACAACATTATCCTTGTGTCAAAGTTTATTCAATTGGCTCAAAATCCTCTTCAGGATATAACCGTAACAATACTGATGAGGGATAGAGGAAATCATTGCAATTAGATTGAAAAAAAAATGAGGTTCAGGGGGTCTAGTTTTCGCAAAGCTACTGTGGAGGAGAATTTTCTGCTTCTAAATATTGGGCTTTTTACTCTAATAGCAATCACACCGACAGTTGTTACATCATTTGGTCAGTGTGGAAGGCTGGCAAATTTTACAAATTATATACAAAATGACAGTATTCAAAGAAAATTGTACTGATTAATTTAAAATAGCAAATTAATTCAGTTCAACAGACTTTTAATGAGCTTGTGTTGTAAACATAAATCTGTCCCAGGAATTAAGCTGTATATAGTTAAGTGTTTTTTTAACATAACTTTTGACCTTTTAAGATAGGAGCAAATCACACTTAACTATTTTAACAAAGATTTTCTTCCCTTTCCGAAACACGTATTGTTTGAATGCCAATGAAATATCAGAAAGAAATCAACAATCATGTTAAAATCAAGGAAACTTTTAAAGAAATGCATCTCTAAGAATTTATTCTTCATTCACATTCAGAATAGACAAAGATATGAAATGATTTCTGTTTAAAGCAATGGAAATAACCTAGTTATCCATAAGGGAAATGTTTATCATTCTAAAGCACATTATTGAATGTATTTTAAGGAAAAAAGATCTGAGAGTATATACCTATTCCTACCTAGATGCATAGAGATGGAATCTGAATTAAATCAGAAAGGTTATCATTAAGGTCAAAATATAATGCCATCTTTTTTATCTTCTTTGTTTGACGTTATGTTCGCACCTAAATAAGTGGATAGCTGTTAATTCTTCTGTTGTAGCCTTTAAAGAGCCTTCTGTCACCTATGAATCCAAAATAGCATTATATGTTCAGGGGAAGAGGATCAACACATTTTGGGACTGAAAAATGAAAAACAACTCTTGATTTTGTGCCATTTTAAGTGATTTATTTTACTCAGCAGGTCTCTCCTATTGGCCTGGGAGTTTACTTTGCCCAGTGAGCCAAGATGGGTTGGCTGCAAAAGGTCCTTAGAAGTGCCAGACACACACTGATCCAAAAACAACGAACAAATCAATAGTCTCTCAGCTTTTGGCAATGGCTCCATGCACTCAGCACCACCTGGGAATTTTATATCTGGTAGATTAACAAATAGGGGTTGGAGAACAAGGAATAACATAATATTTGGCACAATGATGGAAAACAATAAGTTAAATAATGACTAGAAATTATATCAAAATTAATTTGCATTTGGAATAAAAAATTACTATTTGGCAGGTAATATGATAATTGTTATCACATGACTTATGTCATATATCAACTCCTATACTTTTTAAAAATGAAAAATAAGCCTAGATTTGTAAACACTTTGCTGGATAATGTATATTAGGTGATCATCAAATTGTTGTTATGTGAATAAACAAATGTATAAATACTATATGTTGTGAGTGGCACAAATAGGAGCAGAACCTAGTTCTTAAAAATGGAAATATAATTTTCTTTGCAATTCACCATTCATTTCAATGTAGAATTAGGAGAAAGATAGTTTTATAATTTAAATAAACTTTAGATTTATACAGTTATAATAAAAATAACTGCCCCAAATTATTTCACTTTATTATTTCACATTTGAAAATAGTTTAAACCTATTTTCCTTTGTTATTTGGTTGCTGGCTCAATTTTTATTTTACCATATTTTTCAACTTATGTTAATAGAATTCATCCTCACTCAGGATTCATTACATGTAAATTTAGCCTGTATGGATTACAAAATATTATTTTTTGAAAATTACCATCATGGTTTCAATTTCAACATAAAGGACTTGGTACTGTATAAAGCTAACTGATCTTTCCTTGATTCCTAGTACTGAGCATGCCTGACTGGCTACTGCATCATTACTACTAACCCAATAAGCGTAAAACAGAACTCATAACCCTCCTTCTTAAAGAGCCTCCTGTCTTTGTCTTCTTTACTGTAGGGAAATCCAATAACTCTGACTGAAAAAAAAAATACAAGATTGGAAGTTTTCTTGGTCGGTAGAACTGGCTGGTAAGGAATTACAAGACGGTGTATGCATTAATACACTACCTTAGGCAACATATGAAATCAGATGTCAGATTAGTAGGAACGGCCAAGAAAGAGCAGAGTGGTTTGAGTGGAGAAGGTTTACCCCAAGTAAAGGGGAGATGTTGGAGGTTAAGAGAGAATTTTTAAATAGGTAGAGAATAAAGGCAATCCATAGATAATCAACCACAGTTGCTTAAAATAGGCCTTGATTTAATTCAGTTCAAAATAATATATTCTTCATTCGTATGGGATTTGTTCTATGAATAAATCTTAATGTACCTAATTTTCTCAATATTTTATAAAAGCTAGGAAAAAAAAAAGATACCCACCACAACAGCTTCTCTACATTTAAATAAAAAGCATAGCTTTCTGAAAAGTTCCAAGAGGACAGGAGTGGAAAATATTCAAAATGTCCCAATGATCAAAGCTCATCTCTCATCAAATGATAGAGCAGCACTCTGGTAAATTTCTCAAGGATCATAAAAGGCTACTGAGCCTTGAAATCTAATCTTTCCACAAAAGGAATTTAAGTGAAAGATCAATTTTCCAGATGAAATTGAATCCTAACCCACAGATTTCTTGTAGACATACACCATTCAGAGCCAAAAGGAAAACACACACACACACACACACACACACACACACACACACACACAGAAAAAACAACAACAAAAAACCCAGCAGTTGGTTTGCTTTAAGTCTAAGAGGTAGGTATCTCCAGGATTATCAAGATAAACTGGTGTCAGGCCACAGGTTGGTCATTTTTCCACATTACCGTATAGTAAGAAATAGGAAACAAGAATGTGTATGTAACTCTGGTAATAGAAAGTGCCTCGAATTCTGGTGTTTTCTCTACACTCTAATGGTATAAGAGTCATACACTGTGCTGTACACTTGATGCTGAAGCTAAATAATATTGAATGTCAACTATAATTTAACACATATAGTCACAGGATATGGAATACAGCATAAGGAATAGTCAGTAGAACTGTAACAGCTATATACGATGTCAGAGGAGTAGTAGATTGTGGCAGGGGAGTTATCACTTTGTGAGGGGTATAAATGTCTAATTATTACAGTGTTTTGTACACCTGAAACTAATACAAAAAAAAGGAAAGAAAATTACAAAACAAAGCTTCAGTTTCTTGGTTCTTTTGACCTGGCTCGCATCTTTTCTCTGGAAAACAACAGAGAATTCAAGGAGCTGTGCAGATCTTACCTATTATAATGTTTGCATTACTTGTTTGCTAGTTTGGTGCTGAACCTAAGTACAGCCATGTAGGCAAATATCTGTTTGACCAAGCTCAGCTTGACACCTCATGAGCTTATGAATTAGTTATTCAATATTTTGAATATAGAAGCTGAAAATGTTTGTGTTTTAAGTGTTTCTTGGTTTAAATTATAGGATATTATTCCAAATCTCAGTTTCTTGTTTTATAATATGACACATGGTTGAATTACTAGATCATTTTTATGGCCACATTTAACTTTTTAAAAAGGATATTATAAAACTAATAAGATATAAAAACATAAAAATACTTGAAATATGCCACCTCTGGTCATTCTGTCTATGTGCTGTGTCTTATTGATTGCCCCAGGTCCATAAGAAATTCAATTGAACTCACTGCTTCAACAAGATTTATGGTGTTCCTATGCACAAGCACTGTCCAAGGTGCTGGAGATATACCCACCCATAAATAAGGTCTCATCTATTCCTCAAAGATATAAATTATTGAAGAGATTATCATAGATATTATGATACAAGTAAGGAACTCCATGAAAGCGTAATATAAGTAGTTGCCAAATAATTTGTTTTTAATAATTTTAATTTGAATATGAAATTTAGAGTTAGGAAATCATTTTGTTTCACCAGTAAAACACTTTCATGGACCAGAGTCTCCTGCTATGGTTTGAGTGGCAGCTTATTTTAGAAGCAGAGCAAAGAAAACCATGGAGTTTATGTAGCCAAGTAAGAAATCTATATATCTGAAAGATTAGTGTCAGGCCTAGGGCTTTTTTTTTTTACTTGAACTGTACAAGACTTAAGTTGCACACTCAGGTTCACTTTTTCCACTTGGAAAGTTCAATCAGATACTGGAATTAAGTTTTCAGGTACTGAAGTGAAGCTTTTCTTTCCTCCAAAAGTTAACAGAATTAGTAACGTGCACATCAGAGGAAAGATGATGATTCCATTGAAGTTTAGGTCAGAAACCTCTCTACAGTTGTGAAAAATTGCCTGAGAGTCAATAATAATTTACCACTGAATGAATACGTATTATGTCCACAATGTTCTTTTTTTTATTTGCCTGAGAACATAGAATCCATTTTCTTGAGGGCAATAACAGAAGAAATGAAAAATATATTTTTTTCTCTAGTCCCTGTACATAAATTCTCACTAAATATTAATGCTAATACAGGTCATAGGTAGATGACACTATAGTTTTTTTTCAAAGGATCAGTGTCTAAATTTTCAGCAGCAAATTATGATTATAAAACTTATATGCACAGAAATCAATAATATATTTTCTCATAACTGTACTTGAATAATCAATAAGTAATTGTGAAATTTAACATGATTTCAATTTCTTTGCTCATCACAGTTTAACAAAGAAAAATTACTGACATAAGCTGGCTTTTTTTCCAGCTGTTAGTAAAGTCTCTCTTGAGTTTCCCCTTTCCATAAATGCTTTTGTATGTGACCAGATAGAGGAATAAAATGCTACAAAAGAAATATGTCAAGATTATTTTGAGAATAAATATGCCATGGACCAAAAGTATAATTGATGTTGCCCTCAGGAACTTCAGTTACGAATGTCATTAAGGAATCTCTAAAGAAACATTTTTTATAAATAGACATGATTTAACACAAACACAAATACAATTCACTTATCTGCTTGCAAAAAGCAAGGCATGGAGAGAAACATGATTCTTCAAATCATAAATCTATAATACTTTTACCTGTCCATTCCCAAAAGCTATTTCGTAGTTTACTGGCATTTCTCTAAATGGAAATGTATTTTAGAAAGTTTTTTTTCCAATTGGTCTAAATTCAGGTGTTTTTTTTTAAGTTCTCATTAATTTATAAGTGGCAGTTTTATTTTATCATATGTCCTAATGTGCAAAAAAGAAAACAAAGCTATCTAGTTTAGCTTTTCATTCCCTATGGAAAATAATGATATCGATATTTCAGCTTAATATTTTTTTTCATAAGATGTATGCTCTTCAGAACTGACTGGTCAATGATTTCATTATATTGTTTAGTTCGCCATACTTGTAGAACACATTAGCTGTTTTTCAGCAACTTTATTTGAGGCAACTTAAACAGGACTTACTACACTCCTACTTATACCAAATACTTGTTCAGATGCCCATGGAATTCAATACGAATCAGTTCTACTTGAGTGAAAAACTGTTTCACAAGCCAGCAAATCCCAAAAAGTAATAGTGTCTGTTCTGGTCATATATTGTCCACTGATAAAATTCATCCTTTAGGACTACAGCCACATTTTTGTAACTGGATTTGGATTCAGTTGTGGGGCTTTTGAGAAAATATTTTATGTTTCTATATCATTTGAGCTTTCTGATTTTAAGGATGCATATATATGTGTGTGTGTATATATATATACACACACATATATGCACATGTATACCAATATATGTTTCTGAATATACATTTTCTGATATGCATATTTATACATATTAGAATATTTGAATAATCATCTCCCTAAATTTATCATCTATAAAGTGGGATTGGTCAAAATATTTTGTGTAAACATTCCTCCCACTTACAGTTATAATCCAAGAAGGAGGCTCTATTAAGCATTTCCAAGATAGGAAAAACAATTAATTCTAGGAAGCAATATGTTTTTAATATAGATATTCCTATTATTAGAGTCTTCTTTTAAAGTTAATGGAAACTTCAGTGGATGCTTTATATGTCTATGTGTAAAAGATTTTATTGAAGACTGCCCCCCCCCAAAATAGCAGCTCCTTGAAAAAGAGAAACTTTAATCATTTCTCAAAAAATAGAAAATCTTAAGTAATTGTTAATAAACAATTTGGAGGTTCACTCTTAGCCATTTGAGACATCATAAAGCTAAGAATCAAACTGAAAAATGAACAGTGATATTCTAGCTAAAATGAATACAGGGTGAGCTTTAAACTTATTGCCTCTCTTTAACATCTGTCTCAACTACCTCCTTACTCAATCCATATGCATTTCTGCTTTTTTGTGTTTTTTTGTAAGATTAACATTATTCGATTTTTTCTCATTATTTAGTTTAGGCAAGAAAAGATTCTATCTTTAAACACACACACACACACACACACACACACACACACACACACACTAATGATCCTTGGATGTTGGTACCTAACTTCCCTATAGACAGCAAGGTCTTTGAGAGAACATAATAAAGTGTTAGCAGATATCTAGAGAATGAGTTAAGCTTTTCTTTCTGTATCAAAACTTATAATTATGTCTTTTTTATAAAGCTCCAAAGGTTGATTTTATTATATAATATTTTATTCAAAATATAACTTCATATTTCATGAGGATATATAATTTTGTGTTTTGTAGCTTTTGTTCTATTTATAGACTTGAAGGATAAGGAGAATTTTTACAAATCCTAAATCATTTTGTTAACTATGGTATCTTAGGCAGATTACTTAATCATAGTTTTATCTGTTCATATGTTAAATAGGGATAAAACTGTGAACTACAAAACACAATTAAAAGACAAAATGTTTACAGTATGCCTGGTAAAGAGAAAACTTACAATCGACATTTACTACTGAAATAGAAACAGCTATATCCCAGTAACTATTACCACTTCATGCTACCTTTCCCCCTTGCTAATCAAACCTCGAAACCTCGGGATGAACTGAAATTGGTCATAGATACTCAGGGATTTCCATCCTATTTTTGCTATAGATTCACTTAGCATTGTGCATGTGACCTAGTTTAGCCACTGGAATATAAATGCTGTTGGGAATTCTAAGGAATGCCGCTCTTTCCAACAAGAAAAGAAAGAACCAAAATCCTTGCCCTCTCCTTTCTGCTTTTAGACAGGGTTGTGTGAAGACTTGATGCCGGGGATTGCTCCCTCTTCTTGGGGAGCTGTCACTGTCATGCTGACTATGGCAGAGCCTAAATCTAAGAAGGGCTTGGGTCCTAGACTACCTCACAGAACTGAGGACCCATCCCTGACCAATAAAAGTCTATTGCTTATGCTAAGTTTCGTCAAATATTGTCTTTCTTGCAGTGTTCTAACAGCTGCGAGTAGTAGTATTAGTTGTAGTAGTGATACTACTATTTCCCAGAAAATAAGACCTAAGCAGAAAAGAAGCCCTAGCATGATTTTTCAGGATGACATCCTCTGAACACAAGTCCTAATGCGTCTTTTGGAGCAATCATTAATATAAGACCCAGTCTTATTTTCAGGGAAACATGGTATCCCAATTATCTGCAGAATTGAGGGTTCATACCCATAAAACTGAGAGAAGCTGATTTTTATCCTGTCCTTAATATATTCATTATTGTCCTTAGCATTGCCTTCAATTACCTTAATTCGTAAGTAATTTTTGTTCCTTCTAGTATGTTTTTCTTGGTTTCTTTTTTGGTCACTGAAAAAGCTTAAATAATCGCTCTCTCATATTTTACTAAATTCTTTAACTAGTGCTCCAAATATTTGCAATATATTTCCCTCAACTTTTATTTCTGATTCACTTCTACAATTCTTTTTTACATTTTCCCTTTTACATGTTACATTTTTTAAAATGTGAATTATCTTTTTTTTTTATTTCCAATCTTTTCTCCTTTTGCTTCATGTTTCGTCTTTAATTTGCCTTAGACATAAAAAAAATCCTTTAATAGAAGTGATACAGTTTATTTATATGACTTGAATACTTTTTACTTTTTATTCATTTGTCCCACTATTTTCCTGGTCTTTTCTCTTTTTAGCTGTCACACACTGCTTTTTTTTAGAAGTCATATATCCTGAGTTCTGAGAAATTTATTTTGAGCTGTACTCATCCACACAGAGCCCAGCTTTCAAATGTTTTTGTCTTCAGTAATGCACAGATTTTTCTCAAAAAGCCAAATAGAACAAAATATACAAACAAAAAATAAGCAAATTTTTTTTCTAAAATAACACTGGACAGAAATCATAACAGGTTAATATTAAAATGTCTAGAGGTAAAGTATAATTTATCTTAACTAACCATAATTTATTATGGTTAAGGGATTATAAATCTATATTGAGTAGATACACATGTACTCATTACTGTCAAAACAACAAAATGAGATATCAATAAATGATATATTATCCTTTTATACAAGAAACGTGTTTAGATTTACCTACTAGATTGGTGCAAATAAGAAAAAATAAACAATCTAATATATTTTTTATTTGATTCTTTCATCACATACTTTGAGGAACCTAGACACTTTGGTAGAAATTGTTAGCCCCTACAAAATTACTAAAATTTACTCAAGTAACACAATAGCATTGAGTAAAAACTTAGCTCTATTAACCTCACACATAGCTGAGGGTTCTATGAATGTGTAAGAAGAAAAATTTATTCCTATTTATTCAGAGAAATCGTGGAGATTCCAGGATATTTACATTTTCTTTTTCATACCCAAAGTGTTATAGACCCCACTGGTTACTCAGAAAATGTTGAGTTTCCTTCCCGTGCAAAGGCTGTCAGAATTGTTCTTCAATATTGAACATATTTCAGTCATCCTCATCTTGTTTTTTTGTCTTTTGGTTTTGGATTTTTGTATGTTTTTTGTTTTGTTTTGTTTTAAGCCCTGCCACAGTAGACATGATGCTTTCAAAGAGTAAAATCCCAAGTGTCTATTCTGTTAAAATTAGAAGTCTGTCATGTCGGATCTCTTTTGAGACAATCTAAACTTGGAAGTTTTTTTTAATGAAATTCCTCATGAGAGTTGAATTGACCTGTGCTCCTGACTCCACCAGATGTAGATCTAGAAGTCTTTTTGTAACCTACCCCTAATAGGGTCAAACAATTCACTGGATGTTGAAATATATGCACAGAAGCTTCCTTTGTGGAAATCCAAACAAATGCAACATGTCCTCAGACTGGTGATTCCATTCAATGTCTGCCTTTCAGACATTCCTCAAACAAATCTTAATTGCTTTGTGAATATTCCTGAACTTGGTATCAGTGTTTCACTTAGAAACTTTAGGCCAGCAACATATATTCAACCATCCTTGCTTAGTTCTCAAATATTTAGACCTCTATTTATTTTACCTTGTTCCTACAACCATGTTAACTTTTTTCCTTCCAATTGTTCCTTTCTCTCATAAATATTATAATAGGGTCCTTTGGAAATTTTTTTCTAGGAAAGACATACTTTTATACTCTACATATTGAAAGTTTTCCTTGAATTTCACATGCATTGCTTTCTCTTTCCTGAAACTGGGCCTTCCCATAAGAACCGAGGTCAGGCTTCATGACATGTGACTTGTACAGTCACACAGAGTCCAATACTCAATACTCAATGGTATTACTTCTGAACTTATATTTTTCACGTGAAGCCTGATGTGCAATCACGTGAAGCCTGATGTGCAATGGAGTAGACAGAGGAGAGCTGAGCAATGCAGGAGTCTCCTATCATTCCTTGTCACCTCATTTGGGTAAGCATTTGTAACTCCCCAAGAACACTAAATTCGTGGACTCCTGCTGTATGGGAGTTCAGTGAGACTAAAATGAGTACCAGTTAGCATTTATGTCTTTAAATGAATAACAGGGGCACTGAGGGTGCCAGGAGACCCAAGCAGCCATGCTTTATGTTAGAAGCAGAACTTGGTTTGAATGCAGAAAGAAGCCAACAGCATTCAAACCAATGACACTCAGAAAGATACGACCAAGGAACTGTATCATATCCTTTTGTATTTATGTTATTTCCCTGTATTATCCAATCACTTATGCTGAAAATGAAGACATAAAAGTAAGGGAAATAAAACCAGCCCGCTGTTGTTTATTTTTTTTTCTTCTTAAACCTAGCTAGAGAGCATTGGTAGTATGTGTGCATATCAAAGAATAAAATAAAAAGACTAATTAGTTTTGTGCAGTATTTCCACTATTCTGGTAGAGCAAAATAAATATGCTTGCACAAACTATGAAATACAAATTGCTTAATTTTAGTTATTCTACATGAGATAAATACCCGTACATGCATTTAAAATTGGCAAGCAAAATATAAAGATC
Organism: Rhinolophus sinicus; assembly: GCF_057876585.1. Classification (NCBI taxonomy): domain Eukaryota; kingdom Metazoa; phylum Chordata; class Mammalia; order Chiroptera; family Rhinolophidae; genus Rhinolophus; species Rhinolophus sinicus. Next base: position 83,457,853 of record NC_142504.1, on the reverse strand, counting down.
AACAGTAGAATTAGTGCTCATAATTTAAATTTCTAAATGTTTTTTTTTTACTTATGACACTGCATCACAAATACAAACAGAAGAAAACAAAAACAAAACTACCATGTCCAATGAAAAGGAAGACTGCAGAAGAAAGTAAAAGTTTTGCATTTTAGTACCTTTAATAGTATTTTTTCCATACTTTTTGAACAAGGGACCCCGTATTTCATTTTGCATTGGGCCCACAAGTTAGGTAGCAAACCCTGTCTGGACTGTCTCATTAAAAAGGGCATTTATTTTCTCATGTCTCATGTTCCACAGTGCACAATTAAGATGAACTTAGTCTTAGATCTTCATTAGCAAATCATGACTCTTCCATCTTTAGGTAAAAACTCCTCCTTTGAGATTTCTAACATCTCAATATACCACTAATTTCCTTTTCTCAACATTTCGTTCTTTGGACATCTAGGCCATTCTTCTCTAATCTTTGAAATATCTCCTCATCATTCCAGCTGATATATTATGAATATGGATAACAAATCAACAATCTAGCTGCATATTCCCTTATTTTCCATATCCTCGCTTCATTTTAGTTCCCTACATTATGACAACTCTGACTTTTTCACCAGTCATAACTTTTGTATATTATAAATCTTAAATTTGGATATTCTAGTTTGTTACCATAACATTCTATGCTGTCATCTCTTCTATGCTTTCAATCTATAAAAAATTGTTCTGAAAACTTGAACAAACTCTTTTCTCACTATACATTTTCTTGGATGGTCTGTCTTTCTTGGTTTCACTTAAAACTTACTTAGTCTAAATTACATGGATGGATAATTTAAGTGGTGTCATCCACAAATTCAACTAACCTGTAATACTGATTGCAAGCAACCACGTATTATATAGCAAGTTCCTACCTTGGTATGGCTATCATAACACACTGGTTTTCATCCATATGAAGGCTACTTAGAACACATAAAGAAAATAAAAAGGAAGTGTATTCTACAACTTCACTTGGGCCCTAAATGTTAATGGTTAATGTTTTACGTCTCTGTGGCTGCCTTTTCCATTCTAAATTCTCAATATTCATCCAAAAATTCATATTCAAAATCTATTTTTGAGAGAAATCTTAATTTTCCAAGGCAACTGATGAAATTAAGGTAGGACTATCTCAGTTTATGTCACTTTTCTCTTAAAAACATATCAGGATCCACAATACATGGACCATTTGGTCCAGTCTTGGAAAACATAGTGGATTAGGGGGGAAATTTCCACTTCCCCTGACACATTGCATAGATGATCAAGGCTAAAGCCTTGATAAATTATGTTGATACCATATATCCTTAATGTGATGTGATGATTTTGACAGTTTCCTTCTGTGATCTTCCACCCAATAACTCATGGCCCCAATCTATTCATGAGGAGAGCAACAGACATATCCCATTTGAGGAACATTCTATAAAATATCTGACTACTACTCCTCAAAAATCCCAGTCATTAAAAACAAAGAAAGTCTGAGAAACTGCCACAGCCATGAGGAGTCTAAGGAACGATGACAACTAAATGTGATATGGTAATCTGAATGGTATCTTGGAAACTAAAAACAAGATTAGGTAACAACTAATATGAATATGTATTTTAGTTAATAGTAATATATAAATATGAGCTTTTTAATTATGACAAATGTACAAGGCAGTGTTAGCAATAGGGATACGTGGAGCAGAGTGTAAACTATACTCGTATATATTTACAGCCTTGCAGGTAGTCTAGCACAAACAAACTTTTATTTAGAATTGGTAATACTGCTTAGATTAACCTATAAACCCACTTAGATCACTCTGGATGTCATAAGGTTTGTGTAACCATATCCTATGATTTGCTAAGAGTTTAACAGAAGGGCTGAGACTAAATCAGTTGACCTTTCTGCCACACCTATGCCATCCCTGACACTGACAATTGCCACACTTATTTTAGGGATAAGCCCAGGATGATCTGCAAGACCGGGGCTGATCCAGCTCAAACAGCCCAGGGCTGGCTGAAGCGGCCTGGAGGACTCTATACTGACCTCTTCATGAACTCTTCTCCTTCTACCTTCATTCTAAATCTCCCTGGGGAGGAGATTTCCGCCATTTTTCACTATGCATCTATGGGCATGTTTTCCAACTGTGCATATGCAGGAATGTCCTACATATACATGTGATGACTAAGCTCACCTTGGTGCTCACGTGTGATTTCTCTGAATAAAGACGAATCTGATCCTTTGTTCTGGAACACGCAGCTCTAGGAAGTGATATTCCACCCACCAGCCCCCTCCCCACCCTTCGCATCTCACCCCACCCTCCACTGGTCCTTCACTTCCCTGTGTCCTTACCTGCCTGCTCAGAATAAAGTATGTTCCTTTTCACAAAGGTTCTCAGAGTTGTCTTTTGGCTGGCAACTACTGAGTAATTGAACTTCGTTCAGTCCAGTAACAGATCCCTCCCAATCTACTGTAATACAGTTTTCCACAGTCTACTGAAGTGAATTTTAATCAAAACATTGGATCAACCCAATGCTTTCTAAGGTGTTTTAAAATAGAAACAAACAACAAGAAAAAACCCTGGGGTGCCTAATAAATTGATTAAACAAACTCATCTCTGATATTAAACCCTGGCAAAGTTTGTATGTAAACAATTTTCCTTTTACATTTGATTGATAAAATCCTAAATATGATATTTTCCATTAAAATCTGGTACTTTAGTAAAATAATAATGTACCTCAAATACGATGTATTTCTATGGAAAATTAAAAGTTCATTTATATAATTCATCATTTCAGAAATATATCAGAAAAAACATGTTTGTATTTGGAAATATAATGGACTGGGTTATTAAGGCCAAAGTCTTACTGAAAACAACAAAATATTTTAGATACAAAAAGACCTAACAGAATAGTGAAGTATTTTGTGTGTGGTTATAATACATTGACTTTCTTAAGTATGTGACTATCCTATAAATTGAAGGAAGATTGAAATTTTTGGATGTGAATTTTAGCAAGAGGTACATATACACTACTTTGGAAAACTACCTCTGATAATGGTAGCACTCATGGTATTTGAATGACGGATACAACACACCTTTCATGCATCCACTTATAGGTGCAAGTATTTATTTTTGGATGCTATTTAATATAGCTGCACCTGGACATAGTGAGATACATGTTAGTCTGGTGACCTACAAAAAAGGAAATGGTTTGTTCTTATTTATTTGAAATGAGATGATAATGAAAGACTTCATAGTGTTTAAAGACAAACTTAAATTTAAAAATTCAATTCTATTAAATATAAAAAGTTTTCACCGTGCAAGAATAAAACTGTATATAGCTCCAAATGACTCTGCATTTCATAAATAAAAATGTAATACATCAGTTTTTCTTTGGAGCCTATAGTTAAATGTTCTGTGGACAAGCATCACATATAATGAGTTTGAACTCTGTACCATATTTACTCTAAATCCACCTCATCACATAGATATTGAATGGGTGTAGATTTCTGAGACAGGAAAAGTACAGGGTATAATTAAACTGATAAGAATTGCAAAAAAGCATTCCAATTCAGCACTGAATTTCTTTTGTTAGACCATTAAAACACTTTAAAGTCCTTTCCCAACTTTAGTCATTTATTCCTATTAATCAAATCATAGGTGTTATTATGCAAACAACTTTAGACAGGTTAAATATCTAAATGAATACATTAGTTCCCTTAAGCATCAAAAGGAAACCTTAAACCACAGCATTCTTAATGAGACAATTAAATACAAATAAACAGTTTTTCAAAGAAGATTCTAAAATAATTCAAATGAAAATCTAGTGAATCCAATCAAAATCCTAATATACTGGTAACATGTCAACAAATATCTCATTGAATTGTGTCCATAAATTATGAGCCATCCAACTCAGTGCTAGCCTATTTGCCATTTATTTTTTCCTACTCTAAAACTCTCTCACTCCATGTACGTATTTATCTACTCACTGGAAAGCAGGTTATTTCTAAATTACTTGCTGACTTGCAGTAAAGCTAAAACCTCAAACTAAAGGGCAACACACCCATGAAAACTTTTAAGTTAATTTATGTACAAAGTATGGAATTGATTAGTATACAACCAAGATTTAGACATTCTTAACAAAGGACATATTTTCCCAAAGCAGTTGTAACGCTCACCAAACCAAACCAAACAAACAAACGAAAACACACAAAAAAAAACTTGTGCTTCTTATTACTCTAACTCCAAACAAAATAAAGCAAACAAGCAAAAAAAACCTCCATCTCGGAAATGTATTACTCTTATCACTTTACACAGAAAGGGGCACACAATTTCGTTGTGCACTAATCTTATTATGATTTTTATTGTTATTTGCCTAACCTGGTGTTAGATAATAATTTTGCTTAGATAGATGGAAAGAAAATATTGCTGAAATAAAAGCAATGAATATCTAGGATCATGTTCTTTTCTTATGTCCTCAAAATGCCATTAGCATGTTACTGAGCCTCACTGTAAACTGATAATTTTGTGTAAATTAAATAACAACATATGTGAAAAATATATTATGTAGCTTGCTACTTAAAAGGAAGCAGGGATCAACACATGTATATATTAATAGCAAGCTCTTCAATGACCATACATAGCATTGTTCACATTGAAAAATGATTAGTTAAGGGACTCAAAATTGAGATTAGAGAGGATTTTCACAACTAACAATATGTGAATTCCTCAATGACAGTAAAAGAACACCTTTCCAGATATTTTCCTTATGAAATCTAAAACTGGTAGGAATTCATTCTTTGGATTGCTTTTGATAATTTGAATTAAGTCAATGGATAAAATAATAGTTTTTCTCTTCCCCTTAGATATAAGGTCGAACAATTAAGTTTGCAAACTTGTCACAACGATGTTGCTAACCCTTTTTGATATCAGAGGGATTATTCATTATGAATTCATACCAACTGGATAAACAGTTAACCAAGTTTACTATTTGGAAATGCTGAAAAGGCAGCGTGAAAAAGTTAGATGAAAACGACCTGAACTTTTCACCAACAATTCATGGCTGTTGCATCATGACAATGCACTAGCTCACACGGCACTGTCTGTTGAGGGAGTTTTCAGCCAGTAAACAAATAACTGTTGAGGAAACACCCTCCCTACTCACCTGTTCTGGCCCCCAATGACTTCTTTATTTACCCAAAGATAGAGGAAATATTGAAAGGAAGACATTTTCATGACATTCAGGACATCAAGGGTAATACGACGACAGCTCTAATGGTCATTCGAGAAACCAGTTCCAAAATTGCCTTGAAAGGTAGACTAGGCGCTGGCATTGGAGCATAGCTTCCCAAGGGGAGTACTTTGAAGGTGACTGTAGTGATATTCAGCAATGAGGAATGTAGCACTTTTTCTAGGATGAGTTTGTGAACTTAATTGTCAGACTTTGTCTGTTAAGGAACTAAAACCTCATGCTACGCATGCCCCTCTATTTCCTTTGTGTTTTAACTGATGCAGGCGATAACCATGAATAGTTTTGTGATTTTATTTTTTGTGTGTGTGTGTAGAGAAATACACAAAATGTGTTCACTCTTTTTAAGCTAAATTTCACGAAGAGTATGCACACACAATGTACATCAGGTTTATCATTGGTTCTCGGGATTGAACTTTTGCATCACATCCTGTAGAGATGGAACCCTACATTTAGCAAGCCCTCCGGTCTTCATCTGTCTCCTTTCTCCTCTTCTAAGTAAGCTGACATTCATAGCTTTACTGAATTATCACACGAAAAAATATGAAACATAATCAGTTTTACTTTTTAAACTAATGACATGTGTGTGATAGAAATGAAGAAAGATATAAAAAAACAGCAAACTTGCAATGTAATGTATTTACATCAGTATTTTATCAAACACAAAATATCCATTGCACCTTATCAATTTAACACCAGTACAAAATTTCTTAAATGTAGGGGATGTTTTATATTAAATCATTATGTGACTTTATCAATTTGTATGGATAGAATAAAATTTATATTGTATTATAATTACCATAATAAGTGCATTATCTAATGCTTAAAAATTGAGAAATGCTACCAAAAATAGTAATTGATTCAAAGTAGTTCAGAGAATTAAAAAGGTAAAGCTGTAGTGAAAACTGAAAAACAAACAAATTTAATGATGTTAATATTACATTCAGGAATGGAAAATAAAGCCCTAGAAGTGTTAGCCACACTGAAATCCAGTTTTTCAGAAGTAGGCTTTAGTCCCTTGGATTTAGAACAAACTAATGTGAACAAAGCATTGCCATTCCTTTTTTGTGTCTGAGAATACAACATGAGCTCAATTTTTCTTAGGCATGAAGGTAAGGAAAAGGTTCACCTACTAGAGGTTGGGGATTTTTTGAAGTCAGATCACTCCACACGACATTGCAGTATATGTAGAATATAATGTGAAACTTCAAAAAGACAACTTTAAATACCACGAAGAAGTGTTTTGTTTAGTTTTATGCACCATTTCTCAAGGGAAGTTACTTTAACTATAGTTTGTATCCATCAAGATTAGTCTAAAAGAGAAACATTTCTTAAACACATTCCTTGAAAATATAATACTTTTACTTTTCTCAATCAAAATGTATTATGTTTTAACTGACTACTAATATCTTATATTTTGTTATTAAGTGCCTATTTAATATATTACGTGTCATTTCTACTGAACAATAAGTAGCTGAAAATTTTCCATGTAGAAATTTTCCAAATTTCTTTTGACAAGTTATATAAGTGATACAATTGTCCCTAATGACCAAAATAACAACAACTCATCTAGAAGAATTAATACAAACCGAGCGGGAAGAGAAGATGCACCAAGACTCAAATCAGACTTTGTGTTTTTTGGGGTACTAGAAATGAACTACTGTTGAGAAACAATGTCTATCCCCATGACAACATCTATTTCTTCAAACACCAGAATAATTTATTATTAATTCTCCATGAGGGGTAACCTTTTGCTGAACAATGAAGAGATATTACTCTTTCCTTGCCTACTATCACCAAAGCTTTATATATGCATATTAATATTTGGGGGGAAAAATATCACAATTTTATGACACACATTTGTCAGGCAGATATCCTGCTCTTCCCTCACTTCTTTACTAGACTATTCACGTTGGTTAACATGGCCCAGCTCAGATCTTGCTGTCAGGAAAGTATTTCTTGACACTCTAGTAAGAGTGATTATATATCACTTTATTCATGTGTTTTACAGGTTTCATAATGTAAATAAATATTTGTTTGCCCATTTTTCTTGCCCTTCATGCAGCAAGTATCCTTGATACTAGGGATCATAGTTACTGATCCACAATTCTTCCACAGAGCTTGGTACAGTGTAGTCACTGACTAAATATATCCATAAATGATTGAAAACATTATATATATTCAAAAGTCTAAACTATTAAAATAAATTACCCTACATTATTACTGATTTCATCACAGGTTATGAACTGATTAAAAATACAGTTTATTTTATTTCTTCCCTGTTGCTCTTGTCTAGTTAGGCTAGAAAAGATACACCATTTTTTTAAATAAATGTTTAGTAGTTTTGTATAGTTGGATGCCTTATTGCAGATTCTAAGAAAGAAGAGAATAGTACAGCATCTATTGAGGGTCTATAATCTATCAAGAACTTCGTTGGATGTCTTACATTCCCTTGTTGTATCAGGAAAACATATTATTAAAAATTAAAAAAGAGAATGATAATTATTAATTTTACAAAATAAATTTAATGAAAATATCCATAGTTTCTTTTTACACATGATTTGTTTTTATTTCAAGCAATGAGATACAGCAATGAGAATAAGTAAAGGAAACGTATTTTAAATTTTCTTGCTGCTTCTTCCCCAATCACCTCAGACATTTAGAAGTGAACTTTGCTGCATTAAGGACACCTTTTAGCGTTCTTCTCTACAAACTCACCACCTGACCTTCCAAAATTGTGAGAGCCTGGGTAAATCTCTACAACCCAGCACTGCCTGGTTGAGTGGTTGTAAGAGGTTTGAACTCTTTCAAGGCTCACCCATTCCCCTTTCATTGAAGTAAGTTGACTGATACTGGTTGTTTCCCTTCCACAGTGCGTATCATAGACTGAATAGAAGCATGAGCAGTTAGACTAATTAAACTAATTAAAATTACTTTTTACATATATCCTAAGCAATAAAATATGTGTGTGCCAGCAATGACTGGAAAGTTAATAGCTCTGTTCTAGGCACATGGTAGATTTTTAGCAAGTTTTCCATTGCATATACTTATATATTTATGTTTCCATTGCATATATATTAGTATCATGTAAATCTATTGCATATTTTTCAAACTAACTTTCAGCTCCTCCTTTTCTCAATTTACCAAATATTTAGTTGGCATTAAAGTTCTATAATTTAGGGTCTGCTCATCCTTTTCTCTGAACAGAAACAACATTTCTCCACTAGAATTATTTTGCTTTACAACTGAAAACAGGCAATTTATATGTAAACATCTCTAGGGATTTTCCAGATTATACAGAAGTATGCTGCATACTGATTACCACAGAAAGTCATTTAATAACTTATAACAGGAAGTGACTCCTGAGACAGTATCTAGAATTAATGTGAGAATTTTTGATTCACTTTCTAGAGTAAGGATGTACTTCATGGCAGAGATATGTAAACACTCTCAGCACAAATCTCTTGTGGTAGATTTAACATCCCATTTAAAGTCTCAACTTGAAAATGCAAGTTTAAAAACTACCTATAGAATGTATTTTTCTTCCTCAGATTTGATAAATATCAAATCACATTTTAAATCCCAACAGTGTTGTTTTCTGAAAGTATAAACCTAATTTCCATTTGCAAATTCATCTATTAAGGGAATTGCCTATAGGTTAAAGATGTTGATTTTAATTTTGTTTTAAGTGTACTTTACATTTTCCTCCTTAATAATGTGACTAAGGATATTTTGATATCGTTAACAATGAAAAATTTTAGCTCTTGTTTTAACTATATGTGTGATCCATGGAAAAAGGGGCTTTATCGTTCCTCTTATTTCCTCAGCAACTTGCAGAGTCCAACCACATGTTAGGCACTCAATAATTATTATAAAATGAACTACTCAAATGTTATACAAGATTCCTAAATACACGGAGAACCAACTACTGTGTATTAATAAAATGTATTAAAATACATTAATGATCACTTAAAGAAGGAAGAAATAAGTAAAAATTTCAAGGTTCTGAGTAACGCTCGAGTAGTAAACTCTTCCAGGGGGAAGATATGCTGATGTAGAGAATTAATTTGGGATCAGGTTCTGAAAAAATGACATATGATCCTCTTTGAGTAATTTAAATGATTTTCATATTTAGGAATGAGCAAAGAATACCCTTGAAACCACCACACTGAATTAGACAAAGAGGGAGTAATTTTGTCAAGGGTAACAGTCACATACACCATTTTACTGACAAGAGTTATGATAATTTTATTCAACTTTAAAATATAACCTAATTACTTCATTGACGAGATCTAACAAATATTTACAGTATTTCATCTGTGCATTTATTCATGATCTATTTTGTGAATAACATTTTCATACATCAGTATGCTTAAAAATGGGATATTTTTCTTCACACTTGAATGGCTGCAGCTGAAATTCTGTAAAACCATACGTATTTAGGGTAAACCACAATGGATTGCATATATGTGACTACTGTGAAATAAAAAATAAAAATTTCAAATGTTTTCATTGACGTCTGTAGCTATAAACTTAAAAGAATGCTTCTAGTCTTAAGAGTATTGTTTTGAATACATGAAATTACAGTTGATCAATTTTTTCAGTTTCAATAATTGAGTCAAATATAATGTATATGCTCCATAGTTATTAGTTCCCTACGCTTGACTGAGTCTGGCCAAATTGTAACCCCTGCTTTGCTTCATTGTCTCATTTACTTAATGAAAACTCAGATCTCTGGTCCTCTTTTGAACCAATGACCTTGTGATTGTCACAGTATGCTCAGCTGAAAAAAATATAAGCAAGGCTATTTTCCACTTGTTTCTGGAGCAACAACCACTGTGATCAAGACTTTCATGTACTTATCTTTTTAAGCAGAAATCATTGGCCACAGGAAAATCGAGGATGCTTATCCTTCCAGTTCACTTTGCTGATGTAATGTTAATGCTATTTATATTTAGTCACTGCTGATTTAAGTCACCTTTGAATTAACTACTAATAGTGTGAGGTTCTAGGTATTTGCTCCTACAAATCCCGTTGCACAGCCTCTAGAGACTACTTCTAATGCATTTTACAGTTTATTCTTGGTGAGAAGTATTTCTTTCCTTTTGAACTCTCATGTTATGAGCTAAGAGAAATGAGTGTAGTTTTAAGTTCACAGTTTATGTCTAAGTACTTCTCACCAGGAGAGCTCCAGCATTTTGCTGAAAGCTAAATGCATGTTGCTCTAAAGAGTAGTTTTGACCTATGAAACATAAAATAATTATTTTAATGGAAAAATTCCTACATAGCTAAGAATTGGATAATTAACTAAATAATTCTTAAAACAAAAATATTGTAATAGACATATATATGTTACATATTTTAATATATGATATTATGTTATGCTTACCATGATGCTTAATATATTTTCTATAGTAATTATACCAATTTTACATTTGAAAGGTAACATACCATAATATTAAACTGCTACATAAAAAAGACAACTAACATAAAATATATTAAAATTAAACTCTTAAATATGTTAAAATTTTAAAAAACTTGAATGTTTTGCGCATTGTTAAGCATTTACTTCAATAAATATGTACCGATTGATGTACAAAAACAGTACGTTAGGTGTTAATAGCATATGCAAAGATGGAAACAAATTTACCCCTATATATGAGTTAAATGTGCTTTAAAAGTTGAATAAATGAACATATACCCCTAATATAAGAAATAGAATGGTAAGTGCTATCACAGAAATATAACAGTCTATTTGAACAAAGGGGAGGAAAAATAATATCTATATGAAACAGATCTGTCACTGAAGACTTCTTTTTACATATTGCATATGATTTTTAAAAATACATGAAGTCATCTATGTACTGTATTTATTGTGAATTAATAAATGTTTATATCTGGTCATCCTGGAATATAATTGTAGGTGGCTTACAAAAGAAAACATCTTATTCCAGAGAGTTGTAAGATATAAATTTCACGGTAAACATGAGTCTTCTACTATATAATAAACACAAAACAGGACAGCATAGTAATCACTTTTAAATGGAACTGGTACTTTATAATCAACTATAAAGTTATTATTAAGAAGCATCTTCTAAAGTTATATGTTTCAACAAAAAATGGCCCAGGTAATTTATTATTTTAAAAATTAAACTTATGACACTTTTTTTTTTTTTTTTTTTGGTTTTAAATAAAGACAGTGTGTGCATGTGTTCAGAAAGGCAGAGTACTATTTTTACATTTTTATAAATGATGTTGAGGAAAAAAATGACAGTCTTCCAAATGATGACTGAGTTTTCATGGTTTTAAATGAAAAAGCATATGTCAAATAAACAGAAAGTGGAAACATTGTAATTCAATACTTGGTATCTGTAACACAAAATATATATCAACAATGTACATTGCAAATGATTACTAAAATTAACCTCTAAAATACCTTTAAAGTTGCTGTCACTCAAGGGAAGTGAAAATTTTATCCTATCCTTTAGGTGAGCTATGTAAAAGCAATATTTAATATATGTTCAGTGCTATGTCTTCGTATATTTTTCTGTACTCAGCTGTAAATCTAAAACGTACATCTCAGAGTTCTATGCATCTCTATTTAGATTTGAGAGGATAAATCTTTTGTTTAATATTCTCAATTATGTTATTACTCCTAACATTATTTATGAGTGTCTGGCTTTCACATGGAAATGTGTAGGAAGGAAAATAGGTCAAGTACATTAGAATTTTCACTCAAATGAGTTCTCAATTCCAATGGAGAGAGTTTTTGTTAGCAGCTATTAAAATTGATAAAAAGAAAAAAAAAAGACAAAGGAGCAGTTGAAGCAGGTGGGTTTGCCACTAAACAGATGGGCTTGGGAAAGAGTAGAGGAAAAAGAAAAAAAAAATGACTTCAGACAGGAAAAGAGTGAACATTAATCAGAATGCTATTCCAAGTATATAGGGTAGTGTGAAATGAGGTGTGAAGTTGAGAGTGGGTGAAGAAGACAAATATATTACATGGAAGCACACTTAAACTAGGCAGTTATGATATCTGAATTCCTTACTTCTTTGTCATTGAAAGATCTCAAAATCCTTGAGAGCACGCCCTGAGAATTGGTTACCTTTGCTTAAGGAAGAGCTACATTTGCATTATTTCGTACTTTGTAGCAAAACTTAGGAAAATGCTGTGTTTAGAACACTTTATGTTCACCTGAAAATCCATCTCACAATAATATGAGCTATATGAATGATATATAATTAATATATTCATGAAAATCCTCTTGATATTTTGCCTTATAGTTCATGTTTTACGTTTTTTGTTTGTTTTGCTTTGTTTTGTTGAGTTATACACTCAAATGCTCTTAGAGATTTGGCAATTTCCATTTATAGACAAAGATGCTGGTGTAAAGCAATAGTCCTGGTCAGGTTTTGGAACTAAAGTATTGGAATACTTTTTTTTTTTTCTTTTAACATTCTGCTAGCCCAACAAAAAGAGGTACCTGGGCTGAATGCAGCCCATGAGGCCTGAGAAATTTTGGAATGACATAAGTACTCACTTAATCTGAAGAATTTCAGAAATTTACTGAAATAACCTTGCTTTTAAAGAAAAAGATGAAACTTACCATTTGATGAAATACCAATTTTACTTTGTTGTACATAAACATGCCAACTTAGGACAACCATATCATTTAACAATTACCCATTTAACTCTAATAAATCTCTCTTTACTTCATTAGAAGTCAAGGCCCAAACTTTAGTCAACAGTAAACCTAACTGATAGTATTCCAAACTCTTACCTTTTCTTCTCGCCTTTGCACCTGTCCGTCAAAATCAGAATCAGGTATGAACTCCATTGGCTATTACTTAGCTCTTGCACTTGTTCGCTGAGATCTCTGGGAAGAAATGACATGATAACCAAGATTTGTGTCAGTGTAGATTCAGGGTCCAATATGCCTGGGAATCCAATTAGATTGAATAATCAATATCTAATGCTATTCTCCAAAACAAATGATTCAACACAAATTTACACTTTGTTAAAGCTGTTTTTCTCCTATGATTCTGTCATTCCTACTTGTATCAAAGATAAGTCTTTATAACTGGGTTCTGAATCATCCCAGTATGCCTCATTTAGGATCTTGTCTATTTTTTATTCTGTATATCACATGAATGTTTAACCTTTCTGTATTTCTGGTTACAAGTATTAGTGATAATGAGAAGTCAAGCAAGATAAGGGACAAGAAATAAAAACTACATTTAGCAACACGTAGGTCACTGAAAACCTTAGTGAAAATAGTTTTAATTATCAAGACATGGTGAATCAGGTATCAGCAGATACTCCTTTTCAATCCTTCTTCCAATGTTACCATAAGAGTAATTCCTCAATAGCACAATTCTGATAACTTCAGTCCTCTACTTAAAATACTTTTAACAGCTCCCAATTTCACTCAAGGTATGGTACACTTAGCATAGAAAGCTAAGCATAATACGTTCCCTCAAATATGCACCATTTTTTCTTGACTCTGGCCCCTGAAGCGTATTATTCCTTTGGGTTGGAATAGTCTTAAATTCTTGTTCATTTCCTCCATCAAGACTGGATAAAATACCACATCCTTCAGGGATGTTATTGTTGTCATTTTGTTTGTGTGCATGTGATGTATGTAGGTGTTTATGTGTGTTGTGATCTCTAGATTAGATCCTCAGAATATCTGTACCCATTAATCCTAAAATTTTATTTTTAATACTGGTGTCACGTAGTTTATATTAAATGTTTATATATATTTAAATCCCATGACGGTAGAAACTTTGTTTGTTACTTGCAAATGAACCATCAGGGAATTGCACAATGATTTGAAAATATCTAACAAATGAATGGATATGTAGATAAAATAATTGATAGATGTGGATGGATAGATTTGTAAATGAATGAATGTTCTATTTTGTGAAAAAAATCTGAGGTCACAGAGTTAAATAAAATCTATGTTAAAGACTGAGTTATGTCTTTAAATCAAGGCTTGCATAAAAATCATATATATTTGTGGGATGTTCATAAGACACTATGAAATTAAGGAATTTTTGGATGAAGTTTATGAAGTTATTGCATGATTCCTGAAAATTGATTATTTCATTCTCACATTGCAGTGGAAATGATAAAGGCTTGGGGATGATAATTCTTACTTCTCCACATAAACAAAACACTTGGTTAGGTACTTTATTTCTCTGAATCTATTTCTATCAGTAAACCACATGATATGAATGAATACCTGTTTAAAGGCATAGTGAGAGTTACAGAAATTAAATATTTGGCATGGGCCTGTCACAGAGCAGGCATTTAATAAACACTACTTTTAGTTACATTTCTTATGTTTTGGACCTCTTTCATGTTGTTGATTTTGTTCCTTATAATCTTTTGGCTATTTTTGGATCCATGTCTGAGCTAGTCTCTCACTGATAATCATATAAAATAATGTGTAAGTATAAACAATTCCTATTACTCACAAGAGACTGAAAGTAGAAAAAGGATACCTTTTGATAGTCCACCCATACAACAAAAATTCATACAAAAACATACCAAACGCCAAGGTCTGTCTGAGCCCTGGATATATGGTACTTAACTGTTGATAAGTGCTCTGAAGGAAAATAAAGCAGGAACAGAGAAATGATAGTGCCATGTTTCAACATGGAGTTATGGTTTGGATTGCACTTTTCACAGTTGTCAGGGAATTTTATTTTTTCTGAAAAGGGGCACTTTATCAAAGATCTGAATATATCTGAAAGGAAGAGGGTGTAACAAGCTCAAGGCCCAGAAGCAAAAGGGTGTTTGTTATATATGAGGAATATTAAGGTTGGAAGAAAATAATGTGGAGGGTTACAGTTCAGAATAAAGGTAAATAACAGTAATAAAAAGACTCAATTATGTCGAGTTTTGCTCTACTTAGTGAATGAGGGAGAACCATTGAAGAGTTTGAGTATATGAAGGATATGCTATGACTAAAGGATATAGACAGAAAGGTTTGAGAACAAAACTGAGATATGATATATTGTGCAGAGAATAGACTGAAGGGAACAAGCTTGTAATTAGGCAAGACTAGCGAGGGGGTATCACATTAATCCAAGAAAAAAGACGATGATGGGTTGAACTTGGGCAGTAGGCATGAAAGCAGTGAGACACGGATGAGTCTGAAGGTAGAGTCAATAGGATGTTTACTCATAGGTCACATAGGGGATGTTAAAGAGAGGAGTGAATAATGACTCCAAGTTTTTTACCCTGTGTGACTGCCTAATTCTGCAAAGTGGAAGGTGTCGTAGGAGCAGGTGGGTGGGCATAGTGTGGCAGGCACAGATATGGGCTCTCAGGTTCCCCTTCAAGAAAGGAGTCCAGCCCAGCTCTGAGGAATGTGGCTAGCTGATGGCAGCCAGCTTCATTTCCTTCAGGGTTTGCTTCAGCTTTCAATCCAAAGCCATAATTTCCTCAGGGGGTCTCCAGCACAATAGTTAAAGAAGGTGACGGTGCCAAGTGCAGATTTTTCTTAGAGTAACTTCCAGAGGAATGACAAAGTCATTCAGGGACCTAGCCTCTTCCATTCAGTATGGGACACTTGTAAAAAGGGCATCTTGACTCTGGAGCTTCTTATTGAGCTGTTAGAAACGGTCAGGTCAGTATCCCGGTCTAATAGCGCTCCCCACTTCGGTCCTTCTGCCCATCGTACTTCTGCATCTTAATTGTGACAGGTGTAAAAACTAAAATATTTTTTGCATTCCGAACTCCGTCTCTGCAATGAGAACTCTCAGATTTTAAGAAAACTGTCTTTGGAGACTAGTTTTACTAACCCTTCTAAAATCAAATCCTCCCACTTAGCCCACATCTTTGCACTCAAAGAAGCACAGCATTCTAGCACATACATATAGTGTAACTGAAGAAATAAACACTCAAGTTCCCTGTAGGCTAAGCAGCTATCTGCTTATATGGCCTGAGTTCTTGAATGTCCAAAACTCTAGATGAACCTTCCTCAGTCAAAAAATATGGCATCTCAGGAACTCTAAGTACTGATGTCAATCCAGCAATCTAATGGTTGATAAAACAAATTCCAGTTTTTCACATGCACATTCTTAAACTGTTTGAAGCCAGGTATCACAGGTTTCTATAGCTTCTCTCATTTTAAGCAAATTATTCTGAATTTTTTCAAACTTTTCCTTGTATTGTCTCTTGGCTGTTAGCCAATTAAAATATCTTCAAATATATGGACTGGTAATAAATTTACTTTATTGTTAAAAAGTAAAATGTACAAAATACTAGTGTTAGCAATTAAATTTTCTTTAATGATTTTAAATATGGCAAATGTAGTACCATCCTACTATATGTATAGCCTTTACTATATTATGTATAGACACAAAGAACCATTTAATCATGGCTTGGTAAAAAAATAAATAACTCATCCAGCCTAATTTTTACATTCAATATTTTTTTTTTATCTCAGCTGGCCAATGAAATACAACCCTAAACTGCAGAGAGAAAAGATGAAATTTTAGGAATGGCTATTTTTGTTTCGTTTTTGTACTTGGGCATACATAACAAGAGAGCTCATTATGGTCTCCTGTTGGTTTGTGAGTTTCTTGATACATTGTTCATTGAAAGAACTCATTCTTCCAGAATAGATTACAATGCCGAATTGACACAGAATTAATACATTCTAGCATGATTCCGTCACTAAAGACAGTTAAAGATAAGATGCAAATTCCATGGAGCTCTCTGAATTCCCTGTAGCTCCAACATTTCTGAGTGGACACTCATTTTCTCAGAAATTTTTGGGATTCTCAGAAGATAGCAGAGCAGTACAAATGATTCTTAAATCTATCCATCCGTGGTGCCTATATAGATAATGGTTTATCTATAAATAATGAGAAAAATCAACATATGTCTTAACAATCTTCCATTATCATCCACTGTAATTTCTTATAGACCAATAAACTAACTTTATGTAACTATCAGCCATGTCTCTCAAGCCAAATCAGAAAACATTTACAAATCTCCCAGGCCAAAGAGCTACACATTTTATTACATTTCCATTAAGAAAAGTTACCACACGCATACAACTTAAATATGTGTACCTTTTCAGTTTTGTTCATTACTAATTTTAATGGGACTTTAATCAGAATAATGCCAAAGTATAAACTAAATATATTTCTGTAATTAAAATGGAGATGATTATGGCTTCTGAAGCATGTAATGTGACAAAGGCAATAATGAGTAATTTTTGGAGGCAATTACCTTACATAATATTTTTATTATGCATTATTTTCATTTAGAAGATTTTGTTCAAATAAAACAAGTGCATCATGAATTTCAGTGCTCTTGTGTAAATTACATGCAGCAAAATGTGGTGTACAATTTTAAAGTTAGAATAATATGACTACTGCTAGATGTTTTATTATAATCTTAATATTCCCTAAACAGTTCAAAAATCTAAACATATAGTTACACTACAAGATGACCAATATAATAATTTCAATCCTTTTAGAGTTTATATAACGGCTACTTTAAAGAAAGATGAAAAACATCTTTACTGTCAGTCCTTTGGATTAAATCATAACTCTGTAAGGACAAGGGTATACTATTATGTGAATAAACTAAATGCATTACAATGTAATAAGAAAAAAATTAGTTTTCCATAAATATAACATACACTGACTTTAAAACCTGAGCATTCATCAGAATCAGAAATCTTATCAAATACTGATTCGTTCATGGCCAATCCAGACATTCTTGTATATTTGGCCTTGGAAGTAGTTTAGAATTCATATTTTTAAGAATTTATTCAGTGATACCTGGCCTTCCAAAATTTTAACTAGTATTGTCATACTGAGGCAAACTGGCTGTTTTATCATGTCTACATACGAGGTCTGAGAATTAAGTTTGCGCACTCATCTTAGAAAAAGTTCTACATACCTCATTGCTGAATATCACTAGCCACCATTGAAGTAGTCCCCTTGGGAAGCTATGCACCAATGCCAGCATCTAGTCCACTCTTCGAAGCAATTTTGGAACTCTTTTTCTGGAATGGTCATCAGAGCTGTCATCATATTACCCTTGATGTTCTGAATGTCATCAAAATGTCTTCCTTTCAATATTTCCTTTATCTTCGGGTAAAGAAAGAAGTCACTGGGGACCAGATCAGGTGAGTAATGAGGGTGTTCCAATACAGTTATTTGTTTACTGGCTAAAAACTCACTCATAGACAATGACATGTGAGCTGGTGCATTGTCGTGATGCCAGAGCTATGAATTGTTGTAGAAAAGTTCAGATCACTTTTGTCTAACTTTCTCATGCAGCCTTTTCAGCACTTCCAAAGAGTAAACTTGGTTACCTGTTCAGTTCATAATGAGTAATCCCTCTGACATCAAAAAAGATTAGCAAAAAGGGCAGCCGGGTGGCTCAGTTGCTTATAGCTCGAGCTCTGAACAACAGGGTTGCCGATTCAATTCCCACATGGGCCAGTGAGCTGCACCCTCCACAACTAGATTAAAGACAATGAGCTGCTGCTGAGCTTCCAGAGGGGCAACCAGATAGCTCAGCTGGTTAAAGCGCGAGCTCTCAACAACAAGGTTGCCTGTTCAATTCCTGCATGGGATGGTGGGCTGTGCCCCCTGCAACTAAAGATTGAAAACGGCAACTGCACTTGGAGCTGAACTGCACTCTCCACAACTAGATTGAAGGGCAACGATGGAGCTGATGGGCCCTGGAGAAACACACTGTTCTCCAATATTCCCCAGTTTAAAAAAAAAAAAAAAAAAAGGAAGGTTGGCAACATCGTTTTGGACTGATTTGGACTGACGGAACTTTTTTGGTCGTGGAGAATTGGCTGACTTCCACTGTGCACTTTGACACTTTGTTTCAGGTTCATATCGGTACACCCAAGTTTCATTGCCAGTGATAACATGGTCCAAAACATCATCTTGCCTCTCCAAAAGGTCTTGGCAAACTTCAACTCTCCTTTGCTTTTGTTCATAGGTGAGTGCCTTCAGGACCATTTTCGTACAGAACTTTCTCATGTCAAGATTTTCAGTTAAGATTTTCCTTACTGGTTTTCTATCGATGTTGACTTGGTCTGCCATGCTTCTCATAGTCAGCCGATGATTTTGATGCACAACTTGATGAACTTTTGCCATGCTTTTGTCAGTTCTGCTCATTATTGGCCTCCCTGACCTCTCTTCATCAGTGACTAGTTCTCTCCCCAGAAAAACGTTTAGTCCATTTGTACACTGAAGTTTTCTTCATGGTATTATCCCTAGAAACTTGGACTAACATGTACCTGATTTCACTTTCACTTTTGTCACGTTTAACAAGAAATTTAATGTTTGTTTGTTGCTCTAGTTTAAGCTCAGACTTTCTTGCGATGGCACACAAAAACACGCAACAACAATAATGAACACTACTCAGCAAGATACCATCATAGGTCAACACGAACATGGCTGTGAGAAACTGATATACCACGATTATGAAACCTTCCCAAGCTGTTTTAGTACTTCCCAAGCAGTGCTTTACAGTGCTGCTAATGTAAATGCACGGTGGCAAATTCGCAAATCTAACGTCAGACCTCGTATAATATTAGATACGTTATCAATATATGATATAAACCATCTGAATATATATTTAGTTTTGCCTATGCTAAACATTATATAAATGAGTTTATGCATATACTCCTCTAACATTTGTTTACACTCTATTTCATTTTCTTCATCATATGGTATTTAGCTACACGAACCTGTTGCTAGTATTTAGTAATTTCCTTCTTGATGAACAATTGTGTTGTTTTATTGATTTCATTATATCAATAATGCTGATATTGATAATTCTGTCAAATCCTCTGGTGGATTTCTGTAGAATGTAAGTATAGGAAATGTACTTAGGGATGGAATTGCTGATTATTGGATATGCATGTATTCCTTTTAGTAGGTGATACCAAATGATTTTCCAAAGGTTTTGTACCAATTTATACTAGAACTAGGGATATAAATTGAGAGTTCTGTTTGCTCCATTTCCTTGCCAATGCTTATTTTTATATGGTAGACAGAATCCTTAAAATTATATTTACTTTATTTTGCATTTACCTGATTGCTAAGGAGCTTAAATATCTTTGTTTATCTTTATGGACCATTGCTATTTCCTCTTTTGGGCAGTATCAATTCATGTTTTTGGCCTACTGGATTATCACTTCTCAGTGTTTAATTGAAGTTACTCATGCATTTAAAAAAATAATAATCATCATCATTTTGGTTATATATTTCTAATGATTCTTTCACTCGTTTTCCACTAAATATTTAGCTTTATGTGTCTTTTGATAACAACCACAAGCTTCAAGTTTCATTATTAATGTAGTCAAATTCATCAAACACTTCCTTTGTGGGTTATACTTTTTGTATCTTATTTTAAAGTTTTTCTAATCATGAGATTATAAACATTACTGCTGATTCCTTATTTTAATTTAAAAAAGAAATATATATATATATATATATTTTTTTTATTCTACATTTAAGTTCTTAATCTTCTTTTGAAATATATTTATTTCAATTTGTATTATACTTATTCATTATGTACAAGGCATTTTTAATTAAAATTTTAACTGTTGTTTGGGTATGGAAATACAGCAAAACACTTTTAATATTGGTTTTATACTATAAATCTTGCTATACTAACACATTAACTCATGTGTTTTCCGTAGACATTTTAAGTGTTCCTTGATAGAATATAGATAAATGATACTGGATTCTTCCCCTTCAATTCTTTTACATTTTACTGTTATTATCCATTAACTTATGACTGCTAACTTTTGCACAATATTGAATGACATGGTGACAGTTATCTATATTTTCCTCTTCTGGGTACTACAACAAATGTTTTGTCTGTTTGTTACTTTTCATCTTTGGGCATTTTCTTTTTGGTAAGTTTTGATGTTCTTTATCAAGTTTTTAATCTTAGTTTTCAAAGACATTTAAACCAATGCTATTAACTATTATGAAAAGCCGTTCCTGTATGCACAGAAACAGATCATACATGTTTTTCTATTTAATGTTTTGATGTAGACATTTACATTATTCAATTTTCTAATAATGAACTAACCTTACAGTCCAGTAAGGAACCATTACTGGCTATTGCGCTATTGTTGTTTTTAGTTAGTACTGAATTTGGTTTGCTCTTTTTTTTTAAATTTTCTTTTTCATTGGTAAGGTTAGACTTTAGTTGTACTATCTTTACTTGTTATTTCCTGTGTTTTATAGCAAAATATACACTAAACTCTTTCAAAAATGAGATGGCAAAAAAATTAACTCAAAATGGATCAAAGACCTAAACATAAGACATGAAACAATAAACTGCATAGAAGAAAGCCTTGGTATTAAACTTATGGACCTTGAGTTCAGAGAGAATTTCATGAATTTGGCCTCAAAAGCAAGGAAAGTAAAAACAAAAATAAATGAACAAGACTTTATCAAACTGAAAAGTTTCTGCACAGCAATGAAAGCATCAACAAAGCAAAGAGGCAAACAACCAAAGGAGAAAAGATAATTTGCAAACAATGCCTCCAATAAGGGGCTAATTTTCAAAATATATAAAGTACTTGTATAATTCAACAACAACAATAAAAATCCAATTTAAAAAATGAGCAGAGGACCTGAACAGACACTTTTTCCGAGAAAACATACAAACAGCAAACATATATGAAAAAATGCTCAACTTCAGTAACTATTAGGAAAACGCACATCAAACCCACGATAAAATATCACCTCACACCTGTTAGAATGGTTATCATAAACACGACAAATAATGACAAGCGTTAGAGAGGCTGTGGAGAAAAAGGAACTCTCATACATTGTTGATGGGAATGCAGATTAGTGCAGCCTCTATGGAATGCAGTGTGGAGTTTCCTCAAAAAATTAATAGAATTGCCATATGACCCAGCAATCCCTCCCCCTGGGTATCTACCCCCAAAATCTGAAAATATTTATCCATAGAGATATATGTACTCCAATGTTCACTGTAGCATTATTTACTGTGGCCAAGACACAGAAACAACTAAAGTGCCCTTTGATAGATGATTGGATAAAGAAGATGTGATGCATATACACAATGGAACACTATTCTGTCATAAGAAAAAATGAAATGCTGCCATTTGTGACAACATGGTTGGATCTTGAGATTTTATGTTATGCTAAATAAGTCAGAAAAAATCAAGAACCATATGACTTGACTCATATATGGGATATAAAACTGAAAGCAACAAAGGAACACGACAAACAAACAGAGAAATAAAAACTCATAAACACAGACAGCAGTTTAGTGGTTACCAGAGGATTAAGGGTGGCATAGGGTGGTGGAAGAGGGAAAAGGGGGTCAAATATATGGTGATGGAAGGAAAACTGACTCTGGGTGGTGAACACACAATGCAACATATAGATTATATACTATAGAAATAGTATTACTTAGTATACAGTATATATATTATATATTATAGTATTATAGAAATGTACCCACATAATTTTACTAATGAATGTCACCCCAATAAATTTAATTAAAAAATGAGTTGGTATATACCTTATTTTTATATCTCCTAAATTTGTGTATTACAATTATTTATTGAATACAAATAACCTCAAAACCATCAAGGGATAATGCATTATTTGTGGGAGTATTTTAGACTAAACTTTTAATTTGTAATGGTTCAGAATGCATATTTATCTTGAGTTAGTGAGGGTTTCTCTTTTCAAGATATTTTCCATTTCATCAAATAATTCATAATTTTAAGACACCAAAGTTTTCTCTATTACTTCTTTAGATGTATTCCTTATGTTTTGATATGTAGTAGTTTTGTTATCTGTCAGTACTAAGTATTCCAAACTTCCCATTATTATTTTTCATCTTGCATCACGGGTTGTTTAGTATGGAGATTATTATTATCATTACATTTATTTTGTATTGATTTTGTTAACATTTTAATGTCAGAATAGTACGAATGAAACTCTTATCATGTTGACACTTTTTTTCCAAAAGAGCAATTTTTATATTTGTTTGGTGTGTCCCAATTGATGCTTTCCATTATATTTTATTTAGATTACATGTACTAAATACGTTGTACAAATTCTGTATATTTATTTTTTGATGGGAGGTATCTAGAAAATCTATCAATTACTCCAAAGGCTTATTAAATTTTTCTATTTTGTCAAATTTTACTTATATTAGGTATTTTTTCTATAAATATCATTAAACTCTTCTAATGTTACTTTGCCATAGAATATATTTTGCCTGACATTATTGATGTCACTATTCCAGTACTTACATAATAATAATAAATCTTAATCCTTAGTACTAGTTTCTCTCCATCTGGAAGTACTTTCATACAAGTACATACTTTGTGATCACAGGAAGGAGTCAAAAACTAAACCTCCCAGAGAGGGCAGGAATGCAACTGGGCTTCAGGAACAACTGCAAATAAGAATATGCAGGCATCATGAGTATATCTCATAGTCTGCCTTCTTTGGCTTTATTCCCATTTAGAATAGACTGCCTTTTCTTAGATAATAAAAACATGACTCCTTGTAAGTAGTTCCCAAGTTATACATGTTGACACTTCCAATGGAGAGCAAATCCTTGTTCCTAGTTCTAGGTTTACATAGCTGTACTACTTGTTAGAATGCTGAAATATTGCCACACTTAGTTGAAAAGCTGCAACTTGTCTCCATAACTTGTTTCCATGTACCTTCCTGGGCCCAACCTGAACATTAAGCAACTAAATTTATTCTTTACTCAGCAGGGGTCATCCTGTACCCTTCTCCACTGACAATTCTTTTTTTTTTAATTTCCTGAATTAAATAAATTCAAATGTTAAAAATTATCTCTAGGTTTACCTTCCAAATCCCAGGGAAGAACTCAGCTTTCTAATTATGTGTGTGAGTGTGTGTGTGTGTGTGTGTGTGTGTGTCGCACGTATTCAAATGTGGCCCTCTAAATTTCATATTTATTTATTAAGCTCTATTTGTATTCAGAGAATAAATAATTTTACTAAAATACTGATGCAGCATTACTATTGTTTCATTCTCCTTTTCATTTTCTTTTTCCTTTTTTCAATAAATTTCTTGATTTTACTTATTTTTTAAAATTTTATTAATTTTATTGAAGTGACATTGGTTAATAAAATTACATAGGTTTCAAATATACAATTCTGTAATACATCATCTATATATCACGTTGGGTGCTCACCACCCAGAGTCAGTTCTCCTTCTATCACCACTTATTTAGCCTTCTTTCCCCGCCTTAGTTTTCTCATATAAAGAAGACAGATGATGCTTCTGATTTAAGAATTGATTAAAAAGTCAATCCTGGGATTAATTTATTTCCTGAAAGGTATCCTTCTCCGTTACTCTCAAAAGTCACTTGATTTTGGAGGATATTCCCTTGATCTTACTTTTACTTTAAAATTCTAATAATAAAAAATAACATTCTTTTGTTTGACCATCTTCAAAGTAAATCATATGACCATTTTTTCTTTAGATCTCTTTTCACTTTTCCTCAATAATAAGAAAGGATTGGGTATTTTGTTAAATCAATTACAAGAAATGTAGCAAGTACATTGAAGCAACGTGACGCCCAATATTAGTTTGAAATTAAGTAAAATACATGTGGCTGTTGACTCAATTATGATGTTTGTCAGTAAAAGTGACACAGATGAATATCTTGGAAATTACAACTGATATGAAGACAAATGGACAGCTGTATATAAAATTAGATACTTTTTGCAAAACACTCATTTCTCTTTTAAACCGTGAGGATGACAAAAGTATTTGGTAATGATTTTATATTCCTACTAGTAAACAGTGAACACTGCTTTGATTCTTGTTCTTGCTCTAGAAAAGTACCTTTTTTTTTTTTTTTTTAAATTTGCTGTTTTGGACTTTTACTGAATTCCTCCAAAAAAGGCAATTCTTGCATAATTGATTCAAGTATACTGGATGCTATAAACGGATTGCACATCAAAAAGGTCCCTAAACACTGAGAGAGGAGCTTATGGCAACCACTGAGCATCCTTATTAACACTTCCAAATTGGCTTTGTAGATTTGGCCAAGCCTATGTGTACATAATTCAGTGTGTGGTATCCAAAAAAAGCATTTAACAACACAGTCAAATGAATGAGTCCATTTAATATATATTGCTTGGAATCACGGACTAGATTTTACAATTTTCACCTTGAAAGATGCAAATCCTGATACAATATCTCTAAACATTTCACAACCATATTTCTACTTAGTATGATGCAAAAGAAAAATGTTGCTGAAATTTAAGTATTACCTATGTTCATCAAAATAGTGAAAAATACTGGATAATTCACTGGTTACAAAACTAAGATTACTTAAAACTAACTCAGACTTTGATTATATAATTTTTACTCAAAATACTTTTAAATTCTACTAATATCCATGTAGGAAAGTGAATTAGACTTTTTCACAAATATTTCTGTAAATTGTCAGTGGATCAGGAAGCTGATGACCAATGGGGTTTGTGCATCTCATGTAAGAAAGCTCATACACTGGAAATCACACATTTTACATAATATTGATATTTTACCATAGTCTGATCACATTTGAAGATCTGTTTTTTTGCCCTCATTTTTTATAGTGTATCTGTACTATACAAAGTCTCATAAGAGACTTCATATCATAAATGTATAAAATCAAGAATTTCCTGCAGAATTATTTGAACATTTTTTGATGATGACAATATTTTAACATTTAAGAGATATATTATTTCCATCTCTATATCATATTTTCAAAATACATTATCAATGTGTTCCTTGAATGGATATGTCCTATGTTCCTAATATATTTTATTTTGTCATTGATCATTTAAATTCAAGCACCATGATATTTACTTATATGGGAGCCTGCATTTCTTAATTCACCTTTGACTCATCTATAAATTTATAGACAAGTTGACATATCATTGCAGTATAAAGACAGCTGTTGTTTTGATAATTTAATGCAAACTTTCGAAGTTAGAGATGAACGATGCTTCTGCCTAAATCACTCTCGTGGCTATATTTTCTTTGAAAATAATTAAACTTCACAAATTTTATCATAAGCAGTATATCATATAAAGTTAGTAGTATATTCATGTTTTTCTGGAGTCAGTTTTATTTCAAAGGATATCCACTAAACCATTGGTATCTGTTAAATGATGTAAAAATAGTTTATTTTCTATGCTAATTAGTCAGTATGTAGAACACACACACACACACACACACACACACACACACACACACACACAATGAACAGATACACCAAGCCTACACTAAGTTAAATTTGACTTACCATTTATAACTGATATGGAGTTTAATATGAACTTTTATGTCTCCAATTTAAACACCAGGGAAAACACCATAAGTGCATTCAAGGTTTTTCATCAGTCAATCTGTCATAATAGTAAGCATGGCTGTCTGTTCTGCTATTTGCCAGTGCCAATGTGATATTCACACACCATCTGCCAACTTCCACTTATTGCTATCCAGGCTCCATTGCTGGTTATTCTTTTCTCATTTCGGTCATCATAAGTCAGTGTGTTTGTGAAAATCCAGTACTCCTTGCTGAACTAATACATGTACAACTACTATTGAATTTAGGCTTGGGGACTTATATCACTGCTCTGATAATTTCCTATGGATTCATCTTCTACAAAATTCATGGGCTAACATATTGCACTGAAAGTATGCAGTAATATAAGGCATTCATTTTTCAAAAGGAAAGAATATGAGAAATCATCAAACACATTTTTTTCTTTTTTCATCACTATTGCTAAAAGTGCAATTTTACTTGCATGCAAGGATCTCTTTTACTTAAAGCTCTGTGAACATTATCTTTTATTTGAGTGATCCATATTACTTAGGAATTTGCTCCATAACATTCATATATATATATATATATATATATATATATATATATATATATATATTATATAAATCAAGTTTTTCCGAAGTTCAATGTGAAACAGCTAAACCTCTACCCAATGTCCTAGTTCCCGAAATGGGAATTTTTCATTGTTATTGATGAATTCCTCACTGTTATTGATAATTATCACTTCATATAATTGTACGCAATACCTCATGATCTTTTTTTCTCTTCTAAATTCAAGCAGATACCTACCTCTAATACAAATATAAATGTCTATCACTTCTAGTTCTTCATATAAGCCTCCATATAATGTACATGCATCAGGAAACTCTTTTATCCCAAAATCCACCAGGCCACTCCATTACCCTTTTTAAACTCAGATGCTGAGGTTGATTTACATATGCTCCTTAGATTATGGTGCCTATGCATTGCTTATTTGATCAGGTTTCTCTTTCGTCTTTTATGCTCTCTATCAGCAGGTATGGAGAGCAAGTCTCAGAACTTTGCATAGTTTTGTAACAAGAAGAAAGCCCGAGCATTCTGGGTGCTCCATTTAAGACTCCCCTCTCTTTGCCTCATGACTCCATCAGCAGATGTAATTGTTCAGGCCACTGTGCCTTCCATGCCACCTTCACCTCACCATCACTGGTGTTTTGTGATCATCAATACTAATCTCACTTGTCCTTTATTCTCATTTTGTCGGGCAGCAGGAGAAGCCCAGGACTCCAGTTCATCCCTGTTCGCCTAGATCGGGGTATCTAAACTGCAGCCCACGGGCCAACTGCAGCTCGCAATCCATTGTTAATTGGCCCACAGCAAATTCCAAAAATATATTTAGTTTACTTAAATAAACCAGGTGAGGCAATACGTACTTCACCTCGAGTGAGTGGCCCTGCTGTTTGTGTATTTTACCGCATATGGCCCTTGGTGAAAACCGTTGAAAAAAGTTTGGCCACCCCTGGCCTAGATTCTTACTCCATACAAGTCTGTATATACCCCCTTTGTGAGTCCATTTTCCACTCTTCCTGAGCTCATGAATATTTCCCCAATAGTCTATATGACCAATCTTCATGTTATTGCTGTAATTGAAATCCAGCTCTCTCTGGAGGACAATGCTTCTTTCATAGCTTTTTCAGGTGGTATCTATTCGCTCCCAAATTCTGTTCCACTATACTTGCATGTGGAGTTCTCTCAGTTTCCCATTGTTGCTGTGACAAATTACCACAAATTCAGTGGCTCAAGACAACACAAATTTATTATTTTATAGTTTGGGAGGTTAGAAGTCTAAAATAAGTTGGCAGAGCTGGGTTCCATCTGGAGCCTCAAAGGGAAAATCTGTTTCTTTCCTTTTTCAGCTTCTAGAGGCTTCCCACTAGGAGTCTCCTTGCTGATGACTCTGATCTCTGCTGCTGTCCTCACATCTCCCTCACTGTCTCCGGCCCTCTTGGTTCCCTCTTATAAGGACTCTTGTGATTTGGCTCACTGAGACCATACAGGATAGTTTACCCATCTCAAGTTTTGTAACTTAATTACATCTGGAAAGTCACTTTTGCCATTAAAGGGAATATATTCACAGGTTCCAAGAATTAAGTCATGGACCCCCTTCGATACCTATTATTCTACCACAGGAGTACATGTCCTTTTTGGTTCCAGTTGCAGATTCTAGACAATTAGGCCTCCATCATCTTGAACACCAATTTGACTCTCATATCACAATATTTGACCCACTACTCCCCTTATTTATATAAATGCACTTGATATGTGCCAGTAAATCCTTAAAGGTTTTATACTCTGTTCCACTCTCACTCAGTCTAATATTATTGTTAATGCTTTTGGTGATCCGTTCTTCAGAGATAATCTTACACTTTGGCAGCTGAGATCCTTCACTTCCTCTCTTTGAACAATCTTGTAACCCTTCTAACTCTGGTCATTGTCATTGATGGCAATGCCTGAGATACTGCCATTACCAAAAACAGACTCTTTTCCACAGTCTCAATTTGAAACATCTCACGCTGAAACTTCTACCATTTATCTATCAACAACACTTGTTCTGGTAACCAGTAATGGAAAATTTAATCGACCTCCACCGAGAGTTACAATTCAGAAATCCTATTACTTTTCACTGTCTTCCATTGTCATGTTACCACTTCATTTTTAACTAGTTTAAATATTGGTGGTCTATAATCATATCCTTGAATAAAAGAGATTAATTTCCTAAAAATTAACTAAAACATTCTATGTAAAAATAATTTCATACTTTTATAATTGCAGAATTTAACAATATTTCCACTCTATAAAAATGTGTTTTGGATAGAAAAAAAACAACACAAATATTGAGAATATTTCAAGGCAGTTTTTTTTAAAGTTTCTGTTAATTAGAAAGTACGTAATGGTTCTCTATAAAATGAAAAAGAGAGGGGGGAGAAGGAAAGAAGGAAAGAAAGAAGGAAGGGAGGGAGGGAGGGAGGGAAGGAGGGAGGGAGAAGGAAAGAAGGGTGAGAGGCAGGAGGGGGAAGGAGGAAAAGGGGAGGGAAGAAGAAAGACAAACAGAAATAATGAAAGAAAAGAAAGAGGAAGCAAGGAAAGAGGAGGGAGGGAGGGAGAGAGAGAGAAAGGGAGGAACAAAGGACGGAAGGAAGGAAAGAGGGGTCCTCCTTTTACAGTTTTTCACATATTATTTGACACTCCTACTTAGATATGAGCCTACATTTCAAATTAAATCCCTGCCAAGAGCATTTTAAAATATTTGATACAACTGACTTCTGTTTAACAAGCAGATAGAAACCTAGTTTCACAGGGTATGAAAATAAATTTTCACTATAAGTTTCCAGGTAAAATATAAGATTTGCAATGGTCATATCAAATTTTAAACATTAGAAAATATAAAAATTATAAACATTTAACTATATTTACTAGTTCTGAAAAATACAAACTTGTAATTTAAAATCTTTTCAAAAATTTTTGTTAGAAATATAAATTAGAGGTTACATTTAAAAATCCATATATCCATTAAGTCAAGTTTGATAAATCAGAAAGTTATGTTTCCCTCTTATATAGAAAAATGTTTAATAAAACTATATCTCGTGATTCTTCAAATATTTGTTTAGGACACATTTTAAGTTACAGTGTTAGTGAAATTACAGAAAAATAAGCATTCTTTATAACAAATAGCAACTATACATTCAAGTTGACAAAATTCAACATATTCTGAATGAACACTATACTTTCCCACTATTTTTATCTGTAGATTTTCCTAAAAATTAACTAATGCATTTCCCCACATAAAGTGAATCTCGTAGTTTTTATAACTGCAGATATTTCCAAACAAAACCGTGTTTTGAATAGCAAAACAACCCACAAATATTTGAAAATATTATTTTAAGGCAATTTTTTTTTATGTTTCTGTTAATCAGAAAGTAAGTAGATTTTTCTCTATAAAATGAGTATAATAATTAAAGTAAGGTATTACATTGAGGTCATCATCCAATATTACACTTTTTGTAAAGATCCCCAGTAAATATGTATTTGACGTGACTAATACTCTAGTTCCTGACCTGACACGCTGTGTGATGAAGCTTTATGTTCTGTAATCATTCAACTTCAAACTTCTTGTTTGCTTTCTTGGCTGTCCTTTCTATTTTGAAATCCATATCCTTCCAGCTGGTCCCTCTGCCCAAATCACTTGACTGAAGTCATTGGTCCCCCAGTGACCATACTTCTGTTGTTCTGTAGTGGAACAACTTCCAAAGGCAATAAATGCTTGAGCTATGCCACTTGTTCTTCAAATACATTTTTCTTTTAATTTAAACAGAACATTTCCTGTTACAAGGACTACAGTGGGAAAGGGAGCATGGCAGACAGGGCCTCTAATGGGAAGCAGGATGGGTCCTCTGCTTTAATTATGAATGGAAAGTAACTGAAACAAGGCAATGTTTGCTCCTATATATGGGCAGAGATTTCAGGTTACACAGTTTTAGAGATGTAACCCAGAGGAGAGGTGAAAGGCACAAAGATCCCAGGCATGTGGGTCAACTATGATAAGACAATTGTAAGTATTATTATATCTGATTATTTTCACAAGAAAGAAAAGCAAGGAGCTACTTTTCAGTTGCTATGTAGAAGTCAGGTGAATATTTGTCGACTTTGGGAGAAACAGTCTATGATATAATATTGTTGTGCTTTGGGCACAAGTAGAGAGTATCCTATGACCCAAAGGAGAATTAAGATTAGTAGGGAATTTTAGTCCCAACCAATGGTCTGCATTTAAGGCTTGTATTCAAAATACAAATGAAAAAATATCAAAATTTATATTCTATATCATGATTGATTATTTTCAATAATTATCAAATTCATATTCCATGTACCACCCATTTATAAGCCATGAGAAAAATTCATTGGCCATTTTGTTCAGATTTGTTCCATTTAATACTATGTATTGTTCAACATGATTATGAAATAACTACCAAGTATTAATGACAGCAATTATCAAATAATGAGATGAGTATGTCACTGTCAGTCACTTTTTTAGTAGATTTCTAGTATAACGGGCAGGAATCATCCCTAATTCTACTGTCTCCAACATTTCAGAGGGAAAACAAAAACAAAAACAAAAACAAAACTCAATTTTTTTTTGTTTAACAACTTCAATTATGAAAACACGGAAGACGGTAAGTGAATATAACATTGAAGTATTCCTAACATAACACTGAAGTATTCTTAAAGGATCTGCAGATATTGCTTCTCCTTCCTCCCTCACCCAACAGTATTGGTATCAACGGCTTTGTTAGCTTTCAATAAGAATATAGTTTCAACTGAGGGTTTGAAGCCACTTTGCGCAAAATAAAATGACAAGTTTTTTTAATATTAAGTGTTTTACTATTTTGAAATGTTGCCTGTGATACATTGGAATTTTACTATTGTTCTTGAGTGAAAATATACAATTTTAAAAAGCTTGTTTCATCTCAACAAGCATGTATTAAGTATCTACAATATATTGAACAACGTACAATAAAATCTCGAGATAAACAGCATAAACTGAAAAGCAATTCTAAAACCATAAATTATGGATCTTTCTTTATCTTTGAAAACAGTTTTGATCGCTTATTATTTTAATTCAAAGTACATGCTTTTATTGCACATTTTATCATAGATATTTTAAGTATATTTTAGCACTCCTTACTAATGCAAACTTAACATTTTCTTTCTTAGATTTTAAATGCATGTATATACTCTATTTTTTTTACAAGACTACCTCTTGGAGGAATACATCAGTGAACAAGTCTTGTATAAGACATAACATTAATTGTTACATACACAAGTACACATATCCACATACTCTTTAAAATTCCTCTAACTGTGATCTATGATTTATGAAAATGTATTCTGACACATATAAGCAGACAGGTATGAGTTCTTAAATTCTCCCTAACTCCAAAAGCAAATATAAGATCTCAAATTGTTCAAAGAAAAATTATTCATTTTTAAAAATAAAAATTTTTACTTTTTCCCATATGAATGGAGAGAAAATGATTTTTTAAAAGATAATTGATGTTGGGTCACTGAAATTGGGTCACAAAACTTAAAGTAATGAAGCTTATATATTTAACATGCAAATAATATTATCTCCTCACAGCCACTGAAACAAAATGTTCAGTTACGTATGGCATGTGATTTGATTTTTGTCTTTGAATTATAAGTCTCAAACATAAGAACAAAAACATAAGAATTACATTTTATTATAATAAAAATAAGAATTCACACAGATGGTAAATTTTAAAGTACAATAAAAGGATACAAGAATGTAAGCACAATTAGATTTCCAGCTGTAATATTTGGAACAAATTTTTGGGTAATAATCCTTCATCTGTATCCCCTTTATGTCCATTTTTAGCAACTTGATTACTCACCAAGTCATGGATGCAGCTTAAAGAAAGTGAGCTGGTTTTGTAAATCAGACACATGGTAAATGATCTGTAAGTATGCTAATGTCCTGAGCAAAGACAGCTACTGAAGCAAGGTATGCAACTCAAGAACGTTTTACTTCCTGTGCAAGTATGTACTTGTCTTTTTTAAAAAATATTAAGTACCATTATGTACACAATTTCACAATATAAATTTTGGGAAAGCTTTTTATATAGTAACTTTTTCTATAGTAACATTTAAATGATTTGTTATGAGAACAAACTATTCTTAAGAGAAAAACTGTAATAAAATGGCTATAGAAACAGTAACTCAAAATTCATTGCATGTAAAAATATTGAAGAATGAAAGATACATAAAATTTCTTTTTTCTCCATGTAATATTGATAAAAATTCATTAGCAATGATAACTCATAAGCCCTAAAACAAAGCAAACTCTTAATTTTCTTTGTATTTTCTCTTCGTGGTAATAGGAAACAAAATTCACACAGCAGAAGGATAATGCATTCCATAATATCACATGATGTACCGAAAATATGGTATGATATTTCCAATGATATGCTTTCCAAAGCTGTCTTAATTATGCCATGGAGAACCCTGCCCTTAGAGAATGCATTTGTTGAAGTGATTGGTCATTCTAATAGCCTTAAAATTTTATTTGTTTATTTATTTACTTATTTATTTATTTAAATTAGTTTCAGGTGTAATAGCCTTACAATTTTAGATTTGTAAATCTTAGTGCAAATATACTTCTTATATCGAGGTAAGGAAACAGTAAAACAGAGAAAGAAAAAATTTCAAAATATGAGAACTGGTAATTTGTCTTTTTGTCTCTATGTATGTCTCTTTAGTCTCTTCAGTAACACGGTATAATATTTTAATTTGTATATTGTACATACAAAAAATATATATGTATATAATAATTTAGAATAGTACAAATCTACTTTTTAAAATAATACAAAGATATTTCTGTGCTGATTATTTAGCTACTTTTCTCAATGTCACACCCATCTTTCAATATTCTGGCAGTCTGGAAAAGGGAAACTGCATTTGTGTTTCTTTGCTACCTGCATTACTACTACATTTAACCAATAGCAAACACTAGAGGAAGAGAGACTGAAAATATGAAGGAGTTTGAGTGGTCATAATATATCTAATTTGTTCACTATCCTCAGCATCACTCTAGCAACAATTCTTACTCCCCATGGTTAGGGAGTTAAAAGTGGTAGCAGTTTTCAATTTCCTGTTAGCACTGGCCAGCTGGGCCTCATCCTAAAAGGTTTAAATCCAAGCTCCACATGGGTACTTCTAAGCTTCTCAGACAACAGCACTTTCTAGCAGTGCCCTCTACTCACAGAGCTGAGCCCTATATCTGTGGGACCACTTTCCCAACATTGTAGGTTCTAATGACTCTAACCATTTCCTTTTGTTCCCCAGCCCTAGATGTAGTAGCTATTTTCTGAAGTTATTACTTTTGTGTTTGTTTTCTTTTCTTAGGTTTTTTAAATCACCGTATTATTTTCTCTTTGTTAAAAATCTCCAGTTTAAAAGTACATTACTCATGGAAAAATAAGCATAAGAATTAGAGCTGACCACTTGCTCAGGAATCACGCAAGCAAGAACATAATAAAGTAACAACTTTAAAGGCTTTGAAAAACCCTGCCAATCCAGAATCCTATACTTTATGAAGACATCCATTAAACTTATGGAGAAATAAAGATTTTCTGAGACAAGCAAAAATTGAGGAAACCCATTGGTAGCAGAAAGATTGTACTAGAAATGCAAATGGAAGTTCTTTTGACCAAAGGGACTTAATGTAGTCAGAAAATTGACTTTAATGTGCATAAATGAAGAATTTTGAAAATAGAATAAAGGTAAAGTAAAATGATCTTTATTCATTTTTAATTACTCTAAAAGATAACTTTTTGAAAGAAAATTTGTAATACTATCGTGTGTGCTTATAGCATATATAAAAGTGAAAAGGTTGAAAAATATCCAAAAGATAGGTGAGAGAGATTGGGAATATATTGCTATAAAGTTCTTATACTACAGGTAAAGTGGAGACTTATATTATTTAAAAATTTATATTGGAAATCCAGAAAAACCACTTTCATAAAAACTTATGAAAAAGGTAAAATAATTCACTAGAAAAGATAAAAATAAAATTGAATAGTGAAAAATGCTCATGTGAACACAGAGGAAGCAGATAAAGAGGACTAAAGAAACAAAGAACAATTGTAAAATAATCTAAAATTGTACACTTGAAACCTATGTAACTTTACTAACAATTGTCACCTCAATAAACTTTAAAAAAAAAATCTGAAATCTACCAAGATGGTATATGTCAGTGTAACTACATTAAAATTATTTTAAATGCTCTAAATACATTAGTTAAAAGACAGAGATTTTCATATTATATAAAACTGCAAGACAATTATACACTGCTTATAAGAAATACACCTTTAATACAAATATACAGAGCCATTAAACATAAAACGTGGAGAAAGACATACTAGCACTAATCAAAGAATTGTGGAGTAGCTATGTTAATTTCATATCAAGAAGATTCAAAACAATATTATGAGCGATAATAAGTTATATTGCATAGTGATAAATAGATCAATTCGCCTAAATCTGTATACATCTAACAAGAGACCTTCAAAATACTTGAGGCAAAAACGTAACAGATATAAAAGAGAAGTAGAAAAATATATAATCATAGTTTAAAGCATTAACACTCCTATATGAAAAATTGATAAAACAAGTGGTAAAATATCAGTATGTCTATAAATTACATAAGATTATCAAACAATATGACCAAATTGACATGAATAAAACACTGTACCCAAAAGTTGCTGAATATACATTATTTTAAGGGTTTATTAATGTTCACCAAGATATATTCTGGGCAATGAACACTAAACAAATAAGAAATAATAGAAATTATATAATGTAACCCATCAGATATAAGATAGCTAGCTAAACTATAAATCAATTGAATACTACCTGAGAAATCTCCAAATACATGGATACTACTAAGCAATGCACTTATAAATAACCCATAAGTCAAGAAGGATATCAAATGGAAACTAAAATATATTTTGAAATAACTGAAAATGAATATACAACAGATTAAAATGTATGGTATGAAACCAGATCAATATTTACAGGGTGCTTTACAAAATCCTTATTGTAGAAAGTAAGAAAGATTTCCAATTACTAAGCAAAACTTCCCACTTAAACTAGAAAAGGAAGAACAAATTAAATTAAAAGGAAACAGAAAGAAGAAAATAATAACAATTAGACTAAAATTTATGAGAAAAGGAAACAGAAACAAATTAATGAAATCAGAAGATGGTTCTTGGAAAAAACGAATAAAACTGACACCTCTACTTACACTGATCAACCATAAGAACACCACGACTGTCACCACCAAATATATATTTCACAGAATTAGATATGAAAGAGGGGATACCACTGCTGAGCCCAAACATTCAAAACCATGATAAGGGAATATTATGAATAATTTTATGCTCATAAATGTGAGAACCTGGATGAAATATGTCAATACTTGAAATACACCAGCAAAAGCATATTCAAGAAAGAAAAAGATAATCTGAAGAGACCTATAACAACTAAGTAAATTAACACAGAGAGATCGTCAACAGTAAAATATAGTCTGAATAACATTGCAATCAAAGGGATTTCATCTCAGGAATGCAAGCCTGCTTCAACATTTGAAAAAAATCAATCAATGTAGTTTACCATTTTAAAAGACAACAAATACAAACATCTCAATTGATGCAGAAAAAGCACTGTAAAACACTTTATTGGTTAAAAAAAAAAAAAAAATCTCAAACAATAAAGAACAAAAGGAAACAACATCCTTAGCCTAACAAAGGGCAAGTAGACGAATAAAATCCCCAAACCTCAACATACATTTCAGACATTTTGCTAAAGTAAACTCCAAATGTCTCATAAACTTAAATGTAAACATAAATCTATACAACATATAAACAGCAGAAAAAAAAGAGTTTTAATAACCAGGGCTCCAAGGAGAAATGACTGAATCTAGGACTGGGACAGAGAAAACACAAAGTAAATTTGAAACTGACCAAAACAACATGGAAAAATTAAATGAGTAAGTACATAAACAAACAAACAAGCAAATGAATAAGGGGGCATGCACAAAGAGCACAGGGGTCAAATTGAATGAGAGTCCAGTAACCAAAATTGGAACTATTTGAGCAAAAATAAATATTCATGAGTTTATATTAACATGAATAAATTATTAATGAGACAGTAGAAAGAATAAATACTTCCTACAGAAGAATTCTAAATACTAAATGTAGAAAGAATGAAGGAAATAGAAAATCATCTTCAAAAATCCATTGTATGCTGTATCCAAGGTACACAGATGAATGATAAATTAGTAGATATCTCCTCCAATATAGTTATTAATTACTGTGGTTGATTTAGCATATATTTACAAATCGTTGATACTCTTTCTCTAGTAGGTAGAATTTAATTTCCCTCTCGTTGATTGTCAGTGGAACAGTGTAGTGACTCACTTCCTTGTTCATTAATAGAGTATGGAAAGGGAAAGAATTTTACAGTGGAGAAATTTAGGAAACACCACCTTTGCCAAGTAATCAAGGTTAACGTTACCAGACCCTGTTGATATCATGATATAAAAGCATTTCACTGGTGTGATATTCTTCCAAATTTCACGGCCTGAATCATATGAAAACATCATGCAAACCCAAATTGACGGCCATTCTACATAATAATTGACCAGAATTCTTCAAAAGTGTCAAGGTCATGAAAACAAGAAAAGACTGAGAAAACTTAAAAGTATGAGGAGATTAAGGATTCCTACTATGTGCAATGTGATCTCATGTATAGAAGTTATCATGGAAGAGAAAGAAAAAAAAGGATATCAGAGGTGGGGGGAAAAACTGATGGAATCTAAATAGTCTATAGTTTAATCAATAGTGTTGTGTACCAACATTAATTCATTAACTTTGATTAATGTACCAAGATTATACAGATGTTAACATTAGGGGAAGCTGGGTGAAGGATATACAGGAACTCTTTGTACTATCATTACTACATTTGAATAACTAAAATTATTTCAAAATGAAACAAAAGAAAGGGAGTGATTTCTGTTTTCTTGAGTCAGTGCAAGCGTTAATACAATTCTACATACCCAGTAAGAGGAATGTTCCCAAGAATCAGACTCTCATAGGTGAAATCTGGGGTCATTTTGACTCATTTCTTGAGTTTTAATGCTGTGCTGATGTCTTCAAAGATGGAAAATAAATAATCACCTGTGGTTGGTTTTGATTATCTTACTAAGCAAACAAAACCAGTCCTTGTGTGTTCTGTTTCTTGCCTAACACATTAGCCTCCTTTCTCACAACTCTTTCCTTTGAGCTATGCTATATTGTTCTTTCAATGCCCCAACTTCTCTATTTTGCAACAGATAATCTGTATGCATAAATGTTTCACTGAATAATAAAACCAGAAAGACAGTACCTAAACAAGATAAAAATTTATGCTTTCTCACATGTAAGTCCAGGTTCAAGTAGTTCAAAGCTGGGTGTGTAAACCACAATGTCAAGCCAAAGTCTTTAAGTCTGTTTTCTTCAATACCAAGGGAATTATTCTCATCTCCATGGTATTAGACAGGCCATCCAGCCACATTACCATATTGGTAGATGAAAAAAAAAAGGAAGAGAAATGAGGGCATGCCTTCACCCTTAAGGTTATGACACAAACTTTGCACAAATAATTCAGCCTGAATATGGCATATTACTTCTCTCTGACTATGAGTGGTTAAAAAAATATGAACTTCAGGTGGTTCTAGCTAAAAATTCTATTAATAAGAAAAGGGAATCATTTATTCAGTTCCTTAAAAGTCTAGTATCTGTTTATAGATACTATATCTAGATTATTTTATTAATAATTTTCCTTTCAGAGAAATACAAAAATATGTGATATAAAAGCATATATTTTTAATTTTAATTTTATTTTATTATTGCCATTGTGCATGCTGTACCCCTATCACTGACACATTTCTGGTACATGTTATGTAACCAGTTCATAGCCTTAGTTTATATTTATATCATAATTTTACTATAAAATTAAAACTTATCACATAAAATATTTTAAAATCTAATATATTTTATTAACTTTGTTTCTACAATATTATTTATAAAGATCTGAAAGGATTCCATCTCATGTTTATTTATAATCATTAACCAAGTGACTATCATTTTCTTGGTTTCCAATTTATGACTAATAAAAACAATACTGTAATAAACATATTTGTAAACACATATTTATATACATCTGCAATTATTTCTGTATAATTAAATTCCTGGGAAAGAAATTTCTGATCCAAAAGATTTATGCATTTCAATGTGTTTTGGAGTACAAAGGCAAACTGTACCTCAGAAATTCTATACTCATTTATGAATTCCCCACAGTGATTCAGTGTAGTCATACCTTTGACAACACTGAAACAATACAGCCTGATTCAAACCATATCAAGCATTTTATATTTAAATTCATTTTCTGCTTATTGATCATTTTTATATACTTATTCTATTTTGCTTGTGATATTGCATGTGTAAAATAAGAATTTCTCTATCATTGAGATTGTTACGTTACATTGCCAAAAAGCAATTGACTACAGTGATTCAGTGATTCAAGTACTTCCAAAGGGAGCAAAACTGACAGCTTTATCTCAGAAAAATAAGTATTTTGAAAGATATAATAAGAGACACAACACCTAGGAAAAAGATAGCATTTTATCTTGTTACTTATTTAAACTTTCGGATTGAGAGTCCTCAGTTCCTGAAAAGAAAAACATTCCCATTTATTTTCACTCTTATTATATTATTAAGGAAGAC
Organism: Rhinolophus sinicus; assembly: GCF_057876585.1. Classification (NCBI taxonomy): domain Eukaryota; kingdom Metazoa; phylum Chordata; class Mammalia; order Chiroptera; family Rhinolophidae; genus Rhinolophus; species Rhinolophus sinicus. The sequence goes on along the minus strand of NC_142504.1, from coordinate 83,417,854 downwards.
AAGTACTTCATTTTCTATATACTTATATTCATGTTTTCAAATGTCACTTGAGTCTTCTAAATTACTATTGTTTCAATAATAAAAAATAAACAATGGTGCTTTATTTAATAAATTTACATTTAGTATGACAGGTTGTATTTTACACATATTTAAAGTGGTCTGCATATTCAAACAACTGAATTACAGTCTTCCAAAGAATTAAAAATATATTTTACAATTTTAATGTTAAATAGTCAAAGCATTTCAGAAATGAACCCGCCAATAAAATAAAATAAAATAAAAATACCTTTTTTTTTGCCCCACTGGTCATGTTTGAAATGAAGGATAATTGTTCTAGTTTCAGTGGGAATCATGTATTAATTTATGAGGTCCTTCAAAAGATATTGATGGAGGCTTTTCTTTAAATATGGCAGGAAAATGAAATTTTATATTCCTCCCCTCTCTTATAATCCACATCAGTATATTGAAAATTGTTAAAATAATAAAAATTAGAAAAGAAATAGCCATTTTCGATAGAATAAGACAAAAGCCAAGCCACCAATCACCAATGTACAAATGCAGGAAAACATGTTCCACAAATCTAGTAGTAAGCGTGATGGAAACAAATGAGATCAATATGTTTCCTCAGTTCTGGAAGAGGTTAGATAATTGCCACAATTTTAATAGTTTACATAGTGACAAGTTATTTAGAGGAATTAAATCTAGAGGTAAATACCTGGATTAGATTAACAGTAATCAAAAAGGAACCAGCATAGCTAAATCCATCTATAAATACTAAAATAAGTAATAATAATAATAATAATAATAATAATAATAATGAAAAGAAGAACAAGAAGTAGGAAGAGGAGCAGGAGAAGAAAAAAAACGAGGAGAAAAAACAACAAGAACAAAAATAAGAAAAAAATACTTAATGGGTTTTAAAGAGAGTAGTAATAGATTCATCATAAAAGAGTAATAAAGAGACAAAGGCTTCTCCTGTTTCTTAGCAAAATTAAGAAATTCATCATGACCTGTTTGAAAAGTTTTTAGGGAAAGATGCAGCTCTGCATTTGATTTTTAAATTACTGAAAATAGATATGCTATACTATAACTTCTTTGAACCAAAATTGATTATTAGTGAAAATAGCAAACACATATTAAATATATAAAATAAAATTCATACTTATTTTGCAAAGGAACCAACATTATTAGGGGACTTGTGAAACTGAGAAATCACCAACTAACAGCAGAAATAGTATACTTAATTAAGAACAAGGCTAAAACCCAAGATGTGCAAAGGAACACACTGAAAATGTGGGTGGCCAGCTCCAAAGGTAAGCTGTAACTATTAATAGAGTTAGAAGAATATAGGAACAAGATGTTATAACCTGAAAATAAAAAGCCAAAATGAGAGGCATTAAGTGTTTATTTGGGATCAAAGAATTGCAGTTTGATTCAGGCAGAAACCCAAATACGCACAGTGTCCTGATTACAGGGTGTGGGCAAGGGGTTTTGATGAGAAAAGGAAAGGAATATTTAACATGAATTTAAAAAGATTCCCATTGGTGCTAAAAGTTGAGGTACTCTTTAGCTATACATGACTAGGTACTGATTCTATCTTCAGAAAGAAGTCCATAAGCATCAGTCCTTGTGGTCAGGATGTCTGCTTTTCTGTTAGCTTAACAACTGTTTGGAAGACAATGTGGGTTGGGCCCCCTCCAAGGTCTGGCCCAGTTCAAAGAGTCCAAAGGTTCAAGGAGAAAGACATGCAAGCCATTTCTCTGAAATAGCTGCTCTGGCTCCATTTTAAAATGGCTTCACTTATGTCTATTTTTCACAAGCCAAGGAGGAAATAATCAGAATATCACAGTATTAGCAATCATGATGTTCAAATCATCTCTCATAGAAGTCAGTGATTATAGCAACAACATGATGCAGTAGAATAGTTCAGTGCCACCACATTTCACCACTTTACAAGGTATTTTTCTATGTGCACACTTTGAAACACAACTCCAAGATTACAATATAAGTAGTACTTCCAGGAGTTGGTAAATTCAATGAATTTAAACTGGGATAATTGGATAAATGTCTGAGTCAATGAGAAAGTCAAGGTTAGGAGATAAAACGAGAAGAACTTACAAATTTGCATCCCTTCCATTTCTCACTATTACTGAAAATGGTATGAACTAGTGCTTCTCAGTCTTTAATGCATATATGTACCTCCTGGTTTTTGTTAAAGTGCATATTCTGATCTGATAGGTCTAGAACAGGGCCTGAGATTCTGTATGCTGGTTTATAGACCATGTTTAGAATATCAAGGGATGTACTAGAAACATAACCATTGACTCTTCCTCTCATAGTTTATATTCTTATGCAGTATGTCTTAACTCCAAACAAAATTTATATATATATATATATATATATATATATATATATATATATATATATATATATCAGCAGTTATTTAAGGAGCAACATTACATGAAACAATATAAAACAAAGAGTAAAATTAGTAAAACAAAAATTTAAATATGTATAAACAAAAAGAAAAGTAATATTATTATACTTACATTACAAAAAGGAAGTCATACTCTTTAAAACAACAATTTTAAGTAAAATTTTCAATATCTAGGGTGGACAGCAGATTGTACACAAGGGAAGAGCAAAGTGATCAGCTGAAAGAACAGACAAAGGAATTCATTCACTTCTAAGAGATGGAAATATTAAGAAACATAGAAGGGGTTCTAATTCTGCCTACAATGCAGAAAGCTGGAAAGGGCATCATTCCCACCCTAAAGTAGAGAGAATGACAAAATCATATCATCTCTCTTGAGACCAAACGTCTAAGAGCATATAGCTTATATATATATATATATATATGAATGATTATAGATGTATATATGAATTTTTTATTAACTTGTCAAGACAATTAAATGAATAAAAAATGTTTGTTGTTTTTTTTAAAATTGTTGCTAGGAAAATTTGATATCCACATACATACGTACACACAAAGAAAGAAAGTTAAAAAAAAAGGGAGGGAGGGAGGTATAAAGGAAGGAAGGAAAGAAAGAGGAAAAAGAAATTTTGACCCATATTTCACACCGTATATAAATATTAATTCAAAATGAACTATAGACCTAAGTGTATACTTTAACTATAAAAGTTCTAGAAGAAAACACAGTCAAAAATCTTATTGAGCCTACATTTGACCAATATTGTTATGTAAGGCTCAAAAATCGTGAATGATAATTTAAAAAAAACAAATAAATTGGACATCATCCCAATTATAATATCCTCTTCTTTGAAAGAAACTGGAAAGAAAATGAGAAGACCAGACACAAATTGGAAGAAATGAAAAACACATTATCTAAACACAAGGATTCACATCCATTATACATAAGAACACCCAAGTCAATAATAACAAAATCAACCACTCAATTAATAAATGGCCAAAACATTTGAATAGATACTTCACTACTTAATAGATATAGATGGCAAATAAACACACAAAAAGATACACACAACATTTAAGCATTGAAGAAACAGATTTTTTAAGACAAAAAAATGAGATATTATTACAAATTCATTAGAATGGCTAAAACAACAACAAAAAAATGAAGACCCTAACAATCCCTGGTATTATCAACAACGCACTGCAACTGTAACTCTCTTAAGTTGCTACTGAAAATGCAAATGACACAGCCATTTTGGAAAACAGTTTGGCAGTTCTTTCCAACTTAAACATACACTTGAGATACAACCCACTCATTCCATTCACAGGTGTTTGCTCACCAGATATAAAAACCTAAGTCAACAGAAAAATTAGTAAATAAAAGTTTATATCAAACATTTTCATAATTGCCAAAACTTGGAAAGAGCACAATGTCCAAAAAACAACAAATGGATAAATTGGGCACTTCATATTATGGAATACTATGTAGAAAAAAATATGAGTGTACTAGTGGTACATGCATGGATAAATCTGAAAAGTATGAGAAATGAAAGAAGCCAATCTCAAAGCACTGCTCACTGCATGATTCCAAATATATGACAAATAATTTTGAGTTTTTCTTTATCTGGTGGGTAAAAATGCTATTTTAGTAGTTGTTTTGTGTCTTACTATATATAATATTGACTATGTTTTTATATTATTATTTCATTTTTTGTGAACTCCCAATATACATCTTATGCCTGTACATATCTTTTACCAATCTTTTAAAAATTGGCTTGTAGAGTTTTTTTTCTTCTTAATTTTATCACTAGTAAATCCATGATGCGTAGTGTCAATTTTTAGCGCAGATTTTTCTACGCTAAAATTTTTATGTAATAAATGTTTTCATTAATATTTTGACATAGTGCATGACAAATTACAAGTCAGATATCATCAAATTATTTAACAACTAAACACTGAGAGATAGTTAAATACTTAAATAAAATATAATACAGTAAGTGCTCAGAGGGTGTAAGCAGGAGGTGTTTGTTGAGAATGATTTGAAAGAGGCACTTTATCAATCCTGTGTAGTCATCAAACTTTTCTCTAAGGAACTGTGTATACCCCCACCCCCAATCTCACTCTTTCTATTCAAATTGTAAATCTATAAAGAGGTATTTCCTTCATCAAGAAACACATAATTTAATTTTGGCAAGAGTACAGCAAATTATGAATCAGATGGGAAAGTGATTAAGTAAGAATATGTTTATTCCTTCATCTAAAAGTATCGTAGCATCCATTCCCATGAACTAGATTCAGTCTAAATACCAGCTCTGCAACTGGTGTATTACTTATTACAAGTGCATTGGAAAACCCATCCTTTGTCAACAGGAACATTTTAATGTCAATGAGATATTGAAGTAATTAAAATATAAACTCCGTGCTGTTCCATTTATCTCTATCCAAATGGCAAGTTTATTTTACTGAATTCCAATTATTGAGTGCCAAAATTGCTTATGATCTTTATTAGTTTTTTCAAATGATAGGTTCTGCTTTATTACTAGCTCCAACATAAATTGACTAGTGTATGTAACCTGGTAAATTGCATTTGCTTACAGTTAGATATTTCATTTCTGTTAACAACCCTTTGACTGTCGATATGCAATGCAAAACAGCAAATCAAACTATGCATAACACTTCTAATCACAAATGCAATCAAACTATGCATAACACCTCTAATCACAAATGTAGCATTCTTAATACTCTATTAATTTAACCTATATTTTAATATCGTTATTTCATCATTAAGTAAAGAATCTTTCAAAGACACAGTACAGCCAAATCAATCATAGTTTTTCTCTTTGGAATAATGCTGCATTTCTCAAATCATCACAAGCTAATGACTACATATTTATGTTTATTTTAAGATGTAATTAAATATTTGCATGTCATAACTTTGTAAGTGAATATGAAAAATGGTGTGATAAATATATGTGTATTGAGCTATATTATATCTTTTCAATTCATTTTTATGCCATGATTTAATGATTGCCATGTTATATATATTCTAAAAGAAATCCTAAAATATACAGGCAAGATTATATTTAATACTATTTGAGCCAAATCATTGTCATATTAACCTTGTTTACAAAAGTTCTTGGAAATTAAATATATTTTGGAATAACTGGAAATACACATTTTGTTCCCTATCAACATGTTTTATATTTGTTTTATTATGGGCTCAAAATTCATATCCTTCTGATAAGGCTGGTATTGACTGACTCATAATATATATTTACTTGCTATTTTATTGCCGTTTAATCATTACTTTCACAATTTTACAGTGCAATTCACGGAAATCTAAATGAATTAAGAATTGTTTTCTTACATGTCCAGAATATTACCTACCTTTTCAAAATCTTTATTATTTGAGGTTTGCATATTATTTCTATCTCAATATTAATACACCATGATACAAAATCAGCAATAAGTCATTTAGAATTATATAACACAGAATAAGAATAACTGCATTTATTTAAAGAGTGATTTATTAGTTATAGAGCTCTTTTATGTATATTATTTTATTTGATCCTTACTACAAACTACACATAATTGGGAAGGCAGTCAGTTCAATACCTATTTTACTCATGGAAAAATTTTGGATCCCAGAAATGTGCTGCCTTTACATTGGTCACTGGCTATTAGGGAACAACACAGAGAACCCAAAACAAAGATCTGGCTCCAAAATCAGATATGTTCTTCTTTGTATCAGCCAGCTGACAGTAGCTACACACATTTGAAAATAAAATGAAAAGGCTCTTTGTGGTTTCATCTGCCTTTGTAGAAAACAAAAAGGTTCAATATCAAGAAAATTTATGATGCATACTGTCAATTTTGAATAACACAATGGAGGCTTTTTATGGTAAATATTCCATGAGATAAATTTTTCATTAATAATTCAAAATATGAATTTGGTAAATTACAGATCAGATTGTAAAGACAAAAAATACTAAACAGAAACCTCATTTTAAATGAAGTAGGGAGCCCAGAAAGGGGAGCTGTCATGCCCTATGTCTTTTGTGAAGCACAATGGGAAGAACTCTGAAATAGCCTTCCCAACTTGCCTTTCCCCTTTATAAGAGATTCCGCTCCTTTGTTTTAGCAGACTTGTACATGGCCTAATATGGGTACATGCTCTAGATTGCAGTTCTTTGTTGTTCCTGAATAAACCCCTTTTTCTGGAGAAATATGTGGCTGACATTTTGGTTAAGGTTAACATATTTGGTAGCATGTAATAGGATCCAGAGAAGACCCCCAATAACTCCAAAGCTGGTGAGCACCCACAGAGTCTATGGAGATCACTGCTTGTTGCTGTCTGGAGTGTTAAGGTAAGGTTCTCCTGGACCCAAGCTTCTGCTCTCTTTGCATTTTGAAGTTTTCAGGGCTGTATTTGGGATCTAATGTAAAACTTCAATTTTTTTCTGGTCAGGCCTTGCCTATCTGTGAGTACTCATTTGGCACTCGAGCCTGACTCTTCAGGACCAGGCTGTTCTGAAAATGGGATGCTCGGCAGTTCGCTTGATTCCTTTGGGACCATGTTGTTCCTCTGGAACTGTGTTATTCAGTCTTCAGGCAGATTCCTTCTGGAATAGCCTCTGGCCTGACTGCTTTGGGATCACACTGTTTCATTGGAATTTTGCTGTTTCAGTTTTCAGTTCAAATCCTTTTGCAACTGGACTACCCTGTTGGAAATATGTTGCTCAGACTTTAGCGTGATTTCCTTCAGGGATAGTTTGTTCCTCTGTGCTACTCAGCCTTTGGCTTGACAGCTTCTGGATCAGACTGTTCCCAATGGAATTGGCTGATATTGGCCTTCAGTCTGTTTGGGCCTCTGCTATAGAGAAAAACCTCTGCAAAATGGGATCCTAGTTACCAAAACATTGTGAGGGCACGCCCCACTACAAGGACCCCAGCCAATTTTATGTTTAAAAACTGCAATTCCCCTACTTATGTTCATTTCCACTTAGATGGACTGATTTAACCAAAAGTAATTGAGAATACCAGCAGCTACTCTGCGGAACTTTTGAAATCTCCAAAGTTACTTTTTGTAAAACTAAATTGGACAACCATAACTCTGAAACTGGCAAAACTGATTGCAACATTTATTTTAATTGGTATTTTGAGGCTTCCAAACATTACCAGGAGTCTAAAATTACATCTTTGCAAAATAAAATTTAAGATTAACTGAGGCAAACACACAATTCGAAGACAAAATGGCTTTTTAATGGCTTGTATTCCTTGCCCTCTCCTCCTTTGTCTCAGGCTTTGCCTTCAGTGCCATCTTTTTCCCTCTCTGAAACTCTCTCCACTCCTTCCTGTCTGGCCCTATTAGTGGCTGTCCCTTTAAAATTAAGCCTTCCGAGGATGAAAAGATTAAACCCCTAATTTCTTATGTTCCCTGGACTAAAGCTAACCTAACCTTCACGCTGTAGTCAAAGACTTTCCCCAAATAACTGAAGATCCCCAGAGAATTGCTTGGGAATTTAATACAGTCATTCAACCTTACCAACCTGGTTTATCTGACTTATGTCAGATAGTTCACATGCTTGTCAGTGCAGGCCAGGTTCAGCACTGGATGAAAACTGCTGACTGGGAAAATCCTGAAAGGTCTCTAGAATTACAACAAGGAGACTGCCCCACCGACTTCCTATATGATCAGGGTCATGCAATTGCTAAACCCGTTTATCAGGCAATTCCTAGGACTTTCCCAAAGCCTAGTGATTGGAATAAAATTCAGGCTCACACACAACGACCAGATAAACCTGTTCATAATCATTATAATCAACTTCAAATAGTTTTCCAAGGAAAGTCTGGACTTCATTAATGCTACTTGGGTAGCTTTTAACTATGCTTAACAGACTGAACCAAGACTTTTCTCTGTTAGTCAAAAGGACCAGAATGGAATGGGCAACTATGGCTAATCCAGATTTAATTAATTTGGCAAATTAGCTTGTCTACACCCTAGATGAGCCGCCTAGAAGTAAGACTACTAAAATTCTTTATTTTCAACTCTGGCAAATTAAGGTCACTATGCAAAACCAAAAACCTTACAGTTTCTGCTATTATTACAAGGAGCCAGAACATTGGAAAAGAGATTATCACAAAGTGCTTCAGGCACCTTCGGCCTTCTAATCAATCCTTCCAATGCCCCCCTAATTCCCAATGATGGGAATCTGAGCAACTAAAGGGGCTCTTTCCAATTCTCGTTTTTAATCAATTTGGAGAAACCACGCTGCAAATTGGGAATGGATATCTCTCTGTCCTTACTGACACCAGAGCTACATTCTCGGTATTCAACACCACTGCTCGAAATCAGTCCCTGTCTCAGAGCACTAAAACAGTTCATACATATAGTGGCGATTTCTACTAAACTTCATCAGGTTCCTGTCTGTGGGAACAGAGCCAGGAGTGCAGTTTCCAGGCTCTCGGCCTCACGTGAAACGGTGCTCACTCGGGTAGTAAATGGCCATCAACTGTGATTGGATGGCCATCAGCTGTGGATATTTGGCCGTCAGCTATAACCAGTGAGCCATTGGCCAATAATATAACTGCCGTGGCCACGCTAGCAGAAAATGGGGAGCTAGCAAGAAGATGGTGGCTGGCAAGCGCGGACTGTAGTTAGCATGGCGGAGTGCAGGTTGCAGATTGCAGAGAAGTGGACAGCAAGTTGCAGATAGTGTGGCTCCTGCTTCCTGTGTCTCCAATCCAGCTGCCAGTGAGACTATAGTGGTATAACTCCCCTACCTATGGCTCCGTGGGTGTTCCTTTTTGGCCTAGACACATCCTGCATTCTTATGTGTGGAGCGGAACCAGAGACCCCACAGGTCGTCCCACACGACACTCCCTATCTATGGCTCCGTGGATGTTTCTGTTTGGCCTCACCATGTCCTGCGTTCTTATGTGGGGAGCGGGACAGGAGACCCTGCATGACACCCCACATGACACTGTCTTTTGACTCTCCCTTTTTATTTAGGCCCTTTGAAAGATACTCACTCTTTTCTCTTTAGTTCCTCCACTCCTACTCATTTGTTAGGCCAAGACTACCTCGACAAGCATCTTGCTGAAATTTCTTTCTCCCAAAAGGGGGAAATAATTCTAGAATTTGATACTAGCCATCAAAATAGATGTCACGTGGGAGACCCTGCTCGCTGCGCCATTTTTCGTGTGAGGTGGCCTGTGGGTCTCTGCTACCGCTCCCCACATAACAACGCAGGATATGGCTAGGCCAAAAAGGAACACCCATGGAGCCATAGATAGGGAGTCATACTACTATCGTCTCACTGGAGGCACTATAGTCTCACTGGAGGCTGGATCCACACGACCTGCAACATGTTGTCTGTTTCTCTGCCTGCCAACCCACCGACTGACCAACCAACAGCCGTGGCAGTTATATCAGTGGCTAATTGGCTAACTGGTTACAGCTGATGGTCAACTAGCCACAGCTGACGGTCAACTAGCCACAGCTGACGACCATCCACTACCCGGGCCAGCCCCCTCCACGTGAGGCCAAGAGCCTGGAAACTGCTCTACGGGACTCTGTCCCCACAATAGACAATCAGGTGAAATAAATGACACTTTTAACATCTTTCGTTTGTTCCATGTCTGATGGCAACTGACATTGGCAGAATCCACAGTGCATCTCCTATCACGATTCAAAGAGATCCCTCAAAACCCCTTCTTAGAATCAACTAATACCCCATAAGTAAAGAGGCCCTTGTCACACAGGGTGGCATGCAGGGTCTCTGGTCCTGCTCCCCACATAAGAATGCAGGACATGGTGAGGCCAAAACGGAACACCCACAGAGCCATAGATAGGGGAGTCATACCACTACATTCTCTCTGGCGGCTGTCCCCACAGCCCTTCAAAGTCTAAAGCCCACAACAGGCCTCAGAAAAGGAAAAACAAGATTGGCAGTCCAACAATTATTGGTTTACTAGAAAGACAAACCTTTGGTTCAGGCCCAATAACAACCTAGTCCTACCTGAGACTCTACAATTCCCATTCCTAAGTATATGCATTAAACCATTGGCACAAAGACAAAGTGAGAACATTTGTGCATCAATATTTGTGAGGAAACATTAATAAGGCTGCAAATAGAGCCTATCTCTCACTTGTCCTATTTGCTCAAAGAGCAACCCAGGGAAGCCTGTTCACACTGCTCCTCAATATTTTAAATTGCCTAATGGGCCATTCAAGGTCTGGCAAATGGATTTCATACAGTGTCTCCCATCTCGTGACTATAAGTATGTTTTAGTCATTGTATGTTTTCTCACTGGACTGAAACTTTCCTTTGTAGGGTAGTGCTCTTCTGTGGCTAAAGTCCTTTTGGAAAAGATTACCTGGAGACCCCATTCTTAAACTCCATAGTGATTGGGGAACCCATTTTACCAGTCAATTACTTTGATAAGTCTGTGCTGTGTGGCTGGTCTTACAACACTTTTATTGCAATTACCACTCTCAATCTTCAAGTTTAGTCAAATGTACTACTAGCAGTATTCAGACTTAATCTTATATGATCTGAAAAGGTTACATATGTATGATTCCAATTATATGACCCTCTGAAAAAGACAAATCTATGAAGACAGTAAGAAGATCAGTGGTTGCCAGGAGTTGGGGGTTGTTGTGAGGGTAGGGATGAGTACCGTGTTTCCCCGAAAATATGACCTAGCCAGACCATCAGCTCTAATGTGTTTTTTGGAGCAAAAATTAATATAAGACCCAGTCTTATTTTAATATAAGACCCAGACTTATTTTAATATAAGACCGGGTATAGTATAATATAATACCGGGTTTTATATTAATTTTTTCTCTAAAAGATGCATTATAGCTGAGGGTTTGGCTAGGTCTCATTTTTGGGGAAACACGGTAGGTAGGAACACAGGATTTTTAGGGGAGTGAAAATACCCTGTATAATACCACAATAATAGATACCATATTATACATTTGGCCAAACCCAACAGATGTAATCCATCAAGAATGAACTGTAATGTAAACTATGGACTTTGGCTGATTATAATGTGTCAATATAGATTCATCAATTGTAAGAAATGTACCACTCTGACTGGAAATGTTGATAATAAGCGCATCTGTGCATGTGTAGGGGCAGAGAGCATATGGGAAATCTCTGTATTTTCCACTCAAATTTGCTTTGAACCTAAACTACTCAAAAAATAAAGTATTTAAAATGCAAATAAACACTCCTAAGATTATTATACTTTGATATTAAAAAAAATAAAAATTGCTGATACACTAGAAAGCACTATTTTTGAAAATGGATTTATGTAAATCATTGTACAGAGAATCACTAAATTTTTAAGATTTTATATGATATATACACATGGGTTACTAATTTGTCAAATATGAGTATTACAAAACTGAAAATTAGGCAAAGCTACAAACTGATGAATTGTAGAGTCTTCATTATAACTTGTAATGGATTATTGTTGCAATGGATTCTGTTCCCAATTCTCTGTTACTATTTAATTCCTATCATTCCAAACACATCCAGATGCCAACCCGCCATAAGAAACCATTTCTTTCTCTGAAGTCTACGTTCATTATCAGTTCCCTGAATTCCTGAAAGCTACTTATACGGCAGCATTATTGTCAATGAGTTATTTTTCCTAAAGTAAGTGAGTTTATCTGGTCCTAATAACTTAACAATAATTCAAGGAACACTAGATACATGATAAGGATGTCAAAAAACACACACACACAAACGTCAAGGTATTAAATGAAGCCAATATCCATAGTGTTAGTTTGAACTTCTAGGGCTCTGAACTCTTAAGGACTCCAAGTAAAACACAGAAATATGAGAAAAGGATATGCTAAGAGAACGAGACTTTCTCTTATTTTTATTTTTTATAGAAAGAAGACAAACTTTGCCTAAGAAATTTATAAATTAAATTTCAGAACCAAAAATATAATAAAAACAGCAATTACCCCTGCCCCAAATATAAAAATCTTAAACATAACTTGGGTTTGTTTCTTTTTCACTGAGGTCATTGAGCTAGAAGGTCAGAAGCTAGGGGTTTGGAAATTCTGCCCTTAGATCCTCTGTATCTGTCAGTATGCAGGGACAGAGGCAGCATGGAGGATCATGTCAGATGTTTTAAAGGACAGATGTGGAGGTGGTGGACTTTATTTACACTCATATTTTATTAAGCTGAAACTCAATCACATCGCTTCATGTATCTCCATATGAAATTAAATAATACACCCAGAATGAAAGTGAGAAACAAACATATCATATCAGGGTTTACTTGCATTCTAAAAAAGAAATGGTATAAGGTCCTTTTCTGTGGGAAAGCCCCTGTAAAAACATGATTCAATTAACAAAAGATTGATATTTACCTAACATTTTCGAAAAATCATTTAGCAACAATGTGAATAAACACTGAGATCAGCAATGTGAATAAACTCCCTGATAGGTCTGTAAAATTCAATTTTAATGTTTAGATAAAACTTTCACTTCAAAATTATACTATTTATTTTAAGCCCAGTATTTCTGTCAACCTTTGGTTCTACTGGCATGTATTTCATGCCTCTAAAATTTTAATTTGTATCTGGGAAGATCTCCACCATTAGGGAAAAGAAAACTTTACGGACTATTATTTGAAACATAGTTATTAATAGTGTGTGCAGTATTAGAAATTCAGAAGGGGCTTTGAATTTTTAAAAAAGAAAAGTACATTAAAGGAAAGTGAGTTGAAGGAGATGGGACATGTTGAGTAATAAGTGTACCTGGGAGAGAAGAGCTGTCAACCTACAATGAAAAACAATAATAATTAAAGCAAAATAAGAGTCAGCAGCATTTGCACTGTCTCCATGGCTTGTTCTTGAGGCTGTATGTCAAGGACATGACTACCGGGGATTAATCATCCCTTTGCCTGTAGATAGGTAACCTACTGAGTACTATGGTTATTTATTGTGAACTTCTTTGGGGATAGTCACTAAATACTGACAAATACCTAACTCTTGGAGGGCAGTATATTTTTTTGTGTATTTGACATAGACTCTCCTAGCTTTTAAAATGTTCACTACTGCTTGTTTTCTTATGGTGTTTCTAAGCTAACTAACCACATGAGAAGTGTGGTCTTTTTTTCGTGTCAAAACAGCTAAAAAGTACTTTCTAACCCAGCTGCCATGTGTCAGGATTAGAATTAGAGTCAAATATCTGGTGTCAAATGCAACTTGTTGGAATATTGGAATATAAATAAGTATACAAAAAATATACACACAAAAAAAAGATTTTATGGTATCCAATAGATGCTGGGGATGCATTGACCAAACAGGCTAAAATAGTAAAAATGTATAGAAACCTGATTAATTTTTCTGAATCCAGTTCTAAGGTTAAGTTAGACAATATGTATTTTTTGTTTCCTGCATCTGAATAAAGAGTCAGGTAAACACCTTGTAATTAGCAATTAAACTGATTGTTCTAATCATAGCTATATGCCTTATGTGAATTCTTCGGGTTAATTCTCTCAGAACGAGACCAGTACGTCTTTAAGTCTTCTTTTCTTTGAACTCAGCAACCTCAGAATAGGAACATCCATTTTCCCAACAGTGTAAAGTGGGCCTTCTGACCTTTACTTCCTCCTTCCCTTGTAAGATGCTATTAGCAGGTTCTGTGCAACAGCCAAAGGCCCGTTAAAAGGTAGAAATGTGATTTTGATCTTTTCAGTTTCTCACTAAATTATAGAATCAGTTCTCCGGTTGTCAGCTGCTGACAATTTTATAACAGTTTATTTTTCAGTACCTCTCTGAAAAAAAACACCAATTTAGGTTTATGGTACTCATTTATATCAAGACAAAATCCTCAGTGGTTAGATGGGTCATTCTTGCAAACATCTGGTTTGCAAATGACCTTCATGCTTGAATTTTTCTTCAAAACAGGAGAATAATTAAATATGCTAAATGGTTTTTAGTATGTTTTTAGAGTATGATACAGTTTTCAAGCATTCAACATCCTACCCCTAGGGAAGGAGTCTCTCTCTTAAAAAATAACTTATCTGAGGTCTTAAAACAATGAAAGCTGTGTAGTTGAATATCTCTCCTTAAAATATAGTTACCACACACACACACACACACACACACATATATATATACAGTTACCACAAATTATTTTAATGTGACGTGACTCTGGCTTGGGGTGCTATTTTTGAGAATTAATAAAATTGTTGCATTTTCCCTCTAGCATGATGAACTCTGTCATTTGATTTTCCTTCTTATTAAAAATATATACTTCATTTACAACAAAAGTGTTTTTATATATTATACATATGTATATATTAAATGTATATACATACATACACATTGACTTTATTTCTTGATATTTAAAAATCAACTTTAAATATATTCTAATCTATCACATATAGTCCATTGTTCTCATTATCTTTTTTTAAAATACAGATTAATACAAATATAATATCAAAAATCTTAATTTGTGCATCAATGATATGATATTCTTCATTAAAATTTGGCTTGATATTAAATTATTTACCTGGCCCAAGTAGAATGTCATATACATTGAGATGAATAGAAATAAATAGGTGATCATCTTTGAGTTCCAACAATATTTATTGCATATCAGTTATACTCAGGCAATGCCTGACATCTTATCTTTAAAGAGATATTATTCAGTCCCTTACGCTGTATCCAAAAGTGGGTGAGACATTATTTAAATTGTTTTAAGAAAGGATAACTTCACTAACTTGTGGCAAATGTTATGCTGTGAATATATCCAAGGTACTACAAGATAAGTGAAAAGAATAACTATTCTATCTCTTATTATTTAGGAAAGATTTTCTGATGAAAATAACGGTTGACTACTAACAGAAAAGGCTGAGGGGAGTTAACCAGATGAAGGCCGGGAGAACATTTTCCCAATCAAAGGCATGTTGTGAATAAATTATGAACCTATAAAATAGCATAGTGTGTGCTGAGAACTACAGTTTAAAGTGCAGGATACAGAGTGGAAAATGTTGAATTTAGATGTAGTCTGAGGTCACTTCATCAAGGGCCTTTATGCCAGACAATGGCAATTAAACATTTCCCTTTAGTGATGGCAGAGCAACTGAGAATTTTTAAACAAGGGAGTGAGTAACACAGTCATATTTTATTTAAGAGGAATGAATCTAATTGCAACTTGGAAGGTCACTTTAAAAGTTACAAGAATGGCTAAGAAGAGACTATTTAGGAATAGATTAGAAAGATTCAGATGATGGATAAATAGGGGGCTGAACTAAGTGGTCGCATAAATAGGGATAGAATGTTGGAGTGGACTCAAGCCATATTCAGAAAGAAAACTCTGTAAGACTTGTTAAAAATTCAAATGAGAGTAAATTAAAAAACAAACAAACAGAGGAATTTGTACTGATTATTAGGTTTCTGATATTCATAACTGGATACTTAGTAGCTGGCCGGGGCTATATGGAGGCCTGAGAGGGGAGAATAGAAGAAATTTGAAGAGAATTTGAAGAAAGTAAGTTAAATTCAGATTTGTACAATTAGAATTTTAAGCGACCATGGGAACATCGAGCATTTAAATGCAAGTTTTCAGCTCTAGTTTTAGGTTGGAGCCAATGAATTAAAAGATATCCTCACGCTAAAAATATACAAGTGAAAAATAAAATAAAATAAATAAATTCTTTAAATTCTCCCACATAATTATTTCCCAAAGGAAGTGTTTCTTCATTTATCTTTATATTTGTCTCTATTTTTTTCTAAGTTGAAAATGGTAAGTCAATTACTTGCTGTATTAAATTTGAATAATGATGATTTCCTTTAAGACTTCCCCTTCCTTCTCCTTCCTTAGCATTAGCAAATAATTTCCATTGCTGATTTTGGCAATAAAACTAAGTGATTAGACAATCTCTTTGAGTTACTATAGATATCGCTCTTTCCTAGCATGTTTTGAAAACTAAATCTACTATTACAGCAAACTGAACAAAATTGGCCTTAAACCAATTAGATTGTTACGTTCTAAAACATGAGCTATATCATATTAAGTATTTATATTGAATATATATTCACCTAAACGAGTCGTTTAATATTATGATATGCTATGGTGATAATCCTTAATATTGAAGCTCTAATAATGATCTGTCATTGTTAGTAAATATATTTAACCTTACATTCTATTCATTTCAATTATAGAAACTGATTGATGGATCTAGAGGATTGATGAATCTAGAGATGAGTGACCTGTTACTGGAGAGGCAGTATAAAGCATGTATAAAGAACACAGCCTTTGGAGCTGAACTACTTGATTCAAATCCCTAAAGCTGCCATTCACTGGCTTTGTGACTTTAGGTAAGTTATTTAACTCTTTGCCCCAGATTTCTCTGTTGTCTCATCTTGGCACATAGTATATGCCATGCAAAGATTTCATGAATATCTAAGGGAGCTTACAATCTGGTATAGATGATGCAGCAACTACAAAATTATTTAGAATTAATAAACTACCAAAAAAGCTTTAGAATAAGAAAATTATTAAATACCTAGACAAATGGAGATTCAAAATTGTGTCATCCTTTCTGCCTAAGGACTTGAGCTTAATAGACATGGTGATGTGTAATGGATAGCAAGCCAGAAGATTGTATATCTTGGCTTTTTAACAGTGCCACCTAAACACTCTCACATATTGGACAAGTTAATCACTATTTTCTCATTTGTAAAGAGTAAATATCAGCTCTACTTAATTTAGTAATATCTAATATTTATACAAATTTATATGTACTTATATAGAAATATTATAAAATATATTTTCTTGATAAAGCTTATACATTCTCTTATTAATTACCTACAAAAGTGGGTTATTATATAGCTAAATATGCAACTGAACAAAGAGCAATACACAAGGGTTATAAATTATTTTCCCAAGGTTATACTCTCTTAAATGGCATATTTGAAAGTCAGTCCTGCTTTGTAAATCCACATTTACTGGTCTTCCTATATACCCTATGCATTGGATATCTGACCCAAATAGATTTTAATAGAATTATTAACAAACTATAAAATACTACAATAGAAGAGATGCAACTTTGGTATATCTTTAAGGATGAATAAGAATTTAACAAAGCAATTCGATAACATTTTCTGACATAGAAAACAAGAGGAGGTATACAGCAAGGTGTCTCATAAAATGTTCAAGGAAAAACAGATTTAATTTGGCTGAAGGTACCATCATATTATAAACTTACTTACATTAGGTTATAACACAATATTTGACCTGGAAACATTCATTTATGTCCCACCTTTTCCCTAGAAGTCCTCAAGACAAATATATGCACAGCACAATCAATGAAGAGTAGTGATTTGCTTTCACTTTTCCCATGAGAAATTAGAAACAAGACTGAATACAGAATTCGGGTAGGCTGAGGTGGACCATGTTGAGCCACCTGATTCTCCCATCTAGTCCCCAAGTCAAATTATTCTCTCTAACTAAATATACACCTTTCAAGATATTTATCTGGCCCTTTGCCAGTCTCTGAGTACGCTTACCACATCTGAGGGTAGCTCTCAAGTGAACTTTCTACATTTTAGCTTTCCTAGCCTATCAAAAGAAAAAAAAAAAGATGACTGCAACTTTTATATCATTTGAAATTTTACTTGTGAGAAATTTGACCAACTAAGTTTCCAAGAATTTTAAAAATGCAGTTATTATATTAGAGTGATTCAAATAAAATAAATATTTAAAGATGTATCTTGGATAACTTTAAAGTGAAGAGTGTAGAGAGAATATGGTGAATAACTAAACCTGGGGAAAGGACGGGGAACACACAGCATACACAGGGAGATATACAAAGAAATACCATATTTTGCCGTGTGTAATGTGTACTTTTCGGCCCAAATTTGTGAGGGAAAAATAAGGATGCACATTATATACCGGTACTACTTACCTATATAAATGTTTTCAACTCTTTTGTTTATGCTTTGAGTTAAAGGTATAACTCTAGAAATCAATAAAAATATCCATATACAAAATAGTATCCTGTAATACAATCATCGATTTTGTTGAACTTTCAACAAACTTGCAACAATGAAGAGTTCATTGCACCAGAATACGTTAAAAAATAAATGTTAAAATTCCTTCATAACACAAAAAATAAGTACCTAAATGTAAACAAATACAATTTTGAATTAAAAAATTAAAACGACAGACTTTTTCCCCTGAAAGTTTGGGCCAAAAACCTGGGTGCACATTATACAAGGGAGCACATTACACGTGCAAAATATGATAGTTTTAAGTCATTTTTGTGACGATTAATAACAACTGGCTTCAGCCAGGGGGAAGGGGAGGGTTCCCTAAATCTATTAATCTAGATGTATCTCAATTCCTCCCTTACCTATCTTCTAAGCCACCCTCTGTGCTACCAGTAGCCTGAAGAAATGTATCTACAGAGAACAAAACTAGACAAAGGCGTGAGTTTGCTTACTGTGTTAATTCAGCCTTAAAAAACAAATAGTTGTTTGTACTTGGGGCTCAACACTGTGCAAGTCTTAATTTTTCCTTGGATGCCAGACTAAAGAACGAAACAAAAGATTTGAACAGCAACTTTCTTAGTTCCTTTCTAAGCCCACACCCACTTCCATTGTGATGGTGAGAAAGTGTCAGCCAATAAAAACAAACAACCCTAGGGAAAGTTAGCTTTTGTGAGGCCTAGAGAAGTAGGAGCCTAATATTATCCCTTCCCAGGGCAAGCAGTCCCAGCCTATATAAAAAGTACTTTGACAGAGAAGGGCTATCTCTACAGCCTCAGAACTTTAAACCCTTTTATTCATTACTGCAAAAGCATAAAATCAAATAGTCCCATGGCCTTGTTGCTAAGTTGGAGAAGTAAAGGTCATATGCAATTTGGTTTCCTCTAGAGCCTAACATTAGGAGAGGTAGTACTGCTTCCATCTTGAAATGTAAGCACAAGCTTATGTGTAAACACCAGCATTTAATGCTCCACCAACAGAATTCTCATGGCAACATTCAAAAAATCTAAACATAGGGTACAATTCTGCATCAGTACTGGAGAAAAGCAAAGGTAAATGAACAAAATTCAGTTAATCAGAAACTGAATTTATATGAGAAGTCTAAAAGAAAGTGAAGTAAATTAAATGTGCCAAGTTATTTTAACAGGGCCTTCTCACCTACCATTCCCTTTGCCTCGCATATTTTCCCTCCGTTATTCCTTTTCTCATTTTGATTTCTTGTTACTCACGAGGACACAGTTGAAATTTTGATAGAGGTTCTGGAAACAAACCTTCTTAAGACCTTAATCCCCCAATAACATTAGAAATTTAATAAGACCCTGAATAAGGACTGAAATCTAAACCAAACAGGAACAAACTGATTATAAAGCACTTTGAATTTAGGCACCAAAACTGTAAATGAAATTGAAAAGAACAATTATGCTTAGGAATATATTTCTGGAGTATTGCTGAGTTCTTGAGCCTAGCCGGCCTACCCCCTGAATATCTGGCCACACTTAATGGCCATTAAGACTATAACCAAGTAGTACAAGAGGCCTGCTGGCCATCTGCCCAAGATAGCCTTCGATAATACAGTGTGCACAGGGTAATGCCAATATTGTTATAACGCCAAGACACACAGGGAGGTAATTTTTCTTCCGAATGGACAAGTAACAACCCAGTTTTCTTGAGGATACAGAGGCTATCAAAACACTTTCAATTCTCTTTTCCACTATACCTTGATTAGAGTGATTAGGGACACTAACAATTTAACTTCTCTTTTTGGTAACTTTTCTACCCTTTCTTCCTCAGATGATCTTGGGACTAATAAAACAGCATTAAAGGTTTTTTGTTTTTTTTTTTACATCTCATTCATAACTCCTTTGCATGAAGTTTTTTGTTGTTGTTTGTTGTTGCTTTTTAAGACTAAGCCACTTGGAAAGGAAAGGGGAACACATTTATTAACCTTATTTCTGGAAATAGAAATTTAGTTCATAATGAAAGAAGCTGCCTTGACTCCCAATTGTCCATTATTTAACATTCTATTCTTATAATTCCTATACCTTTTCACAATTCCATTATACATGTTTGTTGGTTAGATGATATAGGTTTAATTTCTGTTTCTACAACCAGACAGAGAACTTCTTCTATAATCATGTCTTCTTTGTTCTCTGTTATATATTAATTTCCTAAAATAGTGCTTGGAATATAGAAGGAGCTAAATAAATATGCATGATATGAATGAATTAAGGAATAAATCAACAAAGCCCCAGAAGCATATAGAGATGATTTATGATTTAGCCATACAAGGGATGTTTGCAAAAACTAGCTCTAATTTTATTAGATGAGACCAAATCTCAGTTCTGTTAGGTCTTCCCTATTATATACATAAAAAGTAAGATAAGCATTTCATGATAGTTACTCCTATCTGCACTTGCTATAGACAGCATAACACATAAAATGACACTTGTAACTTTTAATGACAATATCCATCCCTTTTAATAGATAATAGGGCACTGCCCTAAATAACATGTTGTCATAATGCACATAAAAAGACAGCTTTAGGCAAAATATTTTATGTTTTATTTTTATTCAGACTCTATCTAGTACCTGTTAAAAAATTTAGTGAAGTAAATTTGAAGATATAATTGGCTTTACTGAGCAATTCATAAATGGGGCAGCATCCCATCTATCAACTAAAAGCGTGTTCAGAGGGGTTGCACAAAATGGAAGGTTTTTATAGGATGAAAGGTGGGGTAAGGGAGCTATTACAAAAGAAAAAAATATATATTTTTAGACCAAGATGTTTTCTCTTAGGGGGAAAGGAAGAGCAAGGGTTCTTTATCATGCAGGATGTCTCTTATTTCTATGCAGGAAGGAGAGGGCCAATGTAACAGATTACCTTATTGGTGCTTGACCAGAAAACTCCAGACTGGTTGATTAAGATTATATTTCTAAGAAAGGTTTAAATAGCAATTAGGTCAGGTATTAAATCTAAGTTTGATATCATGGGCTTAAGCACAAGTGATGCCATTTGGGGCCTGTATTTTTCTCTTTAATACTCCCTCTTCAGAGCATGGAAAAAGTGTATCAGTAGCAATAAGATTTTCTCGTCTCATTTTTTTTTTTTTTTCATGAGCCACAAAATTTGAATAGGGATAACACATCCTGTGAAAAGCACCCATATCAACAATCAACACTGAATAAACACAGACTTCTCTGAGTAAGTATGAGCAAATAGATTACAGGATAGCTAAAAGACTTCCAAGCTCTAAATAAAGTTAATCAATCTGATAATACTAGGCAAATATTCCTGTATGGTTTAAACATAATAAAATTAATGGAATAAATATAAAATTTATTGTAATAAGATTTGCAAAGAAAATCCAAGTACAAACCAGAATATACACTGTGGTGAACACCTATATATGCATTTACCTACAAAGCTTCTCTTTCCTTTTTATTGCTGGGGCATATGTTTTCTCCCTTCAATTTTGAGAAGGTAAAGAAAGTGTTCATCATCCTGTAGATATGACATACCGCCAACTCCCACTCTACCACGCTATCCTTACCTCACTTGCTAGTAGCTGTTGCTAGTGTTTATGATTACTTTGCTCAAGTAGGATAAAAGTGTCACTCTGGAGAACCCAGCCCATAAGTGCACAACTTGGCAAGAAGAAAATGCTATTGTGGAAATTACAAAAAATAATAACAACCAGTTGTACCTATGTGCAAACACAGTGTTATTATTACATACGACTTGGCAAGCAAAATGCATGGATTGCATTCCTCTCACAATTCTTACGCCTACGTAATTTTGCAGTAGTCTGGCTTTCTGGCCCCAGTTGATTGAATCGATGATGAAAGTTGACCTAAGGCAGACCAAAAAGAGTCTGGCTTTAGTGTTTTGATCTTAGAAACAGAGACAATAATTCAGATGTAAGCTGAAAGTTAATGAAGACCATTTTAACCACTAAATGGATGAAGCCAATCTCAGAGATTAAAGCCAACTTGCAGAGAGAAGCTGCCATTAAAAATTGACAGTCAGCTGCATTTATTTTTTGCTTTTGTTTCCCTTGCCTTTGGAGTCATATCCAGAAAAACAAAACAAACAAACAAACAAACAAAAAAGTAAAAAGCATTGCTAAGACTGATGTCAAAAAACTTACAACATATGTTTTCCTCTCTTAATTTTGTGGTTTCAGGACTTATATTCAAGCCTTTAATCCATTTTGAGTTAATTTTTATGTGTGGTGTAAGATAGTGATTTAGTTTCATTTTTTGCATGTGGCTGTCCAGTTTTCCCAACACCATTTACTGAAGAGACTGTCCCTTTCCCATTGTATGTTCCTGGCTGCTTTGCCATAAATTAATTGCCCACATATGGGTGAATTTATTTCTGGGCTCTCTGTTCTGTTCCATTGGTCTCTGTATCTGTTTTAACACCAATACCACACTGTTTTGATAAGTATAGCTTTATAGTATAGTTTGAAATCAGGGAGCATGATACCTCCACTTTGTTCTTTTCTCTCAAATTTGCTTTGACTATGCATTGTCTCTGTTGAGAAAAGGGAATCCTCCTACACTGTTGGTGGGAATGTAAACTGGTGCAGCCACTATGGAAAACAGTATGAAGATTCCTTAAAGAATTAGGAATAGATCTGCCAGATGACCTAGCTATTCCACTTCTGGGTATTTAACTGAAGAATATGAAAAGAGCAATTCTAAAAGGTATATGCACCCTAATGTTCATTGCAACAATATTTACAGTAGCCAAGATATAGAAACAACCTACGTGCCCATTGCTGGATGAATAAAGCAGACGAAGACTTGGTTTGTATACAGAATGGAATGCTACTAGCCATAAAAAGAAATGGAAGTCTTGCCATTTGTAACAACATGGATGGACATTGAGGGTATTATGCTAAGTGAAATAAGACAGATGGAGTGAGACAAACATATAATTTCACTTATATCTGGAATTTAAAAAAAAATAAAAATGAACAAACAAAGCAAAAACAAACAAAAAAGAAAAAAAACCAACAACTCATAGATACAGAGACCAGATTGCTGGTTACTAGAGTGAAAGGAAACTGGGGGAGGCAGAAGGCGTCAAAGGGATCAATTATATGGTGAGGGATGATAACTAGACTTACAACGGTGAACACTAATGTAGTATGCACATATACTAAATTATGTTTTGCACCTAAAATGCATATAGTTTTGTATACCAATTTTACCACAATTAATAAAAAAGGCTCCAGGGAGATCCCTCACCCTCTTCCATCATGCGAGAAATAAATTTCTGTTGTTTAGAAACTTAAATAAATAAATGAATAACAGCAAGAGTTAGAATAAGGGAGAGAAAGAGAGAAAGATCCTTGGCAGCATCCCAATTCCAAAGTACAGTAACCCATGAGAACCAAGCAAACTGTATTTTTTCTATATTCACCAATTTTTTTTTTTTTTTTTTTTGGTAGCAAAAACCATGTGACAAGCATCATTCTAGGTTCTTGGAATAAAATTAGGGAATAAAAAGGAAAGTTCTCTTATGCAACTAGTACACTCTAGTCTTAGGAGACAGATAATAAACAAAAGCACATGTACTATAAAAAATTAGGTTGAGTACTAAAAGAAAAATATATCAGAACAAGAGATAACAGTGACAGGAGTGGGCACAAATTTAGGTTTTTTTTTTGTTTTTTTTTTGTTTTTTTTAATACAACGGTTATTGAACAGAGTTATGAATTAAGATGGAATAAATTTTACAAATATTTAGGTGAAGAGAGTTACAAGTAGAAGGAACAGTGAGTGCAAAGAGAAGGATGCAATGGGAATCACTGGATTAAAGTGACTTAGAAAGAGAATGACAGAATATTTTGTTTATAATAAATAAATTCCTTGTTTTTCCCAAGTAAACATGAATTACAATTACATCACCACAATAAAATACTTGTATTTATATAGGTAATCATGATGAAAAGGAATGACATAAGGGAGTTTTGTTTATAGATAAAAATTCCACTTGAAGAATTAAACAAATGCATGCAGCAAAAGTGAGGAACATAGTGTTAAAACATTGTGATACTGTGAGGAAAGCAAGCAAGCAAAAAACATAATTATTACTGAATCACGAAGAATAGTTCATTCCATTCTGCCCAAAGTTAAATGAAAGAAAGAAGACACAAAAGTGATAGAGACTATTTTAAGAAATAGAATATATATGTATTAAAATATCATAAAATGGGGATGGTCGGTTAGCTCAGTCGGTTAGAGCATGGTGTTAACAACACCAAGGTTGCCAGTTCAATCCCCACATGGGCCACTGTGAGCTGCACCCTCCTTAAAATATATATATATATATATATATATATATATATATATATATATATATATATATATAAGAAAACTAGGTGAATATCTGGTTATAAAAGAAGTAGAAGATATTTCTCTTTGGATAAGAAAAACTCAAATCAGAAGCATTCACCAAAACTGAATCAAACACATTTTAAAACAACTTTTATTCTAACATATTATGGTATTTGCATTTCAAAAATAAAGAAGAAAATCCAACATCCTTTTAAAGTAAAACTACATATACTACATAAAAAGGAAAGCAATATCATGGTATCATCAGGCTTTTCTGGCTCAATCTAAATATTAAAGAATATTTAAACAACACAAATTTTTAGGGAAAATGCGCCTATAAATCTGTACATTGCTGTGCTTTTGCTCACATGCAAACACATCAAATATCATTTCTCGGATACGCAATGACTATTTTGTGTAATTTTACAAAAAATAAAAAATTAAAATAAAATGCAACTCTGAAAGAGATTGCACATTTGAGAAATAACTGTATAATATGGGGTTGTTTTATATGAAATTATTTTGACTATTAGAAAAAATATGTAAAGAGATGTTACATGATATAAACACCATCATCTTTCATCCTTGTCATCACCTTATAATCATCACATTAATCTAAATAAAAAACTTAATTCATCAAAACAATTGAAGGTGGTAAAGTGAAGATATATGTAAATGATTGTGTGGACAATTTACATATTTAAAAGGGGAAAGGTGAAATTATACTATCATAGACATTAACATAAACATGGACTTATTTTCATGAAAGCAAAAAAAGACATACTATGCTTGAGTTACAAGAAAAATGTCTCTCTCTTACAAATGAAGAGGAATGACTTTAAATAAGTATTACTAATCTGATTCAAAAAAATAACATAACACATAAAACTGACATCTTTTTCAGGAAAATAAAGGTCTAAAGTTCAATCCATAATTGATTATAATCATAAATCAATTAATCATATCAACAGTTGTGCAAAATAAAATTGATAATTTCAAACACTTATTCTTAATTAAAAAAATAAAAACTATAGAGAATTTCTGGTCAAGATGGAGGAGTAGGTAAATGTTATGTTTGCGTCCTCACTACCACATCAAAATTGCAACTAAACTACAGAACAGCCACATTGAGAATTACATGAAGTCGAGTGGAACAGAAGCCCTACAACTAAGGATATACAGAAGAAGCCACCTCGAGACTGATAGGAGGGGCAGAGACTCAGAATGGGCTAGTGCTACACCTGTGTGTAGCAGTTAAAAATTGCGAGGGATACCTTGGATGTAAAAGTACCCCCTATTGAGTAAGGGGTTCCAGCTGGACACCAGACAAAGAGAGAATTTCAAAAGCAGCAAGAGAAATGCAGTTAGTTACCTACCTCCAAGGGACATCCCATAAGACTGTCAGCTGATTTCTCAACAGAAACTTTGCAGACCAGAAGGGACTGGCACAAAACATTCAAAGGAATGGAAAGCAAGGACCTACAACCAAGATTTCTCTACCTAGCAAACCTATCATTTAGAATTGAAGGACAGATAAAGCGTCTCCCAGACAAAAACAACAACAAAAACAACAACAACAACAAAAATGCTAAAGGAGTTCATAACATCCAAACCAGTATTACAAGGAATCTTAGAGGGACTTATTTAAGATGAGGAAAAATAAAAATAAAAAATGTGAATAATAAATACATATCTATCAACAATCACTTTATATGTAACTAGATTTAATGCTACAATCAAAAGACATAGGGTGGGCCGGCCCGGTGGCTCAGGCGGTTAGAGCTCCGTGCTCCTAACTCCGAAGGCTGCCGGTTCGATTCCCACATGGGCCAGTGGGCTCTCAACCAGGTTGCCAGTTCAATTCCTCGAGTCCCGCAAGGGATGGTGGGCTCTGCCCCCTGCAACTAAGATTGAACACGGCACCTTGAGCTGAGCTGCCGCTGAGCTCCCGGATGGCTCAGTTGGTTGGAGCCTGTCCTCTCAACCACAAGGTTGCCGGTTCGACTCCCACAAGGGATGGTGGGCTGTGCCCCCTGCAACTAGCAACGGCAACTGGACCTGGAGCTGAGCTGCGCCCTCCACAACTAAGACTGAAAGAACAACAACTTGAAGCTGAACAGAACCCCCCACAACTAAGATTGAAAGGACAACAATTTGACCATTGTTCCCCAATAAAGTCCTGTTCCCCTTCCCCAATAAAATCTTTAAAAAAAAAAAAAAAAAAAAAAGAGACATAGGGTGGCTGAAGGGACAAGAAAACAAGACCCTTACATACGTCGTCTACAAGAGAAAGAGATTAACTTCAGATCGAAAGACATCCACAGACTGAAAGTAAAGAGATGTAAAAAGGTATTTCATGAAAATAGAAACAAACAAACACAAAACTTGTGGTAGCATACTTATATCAGACAAAATAGACTTTAAAACAAAGGCTATACTAGGAGATGAAGAAGGACCCAAAAATCCCACTTGTTGATATTTAACCAAAGAAATACAAAACACAACTTTGAGGGGACATGAGCATCCATATGTTCATTATAGAATTATTTACAATAGCCAAGATATGGAAATAATCTGGGTGTCCATCAATGCATGAATGGATAAAGAAGAGGTGGTACATAAGTACAATGGAACATTACACAGCCATTAAAAGGAATGAAATCTTGCCATCTGCAACAACATGGATGGACCTAGATGGTACTGTGCTAAGTGGAATAAGTCAGGTAGAGAAAGACAAATGCCATATGATTTCACTTATATGTGGACTCTAAAGAACAAAATAAACAAACAAAACAGATTCATAGATACAGAGAACATTTTTTTGATTGCCAGATGTGAGGCAGTTTAGGAGGATGAGTGAAAAAGGGGAGGGGATTAATAAATACAAAATGGTAGTTACAAAATAGTCATGAGGCTGTAAAGTATAGCATAAAGAATATAGTCAATGATATTGTAATAACGATGTATGATGGGTACTAAGTAAATTAGGGTGATATAAGTTACATAAATGTCTAAGTTATACAAACGTCTAATCAGTGCGTATTACACCTGAAAGTAATATAATATTATATGACAACTGCAATTGAAAAATTAAAAAAAAAAAACACATTTCTTTAAAAAGCTACAGTAAAGATAGAGGCTGCAGTGAAAGAAAGAAACAAATATTTTACCTGTAAATATTTTTCTATATCTCATTTTAAGAAAATACCCAAATTTTCATGTCTAAAATACTAGATCATGGGATTTGGGGAGGTAGTGGGGAGAAGATGCAGATAATTGGTTTACTGGGAGTTATGCTTATGAATCTGATGCTTGTGGTTGATATAAATTCTCACTTAGATTGAAAGGGTGACTGGGGTTTGCAAGCAGAGATTGTGCAGGACCAACCTGTAGAGCATGTAATTAAGTGGCACATTTAAAAATGGGAAAGAAACTCAAAATAAATCTAAAGAAAGTAGACACAATAAAATAAGGATAAAAGCTCAAGTTAGTGTAAGAGATAGAAATACAACCAAGCCAAATTTGGTTTAAATAATCCAATAAAATTCTTAAATTTTCTCAGGTTGATGAAGAAACAAAGAAGTAGCAAAACTAGGAATGAAACAGGTAATGTAACCAAACCTAAAGCAAAGATAAACTACATGATCAATGAATAGTATGCACACATTTATGCCAATATAACTTAGATAACATTGAAAATTTCTTTAAAAATAAAAAAAAAAATAGATTCAGAAAGAAATGGACCAAAATGGAGGCATAGGAATTTCAAGTCCCCATTCTTCCCCCAGAAATATCAATGTGAACAACTACCTTCACAGGAGCCAAGGAGTGCAGGTGAGGGATTGCAGCACCTGGATAAAGAATAGAAATAAGAAAGGACACATTAAGGAGGATAGGAAACAAAGATTCACAACCGCCTCCCCTCTGCTCCAAGACCTGGCCTTCTGGTGCATAGAGAGACATACTCAGGGTGTGAGGGGAGTGAAGTGAGCGCAAGACAACCACCTCGAACCCCGGAACCGGCCCACCCCAGCACGAGGCCAAGTGTCGTGGCCACAGGCGGCTCAGGAACCCAGGCTCTTGGCTCACCCGGAGCCTGCCGGCCCTCACAGCCCCAAGCTGCTGGTTCTCCTGAGTGCCTTATAGATCCAAGACCCCAGGTGACTTCCACAGCAGGCTCCCATGAACCCAGGCCCTCAGCCCACCCTGGTGCCAGCCATCTCCAGTAGCCCCAGAAGGCTCCGGAGCCCCAGGCGGCCTACAGGGCATCTGGATCCCAGCGAACTGTTGCGAATGCAGGTCCTCAGGCTCCCCCCGATGACATAAGCCACCGAGGCACCAGGACAGTGTCGTTGACACCAGGCCACGGACTTGGGTGAATTCAGGACCCCGCTCACCTCAGCAGCTAGCTACTGGCTACAGCGGCCCCAGGCAAGTCTCGCGATATCAGGCTGTTTCCACAGCACTGCTTCCGGTGTTTTTCCCAAAACCCAATGCTTTTGGTTCACGCAGGCGCCTACCAGTTCCAGCGGCCCAGGCAGCTTCTGGCTCAACTCCAGGCCTCCATAGGGCGCGTAGAACACAGGTCCCCAGCCCAGCCTGGCGCCATCCGCCGCCAGTAGCTTCATATGGGTCACGTGGCCCCAGGCGTCTTCCTCAGCACCAGGCTCTCCAGTTTCCAGTGAACCCAGGCCGGCAGCTCACCCAGGTGCCTACCAGCTCCAGTGGCCCCGGTGGTTCCCACTGCTCTGGGTGGCTTCCTCAGTTCCAGGCTTCCAGAGAGCCAGTGAGGACAGGCCTCCAGCTCACCGTAGGCTCCAGTAACACCAAATGGCCTCAGGGACCACAGGCGGCTTCCTCGGCAGCAGGTTCTCCCCGGATTTCCTCTAGCCCAGGACTCGTTCCACTAAGGCACCTGCAAGCTCCGACAGCTCTTGTGGACTAATGCTCCCAATGGATTCCTGCAAACTCAGAAGTCAGGCCCACTCATTGGTCTCTGGTGCCTGGTTGGCCCCTGTGGACCCAGATCTAGGTCCCAGACCCATCATAACAGACTCAAGTGCCAGGCCCATCCCAGTGAACCCAGGCTTCAGGCTCATTTCCATGTATGAAAACACAAGGCCAGCCCATCTATTGACCCCCAGCACCAGACCTACCTGCCCAAGGACTCAAGCAGCAACCACCCCCCAGACACTACTCTGGAGACCTCTCTGGTGAAGAGCTTTGCCTGCTGAAGCCAGTGTATAAAGACTGGAAGAGGAACCGACTTCCTTAAATGTGCAGACCCTACCCAAGGCGAGGAGACCACAAGGATCATTGTGGAGACAGAGTCCCAGAGAGCAGTTTCCAGGCTCTCAGCCTCATGTGGAAAGGTGCTGGCTTGGTTATTAGATGGCCTTCAGCTGTAATCAGATGGCCATCCACTGTGGATCGGTGGCCATCAGCTGTTACCGGTTAGCCATTAGCCACTCATATAACTGCCGAGGCTATGCTAGGGAGTTGGTTGGTTGGTAGAGAAGCAGATGGCAGATTTCAGAACATGTTGACCCTGCTTCCTGTGTCTCACCTGGCTGCTAAAGAGATGGGGGTACAGGAAGACCCTTTGTTGGGGTACTGGCGGATGTTTGCTTTTGTGTCTTGACTAGCCTCCACCAAGAATATAGGGGTATGACTCCCCTATCTATGGCTCCGTTGTTGTTCCTTTTTGGCCTCCCCATATCCCGCGTGCTTGTGCGGGGAGTGGGAGCTGAGTTCCTGTACTACAATCATGAATCAAGGAAACATGACACCACTGAAGAAACCTAAAACTCCAGTGACTGACCCAGAAGAAATGGATATCTATGAATTGCCTGACAAAAAATTCAGAATAATCCTCTTAAAGAAATCCACCAAACTACTATCCCTTCACTTATTGTGTTCATTTATGGTGAACAGGAATTCTGATAGATTCTTCTATGCTGGTTCTACCATACTTCTCTGGTACTGTCAGCAGAAATCCATTTGATCCAGCAGAGAAATGAGCCTGCTTGACCTAAGCTGTCATCTGTTGCAGAATTGGAGATTGGGAAATGCCAGGCCTTAGCTGACAACTTCCAACTGTTCTCAGGTATCTCTTTAACAAAATTAATTTACTTTCTCACTGCCTTTCAGTGTTCTCTTTTGGTTTTCTCTTGGGTTCTTTCCAGGGCCTATCGTTGTATTTAACTGGGTGGAACAGGGAGATGAGTCTAAGCTATTTTGTCCTGACCAGAAATCCTCAAACACTTCTTTCAGACCTTCCTACTGTAGAATGAAAAATACAAACTATACTTCCTTTTCTATATATTTTTGCATACACATCTATTTGGGTGGGAAAGATATACAATTTAAAAAAATTACTGAGACTTAGATGACCACAAACAAGTAATAGTTTTATTTAAAATAAGAACATTAGGAAATCAGTACTGAGTTTTGTTTGTAACTCTAATTTTTATGTGTGTTGGTGAAATTAAAGGCACACTCTTGTTTGTTTCTTTTGGGAATATTTTTGTCAATAATTTGTTATTTTGAAGTGTTCCTTGGCTAATATTATTATTATTATAGGAAGAAAATTTTCTCTCATTTTAAGAAGGAAATACATTTCTTCTTAAAATGTATTTTGCACATAATTTTTTAAATGAAGGAATGTCACTAGGAGTTACTACTACTTGAATTCAGAGTCCAATGATTTGCCCAATAACTATACAATGGTTAAGCTATTTATCATAAAACTGAGAAGATGTATCAAAATTTTTATCTATCTAATTGTGGTTACTCAGAGCTCAGAGCTCACTCCATTCTCTTGTATCACTATGGGTACAATATGTTTTCCCTTTGCATTGCCAAATAGACTTTTAGATACCTAAAATTCCCATCAGTAACTTTCCAGTTACTGCATTTTTGTAAACTTATCAATTTGTACTCGTCTCCTGATCTCCTAATGTCTGGAAGAAAAATAATGATATTCCCTTAAAGGCTCAACATAGATACTTCTTCTAAAAGTTAACAAAACTCAGAAACTTTGCACACTTTCCTTTTTCAGAAAAATTTAATTCCTGAGACTTAAACATAAAAATGATGTTAAAGACCTCCATTTTCTCATATATAACCTCTTTAGAAATTGAATTACATGGAAACATAAAATTTTCTATTCTGCCAATAATCTTAGAATGTTGTATCTAATAAAAATATATGACTTAATAGAAATAAGAGTGAACATTTTATTCTCTTTGCTATCTTCATGGTTTTCAAACTCTCTCAGAATGATGTTCAGTTGTGGAAGAAGTCTGTCTACTATGGGATAGACATATCATGCTGAGTCATTTCATAAAGCTTTTGTAGGAATTTTACTCTACTGAGCCAATCTTTAAGATTCTTAGAATTTTCCTGGCAGCAGATATAGTGTTAAATAATCTTTGTTTTTGTCACAATGGCCAAACTGAGAAATAACTGTGGTTCTTATTTGTTGATCCTTTTTACTGTATGTGCGAGAAATTTCTTATATATGCTTCATAACTAAGGTAGAGAGGACCCTAAAATATGAAACAATTACATAAAAATAGCCAAGGATCTAAGATGAGTAGAATCCTTATGAGGGAGACCTAAGCGTGCCCATCAGCTCTTGCTGTCTTGTATGAGAATATAGAAAAGAAAATACATATATATATATATATATGTATGTATATGTATATGTATATGTATATGTATATGTATATGTATACATATATATACATATATATGTGTGTGTGTATATATATATATATATATATATATATAAGAAATTCAAACTCACAGCTATCACTGACCCAATCTTGCCAAACAGTTGAATTCAAGAACAGATGTCTGTGTTATTACTTATCACAACTATTCTAAGACTTCTGAGATTGTTAATAAACACACTACCTATCTTCTCCACAGAGCAAGGGGAATATAATAGTGGAAAACAGAATCGTGCAATACATTTTCAAATTAATATTTATGCATGGAGAATATGGGAGTGGGCCTCTGTTTCAATCCAGGGGGCAGTTGATCTCACATGCCTTACAAGCTTCTTCCCCTAAAAGAGATGACAGTTTCATCAGATCATTTTTTGCTCTGAGTGCCTTTTCCTAGTAATGTGACTCACCCAAAGTAGTGAGGTCACTGAAAGGTGATACACATTTTATTCAATGACTGTGAAGGGATGTTGCTTATAGATGTTGCTTAGTGCGGCTTCTATAAGGCCCAAGCTGTAATTAAAAATTCTATAACTTCCTCAGCTCTCTGTAAGAAGAGGGATTTTTTTGTGGACTGCAAATACAGAATAAATAGTATGAATCATACATTTTGTAGTGTTGACTACTGGTTGAGGTAGTACCATGGCAAAATAAAATTAATTAAATAAGTGTTTGTAATAATTTCTGGCATATAGTGTGCAATAATGTAAATACTTATATTGAATAATACCAACCATTCCCTTTTTATCTCAGTCAGGCAAAAATCAATCAGAGAGAATTATCACAACAAAAACAATACGGTAATAGCAGCTGATCTTTGTTAATTAAAATATGGACCAAATAAATCCCCAAGAAATTTCATAGCCAAGAATTAAAATCAGTCTATCCGATCCTGAAGGCCATATACTTAAACATTGTTATTTTGCATGCAGAACACACTCCTTTTACCAACTGCCTCCCACGGAAGTCTGAAGAACACTGCTCTCAGTTGATCAGTAGCTGTTAGAAACTAAGAGAAGAAAGTATAAGAATGCAGGAGACTATGTTATGCATCAAGCTGAGCCAAGACAAGCAGCAGCTTCTCAAAACACTCCCTCCATTTACCTTTATTTTAAGTGCAGTTCATTCTGGCTTCTCAGAATACAGAGCCACCCAAATCAGTGGGGTTAAAAAAAAAACCACACACACAAATCTGCTATTGATCAGGGAGCAAAAAATGAAAAATTTACTAGAACAATAGTGGCAAGATTGTCTGTGTTTACCGTTATACCTAGTGCAAATAAGATTTCACCATTTATTTTTCCATGATCCTTACACCAATAAAAATTTAATTGGCACGAAACACATCTAAAACATATTTTCAAATATGTTTATTTTCTCTAAAATCATCAAATATCAAAGTTGTAACTTTTAATATTGATATATCAGCATTTATTATACTCATATAATAAAGGAAAATCGCAATGTCAGTTATGTACTATTTTTGTCCTGATTAAAAAGTATTATTATATATGTACAAGAGAAAATTCATTTAAATGTTCACGGTGATCCAAAATAAACTGTATTTAGGCCACACACACATACATACACACACACACACACACACACACACACACCCCACAGATTTTTCCAGAGCTTTTTAGGTTTATGTGGGATTGATACCAGAGGGAAATAAAAATCACTCATGGTATTTATAATGACAGCCAAAGAACTGTTCTTGTTTGAAACAGCATCAATATACTCATCTCAGAAGAAATTTATCCTTCCTAAAACACTGATGAAACTCAGAAATCACAAATATTCGTAGCAATATCAGAAACTATTTTGAACGTTCTACTTCAGTGTTACAGAATTCATTCCATTGAGATAGTATAACTGGACTGGTTACTGCCTTTGGCTAGAGATCCATGTTTTGTCCCATGAAATGGAGAAAACCCATGAACTTGAAACAAAGTAGAGAAGAATGCACACTATTCTCATGGATCAGTAGCATCAACAATAGGTTCTATGGCAACCAGAGTGTCAATGACAATCTTTTTTTTGTTTTCTGTTTAGAATTTTTTTTATTGAAGTTTATTGGGGTGACAATTGTTAGTAGAGTTACATAGATTTCAGGTGTACAATTCTGTAATACATCATCTATTAGGTTGGTGCAAATGTAATTTCGATTTTTGCAATTTTCAACCTTTTAAACCACAATTACGTCTACATCAACCTAATATATATCACATTGTGTGTTCACAGACAATAGTTTAGTGGTTACCAGAGGGCAAGGAGGGAGGGGGGTTAAACAACAACAATCTTGAGCTACATGCTACAATGCCTCCTTTTCTACCATCAGTATTTCTACTTCATTAACTTTTCAGACATGGAAACCACCACAAGTCACAAAAGTTTGGAAAGGTTTGCTTTGACATACCCTGGAAATGGACGTAAAGCGCTGTAGGCAAAGGTGGAGGCATTAGTACCATCTACTGGGAATGGGGATCATTTTCATGTCTATACTTCTGAATATCAGAGTATTAGATGACAAAGGTGTGAGGAAATCCAACATCAGTCCAAAAGAGCTGAAGTAACTGAATGAAGACTAGACGTTAGAAATCTGAGTAAGATATTTGCATAGTAATCTGGCCTTTCACCTTTCTGTTGGAGGTGGAAATACTAGATATTTTTGAAAGGGAAGTAACACATCTTCTCTGACTATTGGCAACACTAGGTCTATAAAAATCATTAATAAATTAAGACATAAAAAATGTGAGTCTGAAAAATATCAGAATTAAAAGGTAGTTTTCAGTGTGATATGATATACCAAGTCAGAGCATATTGATAGAAATGATTGATCACAAGAGCGAGAATATTACTTTAGAAATATTTTTGGCATTCTTAATAGGAGGAAAAAATTATTTTAGGTTGCCAGATTAGAATATTTTAAAGGGAAGAACTAGATGAAATAACAGGAAATGTCTGATATCATTAAACATAGAGTTTATGTCACTGCCTACTCTATGCCAGGTACTATTAAAAACATTTATGTTTGTCAAATAATATTTATTTTGCCAATTGATTTGATCACAAAAAAAAAATCTGTGGTCAAGTTATTATTATTATTATTTTTTTTAATGGGAAAATAACTGAGGCACTGAAAGTTAAGAATTTCCTTGACATGGTGCGGCTAAAATTGTCAAAAGCAAAATCAAATACATTGTTTCTGACTCCAAAGTTCGTTATATTAAATATTTTACTGAACACTAAGCTTACCATATTTACAGACTTTTTAAAACGAGATAAGGTTTCTTGCATTCAATGAGACAATTATTTTTTAAAAAAACTTAAGGTTATAATTAACAAAATTGATAACAAATATGAAAATCACTCCCATTGACAGGCATTTTATGTTCCCCACTCATAGCTGGGCAACATCCTTAATAATGCAGAAAGATAATGGTAGATTTGCCATTCTCTTATGAGACTTGTGAGAACTAGTATTAATAACTATGAATGATTGGATATTAGGTAATGAAATTACCCATAAAATACTCTATTAAAAACTAGGAGTGAACATGTACATAAGGAAAAAAACAATCTTTACCCCAGTTATGTTTTCTTCTTGGCGAGTCATGAATTTTGCCTAATGATGAATAAAATGAATCAATTCCTATCACACCCTCTGCCTCATCTCTCTACGCCAGCTAGTTTTCTTAGGTATGTTCCCTAACTTAACCCAACAACAGCGGCTGAGTCCCCGGGTCATTTCTAGGTACACAGGTCACAAGTTGTTCATTGGAAGAGACTACCTAGCAGCTGCTGTGCACAGATGGATGGGGCACCAGCAGCACCAAAAAAATGCTTCCCTTCAGTTAACTCTGTGAAGAAATAGTGCCAGTCAGTCACACGGCTCCTGAGGGATGCTCCATTTAGAAGTACCTCTCTTCAGGGAAGATTAATTTGTCAGTTTGGTCATATATTTCAATGGTATGTTTCCCTGTACTACCTGAAATTTTTATTTCTTTTTAGCACAATATATAAATTAAGCACTAAATAATCTAACAGAATACCTTTGATGGTAAAGTATACTATCTAGAAATAGGATGTATCTTTTCAATAATGTATGGAAAGCATACTAAAGCTATCTGAAAACATTTTTTTTATGTGTGCGTGCCCAATTTGTGCATTATGTTTTTGTTAGCTCATCAGTAAACTTCTTTATGGATTAAAAAATAAACAATGAGCAATACTGAAATATCTCTTTAACTGTTTCCTGAGAGGTCGATATATACATTTATGCTATTATGGTAATTTATTATCGTAATCAAATACAATGAAATTGCAACTTGGTGCTATTCCCTAAAACAATGACTTATAGATTTTTGAGCAGAAAGCAATTTTTAACTAATCATAAGATTGTCTTTCATGTTTTCAGAATGTGTCATGTCAGGTTTAAAATAAATACTATAGAATTAATATTAGCAACCCTAGTTTTATTAGTATCAGACAACATAATTGTATGGAATAATGTTCAGCAGCAACAGAGTCTTCTTTACATCACACTAGCAATTCATTTCTTTGAAACATTCCTTTATAATCACTTGGGTTATTAATCTTTGTTTTTATAATCTAAATTTAAAGGGTGAATTTTGTAATCTTCTCTTAGAAATTATATGTATGATGCAGCCCTCTTATTCACAGAAGAATAAACTGAGTGGAGCTAGAAATCTTAGTTTCATATCCAAGAGGAAGATTGTCAGTCTAAACATACTATACATATATATATATATACACACATAAATATATAATGTATTTATTTATCACCATCATTATCTATTTTTTAACACAAAATGCTGCTAAATTTTCATCCTGGAGTATAAGCATTTAGTCAGTTTTATAATCATTATTACAACTATTCTAACCACTGCACTACTATATCACATTAATATTGAAAAAGCTATAATTGTTCTTTGGTTTTACTGCAGACATTATTAGGGAAAATGTCAGGTTGATATTTCTCATTAGATCTATAATACCAAAGGTAGAAATTAACAGGGTACATCAGACACTGCTTAACTTTACTGGTATTTTTGAAGACTTGCCATATTGATTAGGGACACATCCAAGAGAGCTGTGGAAGACAGTAATCCATCGATAGCATCCTCATGCCTTGTGGAATGTCCTTTTAAAATGTTTTGTTGTTGTTTACCAGATCTTGTCTAAAAAAATTCAAGTAGTTGCTGGTTTAAGAACTACTGTAGTTCACCATTTAGGAGAAATAAAAGAGAGAGAGAGAGAGAGAGAGAGAGAGAGAGAGAGAGAGAGAGAGAGAGAGGACTATTCACTTCAGCCTTCCTCATACAATTTCAATACACATAGTATAAAAAGAGTGATTCGCTGTCGAGTGGTTTTCAGTCTCCTGTTGTTTGAACCACATATATATATGGTGCTTCCCCGAAAATAAGACCGGGTCTTATATTAATTTTTGCTCCAAAAGACACATTGGGGCTTATATTCAGGGGATGCCATCCTGAAAAAACATGCTGGGGTTTATTTTCCAGTTAGGTCTTATTTTCGGGGAAACATGGTATATATAATTGAAAAAGTGACCATATATATATATATATATATATATATATATATATATATATATATTCACTCTTTATATATATATATATAATATATATATAAATGATATGTATATGTGTATATATATATATACACACATATATATGTTAGTAAAAATATATAGGATTAAAGTATACATTTCTATAATACATCATTTATATATTGCATTGTGTGTTCACCACCCCGAGCCAGTTCTCTGTCCATCACCATATATTTGACCCCCTTTACCCTTTTCTTACCACCCTCCTTCCCCCTTACCCTCTGGTAACCACTAAACTGTTGTCTGTGTCTATTAGTTTTTATTTGTTTGCTTGTCTTGTTCATTGGTTGCTTTCAGTTTTATGATTTCACTCATGTGGGCAAAGTATATTTAAAAAGTAATTTAATGCTAATCATGGCTTTACTACTTACCTTAGTCAGAGTTTAGTGAAACGCAATTCCTGATCTGTCCTGCCCATGGTAAGGGCCACAAGGACCACCAGCTTTAGCCCAGGATTAGTCCCAGTGTCATACTGAGTATGTCTGTCAGTGAGTCCTGTACTTTCTAAACAAAAAGTGGTCATGAGATCTTGGCTATTCTGTGTTTAGGCAAGCTTTACTCTCAAATCTAATAACACACTTAAATTCTAGAATATCTAGAAAGAATTACACCTGAAAGAATTATAATTAATTGCATGGAGAGTAAATCATTGAACTTTATTTTACATTCTTACAAAACTGTATTTTTACCATTAATTTCATGTGTATGCCTCCATCTGCTATCAGGTCTTACGTGTCCTCAGGACACATCCTATATCTTATACATGTTTTGTGTCTTCAACAATATTCTGTTGATTGCAACATTGTGAATATGAGGAGAGTCTGGGTTAATTTAACTCAAAACTATTTTCTCTTTGTCTTCTCATTTTCTGGTATGGTGTTTGGCACATACTAGGGGAGTGTCAATAGGTGTTTGCTAAGTGAATATTAATACAAATAATCATTGCAGTATTTTGAAAGTGAATCATTTGCAGTATAGAAGTAAATTTAATTTAAAAACTCACATAAGATAAACTAGCCACAAATGCATGAAATTTGATTATAAATTCTAATGAAGCTGAAAGATCCAAACGATTGTCATTTGTAATGAATTTGAAACTAATAAAGTTAGAATACCTACTAGGGAAATAGAAATTGTCTATAATTTTCTTCTGATTTATATTTAAAATTAACTTTAAAATACTTTGCAGATAATTCATTTCTCTGTTTAATATAATTCAACCATGAATTTTTTATTTCTAATATTTCTATAACTCTATCTGCAACAGCATGCTTTGAATTACAACTGATTTCTAACATACAAAGCCAACATTTTGTTCTCTTTTATGTTAGCTTTCCTAGTGCTCTTGGATTATATAAATTTATGTGAAAGCTCATATAAAGTTGTCATATTATTAGTATTAAATGGTTAAGTTTGTTTTAAATTATGTAATATTGAATAGTAATCCTATAGGATCAATATGTCACAAGAGCAGTCATTAATTTAAAGTTGAGGTGGGATCAGATTATTTATGTCTATTTAAAAATTAAAGAATCTGATAAAGATAATTAATAACCTTAGACTTTCATCCTTGAATAATATAGATAATTGTCTAGAAACAGCCTCATAGTTATTTGGCTCTTCCTTCTTTTAAAAAGGAGAAGTAAGTGTACAGTGCTCTTTCATATACTCAATTTCATCTGATTAACACATCAGTTTGTGTGCTGGACATGCATAGGGGTTACTGTTTTCATTTTATATCTAACAGAGAAATCTCAATTGGTGTAGTAGCAAATAAATTTTGGTTATATTTATATTAATTACAAAAGACTTCAGTCTCCAAATGTATTTACCATCCATCAAATAGAATGAGGTTATTACATTCAATAATACGTACCTGATGAACAATACAGATACGGGTCAATTCAGTTCCATTGGACAGTATGCTACTCTGTCTATGTCAGATGGGAAGAAGTTACTGTAGCCTTGTTAATTATTTTTAATTTACCTAACCAGATATATGTAGAGTACAAAGCCTTATGCATAACAGGTGATCTTCAAGTGTGTGATACTGTTAGAAAATTGAGTGGTTGGTATTCTGAGATGATTTGTATCTTCCAAACAATGGAGAGTATGGATTACCAATTTTCAGA
This sequence comes from Rhinolophus sinicus, assembly GCF_057876585.1. NCBI lineage: Eukaryota > Metazoa > Chordata > Mammalia > Chiroptera > Rhinolophidae > Rhinolophus > Rhinolophus sinicus. The sequence goes on along the minus strand of NC_142504.1, from coordinate 83,377,530 downwards.
GTCACAAAATGACATAAATTGTCATTTCAGTGCATATAGGAAGTTATTTCCAAGGACATTAATATAGAAATCCATGAAGTCATAATAATATGACTCCACCTTCCATTTTCATTTCAACTACCACCATTTAGCCCTTGTGTTAAGTATTGCTTTATTTTGTGTATACAGCTAGGTACAGACTGTTCAGAGTGAAATGATTAAATATGAATGAGTCCATATAGAATAAATAGTCTGATAGGAAAGTATTGGATAAGATGTCTGTAAGGGAAGTGTGAACAGGCGCTCTATGACCCTACCTTTAGCTTCATTGAAAAGTCCTTCACTGAATCATTCTTGCAGCCTAACTCAAGGGATTTAAAAAAGTAAATTAGGTCTAAGATAAATACTCTGTGCTGAAAAAGAGCATGTAGTTCATTTCTGATTGCTTATTGGAAAAGTGGTAATTTATTAGTAGCATAACTAATGATATGAATCTATACTAGTAAATGGGTACTATTCACATACCTCTGAGGAAATACAAAAGCTCAAAGGACACTGGAGTTTATTATTTTCCTGAACTAGAGGTCATCTGCACCCTACAAGTTTTGTGACTTTTGATGTGACCCATCCCATGTACAAAGTGTAGAACATTGCAAACTGCGCCTGAGAGTCACCAGAACTTTGGTATGCCGTTGCTATTCCTACTGTTACCTATTCTAAATCCTTTTTAAAGTTAGATAAACTTGTCTGAGGTAGAACATATTGTGTCTAATGTATTTTGTCATCAATTTCAGCCTAAGATTATTATTGCTAGTAGAGCAGAGTGTTCAGTATGTCACCATACAATTTCTCTCAATATTATAGGTACATGGAATAGTTCTCTGGCCAAACAAAATAGTTCTCTGGCCAAACAAACTTCAAGGGTCCAATACACTTGGTAACGGAAACCCTGAAATTAGGGCAAAAATGTTTTAACTGTAGTGTTCAAATAAGAATAGTTCAAATCATCAGAGATACTTTATTTACAGTGCATCAAAGATAAGGATGAAAGCAGGTTTCTTATTAGAAATAATGAAAGTGAGAAGATACTAGAGTAACATCTTCAAAGTACTGAAAGGAAATTATTATCAATTGAGAATTTTATATTCACTGAAAATATAATTCAAAAAGAAATCAAAATAAAGACTTTTCTGCTATACAAAGGCCAAGAGATTCCTAACCAGCAAGAGCTGTTGAAATACTTCAGGTATATAGAAAATTACCCCACAAGGAGACATGAATCTATACAAAGGGACAGAGCACACAGGTAAAACTAATTGTATGTGTAAAAATGGAACATGTTTTATTTTAATATATTTAAGACACGATTGACGCTTTACATAACAATGATAAAGATGTACTCCGGGTTTTATAACAGAGTATTAATAATAAAAATAACAGAAAGTTTGGGAGAGAATAAATGGAACTATACTACTTTAAACTTATATTAAACATGAGCCATTAAGATATCATTTGAAGACAGACTGACAATTTCAGAACATTTACTATAAAATCTGAGTCAATCAATAAAATAAATCACAGAATATAAAAATGTAATAAATTTAATGTAAAGCATTATTTAGGGGATAATTTATTGCACTAAAATCCTGCATTGAAAGAGAAGAGCTATTTTAAATCAATGACCTCAAGTTACAACCTGAAAAATTAGAAAATGAAAAGCAAATAAATCCCCAAATAAGTAGAAGATAGGAAATAAAAGCGATCAGATGGTAAATCAATGAAATAGAAAATAGAAAAATAAAAGCAACAGAACAAATTCGTTTTTAAAATACTGGTTTTTGAGAAGATCAATCAAATAGATAAAACTTTAACCAGAATAATCAATGGGTAATAGAAATAAGACACAGTACCAATTTCAGGAATGGATTGGTGACATCACTACAAATTCTGTAAATATTAAAAGTAAAATATATTTGTGCAGATAGATAAAATAGGTCAGAGGAACAGACTAGACAATTCAGAAATACATGTAGATTTAAATGGGTAATTGATTTTTCTCAAAGGTGAAAGTACAATGAGATGGAAAAAAGGATACTCTTTTTAACAAACGGATCTGGGAAAATTGGATGTCCATATGCAAACAAGATTAAAAAAAAACTTTGATCTATCCATCCACAGTCACACTGTATGAATAATTAACAATACTTGTATACAAAAATTATAAAAATTCTAGAAACATATATTTGTGACTTAGACTTAGGCAATTTTAGCTATGTAATCAAGAGTCTTTAAAGAAATGATTATTTAGACTTCATAAAAAGAAAATTTCTGCTCTTTGAGATACACTATTAAGAAAATGAAAAGACAATCAACAGCCAGAGATAACATCTTTGCAAAGCATTTTGTGATCAAGTTTTACATCTAAAATATATAAAAGAATGCTAAAAATTGAACAATAAAAAAAGAAACACAATTTTCAAATGAACAAAAATTTCTGAAAGATATTTCACCAATGAATATCAATAGCCAATAGTACATGAACAGATGTTCATGCTCATAGGTTATTAAAGAAATACAAGACCACAATGAGATACCACAACACATTTATTATTAATATAGTGGCACAATTTTGGTAATAAGATTGTTGAAAACTGAAACGCTCTCATACAGAGCTAATGGAAACATTAATGATAAAACTGTTTTGGAAAGCAATTTGACAGTTTATTTTTGATTTGGATAGATTTAATTTAATATTTTTCTTTCTTTATTGAAGTGACTAAAACATCAATTTCAGTGTGGAATTGGACATTTTATGCTTGTTCCTGTTTTCAGTGGGAGTACCTTCAGACTTTACTAGCTTTAGTTTTAATGTAGATGTCCTTTGCAATGCTTACCAAGTTTAATTCTATTCCTAATATTTTTTATTAGTTTCAGGTGTACAAAACAACATAGTGATTAGACATTTATATTCCTCACAAAATAATAACCCCAGTAAGTCTATTACCCATCTGTCATTGTGCATAGTTATTAGAATATTATTGACTGTACTCCCTACAGTGTACTAGATATCTCTGTGAATATTTTTTTAATTACAGTTGACATTCAGTATTATTTTATATTAGTTTCAGGTGTACAGCATAGTGATTAGACATTTATATAATTTAAGAGGTGATCTCCCTGATAAGTCTAGTACCCATCACACACTATACATAGTTTTTACAATATTATTAACTATATTCCTTATACTGTATTTTACATCCCAAAGATTCTTTTGTACCTACCAATTTGTACTTCTTAATCCCTTCACGTTTCTCACCCACTTCCCAACCCCTCTCCCATCTAGTAACCCTGAGGTTTTTCTCTGTATCTCTTGGCCAATTTCTGTTTTGTCTGTTCATTTATTTTGTTCTTCAGATACCATATATAAGTGAGATCATATGGCATTTGTATTACTCAGTCTAACTTATTTCATTAGATATAATACCCTCTAGATCCATCCATGTTGTTTCAAATGGTGAGAGTTCATTCTTTTTTATGGTAGAGTAATACTTCATTGTATGTATGTACCACATCTTCTTTATCCACTCATCTATTGATGGGCATTTTTGTTGTTCCCATATCTTGCCTATTGTAAAGACATTGCAGTGAAATAGGCATGCATGTATCTTTTCAAATTAGTGTTTTGGATTACTTTGGATAAATACCCAGCAGTGGAATTGCTGGGTCAGAAGGAAGTTCTATTTTTTAAATTTTTGAGGAACCTCCATGTTGTTTTCCATAGTGGCTGCACTAATTTGCAATCCCACCAGTAGTGCATGAGGGTTTACTTTTCTCCACAGCCTCGCCGACAGTTGTTCTTTGCTGATTTATTGATGAGAGACATTCTGACAGGTGGGAGGTGACATTTCATTGTGGTTTTAATTTGCATTTATCTGATTAGTAGTGACATCATGCGTCTTTTCATATGTTTATTGGCCATGTGTATGTCCTCTTTGGAGAAATGTCCTCTGCTCATTTTTCAATTGGATTGTTTGATTTTTTTGGTATTGAGTTGTATGAGTTTTTTAATAGATTTTGGATATTAACACCTTATGAGGTGTATTATTGGCAAAGATCTTCTCCCATTCAGTAGGATATCTTTTTGTTTGGTTGATGGTTTCCTTTGCTGTGCAAAACTTTTTGGTTTGATGTAATCCCATTTGTTTATTTTTCATTTGTTTCTTTTAAGAATTTAGATGAGAAATAAAAATTTGATTTTGTCAAATGCTGAGGAGAACCATGGAGTCATGAGAATAACCCAATGAGATTTTTATTGTACCTAAATTGTCTATCTGCATGGCTTTTTAATGCCACTAAAAACTCACTCAAACAAAAGGAACATATTGAAAGTCGTGGAATCTTACCACATATATAATAAGGATCTACAAATTCTGGAAACAATAGAAATGTGTGCTGTTTGTCAAAGAAATTCTTTATCAGTAACATAAGTCATGGAAGCCCATTAAGGTCAACATTACCTGAGACATGATGGCTTTTATAGAGCTTTCACCATTAAGAAATACTGGTTAGGAAGTGTATGCTTGTTGTCTACATGGCCAGAATTGTTCCCATTAGTTAAAGCAGAAGCTCAAGTGGTAATCAAGGCCTTACTGAATTATATCATCCCAAACATTAAATTTCTTGAACATTTGATTCCAGTAGAGGAATAGGACAGCTTGAAATGAAATCCTGTTGCAACAAAATATAGCTCAAGAATTGTCACAAGCCCTCAGCTCTATAACTATAGAACAAATAGCTATGCAAAAACCACAGGACATATTTACTAGTATTGAACTACATGAATATACTCCCTTATGCAAAACGTTGGATACTGGGCATGGTACTGTCTATGGAAAGATTAAAAGATGATGTAAGAAGGTTGATCATATTACACAGATAGAAGAGCTGAAATTTTTGTAAATTCAAACCAACAGAATTTTATTAAAGGACATATGCTTTTTTCTGTAAAGATATGTAACAAATATGTTAGATGAATGCTATACATTCAAAGAGATTTAATTGTCTATAAATTATATGTTACTATAGACAATGATAGATATAAGAAATGGCCAGTTGGACAGTTAATCCCTAAGATTTGGAACAAACTAAATTCTGTTTCTAACATTTTAACAATTCTGAACGTACCTTCCAATAAATATCCCAAAAGGAACTTCAATAACGGATCATGTGCTTGGTGCAACATGCCTATCGTATATTGAAAATATTATTTGGGGAGATGCACTATTTCTGTTGGCCCAGATTTAATCTGTGAGAATAGACAAAAATTCACATAGTTGGTGAATATTTATAGGAAATATATTGAGCCATGCAGGAAAAACTGTGAATCAAAGATTTAGGTTGTCTATGTTCCCTAGACTATGTTGATTATGAATTAGGTATATTGGGAAAATTTAAGATTAGGACAAAAGAATAATTCTCAAATTGTAAAGCATTCAGAAAAATAAGCTACTAAATTAAAACCAATCAACTATTTGTAAGGCTGTTTATGTGATGAAAAATAATTCTTACATGTAGCTAAGTAAGAATGTGCTTTAACTACTGGTAATATTTACTGGTAATATTTTCAAAGGCTATTTACCTAAAACTAATATCCTTTGAAAACTTTTGTTTCATATTATCATATCACTAATCATTGTTTCATTATGTATATTGCTTTGGAATTGTGGGGTACGTAGAAAATTAAGAATAGTTTAAAGCAAAATCAACAGTGCAATGCAAATTTGTGGAGAATCTGAAACTATAGAAAAATACCAAAAAGGAATAATTGTGTGGAAATGAAGTTAATGTAACCTTACTAAGGAAGAATGAAGGATATGATAAATCATATATGCTAGATTTACTGTCAGAGTCAACTATCGGAGATACTGACAAAGAATTATAAAGGACACAAAGTCAGACTAAGCCTGGTAATGAATGATGAAAAACAGGGTATCGAAATATGCTCGATATATGTACTAACATAAATTGAATATCTGCTGTTTCCTAAAAGCAGGATGATGCAAAACAACAGTAGCTTTAATTCCATATCCATTGAGTTTAAAAATCTAGTTTTGTAGCCACTTGTTGACTGTATTAGTTTCCTATGGCTTTTGTAGCAAAGTACCACAAAATTTGTGGCTTAGAACAATCGAAATGCCTCATAGTTCTAGGGCCTGGAATTCTGAGATGAAGGTGTCAGCAGGTTTTGATTCCCTCTGAGGGCTGAGAGGGAGAATCTGTTCCATGTCTCTCTCCTAGCTTCTGGTGGTTTCTGACAATGTATGCAATTCTTTGGCTTGTAGATGCATGAACCAGATCTCTTCTTTCATCTTTACATGGTATTCTCCCTGTATAGCATGTAAAGTCTATCTGTCTCTGCATCTAAATTTCTTCATTTTATAAGGATACTGTCATGTTGGATTAGGCCCACTCTAATTATATCATCTTAACTGGATCATTTGCAAAGACCCTATTTCCAAATAAGGTCATATTAGCCGGTATTGAGATTAAGACTTCAACAACTTTTGGGGGGATCAAATTCAATCATGCCACATTTAAAGTATTTGCTTTACACAATAATAAATTAGTTGATTCTGTTTTCATTAATTGGAGTGTTTCTTTGGTTATTGGTTTCTTTTTCTGAAAAAAATACAATTTGGGATGTTTTAATATCTTCTGTGTCTCTACCTATGTAACATGTTCAATCTTTTCTTTCATAAACCTCTGTCATACTTAAAATAACTGTTTTAATGTCCTCAATTATCAATTCTATCATCTTTGTCATTGCTGAGTCAATTTTTGGTGGATTATTTTTTTTTAATTATGAGTCATAATTACCAGGCTTATTTTTCATGACCAGTAATTTTTGATTGGATGCAAAGTTATGCCAAGTTTACCTTGTTGAATCGTGAATATTTTTATACTCCTAGAAATACTTTTGCACTTTCTTTGGAAGCAGTTATGCTATATGAAAATAGCAATTGAGTCTTGATTTAAATTTTGTTAGGTGAAACAAGTGAATGTTTCAATTTAGGCTAATATTCCCCATCAGTAAGGCAACTCCCTTTTGAGTAAACTACCTGAAGTCCTTTCAGTTATGAAATACTCCATTCTAATGATGGAAATAGAAATGTCCCTGACCTTTGGTAGTTCCAGGAAATTCTCCCTTTAATCTTTGTGTAGTGCTTTTCCTCACCTTGAGTTGTGTATTTTCAGGAACTTTTTATTTTAATGTTTTTAAATATTTATATGTGTACATTCTATATAATGAAGTTCGCACTGAATACTGGAGAGGCTGAAACCTGAACTTATTCAAGAGGCAGTGGTCCTATGGTTGAGAATATTTCTTCAGTAAAAAGTTTTATCAAATAAAAAGTATAAAAAATGGTTGGAAATAACACCATTAGCATTCATGTTGAATTCAAAATACTCAATAATATATCATCCTAGAGCGGTATTACCATCTAACCACTTAGTACACAAATATATATTTTAAATGTTGCATCGGTAAAGTCAGTAATACTCATAAATAGGGGAAGAGAATTAAGCATTATAGTACAATGAAGATCAATACCATATTACTATTTCTGGGAAAATGGCTCTGGTAACAAAAAAGCTTTCCAAACATTAGTTTGCAATTCTTTTTAATGGGCAATATATTTCCCATCATTTTAAGGTCATCAGTGATGAAATGTCCGAAGAAATCCTCATCTTACACGTATGTCCAAACAGTGAATTGAATAAAATTGTTATTAAAAATCAAGCAGAGCGTAACAATTATTCCAAAATATTGCTTTAAAAAATTCTATTCTTATTACACACACACACACACACACACACACACACTTTTCCATCAACTTCTAGGAGTGCTATGGTTCCTAGAAAACCAAATGAAATGGTTACTTTATCCTCTTGTATTACAAATATTTAGAACAATGGATTATTTTAATAGCCATCTCTCTAATGATAGCATTTAAGTGATATCCCCCCCCCATCTATTAGGGAATATAACAATAGATTCATGACTGTTTACAAAATTATATAATTAGTTACAATTTTTTTAAATTTTTGTTCAGATGATCTCAAATTTAACTAGGAGAAATCCCCTCAAGCTAGCTCATGGATACTTGCCCAGATTTTCTTGGTATTTGTGTTCTTTTCTTTCAGCCCTAACAAAATATACCTGCTAGTGGTCTAGAATAAATAATTTCTCCAAAGACCCTTAGTTTACTTTAGTGAAATGAAGATCTGTATGTAAGGTGTGACTATTACTGACATGTCATTTCTTCGTATCAATTTAAGTATAAATATACATAGATTATACATATAGATTAGATGTAGATATAGATGATATAGCTATAGACATAAATATAAATGTAGAGATACAAAGATCTGACAATTAAGTTCATAAACTCATCCTAGAAAAAGTACTACATACCTCATTGCTGAATATCACTACAGTCACCTTCGAAGTACTCCTCTTGGGAAGCTATGCACTGATGCCAGTGCCTAGTTCATGCTTCAAAGCAATTTTGAAACTCTTTGTCTAGAATGGCCATCAGAGCTTCTGTCATATTACCCTTGATGTCCTGAATGTCATCAAAATGTCTTTCAATATTTCCTTTATCTTCAGGTAAAGAAAGAAGCCATTGGGGACCAGGTCAGGTGAGTAGGGAAGGTGTTTCAATACAGTTATTTTTTTTTACTGGCTAAAAACTCCCTCACAGACAGTGCCATGTAGCTGGTGCATTGTCGTGATGCAAGAGCCATGAATTGTTGTCGAAAAGTTCAGGTCATTTTTGTCTAACTTTTTCATGCAGCCTTTTCAGCACTTCCAAATAGTAAACTTGGTTAACTGTTTGTCCAGTTGGTACAAATTCTTAATGAATAAATCTCTGATATCAAAAAGATTAGCAACATCATTGCAACAGTTCACGGACTTAGTTGTCAGACCTCATAGCTATATGTGGCTATTGCTATGAACATGGATATGGATATAGCTAATGTATAAATATACAAATCATAATTTATATTAAGAATGTAAGATTTCCAGTCAAGATAGAAAAATAGATAAACACACTGCTTACCTCCTCTCACGACCACATCAAAATCACAACTAAACTACAGAGCACCTATCATTGAGAACTGCCTAAAGTCTAACTGATCCAAAGCCCTACAACTAAAGACATACAGAAGAAGTCACTGTGAGACTGCTAGGAGGGTCAGAGAGGCAAAACAGGCTAGTCCTGCAACTGGATTTGACCATTAAAAATCAAAAGAAAAAAAAAATCAAGAGGGATATCCTGGCTACCGAGGTCCCCCACCATCCTAGAGGAGTGAGGTGTCCAAGCCCCACACTGGGCTCCCCAGCCCAGGGCTTCAGTGCTGAGAAGAGAAGTCCCAATAACTTCTAACTATGAAAACCAGTGGAGATTGTGGCTGAGTCAGACAGAGGGCTGCTGGAGTCCAGGTGTTACTCTTAAAGGGACTGTGCTTTGACATACTGATAGATTCACTCACTGTGGCTTCCAGTGGTGGGGAAGCAGCTTGAAAGGAACCAGGGACATATAGGAAGAAACTGATTTGTCTGGCCTTAGGGCGAGGACTGAAGGGGCAGCTTTCTCCCAGATGGAGGAGCTTGCGGAAGTCATTGTTTCTTTGTTGAGCCTTCCCACCTCCAATTGTGCAGACACAGGCAGCGGCCATATCTGAATCTCTATCAACTTGGGTCACACCGTTCATTTGCCCTGCCTTGGTGACTCTGAGACACCAACCCACCCAATTTTAGGGTACACCCAAGCCTCTTCCTATGGCTTTTCCATATAAACAACCTGTCTTGACTCATGCTGCGGACTTTCCTTATACTTCTCAAAGGTTCACAATGCCCAAACAAGCAGCATCTGACTTTGGCACATCCTGCACCTTTGGCTGAGCAGCCCTAAGCCTGTCACTAGCAATAGCCAGCCTTGGTTTGTGGCTTGGCCTCTTGAGGTACCTCCAAACAGAGCACAGGTGGTGGTCATCTGTGGATTTCTTAGTAGCTCATGCCAGGTGGCCCTGGGCAGGTCACAGTTGAAGGCTTAACTTGGCCTGTGGTGGGGCACCTCCTAGGAGACCCCGGGTCTGGCATACCCTGTGGACAGCTTTGGACCAAGCTGAGGCATCATCTGGCTGATTCCAAGGATGACACACCCAAAGGGCAGACTGGGCAGGTACCAGTCCTGCTAATGTGAATCCTGCTTTGTAGGGTCAGCCCCTGCACAACAGCTCCACCACTGTAGTCATAGCCAGTCCTCACAACCAATCAATCCAAGGGGCAGCCCCTCTCATTGACATGCAAACAGCAATGAGGGCTCAACTACGACAGGAGAACACACATAATCCACATAAGGACACACCCGGAGCACCCAGCTCAGGTGACTGTGCCACTACGCCACATAGGACACCGCCTATATAAGACCACTCTACTAAGACCAGGAGACATAGCAGCCCTACCTAATACAAAAAAGCACATCCAGGGAGGTAGCCAAAATGGGGAGACAAAAAAACATGTCCCAAATAAAGGAACAGAACAAAGCTCCAGAAAAAGAACTAAACAAAATGGAGACAATCTACCAGATTCAGAGTCCAAAACAATTGTTATAATGATGCTCAGTGATCTCAGGGAGAAATTCAACAGAGATATAGAAAACATGAAAAAAAGAACCAGTCAGAAATTAAGAATGCAATAACTGAACTGAAGACTACATTAGAAGAAATCAACAGTAGATTCAATGAAGCAGAGGATGGAATCAGTGACTTAGAAAATAAGGTAGAGAAAACACCCAAACAAAACAGCAAAAAGAAAATGGAATTCTGAAAAAATGAGGACAGTTTTAGGGGCCTCTGGGACAACATCAAGAATATCAACATTTGCATCAAACCTATCTGAAGAAGTAATGACAGAAAACTCCCCTAACCTGGTGAAGGAAACGAATATTCAAGCCCAGGAAGTACAGAGTTCTGATGAACTCAAAGAGGCCCACACCAAAACATATAATTAAAATGCCAAAGGTTAAAGGCAAAGAGAATTTTAAAAGCAACAAGAGAAATGTAGTTAGTTACCTACAAGGGAACTACCAGAAGACTGTCTGCTGATTCCCCAACAAAATCTTTGCAGGCCAGAAGGGATGGAAGGAAATACTCAAAAGGATGAAAAGTAAGGAACTACAACAAAGATTACCCAGCCAAGCTATCATTTAGAATCAAAGGACAGAAATAAGTTTCCCAGAGAAGAAAAAGCTAAAGGAGTTCATTACCACCAAACCAGTATTACAAGGAATCTTAGAGGAACTTCTTTAAGATGAGAGAAAAAAAAAAAAAAAAAGATAAAATATATGAAGAATAAAATAGCAATAACTATGTATGTATCACCAGTTACTTTTAATGTAAATGGATTAAATGCTCCAATAAAAAAAAAATAGGGTGGCTGAATGGATAAGAAAACAAGACCCTTACATACTCATATGCTGCCTACAAGACTCACTTCAAAAAAAAAGACACACTCGACTGAAAGTAAAGGGATAGAAAAAGATATTTCATGAAAATGGAAACAAATGAACAAAGAGCTGGGGGAACCAAGACTCATACCAAACAAAATAGACTTTAAATCTAAGGCTATTACAAGAGAGAAAGAAGGACCTAGTAATTCCACTTCTGGGTATTTATCTGAAGAAACCTATAAATGCTTGTTTGAGGCAACATGTGCATCCATATGTTCATTGCAAGATTGTTTACAATGGCCAAGGTATGGAGGCAGCCTGGATGTCCATGGATGGATGAACAGATAGGAGTAGGTGGTTCATATGTATAATGGAGTATTGCTCGGCCACGGAAGGGAATTGGTTCTTGCCATCTGCATGTTGCAGCATGGACGGACCTGGAGTGTATTATGCAGAGTGGAGTATGTCAGACAGAGAAAGACAAAGTTATTTCACATGTATATGGAATCAAAAGAACAATATGAACAAACAAACAAAAACAGACTCATAGATACAGAGAACATTTTGATGGTTGCCATGTGGGAGCGAATGTGGGAATGGATGAGAAAGGGGAAGGGATTAAGAAGTACAAATTAGTTGTTACACTATATTCATGGGGATGTAGTGTATATGGGAATCAGGAAAATAGTAATATTGTAATAACTATGTATGATGTCAGGTGGATATTAGATTATCGGGGTGATAGATGGGAGGGGGTTGGGGAGCAGCATGTAAAAGGTGAAAGGATTAAGAAATACAAATGGGCCATTACAAAAATAGTCATAAGGATGTAAAGTAAAGCACAGGGAATATAGTCAATAATATGGTAGTAACTATGTGTAGTGCTAGGTGGGTACTAGAATAGTCAAGGGGATCACCTCTTAAATTATATAAATGTCTAACCACTGTGCTGTACCCCTGAAATTAATATAAAATAATATTGAATATCAACTTTAATTCACAAATTTTAAAAGTGAGAAAAGGTAAAGGGGAATAAAAGGTGCAAATTTACAGGTACAAAGCAAATAAGTCTTGGGGATGTAATGTACAGCATGGGGAATATAGTCAATAATATTGTGATAGTGTGGTACAGTGTCAGATGGTTGCTTGACTTATGGTGATTACTTTTGTAGGTATATGAATGTTGAATAACTATGGTGTATAGCTGAAGATAATATAATATTGTATGTTAGCTATACTTTAATTAAAATCTTAAACAAAGTGAAAAAGTTGAAAAAAAAATAAAACTACAATAAATTAAAAATGCAGTTATTTTTATATTATTTATATTTAATGTAAATTATACATATTTAATATATATGTATTTATGAATGTTTAATGTGCATTATACTTGTCTATCTTACCTTCATCCACTGAAATATCATACATGTGTGTTCATGCACACAGCTGAAAAAGGTGGCGTAGTATATATATACTAATTTACCCCTAGATATTTTCCTGAAACAATGTATCCTGGAGATCATTCCATATTAATACATAGTGACTTTACTCATTATTTTAGACATACAATTTCATTTTGTGGATATTTCATAAAGTATTTATGATCCCTTATTGATATACATAAGTAATTTCCAAATTGATAATATTAAAAATAGTGCCATTATGAATAACCATTGACTATACTGTTTTGTATTTGTTTTGATTTCTTACAGTTGAAAATGTACATGTAGCTTTATAATATACTGACAAATTAGCTTATTATCATTATGCCAATTTGCACATTAGCCAGCAATATGAGTCTGTTTTTAATATTGCCTTGCCAATAGTTTATTCAAACTTTTAGATCTTTTCCAAATCCAATATTTGATAATTGATATTTCAGTTTAGTTTGCCTTTTACATTTAGTAAATGAGGATAAGCATGTTTTCATATGTTTAAGGACTATTTGCAAAATTAATTATGTATTTAAAAAAATAGAACCAGGTACAGAAACAATATAGAAAACATTTTCTGTAAATTATTGAAATTTATGATAATACTCAAGCTATTAAAAAAGTAACACTTTACTATGATTAGATAATTTATTTCCAAGCTGTTTGTTCTAAGAATTCTTGAAATTTATGGCTAGCAGATATGTTAAAGACTATGTCATTCAAGATTCTCAATGTTATTAGCCCATAATAGTCACCATGGAAATTTTAAGTCCAATGTCAGAGACTTGGCATAAAAAAATTGTAAGATATTTTTGGGGTGGAATCATGGTATAATCAGTAGTCTTTAAAAAATAACCAGGTGATTATAATAGGTGGAGAGGGTTGAGAACCATTGATCAAATACCAAAATTTTACATCTAAATTTGTTTTGAGTAAATCAGTTTTTAAAATCGAGATGTACATCTAGTTAAATATGTACTTCTAAATGTAGAGTTGGTGAGTTTTATATGTCTATGTAGCCATTACTCGAATCAAAATATAGAATGTTTGCATCACACCAGAAACTCAGTTTTTTTCTTCCCAATCTCTTTACCTCAATATAACAACTATATTTATTTCCAACATTAGACTATTAAGAATAAACTCACTATCAATAATCTAATAAAAGTCTTTTAGTATACATGTGCAATTTTATTTCTCTTGGATGGAATAGATGAGTCTATTTCATGGTAAATGTATGAGATTAAATGAATGTTTATTCTTATATGAAACTGCCAAACATTTTTGGAAAGTAGTTGCATCATTTTATAAGTTAATGACAATATATGCAAATCGTGGTGGTTCTGCATCCATGCTAACTTTTGGTATTATTTGGCTTTTTTATTTTAACCATTCTGAAGAATGTGGTTGTACCTCACTGAGATTATGTATTGTAATTCCTTGAAGAAGAAGAATTTTGAACATTTTTAATGTCCATGTTGGCCATATCATATAATAATACTGTCTTTGGTTTAATTTTGGTGAATTTAATTTATCATATTTTTATTTAGTGCTTTTTAAACTTTTTTTTTTAATTCTGAAATAATTATAGGTTCACAGAAAGTTGGAAAAATTTGTAGAGTGCTCCTATGTACCTTTCATCTAGTTTCTTCCACTGAAAATACCTTTTGTAGTTGCAGTACAGTATCAAAACCAGGAAATTGATATTGGTACAGTTCACAGGGCTTATTCAGATTTTACTGGTTTTAGATGTAGTTGTGTGTGTGTGTGTCTGTCTGTCTGTCTGTTTTGGTCAATGTGGTTATATCATTGTGTAGATTCATGTAACCACCACTATAATCAAGATACAGAGATAAGCTTTTTCACGCTTTTGCTTAGAAGAAGCCACTATCTACCACCCCCATCCCTATGCCCTGGACCACTTCTGTCTACCCTCTCTATAATTGTGTTGTTTCACAAACATTTTAAAAATTGAATTATACAGTGCATGCTTTTTATATGATTGATTTTTTCACATAATTTCCAAAGATCCATTCAGATTGTTTTATGTATCAATAATTTGTTCTTGTGATAAATAGCATTCCATTATATGGATGTTTAACAGTTTGTTTAATCATTCACCAAATTAAGGATAAGATGTATCCAGTTTCTGACAATTACTAATAAAGCTGCTATGAACATTTATGTATAACTTTTTATATGAATATAAGTTTTCATTTCTGTGGGATAAATGCCAAAGAATGAAATTACTGGGATATGGGAGGATTGCTATGTTTAGTTTTATAAGAAATTGCTAAACTGTTTCCAGAGTTGTAGCATTTCACATTTCCACCAATATATGAATGCATTATCTTATGTCTTGTCAAAGAAATCTTTCCTTACCACAGATTTAAGACTTTTTCCTGTTTTTTTTTTTTTTTACCCCCCCCAGGAGCTTTAGAAGGTTAGCCTTTATATTTACATATATGATAGCTTTCAAATTAATTTTTGTTTGTGCTGTTAAATGGGGTAATGGTTCATACTTTCCACTTAATTTCTCCAGTATCTTTACTTGAAAACCTTTTTCCTTCTCCATTGAACTGCCTTTGTATGTATGACAACTTATTTCTGGACTCTAATATGTTCTGTTGACATATATGCCTGCCCGATGATAGCACAACATTTATTGATTACAATTGCTTCATAGTAATGTGAAATAAGTAGTATAAGTACTTCAATGTTCCCCTTTTAAAAGATTTCTTGTGTATTTCAGTTTCTTTGCATTTCTACATAAATTTTAAAAACAGGATGCTGTTTTTATGCTTATTTTATTGAGATTTCACCACTCTATATAAATTCAGAATAATTCATATCATAAAAATACTGAGTTTTCCATTTCATTGTCACTATTGTGTCTCTCCATTTAATTAGGTCTTTTTCTTATCGCCACAATTTTCTGCTTTGCAGTTATAGATCTTGCACTTTCGTAATAAATTTACCCTTATATATTTTTATAATCTTTATTGAGGAATAATTGGAACACAGTAAATTGCATGTATTTAAAAGGCTATCATGAATTAAGTTTTTCACGAACACACACACACACACACCACACAGACACACACACACCACACACACACACACACACACACACACAAACACACCATGAAATTACCTCCACAATCAAGGTAATGTATATATTAATCCTCTCCAAAAGTTTCATCCCACATTCCTCTATCTCATGTCCCCATCCCTAGGCAACAACTAATTTTTCTGTCTCTGTGCATTAGTGCACATTTATTTCACTATTATATAAATGAAATCATATAGTATGTACTTTTCTTTAAGTGGAGAAAGAGTAGTTTATTAGAAGAGATAGTATACTTCAAAGAAATAGAAACGGACCCGAGCAGTAGGGAATGGCTCAAGGGCCCAAGGTGGCATTATTAGGAGAAAAAGTACACTCCAAAGGGTTTGGAGTGGGCTGAGCAAAAGAAGAGGCTCAAAAGGCCAGTATGTACTTTTTGAAGTAGCTTTATTCACTTAGAAAAAATTTTATATTCACTCATTTTGTAGAGTATATCAGTTGTTCATTCCTTTCTGTTACTGAGTAGTATTCACTTATATGGCTACACCATAGTTTATTTATCCAAATGTTTTTTGAAAAACCTGGGTTATTTTCAGATTTTGACAATTACCAGTGAAAATTCCATGATAATTTGTGTGCAAGTATGTATATGTGCTTTCATTTTCTTGAGTAAATACTTAGGAGTGGAATGGCTACATTACATAATATATAGTGGAAAATTATTCAATATTTTTATTGTTAAGTATGATGTTAGCTGATGGTTTTCAAAGGCACCATTCATCGTATTTGGAAAGTTCCCTTCTATTCCCAGTTTTCAGAGGATTTTGTCTATTTGTTTTACTAATTATTGGACAAAGGTATATCCACATATAATTGTGCGTTTGTCTAATTTATCTTTTGAGTTCTGACAATTTTATCTTCAAATATTCTGAAGCTCTATTATTAGTTTATACAAATTTCAAAGATTTTTTTTGAAATACCTTTTAATGACTATAAAATATACTCTACATTTCTAATAATCCTTTTAAGTTTATATTGCCTGATATTAATATAGACATGCTATTTTTGTATATGGGACATAATTTTCCATTACAGACTTTCAACATATTTGCATCTTTATATTTAAATTGAGTCTGTAGTTAGCGCCAGGTATTTAACTCAAGCTTTGTCACCGTATTAGAAAAAAAATAAAATGACTTTTTGGGGGGTGTTGTCCATTTTAATTATATCAATATGTGACCATATTGGTAATCGTTTCCTTTTTTTTCTTTATTATTTTTCTCTATCTTCATTTAGGTAAATCCAATACATCTTAGTATACTAAAATATATTATTTCTTGTCTGCTGGTTTTAAAATACAATCTTTTGTATTATTATTTAATGGTTGATCTAGATAACGTACTATGCATTCTTAACTTACTGTGCTCTACTTGAATTAATCTTACAGAATTTCAAATAATATAAATCACACAATTGTATACAGTTTACTTCTACTTATAACCCCAGCAGTACATTGTGCTATTTTTGTTAAATATTTTACTTTTAGAAGTGCTAGGAACCTGTACTATATTAAATATTTGAAAAAAGAAAGAAAAATACTTTTAAAAAGCTATTCACATGTGTACCATTTACACTAGTTATTTTTCTTGCTGTAGATCTGAATTTGCATATGTTGATTTTCATTGAACATAAATAATTTTCTCGAATAGACATCATCAAAATGGCGGCGTGAGGTGAGCCTCTGGAAATCTCCCCTGGAATTTACAACAAATTAAACACCTAAAACTCCACAAAGGACTCCCTGCACAGCAGACAGGGAAGACGAAGAGGCTCACTACTGAATTCACCTAAAGGTGGGCAAACTGCGCGAGCAGGGGAAGAGGGAAGGGAGAAGTGCAGAGATGGAGCCGCGTGGGCGCAGGACGGGGACCTAGGTCAGGGCTTCGAGCTCACTGCATCCCAGAACTACCGCAGCTGTGGGAGAGCGAAGAACTTGGACTGTTAGGGCTCAGTTTATGGCCCACAGGGCTGAGGGGACAGCATATAACATGGCTGAACCCAGTGCTCACAGCAGAGACCTCGGAGAAAAGACAGAGGGAAGAAGGATGAAAACAATGGTTTAAGCCCTCACTGCCGAGCAGAGAACAGAAGCCGTAGGCACTGAGACTAGCCGCCCCCTCCCTCCCAGAGCTCGCCCCACCCCCACCTGCCCAGTGCTAGAAGCAGAACAGTAGCAGTGTCAGATCAAAAGAACAGAATATTTACAGTTCCAAGAACTATGGTCCACAGACACAGATTCGCAGCCCAACTGGTTCCAGCAAAGGGAAGCGAGCTGTTGAAGCTGGACTGGCTGTGTTGGTGGTCCCCACCATTGCTTTGGGCCACCTCTCACAACTCACCCGGTCCTGTCCCCACCTATCTGGGTGGATCCCTGCAGGAGGAAACAGAGCTGCTGAAACATATAGTCTCTGAATCTGGTGCAGGAAGAGCTGTAGAACTTCAGAAGCTCTCCACATCCCCACAGGGAAGCTGTGCCCTATGACCCAGGTGAACTGTTAACAGAGGAGAAGCCCGCCTTCCAGGGAACCCGCCCCATTGTGTGAGAAGCTGGAATAGTACAAAGAAAACATAACACTGCAGTGTGAGAGAGAAAAAAGGGCTACAGTTGGAGAGAAAATAAAACATTCTACCAACACATACTGGAAAACAAAAGAAAGACCTCTTCCTATCAACCTGTTGCAGAACCCACTCCTGTAGATGCTTAGGGAGAGAAATAAAAAATCATTAATTGCCATGAATAACCAAGGCAACAAGACAGCTAAAAAAAAAAGTGAAAAGTCTCCAGAAAATGAAGTTAAAGATATGGAAATATGTGACTTAAACGTCAGAGAATTCAAGATTGCAGTTCTGAAAAAACTCAACGAGATGCAAGAAAATACAGAAAGCCAGTATAATGAATTCAGAAACACAATCAAAGAAAAACATGAGCATTTTACCAAAGAGATTGAAATTTTAAAAAAGAACCAAATAGAATTTCTGGAGATTAAGAATTCAATAGAAGACATTAAGAATGGAATAGCCAGCTTAGGTAGTAGACTTGACCAGATGGAAGAAAGAATCAGTGACATCGAAGATAGAAACCTGGAAATGACATGGATGGAAGAAGAGACTTGAGACTTGAGACTTGAAAGAAATGAAAGAACTCTACAAGAACTTTCTGACTCCATCAGGAAGAGCATTATAAGAATAATGGGCATACCAGAAGGAGAAGAGACAAGGGAACAGAGAATATAGTCAAACAAATCATCAATAAGAACTTCCCAAACTTGTGGAAAGAACTGGATCCTCGAATCCAAGAAGCAAATAGAACACCTAATTACCTCACTCCCAACAGTCCTCCTGCAAGGCACATTGTATTGAAGCTATCTAAAATCAACAATGGCAAAGACAGAATCCTCAAGGCAGCCAGGGAAAAGAAGACGGTAACCTACAAAGGAAAGCCCATTAGATTATCATCAGATTTTTCAGCAGAAACTCTACAAGCCAGGAGGGAATGAAAATAATATTCAAACTATTGAAAGAGAGAAATTATGAGCCAAGAATAATATATCCAGCAAAAATATCCTTTAGATATGAAGAGGTATAAAGACCTTTCCAGAGATACAGAAGCTGAGGGAATTTTCTAATATGTGACCTGCACTACAAGAAATACTAAGGGAGGCTATTCGACCACCATCAACAGGGACTATTTGTGGCAACCAAAACATAAAAAAGGGGAGAGTAAAGGCCTGAACAGGAATACGGGAATGGAGAAAGTAAGTGTGCTAAAGAAAATGGAATACTTTAAATATCAAACTTCCTTTTACATAAACGTAAGGGTAACCTCTCAAAAAAAAATCCAGAACTGAAATATATACTGTAATAAAAGAAGAAACAGAGGGAAACATTATAGAATACCACAACACAGAAATAATAGACAACAACAAAAAGGCAAAGAAATAATGGAGACACAACCTTACATGAAAACTAAAGATAGAATGACAGGAAATCCTCACATATCAATAATCACCCTAAATGTAAATGGATTCAACTCAACAATAAAAAGGCACAGAGTAGCAGATTGGATAAAAAACAAACAAACAAACAAAAACACTAAACCCAACCATATGCTGTCTCCAAGAGACACATCTCAGCTACAAGGACAAGCATAGACTCAACATGAAAGGGTGGAAATTGACACTCCAAGCAAATGGTACCCAGAAAAAATCAGGTGTAACCATACTGATGTCAGATGAAACATACTTCAGGGTGAAAAAGATAACAAGAGACAAAGATGGACATTTCATAATGGTGAAGGGGACTGTACAACAAGAAGACATATAACAGTCATCAATATTTATGCCCCCAATCAGGGAGCACCGAAATACACCAAGTAACTACTAAGAGAACTAAAGGGAGAAATTGACCAAAACACAAGTATACCAGGGGACTTAAGTACATCATTGACAGCTATGGATAGATCATCCAAACAGAAAATAAATAACGAAGTAGCAGCCCTAAATGACACATTAGAGGAAATGGACATAATTGACATATATAGAGCACTTCATCCTAAAACATCAGACTATACCTTTTTTTCTAGTGTGCATGGAACATTCTCAAGGATAGACCATATATTGGGACATAAAATCAGCCTCAGCAAATTTAAGAAGATTGAAATCATACCAAGCATATTCTCTGATCACAAGGCTTTGAAATTGGATGTCAACTGCAAAAAAAAAGCAGGAAAAAACACAAATACATGGAGATTAAACAACATACATTTAAGAACGACCGGGTCAAAGAAGAAATTAGAGGCGAGATCAAAAGATAGATAGAAACAAATGACAATGAAAATACATCCTACCAAAATTTTTGGGATGCAGAAAGCAGTTTTAAGAGGGAGATTTATATCATTACAGGCCTATCTCAAGAAACAAGAAAAATCCCAAATAAGTAACCTCACATTACACCTTAAAGAACGAGGAAAAGAGGAACAAATGAAACCGAAGTTCAGCAGAAGAAAGGAAATAATAAAAATCAGAGCAGAAAAAAAAAAAAAAATCAGAGCAGAACTAAATGAAATAGAGAACAAAAAGATAATAGAAAAATTAATGTGACAAAGAACTGTTTCTTTGAAAGATTAGCAAAATTGACAAACCCTTGGCTAGGCTCACTAAGATAAAAAGAGAGAAGACACTAATAAAGAAAATCAGAAATAAAAAAGGGGAAGTTATCACAGATGCCACAGAAATACAAAGCATCATCCAAGAATACTATGAAGGACTATATGCCACCAAATTCAATAACCTAGAAGAAATGGACAACTTCTTAGAAACATATAGCCTTCCTAGGCTGAACCGTGAAGAACTGGAAAATCAAAACAGACCAATCACCAGTAACGAAATTGAATCAGTCATCCAAAACCTTCCCAAAAGCAAAAGTCCGGGACCAGATGGCTTCACTAGTGAATTCTACCAAACCTTCAAAGAGGATCTAATACCAATCCCGCTCAAACTCTTCCAAAAAATGAAGAAGATGCAGTACTCCCTAAATCATTTTATGAGGCCAACATTACCTTGATACCAAAACCTGGCAAGGACAACACAAAAAAAGAGAACTACAGACCAATATCTCTGATGAATACAGATGCAAAAATCCTAAACATAATTCTAGCAAATCAAATACAACAATGCATTAAAAAGATTATTCATCACGACCAAGTAGGGTTCAGCCCAGGGGCACAAGGATGGTTCAACATCCGCAAATCCATCAATGTGATACATCACATAAACAAAATAAAGGACAAAAATCATATGATTATTTCAATTGATGCAGAAAAAGCATTTGACAAGATACAACATCCATTTATGATTAAAACACTTAATAAAATGGGTATAGACGGAAAATACCTTAACATAATAAAGGCCATATATGACAAACCTTCAGCTAATCTCATAATTAATGGTGAAAAACTGAAGCCCTTCGCTCTATGTTCAGGAACATGACAGGGCTGTCCCCTATCACCTCTGCTTTTCAACATAGTGTTGGAAGTCCTCGCCAGAGCAATCAGGCAAGAGAAAGAAATAAAAGGCATCCAAATTGGGAATGAAGAAGTTAAATTGTCACTCTTTGCAGATGGCATGATGCTGTATATAGAAAACCCTAAAGCAGGGGTGTCCAAACTGCTGCCCGCAATCCATTTTTAATTGGCCCACAGCAAATTTCAAAAATATATTTAGTTTACTTAAATAAACCATGTGAGGCAATAGTACTTTACCACGAGTGAGTGGCCTGGCTGTTGGTGTATTTTACTGCATATGGCCCTTGGTGAAAAACGTTGAAAAAAGTTTGGACACCCCTGCCCTAAAGATTCCACCAAAAAGCTATTAGAAACAATCAACAAATACAGTAATGTGGCCGGCTACAAAATCAATGTACAAAAGTCCATTGCATTCCTGTATATTAACAATGAAATCTCAGAAAAAGAAATACAAAAAACAATTCATTTTGCAATTGCAGCAAAAAGAATAAAATACCTAGGAATAAACTTAATGAGGGATGTGAAAGACCTGTATGCTGAAAACTGTAAGAATTTTTTAAAAGAAATTGAAGAAGACACAAAGAAATGGAAAGACAGTCCGTACTCATGGATTGGAAGAATCAACATAGCTAAAAATGGCCCTATTACCCAAAGCAATATACAGATTTAATGCAATCCCCATCAAAATCCCAATGGCATTTTTTAAAGAAATTTTTTAAATCATCAGATTTGTTTGGAACCAAAAAAGACCCCGGATATCCAAAGCAATCTTAAGAAACAAGAACAATGCTGGAGGTATCACACTCCCTGAGTTTAGCTTATACTACAGGGTACCAGTAATCAAAACAGCATGGTGTTGGCAGAAAAACAGACACATAGACCAATGGAATAGAATTGAGAACCCAGAAATAAAACCCCATAAATATGGACAGATAATTTTTGACAAAGAAACAAAAAACATACAATGAAGAAAAGACAGCCTCTTCAATACATGGTGCTGGGAGAATTGGAAAGTCTTGTGCAAAAGAATGAAACTAGACTGCTGTCTGTCACTATGTACCAAAATTAATTCAAATGGATCGAAGACTTAAGCCTAAGACCTGAAACAATAAACTGCATAGAAGAAAACCTAGGTACTAAACTTATGGACCTTGGGTTCAAAGAACATTTTATGAATTTGACTCCAAAGATAAGGGAAGTAAAAACTAAAATAAATGAATGGGACAATATCAAACCTAAAAGCTTCTGCACAGCAAAAGAAACCATCGACAAAGAGGAAGCCAACTGAATGGGAGAATTTTTTTGCAAACAGTGCCTCTGATAATGAGCTAATATCCAAAACATACAAGGAACTCATAAAACTCAACAACAAAAAAACAAACAACCCAATTGAAAAATGGGCAGAGGACCTGAAGAGACATTTCTCCAAAGAACACATACAAATGGCCAATAGACATATGAAAAAATGCTCAACATCACTAATCATCAGAGAAATGCAAATAAAAACCACAATGAGATATCACCTCACCCCAGTTAGAATGGCTATCATCAACAAGACAAATAGTAACAAGTGTTGGAGAGGCTGTGGAGAAAAAGGAACCCTCATACACTGTTGGTGGGAATGCAGACTGGTGCAGCCGCTATGGAAGGCAGTGTGGAGGTTCCTCAAAAAATTAAAAATAGAATTACCATATGACCCAGCAATCCCACTCCTATGTATCTACCCAAAAAATCTGAAAACATTTATCCATAAAGACATATGTGCTCCAATGATCATTGCAGCTTTATTTACGGTGGCCAAGACATGGAAACAACCAAAATGTCCTTCGATAGATGAATGGATAAAGAAGTTGTGGTATATATACACAATGGAATACTATTCGGCGGTAAGAAAAGGTGAAATAGGACTATTTGTGACAACGTGGATGGATCTTGAGAATATAATGCTAAGCAAAACAAGTCAGACAGACAAGGCAGAGAACCATATGATTTCACTGATATGTGATATATAAACCAAAAACAACATAAGAACAAGAGAAACAAATGAGAAACAAAAACTCATAGACACAGACAATAGTTTAGTGGTTACAGAGGGTAAGGGGGGAGAGAGGTGGTAGATGAGGGTAAAAGGGATCAAATAAATATATGGTGATGGAAAGAGAACTGACTCTGGGTGGTGAACACACAGTGGGATTTATAGATGATGTAATACAGAATTGTACACCTGAAATCTATGTAATTTTACTAACAATTGTCACCCCAATAAACTTTAATTAAAAAATTTTTTTCTCTGTCATTTCTTGTACTAATTTTTCAAAATTAACTTATTTGATGTAGAATTTATTTTATCTCCAGTTTTGAAAGATAATTTCACTGTATATAGCAATCTAGATTGATAGTTTTATTTGTTGTTTCTTTTCATCACTTTAAAGGCATTGCTTCGTTGTCTTCTGCCTTCCATTTTTTATGAAAAAAAAAGTCATCTATCAATGTGAAAGTTGATCTGCTGTATATAATCTCCTTTTTCTCTAACTGCTTTTAATATTTTTCTACATCTTTGTTTTTCATCATTTTAAATATAACATTTTAGGTATGCCTTTCTTTATATTTATTCTGTTGCATACATAGTTGGATATTTTTCTTGTTTTAATCAAATTTAGAAAACTCTTGGCCCATATTTTTCAAATGGTATTCTGTCATATTCTCATTTTCTTCTCTTTCTGGGACTACAATGCACATATATTAGATACTTAACCCTGTACAGGTCTTTAAAACCCCTTTAATTATTTTTTTTTTTTTTGAACTGTTTTTCCTGTCTGTGCTTTATTTTTACAGTTTCTATTGATTTGTCTTTGTTTGTATTGTTCCTTTCTTGTATTATGTCCCTTCTGCTGTTATCCATTTCACTGAGGTGTGGTATGAGTGAGTGAGAGTGAGACAGAGAGAGAGAGAATGTTTGGCATTGAGTTTTTCACTTCTAAGATTTATAAACTTCTGTAAAACTGTCCATACATTTCCTGAAATATCCTATGTACTCACTCATTTCAAATTTCTTTTGTAGATATTATAACATATTTATCACAGTAATTTTAAAATATTTTCTGCTAAACACACAGCACCTGGGTCATTTTGGATCTGTTTTTATTGACTATTATCCCTTGATGTGTGGATCACAATTTACTGTAAAGTCATGTTTATTAATTTTTATTGCAAACTGGAAATTGTCAATCATACAGTGTAGGGAAAGTTGGAAGACTTTAATGTTCTGAGAAGTGCTGAATTTTGTTCTACTAAGCACATAAACTGCTGTAAGATCTCAATGTTATAGATGATTGTTTTTAGCATTTAATGTGAAACTTTTCCTTAGTTATGGGATGTGATCCTATTTTCTAACATGTGGGCTTTCTTAACTTTTAATCACAAGCCTGAGGTGCTTACCAGCTCCCTCTGACTTGGCAGGACTACAACCTCAAATCGGTTATTCCCAACGGCAGGCTGCTGCTGAAACCTCTGCTAAGAATTTCTAGTCTTCTATCTGTGCTATTTTCCTGGAGTGCTGGTAGTCTTCCCCCACAGAATCGCAGGTCATGTGTCGAGCAAGGATGTGTGGTATGCTTCTATGCAGGTTCTGGGACTCCCAGCTTTGCAGCTCCATACTTTCAGTTGTTCTTGCAGGTTCAACCTCTAACCTCTGACTCCTCTGCCCTATGTGACTGCTGCCTTCTGCTGGAGCCACATCCCCCAAACACCCTGAAAATAATAGAGTGTCTTCAGAAGATGGATGAATGTGGATCTCATCCATCATGTTTACTTTCTTTCAAAAGTCATATTCCTTCCAGGCTTACCTTCTTTTGGTCCCTCCCTGAGGCCTTCAAACATTTTCTTTCTTTTTGGTTTCTGAGTTTATAATTGTTATCAACAGAGAGATAGGTTAGTCTGATAACAGTTATTGCACCATAAATATAAACTGGTACCCCAAACTACTTTTTCTCAGTATACTACTACTCACATTTTAGCACATAATATTTTAAACCCTCAAGTGTACCCTGTGCCTCAGGATAATTTAAAGTTTAGAATGGGGAAAAATAATAGTTTGCCTTCTTTCTGAAAAACATATATATGACCTGGTTGTTCCTGAAAACTGAGATCATTTTACTGTTGACAAGCAATAACAGTAATAGTAAAAGTAAAAGTCATTGTCTTAGTTATCCTGTCATCAGAGAAGGTACACAAGTTTATGGACCCCAACATCCTTACGTAATGTGAACTATACACAGAACTCTAAAAGTACCTGAGAAAATGGTAAAACTTCAGAGGAATTGCTTCCTGGTGGGGATATCAGTATAGAGTACAATAGAGCAGAGATTAGGAAAACCACCCATACCTGGGCCCAGGCTCTCTGTAAGGCTTACTTCATTCAATGCGTGATTCCTGAAGAGTTTAGAGAGGGAACCCCAGATGATGACTGAGGTTAAATTTCTGCCAACTCCATAGAATAGGAGCTTGTGTCAATTTTAACTTATTCAAGGTAAATAAAGTAATGTTTATGCAGACTTTAGTTCCTTGGTTGAGATTTGTAATTGATAAAATTTCTGGAAGGAATAACACAATAATTATTCTAAATATTCTCAGCCTAAATAAACTGGATGAGAGGAAAGTTGTTGCTGAGTTTTTATTTTTGTGTATATGTAGGTAGGTATATACAATTTATTGTTTTCGACTGGTAAATTATGCAGATAAATACTACAGGTAAGAAGAAGAGAAGAAACTGGATATGAAGGAAATAAATCTGTCTTGAGTAAAGATATTATGTGAAACCCTTATCCAGCTATACATTTATGAATTACCAGAGATAGGTGTGGGATAGTGGGTAAGATAGGGAATAGGAGAATGAAGGGAAAGAGATTAAGATACACTTCTTTTTCTTATTTTTTGAGTAGCTACATTTTTTATTAAATTCATTGAGGTGACATTGGTTAATAAAATTATGTAAGTTTCAAGTGTACAATTCCATAATATGTCATCTATGTATTGCATTGTGTGTTCACCACTCAAAATCTTCTGTCACCATGTATTTGATCTCCTTTACCTTCTTCTACCTCCCTTCTCCCCCCTAACCGCTAAACTGTTGTCTGTGTCTCTGTGTTTTGCTAGTTTGCTTTGTTCATTTGTTGCTTCCAGTTTTATATCCCATACGTGAGAGAGATCACTTCTCTAACTTTAAAATGTTCCATACAGTCAACCTGGCTGTTAAAAACAGTAAGTGTTTATTTAAACTTTGAGTACACAAGTACATAGTGTAAAGAAATCTAGTTCAAGAACACAAAATGTTCTCCAAATCAATTGCAAAGCATTAAGAGCAAACCAGGGTAAAAGTGGAAAACTAAGGTCAAGTTTTGGCAGCCCAGCTTCACTTAAAGGGTAATTGAACACAAGAAAAAAAAAAATCAATCCTAACCTACCATTTATGAGTTCTCTTTGATTTGTATTTTTACCATTTTTGGACTTGGTCATAATAAGTGGATTTCCCATTTCAGTAAAAAATGCTATAAGATTCTGCAGTTATAAATTATGTTGATATTTGACATATGATGATATAAGATAGTTTGGCTCAAACCACTCATAAGGTAGTACATCTGAACTGCTTTAATGCCCTTGGGAGCTTTAATGCAATTTTGATGTCCAATTAACCATTCCATGCAAAAAAATAAAAGAGTTTGACAAGTGAATTTCTTAACTGTTTTCCTTCATATTGATGTAAAAAGGGAGGAAAGCACATGCAAAAAAACGTTTTCCTGTGTCTTTATGTTCCATGAGGATTTGGTTAGTGTAGAGCTAGATGGCCTAGAGGTAGAGGCAGCTGCAGTTTTGGGATGCATTTTCTAGGATTTTTATGGAGTGGTTAGAAATATTTATACCAGTTTAATACCACTTTATTTAGTAGAAAGCCATGAAGTCCAGACATTTGCTTATAATTTTGGCTTACCACAAATAAATAGTGTTTCCTTAAACAAATCTTTCACCAATTTTTGTATCCAGTATTTACTGGGTACTTACAATATGCTGCATTCTTTTACTGATTAATCTCACATTTTAATCTTGTCTTGCAGTTAATCTGTCAAATAGTAGGGCAAAAGGCCATCATGTATTAGAGGGCTACGATAAAGTTTTCAAAATAAGAACAGAAGATATTGAAATAAAGGAAGCATAAAGAAATGAATGTTCTTCACTGGGGACCTAACCCAGTAAGGAAAAAAAAAAAAGACAAAAGGGATATCAAAATTTCTTGGTTACTGTAAATTAGAAAAGAGGAATTAAAAATACTGGAGAGAAGTTCAAGGGTAATGGGTCCTGATTATGTCGGGAAAAAAAAAAAAATTCTGTTGAACAGATATCATTACCCATGGTATGCTGTTTTTTGTGTGCATGGTATGGTTTTGAGTATAGGAGTATTTGCTATGTTTAATCATTTCAGAGCTAAGCACACAGGCTAATGGAGGAGATATATACATAAAGGATAACTACAGTGTTTAAGATGAGTGCTATAAGTGAATAGTCTAACTGCAGTGAGAATGGAAATAAGGAAAAAGCTAATTGTTAAACGCTAAGAGAAAATGCAACACACTGGGCTAGCTTTTGCATAAATAGTGTGTTGAAAACTATAGAAGTTAAAGAACAAGACCTTTACTCGGAGCTTCACATATGAAAGTGTGATCAGGATGAATGCTCCCTAATGAGTATATGACATTTGGAAAGTAAGTTGGGATAGTCGGTGAAGGGGTTTGGACATGGGAATGTGTTATACTTTTCTAGTGGCTCAGGTGGAACATTTCTGACTGGGTTTTCTTAAACCTTCCTTGGTGAGATAAAGATTTTCCCCTCATACTAAACTTAACTTCTTGAAGTATGTAAATCTTCTAAATGTATTTGGAGGGAAGGTAATGATTATATATGTGCTGGAGGTTGTACACGAGATAGAATTGCTTCATTGAGGCAGAGGTGTTTCTAAATAGAGTGAGCCATAGATAAAAGAATCACTCCCCATAATGGTCCCAGTGTTTTGATTACTAGCTTATAATTGGCAGTGTTGACTCAATCTCCCCATAGTTCTGCAATGGTGGAGAAGGGGGACATTTGATCTAGTGGAATCTGGTAGCTTTGCAACCTCATGCTTTACTGTCTACGTGGTTTCTTCCCATTTTCTACTTCCTGTGATCCATTTTATCGATTCTGTAAGAAGGTGCACAGACCTTGTTTTTCAAATTTTCATTTGACATTGAATCTTTGAGTCTGGTACCTTAAAAAAAATAATAAATAAATAAAAACACAAGTATTTGTACTTAGTAGTCAAGTATTTGTACCCTTTGTTTCTGTTTCTATATTGGTTGACTCAGGAGTATCCCAATGGCTATATTTACCTTGTGTGTATCAAGATGTTATTCCAAAACATGTGAAAATCCATTGAAACATGTAATTCCAATTACAGATTGTTCAACAAGGTTTTTTTGAAGGTCCACAACGTGAGGATTTAATATAAGTACATATTGTAAAACGAATAATACAATTAAATTAACACATCCCTCCCCTCACATTATCTTTGTGTGTATATATATGTATGGCGCGAACACTTAAGATTTACTCTCTGAACAAAGTTAGTATATAATGCAGTATTATTAATCCTAATCACCATGCTGTGCATTACATCCTCAGAACTTACTCATTTTATAACTGAAAGTTTGTTCCTTTTAACTGTACAATTTTTTTCATATACAATTTGTCAATTGTACCTCAATAAAGCTGGAAAAACTTTATAAATAAATAAGTAAATAATTCCTGTTTTTGTCAGTGTCTGCTATATATTACATATTCACAAACTTTTAAATGTTTTTCTTTTCCAAAAGTTTTTTAATAAGTAGGTATTAGAAAATAGAAAATACTTCCCCATAGTAGTAATATCATTAAGAGTATTCATGTTTTCTAACTAGCTCCCAAATCATTACTTAATCTAAAATGCAGTAATAAAACATAGGAGAAAACAACTCTTAAGCAGCATTACTAATTAGAAAAAACAATAAAATGTAATAAGAACTCATTTTAAATTTATCTTGATGCTTATGTGGAATGACTAGAACCTGATGAGAAGAGAATAAGGGGATGGAAGAAAACATTTTTACATTTATTGAAGGAGACTTTGAAGCATTTTAAAGAGCTTTAATGCATTATTGTTTTTGTTATTAATTATTTTTTTCTTGACTCAAGTTTTGAAAAACTGAAAGCAATACCTGTTCATTTTATGTTGTATTGTTGTAGATCCTTATGTGTAAGATATTCATGGATTTCAACAGAATAATTTGCTCTGGCATGACTAAGGTTATCAAGTGATCCACATAATTACGCTCAAAATAGAAATAATATTCAGTAAATAATCAGAAAAAAGGCTAGTTGAGTGAATTTTTTATATTCTGTAATGTATAGAGAGATAATATTTCTATGATAGTAGTTTTCTTGTCTTCTGCTCCTAAATCTTTACTAATTAGTATAGCAAGTCAATTGTGGAAAGGAAAAGCAATACAACGATAATATTTGAAGTTTGAAGTTTAACAAATCATAAACTAAGATGATAGAGAGGAGCAAATTGTCTCTTATCTCTCAAGTTATGGAAATAATGTATTTCAGTGAACAGACATTAAGTATCAACAGAACATTTTCAGATTAGATTTTTAAAGATGTCTTTTTTTCCTAACAGCTAAAATTTCAAGAAATGCTCTATTGAGGTCTGAGGCCAATATACATTTCCATGAGTCATAGCACTCGGTCACCTTATTGTTTCTTCTATTTTGTTTGTAATTTGCTGTTCTTTTCCTAGTTACTTAAGTTAGAAACTGAGGTAATTGATTTGATACCTGCTTTTATGTTCTATTATAGACATTTTCTTTGTATAAATTTTAACTCTAAGTATAGCTCTAGTCTACATTTTTATATATTGTGTTTTCATTTTCATTGAGGTTAAAATAACTTTGTCTTTATCCTTTTTATTTTTTCTTTGGCTCATGGTATATTTAGAAATGTGTTATGTATTTTCCAAAGAATTTAGAGAAGTTTTTTAGAGATCATTCCACCATTGATTATTAATTTTTCAGAAGACATACTTTGTATCATTTAATCTTTTTAAATTTAAGGCTTGCATTTTATTGCCCAGAAAATAGTGATCTTGGTAAATGTTTCATGTGCACTTGGAAATAATGTACAGAGGGTGCCAAAATATATATATATACATTTTAAGAAAGAAAGAAAACTATTAAAATTGTAATACTCAATATATATCGATAACAAAAGATGAATACAAGTCACATTTGACTTCTGCAATTACAAGAGGTGCTCAAAGTGGTTACCATCAGCGTCCTGACACTTCTGATTACGGCGAACTAGTACTTGAGCAATGTTGACCATACTGTCTATTTGTATACATTTTTTTGGCACCCCCGATATTTTCTGTTGTTTCTGGATGCAGTATACTGTAAGTCATGTTGGGGGATGGTATTATTCATTTCTTCTACATATGGTATAGATGTAGGTGATATTTTCCTGTGATCCCAGACAAGCTCGCAAATGATGAAAGTGATGTTGGATCTGCGGGCAGTTTCTGAGTGTGGGCTGGGATCTTGTCTCATGAAGCTGAAGAACGGAAACACGGACCAGGAGAGGCAAAAAGTTTTAAAAAGAGGATAGTTTATTAGAGGCAGGAGAAGAGGTTGCAGCTCCTGAGCAGGAGGGGGTCCCGAATGGGGGTGCCCCATGACTGAGGCAAAAACTCTTACTTTTATACCTTCCCTTGCCTGCTTGGGGAAGGGGAGCTGTTTGAAGAAGGGAACTTGTTTGAAGAAGGGAACTGGCGCCTTCTAATGAAATTTGTCTACCAGGTTTGTTCTGCTTGCCCATCCTAAAGGAATTAGCAAAGTAACCCACTCCTATCTATCAGATCAGCTCTATTTGTCAAGCCAAATGAATTTTATGATTAACCTCAAGGCCTTGTTACATTATGTCCTGGAGTGAAGGAGTGATCTCAAAACCTGAAGTTTTGGGATATAGCTGTCTTTGTTTATTCCACTCTGTCTACCTAGGGATATACTAACTTTCCTGTATCAGTATTTTGTGATTTGTTGTCTTTTTGTTCTATCAGTCATTGAGGGAGGAATATTGACATTTGTTTCTTTAATCATGGATTTGTCTATTTCTGTTTGAAATCTTATCAATATTTTATTCATACATTTGAAGTTCTAGTACTAGGTGCATAAATATTTAGGATTTTTATTTCCTGTTGATGAACTGGTGATCCCTTTTTCAGTAGGAAATGAGCTTCTTTATCCCTTGTACTTTGCTTCCATGATATAATCTTTTTCAATACTTTTAATTTTAAAGCATGTGTGTCTTTATACTTGAAGTGTGTTTCTTGTAGGCAGCATATAACTGGTCTGTTATTCAAACTAATTATCTCTGCCTTTTAATTGGTCTATTTTAAATAATGTGGATATTGATAAGGTCAGGGTTAATTCTGTTCTTGTTATTTGTGTATATATATATATATATATATGTATGTATGTATGTATGTATGTATGTATGTATATATTATTCTTATTCCTTTTCTCCCGTTTGTCTCTTTTTAAAAAGATAATTAAATACTGTTTGTGATAAATTTTATCTCCTTTGGTGGTATATTAATTATTGTCAACCAATTGACTGGATGGAGTGAAATAGGCATTGGATTTTTAGTCAAGATTGTTGCAAGAGGGAAGAAAGATTGAACTCAAGTCCACTGACACAAATAGTGGGAGAGTTTTTAAGCACTGGGATGAGCTAGGAAAAGTACTGGAGGACTTTCAGGGAGCAGGGGAGTCTCTGATCAATGAGATTAGGCCATCTGTGTGTTGCTGAATAGTGCTCATAGAAGTTAGGCTTCTACCCACTTCCATAGAAAATGGGAGATAGGATATTATGTTATGTTTTTGTGTGTTTTTTTAATTTTATTTTTTTATTAAATTTATTGGGGTGACATTGTTTAACGAAATTAAATAGGTTTAAAGTGTGTAATTCTATAATACATCATCTGTGTATTGTATTATGTGTTCACCACCCAAAGTCAAATCTTCCATCACCATGTATTTGACCTCCTTTACCCTTTTCTACCTCCCCCCACTCCCCTTTTCCTCTGCTAACCACCATACTGTTCTCTGTGTCTATGAGTTTTTGTTTGTTTGTCTTATTTGTTTTGTAGCTTTCAATTTTATGTCACATATTACTGTAATCATGTGGTTCATGACTTTTTCCATCTGACTTATTGTGCTTAGCATTTTGATGATTATTTTTCAAAGGATTAAGTCCCAGGTAATTGAGAAAGACACTCCTGCATTGTAAAATTGGCAAGGTACCAGGAGAATGTTTACATCTCAAAAGGACAGAAAAAGAATTTACATTTGCAAGTTTTCTAGAGTTAATTCTCTAAGAAAAGGGAGGTCAGGGACCTATAATGAGTAAGAAACCTGTCTAAAATGTAGTCAAGTTGAAGAGAATCTTATGACCACTTTGGTCAGTATAATTCTTTATTTTGTCATTTTAATGGTTGCTTTAGTATATATCTGTAACTTACAGGCTACCTTTAAGTGATATTATACCATTTCAAGTACAGTATAAGAAATTTATAATTGCATATTTGCATTTCCACATTTCTCTCTTTTGCTATTTGTATCATCTATTTTATTTGTACATTGTAACCCCATACTGTATTGTTATCATTTCTGTTTAAGGAATTATGTTTTTAGTGAGATTTACTTAATAAAAAAATTGAATCTTCATATACACAGTTAACATTTCTATGCCCTACACCCCTTTGTGCAAATCTATATTTTGACTGCATATTATTTTCCCTCAGCCTAAAAGACTTACTGTAATATTCTTTTAGTGTAGAGCTATTGATTTCTTTTAGCTTTATGGATAGTTTATCGTTTCTTTTTGCTTTGTCTATTACTTCAGTAACTTTTTTTCCCATACAATATCCAATCTACCATTATTCTTCTATAGTGTAGTTTTCATCATATCCATTGTAATTGTCATTGCTAGCAGTAGAATTTGTGTGTGTTTTCAATATTTCTAGTGCTCTACTTAAGGTTCTGAATTTATGAAATACAATTAAAATAGCTCTGTTAATACCCTGGTCTTTTAGTTCTAATATCTGTATCACTTTTGGGTCTGTTTTGATTGCTTATTTTTTCCCACTATTATGAACTACAATATTCTGCTTATGTGTACGTAAGGTATTTTTGTTTGAATACCAGATATTATCAATATTTTGTTGGTTGGATATTTTTTGTATTACTTTCACTATTTTTGAGCTTTGCCTTGTGCAGTTATTTGGAAATATTTTGGTCCTTTCACATATTTCTTTTAAGGTTTATTTAGCTTAGTCTCTAAATAATAATGCTCCTCACTATTTTTACTAGAGTCTTCTGAATCATGGTTTTAATACCTTGTGAATCATGACGTTTTTTGTCTGCCCAAGAGAATCAGGCCCTCTGTGAACATATTTCAGGTGTGTTCCAGGTGTGGCACTCGTATGGGTTGTGTGTGCCCTCCTGTTGTAGTTGAGTCTTGATTGATGTTTGTACATCAGTGGAAGGGATTGACCCTCTGGTTGATTGGTTGTGAGGACTGGTCATGACTACAGTAGAGGAGCTGTGGTGCAGGGGCTGACCCTTCGAAGCAGGATTCACTTTAGCAGGGTTCTGGTGCCTGCCCAGTCTGCCCTTTGGATATGTCATTTGTGGAGGTGGTTGGGTGTTGCTCTGGTGTGGTCTGAAGCTGGCCACTGGGTGTGTTGGTTCTGGGACCTATTGGGAGGTGCTCTGGTGCAGGTGAAGTTCATCCTCTCCCTGTACCCTGCCCTTGGCCACTTGGCACGAGCTACGAAGTGATCTGCAAATATTTGCCCCTTTTACTGGTGCTGGAGGTGTCTGGGAGAGGCTGATCTGTGAATTGAGGCTGACTGCCACTAGTGCCGAGCTTGAGGCTGTTTAGCAAGAGGTATAAAGCAGGCCAAGGCCAGATGCTATTTGTTTGGGGTTCATGAACCTTTGAGAAATTTTAGAAAAGTCCATAACATGAGTCAAGAGAGGCCACATGTATGCAAAAGCTACTGGAAGTAGCTTGGTTGGATGGACAATTTGCCTGGAGTGGTGTCTCAAGGAATCACCAAGGTGGGGTGGGACAAATGGTGTTAGCTAGGTTGATGGAGCTTCAGATATTGCTACTGCCTATGTCTGCATGCTGGGAGGGTTCAGCAAAGCACCAGTGGCTTCTGCTAGTACGTCTCTCTGGGAGAAAGCTTCCCCTCTATCCTTACCCTGAAGCCAGACAATTCATTTCCTCCTTGTATGTTCCTAACCCTTTCAAGCACTGGAGCTTGGAGTGAGTGAGTCTGTCAGTGAGTAAGTCTGTGCATGAACCCTTTAAGTGGAATGCCTGGGACTCCAGCAGGCCTCTATCTTAGCCACAATCTTTGCTGTTTTCACAGTCAGAATTTTTGAGGCTTTCACTTTCCAGCACTGGAATCCTGGGCTGGGAAGTCTCATGTGGGGCTGGGACCTTGGTCCTCCAGAGAGCCATCCACAGCCAAAACATCCCTTGTGATTTTAAACTGCCACATATGGCTGTGGGAACAACCCGTTCCACATCTCTGCCCCTTCTACCAGTCTCAAAGTGGTTTCTTCTGTTTATCCTTAGCTATAGGACTTCTGTTCAACTAAACTTTAGGTCAGTCTCAACGATGGTTGTTCTATAGTTTAGTTGTACTTTGATGTGGTCTGATACCTGAGGTTTTGAAAACACTTTTTTCTTATATTTTGGTCATTTTTGGACTGTTTCAGATAGGAGGTTAAATCCATGTTGGCCAGTGATAAAGTCCCAGATATATTTTTAATTATTGAAAAAAAATACAGTTAAAAATTAAAATCCATTTTTAATTTTTAATGTACAGTTTTCAGGCTGAGTAGGAAGATACGTAATCACCTAGGGGAAGTAACTTTGCTGTTACCATGATGATCACAACTAATATGAAGAAAATTCTGTTTAATTAGAAAAATACTAAAAGTTTTATTTTGCCATTGATTTATTTCAGAAAGCTTCCTGTCATTTACTTAAATGCTCCAATATTGTTTATATACATATTCTACCAGTAAAGAACTCACTATATCAGAAAGAAATTCCACCATGTTAGATATATCTATTTTATTAGTATATAGGCTTTCAAAGTATATAGAGCACTGCATTTATTTGAAAATGAAGATTCTCCTTGAAAGAAGTGATTTGATTGGGAACAGATTCTGTATCTGTCTGTACGCACAAACCATCATTCCATCTGATTTCTAAACATTAGTACTGTCAATGATTTTTGTACTCAGACTAAATTCCCCAACTCCCTGGTTTCATAAAATTTTAAGTTAAAACTATATTAGAATACCTATTTTGATTCTCAATCTCAGTATTCCAAACAACACCTGAAGACTGTCTTACGGTTCAAAGACTAAAGGACAATGCTCTTACACTGAGACAAGAATCTATCAGGTAAGGTAATTTGCTATGAAGATTGGCTTGAATATCTCAAAACCTGTTTTAAGAAATCCCAATTAAAACTAATGGAAACAATGACTTATGGTAGGATTAAATGTCTTCATGAAATAAAATTTCATAAGTTATATATAAGTTGAAACATGATTTTAGTTAAGCATACACTAAATGCAACTCACTGTAGGAAGTGCATTTTACATGAGTGAAGAAACAATACTGCCACTATTTCTAATCTAAAAATCTATGCCACAGTCTCCCCAAAATCACAACTTCCTTCATGAAAACAAAGGGATATGCCTATGTATATATAAAGGCATATATAGCACCACTTCCACAGATAGAAAATAGAATCAAATTCTAAAAGAATGTTATTCATCTCAATCTACATCTTTTCAACAATTCAATCCCACAGGTAAATATTGCTTAAAATACTTTTTTTCCAGTTTCCCTGGAGGCTTCCTTTTGAAGGTTAGGTGAATACCAAAATGTTATCCTTTGTTTTCCTTTTGATATCTCTGTGTATCGTGAGAATCCACCTATCCCACTTTGAAGCTATGCCTTCTGCTGTTTCTATGCTGCTTGTATCCCCTTCTAGTCCTGTTTGCTTTTGACTCTTTTCAAGTTCCTTTCTTTTTTAGTTCTTTATCTGTGCAATTCCTTAGAGTCTTATGCTGAAAAGATATGACTTGACTGTTAACTTTCAAAAGTCACAAATGAAATGAACTTGAGATATCTTGGTGCCAAGTGCAAAAACTTTCCTAAATGCTGCAGTTTGGGCAGTCAATTACATAAACCTGAAAAGATATGGTAACATAGTATAATTATGGGGAATATTTTATTAGAGTATCACAAAAGAGACCCAGTATTAATTTAATGGATTGTAGTTGCATTATTGATTTTGTTCCTTAAGAACATGCTTGAAAGAAAGTAAAATCCATCATTCTGCAATAGCATTTTAAAATTCAGTTACAAACCATATCATAGTATTATTCCAGAGCATGAGTTACTTGAGAGGATATATTTAATTTAATTCAATGCCAAAAGTAAGAAAAAAGGAGAGTTCAGTTATAAACTTTGGACTCCTAAAGTTGTAGACCAATTTATAATGTAAAACTACAAAATACTATATCATTAAAAATAGAAAATGTTGAAAGAGTACCTCTTAAGTGTTTAGTGTGTTAATTAGCAGTCAGAGTTAGCACTTGTACTCTACAATATTGTCATCTTAGTGGGTCATAGAATGCACACATAATAAATAACTGTAGATTTAGCATAATACAAAATAAGTTGTTCAAACAACTTATTTAGCACTTTAAAAATTTGTAATTCCGATCACAAGTGGACTTCAGAATAACATTTTCTTCTGGTAATATAGCATTTTAACTCATCAAAGGGATTGAAAAAGGACTGAACAAAACTGAGAAAAATATAGCAAGTCTGAGCAAAATATAGTGGTTGAAAGCTCAGGGAAACTCCAGAAAAATTCAGAAATTGCTAAATTTATAATCCTGGACACATCTAGAAATTAAAATGCATGTCTTTTTTAAAACTTTGTTTCCAGCCACCCCTGTGTAGATCCACATTTTCAACTGTTAGAGAGAAGCATTAACCATAGGCTGTAATATCCTTCTTCAATATTTTGTCATCTATAAACTTAAGGCAGTTAGTTATATTTAAGTTTTTTCATTGCTTTCCTGAGAGAGAATGCTTATATTCAAGCATATAGACTCTGCAAAAGGCACCATGGTGGGTATAACCTTGAAAGTGCCTGAGTTCTAGAGTTTTAGATTCAGTTTCCAGTTCTACCACTCATAAACTCTGTCACATGAGCTAATAGTTTACCTCAACAAATGCTAGTTTTCTCATCTCTAAAACGACAAATAATTATAGGAATGAACACACAGTCTGTATAGATGTATGATGTGTATGAAAATATTTCATGTTGTAATTGATGGATACATACTTGTGACCTGCACTTTTTATTCCTCCTTCGTGTTCCTCAATAAAACACCACAAAACGATCTCTAAATACATCTACTGAATAATTTACATCCAGTTGCAGTATTTTGTTTGTTCCTACTTGTAGCCAAACATCACAAATCAAGACATTCTTATCTACCACTCATGACCTCCAGTCTGAAGGCTACATTTTGAATGTAAATATAAATATATAGATACCGTATTTCCCCGAAAATAAGACCTAGCCAGACCATCAGCTCTACTGCATCTTATGGAGCAAAAATTATAGTAAAAATTATCTTATAGTAAAATAAGAT
Organism: Rhinolophus sinicus; assembly: GCF_057876585.1. Lineage (NCBI taxonomy): Eukaryota > Metazoa > Chordata > Mammalia > Chiroptera > Rhinolophidae > Rhinolophus > Rhinolophus sinicus. The sequence continues at coordinate 83,338,558 of NC_142504.1, read as the reverse complement.
CGGGTCTTAACATAATATAATAATGTAATGTAATGTAATGTAATGTAATATAATATAAAATACCGGGTCTTATATTAATTTTTGCTTCGAAAGACGCATTAGAGATGATGGTCTGGCTAGGTCTTATATTTTGGAAAACGGCACATAGGTCTTATTTTTTGGGAAACGGCACATACCACTTAGTGGCTCATCATATTACAAATCATAGAAATCTGCTACAATTATGTGTTCAGACATCCACTGTGAAGACTGTAATAATTATGGCTTTCATTCTGCTATAAAATACGCTTTATTATTATTATTTTCTGCAGTAAAGATGTTGAAACCTGCCTGTGTGCTTAGTGGATATTAGTAACATTTAGAAAGGCAAAATGCTATAAAAAGTCTATTAAAAAAAAATTACTGACAAATAACAGCATACTCCATGGGATACTTTCTTTATAGAACATTCAATTGGGAAAACGCTGTCCCATCATCATTTAACCAACAGTTTAAAAAATTTAGGACATTTTGGGTTGTTTATTCAGAGTTGCTATAGCATGAATCCAATTCAGTAATGGTATAATAACTGGTCTGATTGGCCCACCCACAGATAACCAATATAAACTCTAGAAAATTATGTAAAAATAGCTGCTTGAAGTTTAAAGAATTATTTAGAGAGTGACCCAGAAAGTCAGAAATTGAAGGGAAGTGGATGCTAGAAGAAATGAAACTTTACTGAGACTTGCTGTTATAACTCTTTTTGCCTGAGGGAAAATGAAATACTCATTGCGTAATGAGGATGAACAGAGAACATGTTCCAAAATCTGCATATATGCTCTGCATAAATCCTTGTCTGATCACTGAACTGTGCCTAAATGGGAGAAATTTCAAGTTTTCCAGAAAGAAAGAAATATCTGGAAATCTAAAAGAGAAGAGTAGACATTTCAGTTATGGCTCACCAGCGGAGAGTCAGAGTTTGGGATTTGAATTAAATAGTGTTCCTGCCCTATAGACCAAAAACTCAAATCTATTGGAAGAAAGATAATAGAATTGAGTTCTCTACAGCTGTGTTTCCCCAAAAATAAGTCCTAGCCAGACAATCAGCTCTAAAGTGTCTTGTGGAGCAAATATTAATATAAGATCTGGTGTTATGTTATATGTTTTATGTTATGTTATGTTATGTTATGTTATGTTGTTATGTTATGTTATATTAAACAGCTAGTCTTATATTATAGTAAAATAAGACTGGGTCTTACATTAATTTTTGCTCCAACAGATGCATTAGAGCTGATTGTCTGGCTAGGTCTTATTTTCAGAGAAACAGGGAATTACACCATCTACAATGCAAAATCTACAGGAAATGATGGAAACAATGAATAAAATGATGGATAATTTGTGAATGAAAATGACAACTATAATAACAAGGACAAAATGATAATTCTATGAAATTAAATACATTATATGTAATAAAAAAAATATACCAACAAGTTTAGTAGCAGATTGTAGATGGCAGAAGAAAAAGTCAATGTACTTGAAAACAAAATAATAAAACTATCTATTGGAGAAACAGAAAGATTAAAGATCTTTTTTTAAAAAAATGAAGTGTTTCAAAGGCCAATGGGACAAAATAAAGAGGTCTAGTGAACTTTTATTTCATATAATGGAAGGAGAAGATAGAAAGAAAAAGTGAGGTATAACATCATTTGACAAAATAATGCTGCAAATTTCCAAAATGTGGTGAATCCTAAATAGTAAAAATACAAAGTAAGCCACGTAAAGGTGGCTAAAAGACAAATATAAAAAGGAAAATCTTGAAAACAGAGGAAAAAAGCATAATTTGCATATAGAAGAAAACTGATGTAAATATAAACTTACTTCTAGTCAAAAATAATGGAGACCAAGTGGTGATGGTCATTATCTTTAAGTCCTGGGGGGGAAATGACATTTTGAATATGGATTTCTATATCCAATAAAAATATCTTCAATAAGAATGGAAAACTGGAAAATTTAATGGATTAAATGACAAATCCACAAACATAGATGAAGATTTTTGAGATGCCACTCAGTATTAGACAGAACCACAGGAAAAAGAAAGATGTAGAGGATGTGATCAACAATATAAAATGTCAAACTGCAAAATACACATTCTGTTTAAGAACGTAAAATATTCTCCATTGCAGAACAAATGCTGAGCCATATATTAACAATAAGTCTCACTGTATTTCTAAAGATTTCAATTTACAGAGTATGATGACAAATTTAATTATATTACAAATCATTAACAAAAAGATGTCTGCAAAAACTTCCCCAAATAATTAGAAAACTAAAAAAAAATTAACTTCTATCTTGATGAATGTTCATGAACTGTTGAAAAAAATGTGTATTCTTTTCTTGTTTGGTAGAATGTCAATTAGGTCAATTTTATTGATAATGCTGTTTAATTCTTCATATTCTTTCTGATTATCTGTCAATTAGTTCTACCAATAGGCAGTAATCTACTAACAACTAAGCAAGAGCCTTGATATCCCTAGGTATAATTAAGTTGTTCCCTTTTTCAGTCAACTTCGTGTTTTGCTTCGTGTTTTTCAAACTCTGTTATCATGAGCAAATTAAGATTTTCTTTTCTTGTTTCCTTTCTTGGCCCTTTAGATGAATTGACTGCTTTATCATTACACAATTACCCTCTTTGTTCCTGGTTATAGTCCTTTTTTGAAGTCCACATTATCTGATATTAATATAAGCCTCCAGGTTTATTTTGATTAGTGTTTCTATGGGTTGTCTTTTAAGAATTATTTTTACCTTCTATCAGTCAAGTTTATGGAGAAATAATTTACATATAGTTAAATTTGTTCTTTTTTAATTGTACAGAGTTTTGACAAATGTATGGGGCGATGCAGCCACCACCATAATCATAGCATAGTGTATTTTCATAACTCCTTAAACATCTCTCCTTCCATATTGCAGTCAATTCCCTCTCCTTGCCCCAATCCCTGGTATCCCCTGATATTATTTCTGTCTTCTAGAATGCTATATAAATGGTATGATACAGAGACAGATTTATTCTTTTTCTCAGAGTTCTTTCCTTTAGCGTTATATTTTTGAATTTGATACTTATTGTACTTCAGTAAGTTATCATTGACTATTATTCAATTGTGTGTCTTTATCAGAGTTTGTTTACCATGGGTCAGTTAATGGGTATTTGGGTTTTTTCCTGTTTGGGGAAATCATGAATAAAACTGCTCTAAATGTTTTTGTATGTGTCTTTGTTTTCATCTCCTGAGTAAATGCCTTCAAGTGAGATTGCTGGGTCATATTATAATTTTTAGTGTAATATTGTTAAGAGACTACCAAATTTTTTCTAAAGTACTTGTATTTTCTGTTTCTGAGTTTCCTAGTTACTCTGTATTTCACTAGAACTTAGTGTTGCCATTGTTAGTCCCCATGCCTTTAAAATTATCCATGGTAAAAGGTGTGCCCTGCTATCTCATTGCATTTCCCTGATAACTATTGATTTTGACCATCTTATGCTTAGATGCCTAACATTTGTTTAAACTTTTTTCCCATTAAAACACAGAAACAAAGGAAATTGTTTACTATTGAATTTTAACCATGATTTATATACTCTGGATATAAGGTCATCATCAGATATGTATTTTGCAAATACTGTTTTCAATTATCTTCTTAATAGTGTTTTTTAAAGTGTAAAGATTTTTAATTTTTATGAAGACCCACTTATCACAGTTTCTTTGATATTTTATGTGCTTTATGTTATATGTAAGAAATCATTATCTAAACTGAGAGGAAGAAATATTTTCTCTGATATTTATTTCCAAAAGTTTATTGTTTAGGCTTTTACTTTTAGGATTATGAATCATGTCAAGCTATTTTGTTTTACCTTGAAACTTTTCTTGAAAATCATTTGAATATGTGGGTAGACTCTGCATTCTGTTTCATAATCTAAATTATCTATTCTTATGTTGATATCAGATTGTCTTAAATTCTTTTGATATACAGTAAATTTTGAAACCAGATACTGTGTATCTTCTAAATTTGTATTACTTTTTTCAAAATTAGTTTAATTATTCTAGGTCCATTGTACTTTTGTATGTAAACTGTTTATAAAAGAAAAATTAAGACATATAAATACATGGAGAATTACCATGTATATAGATTAAATGAACTCCAAAGTAAATACCAGTAGCCATTTATGCAGAAATCAACAAGCTTGTATGCATTTTATTTCATAATCTTATCTCATTGCACTGGCTGTGACTTCCAGTGAATGTTGAATGGAATCTTTGCCTTGTTCCTAAAATGAATACTTTCAACTTAAAATTAATGTTAGTTACAGATTTTTACAGTAGCATTTTATCTGGCTAAGGGATTTTCTCTTATTTCCTAGCTTGAAGAGATTTTTTAAGTGATAACACAGAGAGACAGAGCGAGACAGGGGGGGAGAGAGAGAGAGAGAATTTTTCATTTAGTTTGTTGAGATGGAGAATTGCACTGCTTTATTTTCACATGTTGAAACAATGTTGTAGTTCTCAGATAAACCAGACTTGGTAATAATGCATTATCAATCTCATATATTTCCAGATACTTACTAATATTTCATTAATAAAGTTTGCATCTAAGTTCATTAAAAAATGTCTGCAGCTCATTTCTCTTTTTCTTTTCTTTTTTCCTTTTCCCTCTTCCTTTTTTCCATTTTCTTTTTTTCTCCCTTCCTCCCTCATTTTCCCTACCTTCCTTTATTCCTTCTTTTCTTCCTTTCTATCTCTCTCTCTGTCTCTCTCTGTCTCTGTCTCTCTCTCTTTGTCTCTGTCTCTTTCTTTCTTTGCCTTTCTTTCATCTCTTTCTTTCCTTCCTTTCTTCTTCTTTCCCTTCCCTTCCTTTCCCTTTCCTTCTCTTTACTTTTTTTCCCCTTTCTGTATAGCCCATGGTTTGATCAACCAGGGTATCCGGTTAGTATTTTAAGAATTAGAGTAGATTTTGGTATTCTGAAGTGGCCATAAAGTAAACTTAATACCATTGCTAGTTCTCCTCTTCTTTTTTTCCCAAAAGTGGGGTAGGAGTGAGAAAGGAGAATAGATTTTGGTCTAAAGAGTATGGAGAAAACCCTACTGGCATTTTCATAAAGACCAATAATAAGACAATGATACCCACTATCTCTGCTGCTGGTCAACATTGTTTTGAAGGACCCCAAATGCTCCCCTTGCACTCTTTTCATCTTCATTCTGCAGTTGCCAACAAGCACTTCTCCCTTTCTTTTTGCCTTTTTTCTTCCCCAGAATGCATTTATTTTTGATATCTACCCCTTTAAAATACATGTAGTTTTGAGTCCTTCCCCATAGCCCTTGATATGATAACAGTGCACCTTTTCACTATTTTCAAAATTAGGGTAGACATTTGGGCAGTGTTTTCAATTAACGTTAAATCAATTACAAATGCTGCCCTTCTGCCTGCCTTTAGTGTAGTGTGGATTGGACACGAGCACAAGAAATTGTTCTGGACTTTTTTTTTTTTTAACTCATTTAATTTAGTGTTGGGCACTTTTCAGTTCTACCAAGGGTGTGGTATTTGTGTACTTTTACTTTTTCCTTTTTCTTATTTTGTGTTTAGAGGATATGGTGGAATTTAGGCAGTTGCGTGTCTTCAGTTCCTCAAAGTTCATAGTGTCTCTTAAAGAAATTTAAAAAATTCGAATATATAGCTTTTATAACTTATTTATTTTTTTTTGTAATAAATTTCCTTTAACATTTCTTGTGTTGCATGTCTACTAGTAATGAACTCTATCAGTTTTTGTTTGTGTAACAAACACCTCAATTTATTTAAGCATAGAATTCTAGGTTGACAGCAGTGTTCTTTCAGTCCTTTAAAGATTTCACTGCATTGTCTTCTAGCTTGCATGTTTGGCTAACACACTACTCTCATTCTTATTTTTGTGGCACTCTGTATAATTTGTATTGTGCACTAGCTACGTTCAAGATTTTCTATTCATTTCTCCTTTTAAGCAATTTTATTTTAATATGCCTTAGAGATGTTTCTTTATGTCAAAATTCCAAACCACAAGTTTTATTAATAATGCATCTCATTTATACAACTCTCTGCACAATAATTTCACAAACTGTTGCAAGTTAAAATTAGCGAAATTAGATTTTGTAGGGAAGATCGTACAACAGTGAAGTCTAATGAACTCAACACATATGTCTTCTATCCTTAGCTTTGCAACCTGTTAGTTATACAACTTTGGAAAATCATTTATCTTCTCTAAGTCACATCTTTATAGAATCTTTTCCTGAACTTCAGACTACCTCATGTGTTAACAAATACTTTAATTTTTAGTTATTCATCTAATATAATTATTCAAGCATGATTTATTGGATAGATGTTTCATATCAGATCTTATTTTAAGATGCTTAGTGATATGATGGTGGAAAAAACAAGACTCTCTTCATATATCTTATATTTTAGTTGTAGGATATTAAACCATAAAAATGTAATACAATGAAATAACATGGAAGAAATTTACGTACATATTACTAAGTGAAAGAATCTAATCTGAAATTGCTACATACTATTAATGTATGCTATGTATGGTTTTGTCTCCCCCAAAACTCATGTTGAAATTTTTACCCCCAAAGGTAATGGTATTAGGAGACGGAGCCTACAGGGGGTGCTAAGTCATAAGAGTGGTGCCCTCATGAATGGTATTAGTACCTTATAAAAGAAGATTCAAAGAGATACCCAGCCTGTAGTTATTTGTCATAGCAGCCTAAATAGACAAATATACTGTGTGATTGCAACTGGATGACATTCTGAAAACACAAAAATGTAGAGGCAGTAAAAAGATCATTGATTACCACAGGTTAGGGGGAAGCGAGGGATGAATCGGCAAAAGACAGGATTTTTAGGGTAGTGAAACTACATTGGATGATGCTATAATGATGGATGCATGTCTTTATATATTTGTTAAGACTCATAGTATATACAACATCAATAATGAATTATAATGCAAACTGTGGACTTTGGGTGATTATGATGTGTCATTGTAGGTTCATCAATAGTAGCAAAGATACTGCTGTGGGGAGGGATGTTGATAATGGGGGAAAGCTACATGTGTGTGGGCAGGGGTTATATGGGAAATCTCTGTACCTTTCATTCATGCTGTGAACTTAAAACTACTCTAAAACCTAGTCTATGAAAAAATGTAATACATATCAGGTAAGTTCTGTGGAGAAAAAAATGGGTGCAGTTAGGGATAGCTATAGGCTTATTCTTAGATAGTGTAATCAGAGAAGACTTCTCTGATGAGGTCACATTTGAGCAGAGATTGACATTATAATGAGAGTGAACAAGTGGCTATTTCAGGGAAGACTGTTCAAGGCAAAGGGGAGAACACTAGCAAAGGGCCTGAATTTGGAGCATGCTCTTATTGTAATGGGACTCCCACCCTGCTCAGGAAACATTATTGTCTGTATGAACTGTGGGTCATTA